>NC_058524.1:294995059-295596488 GCF_904849725.1 Hordeum vulgare subsp. vulgare | reverse complement strand
GGGGATGCCCAAGGCACCCAAGAGATTGAAGGATGCCGTAAAAGCCTAAGCTTGGGGATGCCCCGGGAAGGCATCCCCCTCTCATCTTCAATCCATCGGTAACGTTACTTGGGGCTATATTTTTATTCACCACATGTTATGTGTTTTTGGTTGGAGCATCTTGTATCGTAGGAGTCTTTTATTTTGTTGTGTCACAATCATCCTTGCTGCACACCTAGAGAGAGAGACATGCACACACCGTGATTTTGTCGAGCTTAACTTACATCTTTTGGTAGACAATTCAGCTCACATGTGCTTCACTTATATCTTTTGAGCTAGATACTTTTGCTCGACGTGCTTCACTTATATCTTTTAGAGCGCAGCGGTGCGTGGCTTGGTAGTTGATCTATGCTTTGAAGGTAGTCACAAAAGGGGTAGTTATCCAAAGGGATACGAAAACCTTCACCTTCATGTGCATTGAATAGTTAGAGAAGTTTGATTCATCTCAATTCGTTTTGAGTTGTGGTTATGGTAATATTGAAGTCATGCTAGTAAGGTGTTGTGGATCTAGAAATACTTATGTTGAAGTTAGTGATTCCCGTAGCATGCACGTATGGTGAGCCGCTATGTGATAAAGTCTGAGCATGACTAGTATATTGATTGTCATCCTTTGCGTGGCGGTCAGGATCGTGCGATGGTTTGTACCTACCAACCCTTCCCCTAGGAGTATGCGTTGAATGCCTTGTTTCGATTACTAATAAAACTTTTGCAACAAGTATATGAGTTCTTCATGACTAATGTTGAGTCCATGGTTTAGATGCACTTTCACCTTCCACCATCACTTTCTTCTTAGTGTCGCGCAACTTTCGCCGGTGCACAAAACCCACCATTAGCCTCCCTCAAAACAGCCACCATTCCTACGTACTATGGATTTTGCAAAGTCATTCCGAGATATATTGCCATGCAACTACCACCATGACATGTGCAACCACGTCTACATTGCCTTTGCATGATCGTAATATAGCTAGCATGATGTTTCCATTGATGTCTATGCCATGCTAGATCATTGCCACGGTACACTACCGAAGCCATTCCATATAGAGTCATAATTGCTCTAAGTATTGAGTTGAAAGTGTGATGATCATCATTATTGGAGCATTGTCCCATGTGAGGAAATAAAAGAGGACAAAGAAGCCCATAAGAAAAAGAGGCCAAAGAGCCCACCAAAATAATAATAAAAAAATGAGAGAAAAAGAGAGAAGGGACAATGCTACCACTTTTTCCATACTTGTGCATATTGAGCACCATGATCTTCATGATTGAGAGTCTCTCGTTTTGTCACCACCATATAGCTAGTGGGAAATTTTCATTATATAACTTGGCTTGTATATTCCAATGATAGGCTTCCTCAAATTTTCCTTAGGTCTTCGTGAGCAAGCAAGTTGGATGCACACCCACTAGTTTTCTTGAAGAGCTTTCACATACTTGTAGCTCTAGTGCATCATTTGTATGGCAATCCCTACTCATTCACATTGATATCTATTGATGAGCATCTCCAGAGCTCATTGATATGCCTAGTTAATGTGACTATCTTCTCCTTTTTTTCTTGCAACCTCCACCACATTCCACACCATCTATAGTGCTATAACCATGGCTCACGCTCATGTATTGCGTGAGAGTTGAAAATGTTTGATAAAGTAAAGGTGTGAAACAATTACTTGGCCAATACCGGGGTGCATGATTCAAATTCGTTGTGCAATGATGATAGAGCATAGCCACACTATATGCTTTTGTAGGGATAACTTCCTTTTGGCCTTATTATTTTGAAAGTTCATGATTACTTTGTTAGTTTGCTTGAATTATTATTGTTTCCACGTCAATAGCAAACTATTATTTCGAATCTAATGGATCTGAACATTCACATCACTTAAGAGGAATTACAAAGGACACCTATGCTAGGTAGCATGAAAGCATCAAAAATTCATTTTTATCACTTCCCTACTTGAGGACGAGCACGAGTTAAGCTTGGGGATGATTGATACGTCTATAACGTATCTATAATTTTTGATGGTTTCACGCTGTTATCTTGCCTTCTTTGTATGTTGTATGTACCTATTTATATATTTTTAGGACTAACTTATTAATTCAGTGCCAAGTGCCAGTTCCAGTTTTTTCCGTGTTTTTGACTCTTTTCAGATCTGATTTTGGAATGGAGTCCAAACGGAAGAAAAACTCCGAAATGATTTTTTCCCGAACGGAAGAAGTCCAGGGGGCTTTTGGGCCAAGCCAGGTGGGCTCAAGGGAGCCCACAAGCCCCCACTCCGCCACGAGGGGGAGGCGGCGGTGGGCAGGCTTGTGGCCTCCCTGGCCGCCCCCTGACCTAGATCATTGGCCTATAAATTCCCAAATATTCCGAAAAAATCGGGGGAGCCTCGAAAATACTTTTCCGCCGACGCAAGCTTCTGTTTCCGCGAGATCTCGTCTAGAGACCCTTCCCGGCACCCTGCCGGAGGAGACTTTGGAGTTGGAGGGCTTCTTCATCATCATCATCGCCCCTCCAATGACTCGTGAGTAGTGCACTTCAGACCTACGGGGCCGTAGTTATTATTTAGATGGCTTCTTCTCTCTCTTGGATCTTCAATACAAAGTTCTCCATGATCTTCATGGAGATCTATCCGATGTAATCTTCTGTGGCGGTGTGTTTGTCGAGATCCGATGAATTGTGGACTTGTGATCAGATTATCTATGATATATATTTGAATCTTTGCTGATTTATTATATGCATTATTTGATATCCTTGTAAGTCTCTCCGAGTCTTGGGTTTTGTTTGGCCAACTAGATCTATGATTCTTGCAATGGGAGAAGTGCTTGGTTTTGGGTTCTGCCATGTGGTGACCTTTCCCAGTGACAGTAGGGGAAGCAAGGCACACATCAAGCAGTTGCCATCAAGGGTAAAAAGATGGGGTTTTATCATTGGTTTGAGATTATCCCTCTACATCATGTCATCTTGCTTAAGGCGTCACTTTGTTCTTATGGACATAATACACTAGATGCATGCTCGATAGCGGTCGACATGTGGAGTAATAGTAGTAGATGCAGAAAGTATCGGTCTACTTGTTTCGAACGTGATGCCTATAGAAATAATCATTGCATAGATATCGTCATGACTCTCCACAGTTCTATCAATTGCTCGACAGTAATTTGTTCCCCATCGTCTACTTGCTTTCATGAGAGAAGCCACTAGTAAACGCTACGACCCCTGGGTCTATTCACATCCATCGTTTACAACTCCGCTTTTACTTTGCTTTGTTACTTTGTTGCTTTCAGTTCTCACTTGGCAAACAATCTATAAGGGATTGACAACCCCTTCATAGCGTTGGGTGCAAGTTTTTGTGTTTGTGTAGGATCTTGAGATACTCCTCCGCCGGATTGATACCTTGATTCTCAAACTGAGGGAAATACTTACCTCCACTGTGCTACATCATCCTCTCCGCTTCGAGGGAACACCAACGCAGAAGGATTCCTAGTGTCGTCAACGTGCCCATTTCTGGCGCCATAGGAAGGTCTTTTGTGCAGTAGCATAAGGGACATGAGTGATCATCCTAGTCTTCGACAATTTTTCGTAGACCACCATATGTTATTTCCGTTCTTCGTAATTTAGCCACCATATATGCTTAGGATGCTGCTAACTCAAACACTTAACCTACTTCACCTATTTAACTTAGTTAGACTCGAGACCAAGGTCATGTGATTTCTGAGTCCTCGTGGCTCACAGTTTACTACAAACACCCAGAGTTAGAGGTACCCCAGATGCAGGTGTTCCCAATGATAACCAGCTGAGGTGGGAGTTCGACGAAGACAGTGGCAGGCTGTATGTGACGTATCCCGAGGACTAGAGGCGCATGGTCATGATCGTTGGACTAGCAATGCGAGATAGCTAAGATGTGAGTCGGACCCTGTTTTATGTATGAATAATGAATGCTTGTGTGGATTATAATCTAGCATGTGGCGAGTGTAAGACAAATCTTATACTTATCTCTCTATTTATGTAATGGCATTATTATCCTGCTTGCGATTCGCTAAGATGCGACCCTTTCCACTTTTGAGGCCTCACCCCCAAATAAGGAAAGTGCCGCATCTTGGTCGTGACAAGTTGGTAATCAGAGCCTTACGACCATAGGAGCCTTTGGGTGATCGAACTTGGCCGAGTCGAGTCTAGCAAAACTATTTTGAGTCGTACTTATATCGGTGAGTAGGTTTCTTTTTTCTCCTCTTCTATGCTCTGCTGAGGTTCACGACTTAGGAAATTTTAATTCTACTCCTCTTCTCGCTCAATTTTTTTGAGGATCACACGGATATTTTGGAATCTATATGATACCGATGTGACTAAGTTCTTTCTTGGTGCCTCCTGCTGTGTTAATTTTTTCCGGGGAGTTGAGCTCCAAGGGAATTCTTGAGCACATCATTATCATTCATATTTCTTAGTGTCTCAGGATGGAGGATGTTCGAAATTGCTTCAATACTAGTAGTGGTGAGTTAACCCCGACATTCCTAGTACTGGTGCAAAGAGTTCGGGAGTACTGCCATACTTTTTATCGTTGTGATTACGAGGGTCTGAGATAGATGAAGTTCCGAGATTCTTGTTAAGTGTTGACGGATGTGATACACTGGACGGGTTAGTATAGGATTTGAATGATATATTACTCCTTGTATCCGTGGACAGGATTGCATGAGCAGGATTTTTGGGAGTTCTTAGGTGAGAACTCAGGTAGTTACTTATTGGACAATCTTCCAAAAAATGCATGATGTGAGGTTCGGATTCGACATTCAGTGGATCCGTCTGTTAATGGTCATCTCACAGCGGTTCTCGTTGTGTCTTAAAGAGTCCTTGTAGCTTGCTACAACTCAGGGATGCTTCGTATGCCATGTGCACGTCCTTGTACATGATGGCTACTCTAGGATAGAGCCCGTGCGATCCTATCCACAAAAATATCGGATGGAATCTCTATCATACATTTGTTCCGAGCAATCCTAGGTCATACTTTGTTTACAAGTGGCTTCGAATCAGATGTTGTCGGCAGTTACTTTGAGGTAGCATTCTTACTAATTATTGTTCGAGTTCAATTGCTAAGTGATCTTGTTCAGATATTTCTGTTCGTTTATTTAGCTTAATCTTTGAATTTTAATCTTTGGTCTAACGTTGTTGTCTATCTCCAGGATGGCTCCACCAACTCGCCAGAATCCGGGTCGTGAGCGTGTCGATCCTCCACCACCCCCTCCTCTGCCAGCTCCTCCGCCATCGCCTCCTCCTCAAGAGGCATGGAAAGCAGTGATTGCTGCAACCAATGGAACCACTCAAATGTTACTTCAGTTGTTGCAAGAGAGGAACAATCAGCAGCAGGGCAATTTCAACAATGGTGGACATCATTTTGCAACTCTGAATCAATTCCTGACGAACTAGCCGAAGTGCTTCACTTCCTGTGACCAGCCATTCAATCCAGATGACTGGATTCGTGACATCAACAAGACCGTCGAGTGCAGTAATGTGCGACCAGAGGACTTTGTCAAGTTTGCAACTTTTTAGCTCAAGGGTCACGCAGTAGAATGGTTGCAACAATTGAAGGATTCCAGAGGCGACAAAATGATCAGCTGGGATTATTTCTGCAGGGATTTCAGGGCTCACTACATTCCAGCTAGTTTCGTGGAAGAGATGTGTGAGAAATTCAGGTGCTTGAAGCAAGGAGGTTCATCTGTGTACAAGTACAACGTGGAGTTCGAGGGGTTGGCTCGGTATGCTAAACAGGACATTCCAGATCAGAAGAGTAAGGTTTATCAGTTCGGAGGTGGTCTGTAGGAAGACTTGCAACTGGCCCTTGACTTGCACGTGCCTCTTGAGTTTTACCAACTCTACAACTTGGCTCTCAGGGCTGAAGCGGTTTGCTCAAAGTGGAAAGTTCAAGGAAGCGTTTCAGAGATTCCACTTCTCGTCCTCAACTCATGTGGTTCACAAGCAGCAGAAATATTGGGTGTCTCATCCTCCTCGGCATATTCAGCAGTTCAAGCAGTTAGATGGTTGTGGTTCTTCCCACCCACCCAACCCAGCTTTTTAGGAGAGGTTTCAGCAGCAGAAGCAAGGGAATCCTCAAATGCAATTCCGTCCAATGTCATAGGTGCCTTGTCACAAGTGTGGGCAGGAGGGTCACTAGTCTAACAAGTGCACTACTCAGCAGCGTCTTCAGCCTCCTCCTTCATTCAAGCCTCGAGGCAATGCAATGTGTAGTTCAATCCCAAGTCAGCGAGAGTCAATATGGTGAATGCAGGTAGAGCAGAAAACTCCTCAAATGTGATCATGGGTAATCTCTCAGTTAATGATATTTCTGCGAAGGTTTTATTTGATTCTGGTGCATCACATTCTTTCATATCATATACTTTTGCGGCAAAGCATGATTTGAATCATGAAGAGTTGCCTAAGGCTTTAGATGTTGTTTCTCCGGGGATGCTCATGAGTTCTAGTTGGTTTGTTCCCGGTGTTTCTGTCAAGATGAGCGACTATTCCTTTTCGGCTTCTCCAATTGTCCATGACAAGTCTGATATTGATCTGATCCTTGGTATGGATTGGCTAGCTATGAACAAGGTATTTCTTGACTGTCAAGCTAAAGAAGTCAAGCTAACTCATCCTTCTGAGTACGTGATTATCTTCAATGCGCGTGATGACACGATCCGTCTGTTTTCTTTGAATGAGCAGGGTGAGATCTCTCCAATTACTCAAGTCCAAGTGGTATATGAGTATGAAGATTTCTTTCCGGAAGAACTGCCAAGAATGCCTCCGCATCGGGCAGTTGAGTTCGTAATAGAGCTTGAACCAGGAACTGAACTAGTATGCAAGCGACCATATAAACTGGGTCGAGAAGAGATGAAAAGTTGAAGAAGCAGTTGGATGAGCAACAGTGTGTGGGTCTGATCAGACCAAGCTCATCTCGTTGGGGTTGTGGAGGTCTTTTTTTCAAGAAGAAGGATGTCACAGACCGACTCTGTGTTAATATCCATTGAATAAGAAGAAGATTAGAAACAAGTATCCACTACCCAAGATCAATGAATTGTCCGAGCAATTAAAAAGGGCCAGGATTTTCTCTAAGCTTCATCTCAGGATGGGCTATCATCAGATTCGCATTCGTGAAGAAGACAATCCCAAGACTGCTTTCAGGACAAGCTTTGGCTCTTATGAGTACACAGTTATGTCTTCTGGTCTCGCTAATGCTCCACCGACCTTCTGTCGAATGATGAATTATATCTTCTCCCTTTTCAAGAATGAATTTGTCTTCCTGTATCTTGATGATATTCTGGTGTTTTCTGAAACCGAGGAAGAGCATGGAGAACATCTCCGGCTTGTGCTTTATAAGCTAAGAGAGCATAAGTTATATGCTAAGTTTTCCAAATGTAAGTTTTGGTTAAAGGAAATTGTGTACCTTGGACACATTATATCTGCCGAGGGCATCAAAGTTGATCCTTCAAAGGTGCAGGCTATTGTTGAGTGGGAACCTCCTCAGAATGTGAAGCAGCTTCGAAGCTTCCTCGGGCTTGCAAGCTATTGCAAAAGGTTCGTTGAGAAGTTCTCCAAGATTGCTAAGTTGATGTCTAGCCTTCTTCAGAAGAGTGTGAAGTTTGTCTGGTCTCCCGAGTGTCAGTTGGCCTTCGACACACTCAAAGAGAAGCTCACTTCTACTCTAGTGACTCCTCCTGATGATTCCAAGCCTTACCAAGTATTCTATGATGCCTCTCTTCAAGGTCTTGGTGCAGTTATGATGCAAGATAAGAAAGTGGTATCTTATACCTCGAGGAAGTTGAATCCAAGTGAGAAGAACTACCCCACTCATAATCTTGAGTTGGCGGCCGTGGTCCATGCTTTGATGAATTGGAGACTTCTCTTGTTGGACATCTCTTGTCTACACCGATCTCAAGAGTCTCAAATACATCTTGACCCATCCTAGTCTCAGTCTTTGGCAAAATCGTTGGGTGGAAATGTTCCAAGATTATAATCCGAGCATTGACTTCACTCCAGGCAAAGAAAATGTCATTGCAAATGCTTTGAGCAGAAAGGCTTACTACAACAGTCTCATTCTAAAGCCTCTCCAGCCTGATCTTCGTGAATCTTTCACGAAGCTCGACCTTCAGATAGTACCTCAGGGATTTCTTGCTAATCTCCAGATTTCTCCTACCTTGGAAGATCATGTCAGACAAGCTCAACTTCTTGATGTGATGGCGAAGAAAGTTAAGATTGGCTTGGCAAAGAGCATTCCGAAATATAAGTGCTTCTGTGTTGATGACAGAGATACCTTATTCTTTGAGAACTGCCCTATCGTTCTAAAAGGAGGGCTCAGGAAAGTTATCATGGATGAAGCCCATAATTCCCTTCTATCGATACATCCAGGAAGCTCCAAAATGTATCAGGATCAGAAGCAGACCTGCTGGTGGACTCGCATGAAATGTGAGATTGCTCAGTTTGTGAACGAGTGTGATGTGTGTCACCGAGTGAAGGCGGAGAATCAACGTCCAACAGGTCTCCTGCATCCCTTGCCTATACCTGAGTGGAAATTCGATCATGTGGAAATGGATTTTGTCTCTAGGTTCCCAAAGTCCAAGAAAGGCAATGAGGCCATCTTCGTCATCATCGACAAGTTCACCAAAGTTGCTCATTTCTTACCGGTCAAAGAGTTTATCTCGGCAGCTCAGATGGCAGAGTTGTAGATGTCAAGGATAGTCTCGTTGCACGGTGTTCCGATGCTCATTTCTTCAGATCATGGAAGCATCTTTACTTCCATGTTTTGGGATTACTTTCAGACTACTATGGGTACTAAGATCTATTTCAGTACATCTTTCTATCCTCAGACAAGTGGGAAAGTTGAGAGAGTGATTCAGATCATTGAAGATATGCTCAGAGCTTGTGTGATTTCTTTTGGCATGAAGTGGGAAGATTGCCTACCATTTGGCGAGTTCTCATACAACAACAACTTTCAAGCAAGCTCACGCAAGGCCCCATTTTAGATTCTATATGGAAGGAAGTGTCGTACCCCGCTCAATCGGTCAGAGACTGGTGAACGTCAGATTCTTGGGAACGATATGATTGCTGAAGTAGAAGAAATGTGTCGTGTCATTCGTGATAATCTCAAAGCAGCTCAGTCCCGTCAGAAGCGATACTACGATAGCAAGCATCATGACATGACTTTTCAGCTTGATGATTTTGTGTATTTGAAAGTGTCTCCCATGAAGGGCACTCAGCACTTCGGCGTCAAAGAAAAGGTCGCCCCTCGCTTTGTGGTCCTTTCAAAACTGTTGGCAAGAGAGGCGATCTTGCATCTCAGCTAGAGCTTCCATCCAACTTTTCCAATGTGCATGATGTGTTTCACGTCTCTCAGCTCCGGCGATGCTTCAAGAGTCCCGAGTGCATAGTTGATTTCCAGGATATCGATCTCCAGCCCGAAATATCCTAACGTGAGCATCCGATAGAAATACTTGAAGAGACTAAGTGCAAGACCAGCAATAAGTCAATCAAGTTCCTCAAAGTGCAATGGTCACATCACTCAGACAAAGAAGCCACTTGGGAGCGCGAGGACCACCTCCGTTCTGAGCACCCGGAGTTCTTCCAGTCATAGATCTCGGATCGAGATCCTCTTGTAGTGTGGGAGAGTTGTCGCAGTCCCAATGCTTTTCCTTCCCGCTTTGTAACTCCTTTCCATGTTTGGTAACCTTGTGATGCAATGTGAATGGATGAGAGACTTGGTGATGTTGTCATTTCATGTGCATCATGCATCATGCATAACATTTATTTCTGTTGTCTTCCATGTTAGATCTTGGTGTGGTTGTGTCCCTTGGTGGTGTATGTGATTGCATGTGTACTTGTGATTGATCTTGTTAAGTGTGGTGTCGGTGCAACACGAGCCCTTCAAAACCCTTAGTTGCATCATGTCCAAAACCCTCTCTCTTTTCAAATGACTTAGGGGAGATTTAAAGTTAATGGTTTGGCCTATTAAAAATGTTCAAGATCTTTGAAAACCCTTTTAAATAATTGTGGGTGGCTACACACACTTATTTGATTTTTTTTCTTTTGTTTTATTTTAAAACAAAGACACACTCAAATAAAACATGTTATTTTTCTTTACTCTAAAATGCCCAACCTATTTTTATAAATAGGAGGAACATTTTAGAAGCTTATTTTTATTTTTGGTTTTATTCTTTTTCTATTTTTCCTAACTTGGATTTTAATTCAAAACTGGTTTGGATTATTTAAGAGTCAGTCTGTTTGTTATTTTCAGAGAGAGTGGAGGTCGTCTAGACCTTTAGGCCCAGGAAGCCCATTCCCGCGACCGTCTTCCTCCTGTGTTCGTCACTTCTGTACGAAACAAGGGTGAGCCATTGATCCTCCCCTGGTCGTATCCAGTGGCCACCCAGTGCCCTTAGGCTTGATAAAACCGCTCCTTTCCCCTCTCCAGCCATAGCATTCTCCCTCCTCCACCGCCATCTCCTTCTTACCCCTCTTCTTCCCTCTCTATAGCCGGTAAGTTTCTGTAGTTCAGTATGTCCAGAGAAGAACAGGGGAGCTTCGCCGCGTTGCAGTTGTCTCTCTCATCGCAGGTAGCTCCCCCGTGGAGACCAAGATGGCTGGGAGGATGCCGGAGCCTCCCTCGACCCGTTCCCGTCGCTAGGAGTGCGGATCCCCCTCCCTGGCGTTGCCTCCACCATCGCCGTTGCTAGAGCGGAAGTAGCTACGCCGCAGAGCCGCCTCGAGCCCTCTTCTTCCTCTCCGGCGCCAGATCTCCTTGCCTCTGTGCCTCTCGGTGAGCCAGCATCGTCCTCTTCCCCTCCCGCGTGCTCTATCCCTCTGTGTGCACAGTAGCATCACCGTCATCGTGGTCGCCTTGGCCGGTAGCTCCAAGTCCTCTTACCCCCTCTCGCCGAGGTAGCCATGGGAACGAGTTCCCCTAGGTCGCCGCATCCCCCGCCAGGAACCACCCCGTCGATTACTGGTTGTGCCATCGCCGCCGTCCTCACCTCTTTCGGTCGCCGGCATGGTGGTGATAGATGCAGAGGGATTTCTCAAAGAGCAAAGCCCCTGCTCCTTGTCAAGTTTCGGTTCATAGCATAGAGGTGAGTGGCTTGTGGTATACAACGCATCGTGGGTTCGATTCCCTGACGTGCCCCTTTTTTCAATTTGTTTTTCCCCTGTAGCCAGTGGTGGTAGTTAGCATCGCAGGGTTCGAATCCCCTCTCTGACCAGATCATGCGCAGTAGCGCAGTGGTGTGGTGTGTGTGCGCATGAGCAGAGGTGCACGGTTCGAATCCCCTTCCATGCACCATTCTTTTTCTTTCTTTTATTTTTTTATGAGCATATGTGTATGTGTGTGTGTGCATGTGCGTGTGAGTGAGAGAGTGTGTGTATGTGTAGGTGTATGTGGGCATGGCCCACTTGCATACAAACACTAGGGCCCAGGTTCAATGATCATTGAGCCCATGTGTTTTTATTTTGTTTCAGGTTGTTTTGAGTGTTTTCCTCTTTAGGTAAATTCCAAATGACGAGATAGACAGATTTGGTAAGTTTCCACTTTAGGCAAGATTTTACTTATCAGTAGAATTGGAAACTATGTGCAATTTCCCTTCTTGTTTGTAGTGTTTTCTTGAATGCACCATGGAAGTATAATATATGGATGTGGGGTAAAAAAATCACAAGGAATCCAATGCTGGCACTGGAATCTGGTTTTGGGCATTTCTGTAGGAAGTCCCCTTGTGGCGAGGTCGCAATAGTTTTACGTGTGTTGGGTGGTTCATGTGCATGGTTACAGGTAGTGCATGCATGCATCATTATGTCTGTGCCATCATCATTTTGCTGGTGTTTATATCCGGCTTGTTTCTTTTGGGTAGCTTCTGGGACCGGAAACGAGTTCAAAGTGTCCGGTGAGTTCGTGCATGCAAGATGATCGTGACCTTGACACCGTTTCTAGCCTTGTTTGCTTAGTGGTACGTTTCCTTCGTTACATCTCGGTTGCCTACCACATGATATATAGGCCATCAAACATTGCCATGAACCTCAAACACCTCCCCTCCTAGCAAATATTGTTTTGCTAAGTTAGCCTTGCTAAACCACTGATTGTTAGCGTTGCTAGTTGCAGGTGCCAGTTGGTCCATGTGATAACATGGGCATTTGATATCATCTTATTCAATTGCTATTTAATTAGTGCACCTATATATAGTTGGTAAATAGCGGAAGGCCTAGCCTTTTGCCGGGTGATTTTTTTCGCTGTTGCCGGCTTAGTTTCAGCTTGCGTTGTTTTATTCCATAACTGAGCACTCCTAACACGTTCGGGGTTGTTATGGGGACCCCCTTGATAAATCGATTAGTATTAAGGCTTGTCTGGCAGGACCCAACTTTGGTGTTAATTTGGTAACAACTTAATAAAAAGCATTGGGAATAGCTACCCCGAGGAATTAATCTACAACCCGGGCCAGTGCTCCTCATGAGTGTTGGTCCAAAATGAGCAGGCTATGGGGCCAGCACGTGGCAACTCGAGGTTTGGTTTAACTCGTAGTGTGAGTCATCCGTCATGTCCTAAGAACGAGATACACGGCTCCTATCGGGTTCGTCGACATGTCGGGATGTCTTGCCAGACTTGTCTTACCTTAGCGATATATCTTTCGCATTGGGATTCCGGTGAGACTTTGGGTCTTCTCAGAGTTGAGGTTTTCCACTAAGGAATCCGAGGATATCACGCGTTTCGTGGTAGAGGATTATTATGCGGCCTTTGGAAATTTGGGATGGACTAGTTGGAGCATCCCTCTAGGGTTCAATCTTTCGGAAAGCCGTGCCCGCCGTTATGTGGCAAATATTGATATTTTGTTAACATACGGTTCTAGATAACATAATGTAATTCAAATAAAACTTTCCAACTTTGTGCGTAACTGGGACTATTTCTTTTAGAGCTCCTTCTCTGATCGAGAACACGGTGGGGTTATGAATGGCGTAAGTAGGTGTTTAGGATCACTTAGTAATCATCCTAGTCTTCGACCGTTTTACGTAGACCAGCATATCTTATTTCTTTTCTTCGTAAGTTAGCCACCATATATGCTTAGGACGCTACAAACTCAAACACTTAACCTACCTCACCTATTTAACTGAGTTAGACTCGATACCAAGGTCATGTGACTGTCGAGCCCTCGTGGCTCATATTTTACTTCAAACACCCACAGGTACAGGTACCACAGATGCAGGTGTTCCCGATGATAACCAGTTGAGGTGGGAGTTCGACGAAGACAGTGGTAGGCTGTATGTGATGTATCCCAAGGACTAGAGGCGCAATCTCGTGATCGTGGGAATAGCAATGCGGGATAACATGATTTTGCCGTTTATCTTGTTCATAGTCGAACCCTGTCTTATGTATGAATAAGGAATGCTTGTGTCGATTGTAATCGAGCATGTGGCGAGTGTATGCCGAATCTTATACTTAGCTCTCTATTTATGTAATGGCATTCTAATCATGCTTGCGATTCGCATAGATGCGACCCTTTCCTGTTTTGAGGCCTCTCCCCCAAATAAGGAAAGTGTCGCATCTTGGTTGTTACAGAAGGGGCCCAGGATATCGAGCCCCCACACCGAGAATGGCCAGGATAAGGGGATTGTCTAGAGGGCTTGTGCCGGCTGACGAATATTCTTGGACTGGAACTGGTAGGCTTCACACTTGGTGACTAGCTCAGTTGCATCTTAGAGGGCCGTGGGCCAATATAAACCTAGTCGGAAAGCTTTTCCGGCGAGGACCCTTGATCCTATGTCTGTACCACATATGCGTGTGTTAATCTCTGCCGACAACTTCAGTCCTTCCCTCCGGCAGATGCACCTAAATTTTAGACCGTTGGGTCTCCTTGTGTATTGAGCGTTTTCATCAAACTGGTACATACTAGACCGACGGGCTACTTTTTCGACCTCTTCTTGCTCTTCGGGAAGTTCTCGTTTTTGAAGGAATCAGAAAGTATGTTGTGCCCAATCTGGAGCTTGTGGCTCGAAAGTGAGGACTAAAGGCATCTCCTCGTTCGTGGGAGCGCTTACCTCTACTGCGAGAACCATGGGTTCCGTGGGAGGAAGTGGTTCACCACGCGAAAGGGAATGGCCTCTGATAACTTCTCTACCGGGGGTTTCAGGAAGCTTTGCCGGGAAATGTTTGATGAAGATCAACTTTTTTTTAGTCATCGTTGAAGGGGATACAGATGTTGAGTGAGGTAGAGGACAAAAATTCCTGGTTCCATAGGAAGTTAGGTGCGGCACACTTTGACACGTGATCGGCAATGATGTTCTCCGCACATGGCACATGTTCTGCCTGTAATCCGCCAAAGTATTCCTCCAACTTCCTCACTTATTCTGCATAAGCCTCCATCAAGAGGCTCTGTTAATCTTTGTTGACGTGCTTCACAACAAGGTGATAGTTGATACATCTCCAACGTATCTACTCTCCCAAACTCTTTTGCCCTTGTTTTGGACTCTATTTTACATGATTTGTATGGAACTAACCCCGACTAACGTTGTTTACAGCAGAACTGCCTTGATGTAATTTTTGTGCAGAAATAGAAGTTCTTGGATTGACCTGAAAAATTTATGGAGAATATTCCTAGATTTATTAAAAAATACCGGCGAAAGAATCTACCGAAGAGGGGCCACCCCCAGGCCACAAGCCTATAGGGCGCCCCCCTAGGCCACGACCCCTGTGTTTGTGGGGCCCTAGGAACTCAACCGACCTCGTTTTCACTCCTACATATTCCCATCCGTGGAAAAAAAATCAAAGAGAAGAGATCATCGCGTTCTACGATACGAAGCCGCCGCCACCTCCTGTTCTTCTCTGGGAGGGCAAATCTCGAGTCTGATTTGGTCTCCGGAGACGGGAAATTGACGCCGTCGTCATCACCAACAATCCTTCATCACCAATTTCATGATGCTCTCCATCGATCGTGAGTAATTCTATCATAGGCTTGCTCGACAGGTGATGGGTTGGATGAGATGTATCATGTATTCGAGTTAGTTTTGTTAGGGTTTGTTCCCTAGTATCCACTGTGTTCTGAGATTGATGTTGCTATGACTTTGTTATGCTTAATATTTGTTACTAGAGCCCGAGTGCCATGATTTCAGATCTGAACCTATTCTGTTTTCATGAATATATATGTGTTCTTGATCCTATCTTGCAAGTTATAGACACCTATTACGAGTTATGGTCCGCATCCCCCAGGGTGACAATAATTGGGATTCTTTCCGGTGATTACCGTAGTTTGAGGAGTTCATGTATTCACCAAGTGATAATGCTTTCGTCCGGTTATCTGTTAAAAGGAGGCCTTAATATCCCTTAGTTTCCATTAGGACCCCGCTGCCACGGGAGGGTAGGACAAAAGATGCCATGCAAGTTCTTTTCCATAAGCATGTATGACTATATATGGAATACATGCCTACATTACATTGATGAATTGGAGCTAGTTCTGTATCACACTATATTAGGACTCTTGCATGATGAATGTCATCCAACATAATTATCCATCACTGATCCATTGCCTATGATATTTCCACTTATTGGTCTTTGCTAAGTTACTTCTCCGTTGCTATTGTTACGATCACTACAAAGCTGCTACTATCACGTTTGCCACCGTTACCGTTACTTCCATACTACTTTGCTACTAAATACTTTGTTGGAGATATTAAGTCTCTCAAGTGTGGTTGAATTTACAACTCAGCTGCGAATACTCGAGAATATTCTTTGGCCCCCCTTGTATCGAATCAATAAATTTGGGTTGAATACTCTACCCTCAAAAACCGTTGCGATCCCCAATACTTGTGAGTTATCAATACCTTTTTCTGGCGTCGTTATCGGGGATTATATCTTTATTCTCTCAGTCACTTGGAATTTATATCTGTTGATCACTATGAAGAATCTGAAAGACGCTAAAACCAAGATCTACCCCTCAACTACGAGGGCAGGTAAGGAACTGCCATCTAGCTCTGCACTTGATTCATCGCCTGTTATTAGTAAACTTACGACACCACCACCTGTTACTGCATGTGAAATGTTGCAAGTAATTGATGATGCTACTTCCACTATGCATGGTTCTTATGATGATATTTTTCTTGATACTACTGTGCCACTTGGTGAACTTTTTGATGAACAAATTGCTACAGTAAATGTTGTAACTGATAATATTGCTGAATCTGATGAAACTGAACACTATGATTCACCTGCTAGACCTAGCTCTTTTAGATATGAATTGCCTAATATACCTGATGGTTATGTTATGGAAGGACAAGTAGCTAGGGACTTTCTTGCTTGTAAGGATAGAGATGATCTTAATAAATTGCTATGCAAGTGGCAGAAAAAAAATCTTCGAATGCTAGATTGCAATATGATCCGAAGTTTGCTACTTCACCTATCTATATTACTGATAAGGATTATGAATTATTTGTCGATCGTGAGTTAATTACTTTGGTAGAATCTGATCCTTTTCATGGTTATGAATCTGAAACTATTGATGCACACCTTACTAAATTGAATGATATAACCACCCTATTTACTCATGAGGAAAAAAATGTTACTATTATATTCTTAAGCTTTTTCCATTCTCATTAAAGGGTGATGCTAAGATGTGGTTTAATTCTCTTGCTCCTGGTTGTGTGCGTAGTCCCGAGGATATGATTTATTACTTCTGTGGAAAATATTTTCCTGCCCATAACTTTGTGCAAGTTGAAGAAGAGAGTCTCCCACAAGCTTGGGGGAGGCTTCTCCAGTTACATAAATGAAATACTTGATATCTTTTATAATGGACTAATCGATACTTCTAGGGACCACCTAGACAGTTGTGCTGGTTGTGTTTTCAAGGAACGAACTGTTGAACAAGCTAAACTACTATTGAATAATATATTGAGTAATGATAATGATTGGGCTATTCCCGAACCACCTCCAAAACCAACTCCGAAGAAAAGAGGTATTCTATTCCTCACTCCTGAAGATATGCAAGAGGCAAAGAAATCTATGAAAGAAAAAGGTATTAAAGTTGAAGATGTTAAGAATCTACAACCTATTGAATAAATACATGGTATTGATAGTACGACACACGTAGTAGATGTAAATTCTCTTCGTAGATTTGATGAAGGTGATATTCCTTATAATAAGTCTGCTAGCCAATGCTTGGAGGAATTTGATAACTTTGTTGTTAAACATGAAAAATTCAATGCTTATGTTAGTAGACAATTGAAACATAATGCTTGCATGATTGATCGCTTGGGTGAATATATGAGTAGAACTGTTAATGAACACAGGCTTATTAGAAACATGCTTCCATGGTAACTACACAAGTAGAATAGGTACTTAAGGCACAAAATGATTTGCTCAATGAGATGATTAGTAAGAACAATGATCATTCGGTTAGAGTTGTGACTAGAGGTGGTAGAATGACTCAGGAACCTTTGTATTCTGAGCGCCATCCTAAGAGAGTTGAGCAATATTCTTAGAGAATTAATATTTACATACCCAGTACTTCTAATAAAGAAAGAATGATGATAGGACTTTACATGCTGCTAGTGAACCTATTATAGAGTCTCATGAAAACCCAAATGATACCTCTATTTCTAATGGTGAGACACAATCTGGGAATGAACATGAACCTAGCAATAATATTAATGATGATGTTCATGTTGATGCTCAACCTAGTAGTGACAATGATGTGGAGATTGAACCTATTGTTGATCTTGATAACCCACAACCTAAGAATAAGAGATATGATAAAAGACATTTTGTTGCTAGGAAGCATGGTAGAGAAAGAGAACCATGGATTCGGAAACCCATGACCTTTCCTCCTAAACCATCCAAGAAGAAGGATGATGAAGATTTTGAGCGCTTTGCTGAAATTCCGAGACCTCTCTTTTTACGTATGCGCTTAACTGATATTCTGTAAATGTATCCTTATGCTAAATACATGAAATATATTGTTACTAATAAAAGAAAGATACCCGAAGCTGAGATTTCCACCATGCTTGCTAATTACACTTTTAAGGGTGGAATACCAAAGAAGTTAGGAGCTCCCGTAGTACCTTCTATGCCATGCTCCATTAAAGGAAATTATGTTAAAACTGCTTTATGTGACCTTGGAGCTGCTGTTAGTGTTATGTCGTTCTCTTTATATCATCGAATTGACTTGAATAAGTTGATACCTACTAAAATATCTCTTTAAATGGCTGATAAATCGACTGCTTTACCTATCGGTATTTGTGAGGATGTGCCTCTTGTGGTTCCAAGCATTACTATCTTAATTGACTTTATTATTCTTGATATTTCTTAAGACGATAGTTTGTCAATCATCCTTGGTAGAGCTTTTTTGAATACTGCAGGGGCTGTTATTGGTTGCAAGAAAGGCAATGTCACTTTTCATGTCAATGGTAATGACCATATGGTACACTTTCTGAAGAAGCAATCTCATGTTCATAGCATCAACTCCATTGAAAAAACTCCAACATTCATTATTGGAGACTTTGAATTAGCTCTTCCTACTACGAAGAAGAAATGTGATATATTTATTGTCGGGGACATGCATATCCCCATTGAGAAGAAGAAAAATGTAAAGGAAAATATACCAAGGTAGTTCCTCGATCAAGAAGACCCTGAGACCCGCGATACGCGAGCCCGACCTTGAACACCCAAGGGAAGCTCAAGTGCGGCCGTGTGAATGGCCATCGGGATCGTTCATGGTCTAGGCTGGATTCAAGGAAGAATTTGACGAGTATATACGAAATACTAGCCTTGAAGACCAATGCACGCAATATTATCATCTCACTGATTCCTTCATGCGGAGGTTTGAATTTTTGTCTAGGCGTAACACGCATTCCGTTCTATTTAATATTTATTATGAATCTTATACTATGGACCTAGAAGATTTTAACCATGCATGCAAGATTCCACAATGGGGTAGCTTTTGTGATCCTCACAAAGCTGAATATAATGATTTTCTTACTAGCATCACTAGGGGAGAAACTAGAAATATTACACAGGCTACCGTGGGGAGCACTCACTTTCCTGCCATACATTATCTTGCTCTTTTGATAGGTAGATGTATTAACGGTAAACATGAGCATTGCCACCTTTATTACCTGACCTTAGCATTCTTAAGAGTGCGGTCATGGGTGATAGATGATATAGCTTAGGAGCTATTATTGCTTGGAGGCTACACAAAAATGCTAAGGACAGACATTTCTTTGGTGGAATTTACGCCACCCGTGTAGCCAATTTTTTTAGGATACCTATAAAGGAGAATGATATTTAGCTACCACCTACTTTTCTTGATTATGAGGCTATCTCCTATATCGACTAATTTTTTATAAACACCATGCTTTCCATATTACCCTTCCTGCTCCCGCCTTCCTTAACTTTCAGGAAAATAATGGTACTTCATAACGAGAGAGGAGGCAGACGAGTACGAGAGATAGGCGACAACCGCTCGCCTCCACACTGAAGCCGTTTAGGCAGCAGCTACCGCAGCACCGTACAACCCCACCTATGTCTTTGGATATTATCCAGGCCAGCCATGGCCTTAGGCCAACTTAGGGGAGTACATATTTCTCACCGACATTACATTCATGTTCACACACTCATTCCAGTTGTCGGTGTTCATACTTTTTCATTGTACTATCCATGGTAGTTTATTTCTTATTTTTGTATTCTTCTTGTGTGTTTCATTAACATTGAGAAACTCCAAAAAAATTAGTATTAGCTTTACCTTCTAGTTGTTTAGTTGTAGTTTTAAAAGAAAACCCAAAAATATTTGTTGTTCTTCTTTGGGTTAAAAGGAGAAGACAACAATGGCATGTTGAGTGGCTCTCATATCTATTATCATTTATTTATCAGAGAGTCCATACTACCTTGTCTTCTCCTTTGAGTTATTGCTTGCATATTCCAGCTTAGTCCAATGCACGAACAATCTTATTATTATTCTTCACACCATTATGTGGTGCAAGTGCAAGGCAATAATCACGATATATGATGAAGTGAAGGAGATGGAGAAAAGCTGGTATGAACTCAACCTATTGTGTTTTTGTAAATATGATTATCTCATCATTCTAGATTCAACTTGTGATGGATTGAACATGTTTGCAATGACAATTAGGGATTATAGTTACTTATGCCATGCTTAATTGGCTAGGAATGCATAATAGTTTGTCTTGAGTGCCAACATACATATTAAAATGGTTGTGATGTAGTACAATAGAATGGTATCCTCCTCCAAATGATTTGAGTGGCTTGACTTGGCACATGTTCACGTATCTAGTTAAAATAAAATGAACATAGCCTCGACGATGTTTATGTTCATAGTGATTTACATCCTACTCATGCTTGCATTCAATGTTGGTTAATCTCAAAGCATTTTTATAACTGTTGTCGCTCTCTAGTTGGTCGCTTCCAAGTCTCTTGCTAGCCTTCACTTGTACTAAGAAGGAATATTGCTTGTGCAGCCATCCTCATAAACCCAAAGTTATTCCATATGAGTCCACCATACCTACCTATATGCAGTATTCACCTGCCCTTCCTAAGTAAATTTGCATGTGCCATACTTTGAACCTTCAAATAAATATTCCGTTTTCTATGCCTGAATCGCTCATGGAGTGACTAGGGGCTATCAGTATCTTCCATGCTAGGTGTGTTAATCTCAAAATATGTGTTGATTCACTATCATTCACGAGAAAGTGCCTGGTAATCGGGATGCCTAGTTCCATGATCAAAAGTCAAATCAAACTTAATGAAACAAAACTCCCGCAGGATTGTTGTTTGTATGGACGATACCCGTGGATGCGGCCCATCGTGGAATGTGATCGATTGGTGGAGGGGGAGTAAAAACTTTACTATTATGTTTGGGAACCGCCTATAATGTATTTAGCATGGAAGATATTGAGAACTCCTAGTTGTTATGTTGACAATGAAAGCATACCACCCGAAATTTTGATTCATCCCAGTTTTAAAAGCTCGAGCTCCGGCACCTCTGCAAATCAATACTTCCCTCTGCGAAGGGCCTATCTATTTTACTTTATTGTTGAGTCATCCTCTTCTTATAAAAGGTACCAGTTAGAGAGCACCCCGTCATTCGTACGCTTTGCTATTAATTGATATTGAGTATGAGTATGAATGGATCTCTTTGATCATGAATTACAATGTCTAGTCAGTCCTTGTTCTTTGGAGGTGCTCTGCATTTATGTTTTGCGGTCTCAGAAAGGGCTAGCAAGATACCAGTTTATCATATTGTATTATGATTGTTTTGATAAAATTGTTCTCATCCGAGACTTATTATTATTGCTCGCTAGTTGATTATGCCATTGATATAAGTAAACATGACACCTAAATATTATTGTGAATGTTGTTAGTCTATAATCTGAGATGAAAATCTGATATAAGTTAGACATATGTACAACAACAAGATCAAACAGAGTTTGTACAAGTTTTTCTTTATCACTTTCAGTTTATTAAATGATTTGCTTGAGGACAAGCAAAGGCTTAAGCTTGTGGGAGTTGATACGTCTCCAACGTATCTACTTCCCCAAACTCTTTTGCCCTTGTTTTGGACTATAATTTGCATGATTTGAATGGAACTAACCCGGACTGACGTTGTTTTCACCAGAATTGCCTTGGTGTTATGTTTGTGTAGAAATAAAATCTCTATGATTGACCTGAAAATTTATGGAGAATATTTCTCTATTTAATAAAAAATACTGGCGAAAGGATCTAACGGAGAGGGGCACCCCCAGACCACAAGCATGCTGCCTGGGAATCCACTGATCTCGTTTTCACTCCTATATATTCCCATCTGGGGAGAAAAAAATCAAAGAGAAGAGATCGTCCCGTTTTGCGATACGGAGCCGCCACCACCTCCTTTTCTTCTTCGGGAGGGCAGATCTGGAGTCTTATTTGGGCTCCGGAGAAGGGAAACCAACACGGTCGTCATCACCAACCATCCTTCATCACCAATTTCATGATATTCTCCATAATTCGCGAGTAATTCCATCATAGGCTTGCTGGACAGGTGATAGATTGGATGAGATCTATCATGTAATCGAGTTAGTTTCGTTAGGGTTTGTTCCCTAGTATCCACTACGTTCTGAGATTGATGTTTCTATGACTTTGCTATGCTTAATGCTTGTCACTAGGGCCCGAGTGCCATGATTTCAAATCTGATCATATTATGTTTTCATGAGTATATATGTGTTATTGATCCTATCTTGCAAGTTATAGACACCTATTACGAGTTATGATCCGCATCCCCTAGGGTGACAATAACCGGGATTCTTTCCGGTGATTACCGTAGTTTGAGGAGTACATGTATTCACTAAGTGCTAATGCTTTGGTCCAGTTCTCTATTAAAAGGAGGCCTCAATATCCCTTAGTTTCCATTAGGACCCCGCTACCACGGGAGGGTAGAACAAAGGAAGTCATGCAAGTTCTGTTCCATAAGCACATATGACTATATATGGAATACATGCCTATGTTATGACTGTTGCATGATAAATGCCATCCAACATAATTATCCATCACTAATCCATTTCCTACGAGCTTTCCACTTATTGGTCTTTTCTAAGTTACTTTTCCGTTTCTATTGTTACGATCACTACAAAACTGCTACTGTCATGTTTGCCACCGTTACCGTTATTTCCATACTACTTTGCTACTAAATACTTTGCTGCAGATATTAAGTCTTTCAGGTGTGGTTGAATTGACAACTTAGCTGCGAATACTCGAGACTATTCTTTGGCTCCCCTTTTGTCGAATCATTAAATTTGGGTTGAACACTCTACCCTCGAAAACTGTTGTGATCCCCTATACTTGTGGGTTATCAAGAATCTCCTCTGATGACCTCTTCTTGATTCCCAACTCCACAGTGATTCTGAGTACTGCAAGGAGTCCTTCATATTCGGTGGTATTGTTGGTAGCTTCCTCTCGCGGAAAGTACATTTGGACCATGTATTTGAGGTGTTCTCTTGTGGGGGCGACGAGGAGCACACCTGCCCTGGCACCCTGGAGTGAGAAGGCACCGTCAAAATACATGACCCATTCCTTAGGTGCTTCCCTGCCAGGGAGAATTGTTTCTTGGACTTCTTCGTGTTGTGTGGGTGTCATTTCAGCTATGAATTCTTCCAGCTCTCTGCTTTGAATGGTGGAAGTGCTTTTGTACTTTAGTCCAAAACTTGATAGCTCTAGCACCCACTAGACCATCCTGCTAGTGGCTTCAGGGTTCCTCAGGATACGTTGAAGTGGAAAACGTGTGAGAACCGTGATCTCATGGGCTTGGAAGTAGTGGCGCAGCTTCCTCGAGGCCATGATGAGGCCGAAGATCAGCTTTTATACTCCAGCATACCTTGACCTAGCCTCTTGTACAAGGAGCGGACAAAGTACGCCGACCGCTATACCACCTTCTTTTCGCCATCTCTTTGGTACCCCCCATGGTAGCCTACTGGAGTTCTTCTGATTTTTTGTAGGGCGTTGCCACGGATACCTTGACTTCCCCTGGCAGCATCTCTCGTGGCGTCTTCATCTCCATCTGCTTCCCGCTGCAACACCCTGGCACTTGATTCATTGCCGCCAGGTATAGCAGCAACGGCTCTTGTGGCCTAGGAGCGACCAAGGTGGGAGTGGAAGAAAGATATGTTTTCAGATCTTGTAGTGCCGCGTCTGCTTCGAGGGTCAACTTCATCGGTCTAGTCTTCTTTAGTGTTTGAAGATGGGCAAGGCATGTTCAGCATATTTGGAGATGAATCTTCTCAATGCAGCAACCCATCCGGTCAAGCGCCTCACATCCTTGACTGTCTTGGGTGCTTGTATATGCTCGATAGCTTTGATCTTTTCGGGATTGGCTTCATTCCCTCGTTAAGACAAAAATAATCCAAGTAGGTTGCCAGACGGAACACCAAACACACATTTCTCCGATTGAGCTTTAGGTTGATCTTGCGCAGGTTTGCAAAGGTCTCTTCTAGGTATTGCAGAAGGGTAACTTCGTCTCTGGTTTTGACCACTGTGTCATCCATATAAGCTTCCAAATTTCTATGCAACTAGGTTCCAAATCCAATGTGCACGGCCCTGGCAAAGGTACAACCAGCAATATTTAACCTGAAGGGCATTTGTACAAAGCAGTACATGCTGCATGGAGTTGTGAACGCGATCTTTTCCTCGTCTTCTTTGGCCATGAATATCTCATGGTTCCCCGAATATGCATCCAGGAAGGAAAGCCGATCGCATTCAAAAGTGATATCAACTATCTGATCAATGGACGGCAAGGAAAATGGGTCCTTCGGGCATGTTTTGGTTAAGTCAGTGAAATCAATGCAAAGCCTCCATTTCCCATTTGCCTTGCGCAGCACTACCAGGTTAGCTAACGACGTTGGATGCAGTACTCCTCGGAACAGACCAGCTGCTTCTAGCTTCTTGATCTCTTTGACAATGAACTATTTTCTCTCCAAGGCATGTTTCCTAACTTTCTGATTGATGTGTCTGGTGTGAGCGTAGCCAGTAAGGTGGTGCTAAATTACCTCTCTTGGAACGTCGAGGATGTTAGAAGGTTGGCAGACCAACACATCGACATTCGTCCGCAAAAAAGCCAACGAGCATGCTTTCCTATTTGTCTTTAACGCTATCACTGATGGTAAACGTACGATCAGAGCCATCCTCCCTTGTCGGGACTTTCTTTGTCGCAGGGTAGGAAGCCTTGGATTTCCTGCTAGTGGAACCCCCCGGAAGGTCGTCGACAGGCGCATCACACTCCATGGAGGCATGCTTCCTGGAGTCCATGTCGGTGTTCCTGCTAGAGTTCTATCCCTTCTTTTGGCTTCTTGCAGGAGCGAGTCCTTCTGCGGCTTCAGCTGCTAATGCATCTCGATACATCTGGTCTATGAAAATGCGTGCATATTTCTTGTCAGACGAGATGGAGATTACTCCCATGGGGCCTGGCATCTTCAAAACATTGTAAGATTAGTGGGATGCTTCCATGAATATTGCCAAGGCTGGGCGGCCAAGAATTCCATTGTACGATAGGGAGAGTTCGACCACATCAAATATGACCTTCTCGGTCCGGTAGTTGAACTATCCGCCAAATGTAACGAACAAAGTTATCTTTCCCTTGGGCTGGCCTCTACGGGGGTTAATTCCTTGAAATGAACCCGTGGGCTTGAGCTCGTCGTCAGGGATTTGGAGCCTCTTAACCACCTCAGGGGAAATCAGGTTCAACACTGCTCCACCGTCAACTAAGATCTTACTAACATTGAGGTTGCGTACTATCAGAGAAACCAACTACGGTAGATACCAGACCATAGTAATGCGATCAGGGTGATCCTCTCCATCAAAGATGATTGACATGCGGGACCATTCGTGCGGCCTTCGAGACTCTGCCGCTGGCTCCATGGCGTTAACTTCGCGCACCCATTGTTTGAGCTAGCAGCGAGGGGAGTGCAGGGATGCACCCCTGTCAACACACATGCACTCGGTGTCCCTCTAGAACTCTTCATCACTAGAGTCCTCTCCATCGTCTTCGTCATCACTCATGTCATCTTCTTCTTTCTTCTCACGGCCTCTCGCAGGCTTTTCCTTTGGTTGCGGGGCCTTGCCGTGGCGGCCTCCTCTACCACCATGGCTCTTCCCGATACCACCATCTTGGCTCTTCTCCTTGTCGCGCTTCCCGTACTCGGCTTTTTTGCTTTTCAGGAAGCTCATCAACTTGGCGGCATTCTTAGAGATCATGGCCCTTGGTGTGATGGATCTTGAATATAGCCCATCGGAATTTCCGTTTTTCTCTATCATTGTGGCCTCCCGACAATGAGCGAACGATGCAGCTTTCACCTTCTTGTCGGTTCTAAGATCACTAGAACTTTGGACGGACAAAGCATTTCCCTTGCGCTCCTTGTTGTGCTTTCCGTTCCTCCCCTTCGGTCTCGAGGTATCGTTGTCGTCAGTAGAGTCGACTCAGACACCTGCCTCCTCTCCGAGGAGTCGCCTTCCTTCTTCAGCTCGAACACACTTGTCCTTCAACATGTACATCTCGCTGACGGTCTTGGGGAGTTTGACATTCATCTTGGCCCGCATCCTCCTGTTGCGCATGTTCGAATGGAACGCGACAATCACGGCTATGTGGTGTATCTCGGGAATGTTGTGGTGCACTATACTGAACCTCAGGATATACTTCTGTAGGGTTTCCCCCTCTTTCTGCAGGAGGACCTACAAGTCACTGGGCTGTTCTGGCTCCTGGTGGCCGCCCGTGATGACGCCAACAAACTAGTTGCATAAGTAAGGCCATGATGAAATGGATTTCTCCGGCAGGTGCATCAGCCACGACATCACATTCGTCTTGAGTGCCAATGGGAAATAGTTGGCGACCACCTTCTCATCTCTTCCTCCGGCAGCTTGGACGGCTATAATGTAGATGCCCAGGAACTCTGCTGTATTGAGCGTTCCATCATACTTCTCCAATAATTAAGGCTTGAAAGATCTACTCAATGGCCAACAGACCTGTCACAACTTGCGAGTGAAGGCGGGACAACCGACCTCGTAAGGTAGGTATCCACCAGCACTGGGCGCAGGGTCGCCAGCGTCTATCCCGTTGGGCGTGTCAGATTGATGGTATGCTTCCTCGCAACGTCCAATGGTGATACAGGCATCCTCCTTCCGCCGGTCTTCCAGCAAAAGCCGTTGGTTTCGCTAGTCGCGCGGGTCGTACAAGGACATGGATGTCTCGCGAGGCCCGTCAGTGCATGGAGCTTGTTGCGGCTATCCTTGGGTTTGCTGTCGAGGAGGGGACTGGGCCGTTGGTATGGCCCCCTCAACACGACCATCAGTCCGGGCCACCAACATCGTTCGTGGACGATGGGACGGTCCTGCATGTTGTCATTTGCTGGCTTCCTCGAAGCCAATCAAACTCTGGATGGTGGCCCTCCATTCGTCCATCTTGTCAGCCGCTGGTGGAAAACTCAACAGCAGTTGAGCCCGCGCCATTGCCTCCGCACCTGTGTCCTGCATGGGCAGAGAGGCGTACCGAAATGTTGCTCGACTCCTGGTGGAACCAAGAGGAGCATCATCACACCCTTGTCGCCGTGCATCGGTTGCCGTGATGGTCTGACGTGGGGGAGGCTGAGCTTGTGGATGTGTGGATCCGCTTAGCACTTTGTCTTTCTCTAGACGAGGCACGCGCCCAGCAACCACGATCGTGGAAGGCGCAGCCTGTGGATCGTTGCTTGCTTCCGGTTGGGCGCCGCTATTGTGGCTGCAGCCGCGGATGCGTTGGAAGCGTGGAGCCTAGGTGTCCCTTTCGCCCGCAGCACCAGGGGCAAGCATGCCAGAACGTCGCTGATTCTCGCCTTTGGCATTCTTTGTTCCACCTTAGACCTCGGGGGACACGACGGTGGCGCCTCCTGCGCCGACCGCGTCGCCCACGGATCCCGCATCACTAGACACCGCCGCGGCACCAGCAGCATCCGTAACCGCAAGCGTCGTGGCCTTGGAAGTAGAAGGATGGGCGTCCGCGCCAGTCTTTTTCTTGGGAGCCACGAGGAAAAGGAACATCAACGAATATTAGTATGCTACTCGTAATCTTAGGATTGCACGAAAAAGCGCCCTCTCTGGTGTGCCGAAGATGTCGGGGTAGGTGTGTGCACCCGATCACCTATGGGACAATTTGCCCATTCATGGTTCGACAGGGAGATCATGTTGCGCAAAGAGCAAAAACTACGAGGCAACACGATGATGAGAATCGGGCCGTTTACCTAGGTTCGGGCTGCTGTGAAGCATAAAACCCTACTCCTACTTTGGTGGATTGATTGGGGAAGACAAATCTCACACAACATTCTTCCCCGGCAAGGGTTTCCGTGGAGAGCTACTACGTGCGTACAAATATTCTTGGGTCCTAATCCCCCGGGGTACGAATCCTGTGCTAGGTTGCCTTGGGCCTCCTTTTATAGCTCTAGGGGCATCCACAGTAGCAAGCAAACATGATTAGATAGCTAAAAGTGCTATCATACCTAACTCCGATACTCAAGACAAAATGCCATAAATGCAACCTTAGGTGGAGAGCGGGGGGTGCGTCCCCGGCAAACTCCTGCCACCTCTTAGCTAGCCGTTGCTTGGTGTCTTGACACGCCTCTGTACGGGTGTCAACTGGTCATAATCTGTCTACCGGCGCGTCACCACGTATCTAGCGAGAGCCACTTAGCCATCTCGGAGCTCGTCACCTCATCGATAAGTGACTGGTGTAGCGATAAGGTAGAGCGGTGGGAGATTGGCTCGTGTTTGCCGGGGAGGTGACTTGCCAGGTCTTGTTGAGGATTCCTGTGCCTTCATCCTTGACAAGTGCCGAGGTTCTTGGCGAGTCGTGGGCCCATCTTTGGATGATTGTGTAGGTATCGCTGGCGTTTGGTTCCGGTTATTTGCTCGGCTTGGTGGTTTGCTTTGAGGGGTTATTGTCTTAACGCCTGTGCATAAGTCAAGGGCACTGGATACCCCATTACTAGTGCACCGACAATAATAATGAAGCATGAATATAATTTCATAGATCTGATCATAAACTCACAATTCATCGGATAACAACAAACACATCGCAAAAGAATGAGTTACATCAAATCGATCTCAAAGAGACCATTGTATTGAGAAATGAAATGAGATAGAAAGCCATCTAGCTACTACCTACAGACCCGTAAGTCTGATATGAACTACTCACGCATCATCAGAGAAGCACCAATGAGGATGATGAACCCCTCCGTGATCGTGTTCCTCTCCTGAACGGGCTCAAGATTGGATTTCATGGCTTCTAGACTTGCAGTGCATAAAACGATTTTTTGTCGACTCCCTAGGATTTTCCGAATATTGGGGTATTTATAGAGCTTAGAGGCGGTGGAGGAGGAGCCCGAGGGCTCCACTAGAGACCAGACCATGTGAGGGTCCCTAGGCGTTCCCTAGTGCCTAGTGGGATGCCTCGTCCTTGTTTGGTGATCCTGCTTGGCTCCCAGGTTTCCCTCTGTTCCAAAAAAATTCTCTGTAAGCTTTCGTGTCATTTGGGATTCATTTGATATTAATTTTGTGTGAAGGAAGAAAACAGCCACTGCACTAGGCACTATGGAATAGGTTAGTCCCAGAAAATGATATAAAGTTGCTATAAAATTATAATAAAACATCCAAGAATGATAATATAACACCTTGGAACAATAAAAAATTATAGATACGTTGGAGATGTATCACATCCCACCATAAATAAAATGGGGGAGGCAAAATAAAAATAAAATAAAATAAACCCACCATGAAAAAATATAAGAAATATAAAAAAATAAATGATAGAAAAGGAGAGAAGGGACTTTGCTACTATCCTTTACCACACTTCTTCCTCAAAGTGGCACCATGTTCTTCATATAGAGAGTCTCTTGGTTTGTCACTTCCATATGCTAGTGGGATTTTTTCATTATACAACTTGGCGTGTATATTCTGATGACGGGCGTCCTCAAATGCCTAAGGTCTTCATGAGAAAGCAAGTTGGATGCACACCCACACTACAGGAATCACCTTCTTTGCCGTCTGCCATCACAGACGGCAAAGACAATATCCCGGACGACAAAGACAATACCACACACGGCAAAGATTGTCACGGCCGGCAAAATTTCTGCGTCAGCCTACGACGGCATAGGACCTTCTTTGTCGTCTGCCCCCCCAAAGCGGGTGCAAAGCTCTTTGCCGTCCGCTTTCCTTAGGAGCAGTCGGCAAAGCGCTTGAGACGGCAGTCGACAGGCGTTGCCGCTGTTAGGGGTTAACGGAGGCTTTGCCGTCTGCCTCCTCCTCCATCTTTGCCGTCTGCCTCCCTGCCCATCTTTGTCGTCTGCCTTCTCCTCCCCTCCCCTCCCCCTCCATCTTTTCCGTCTGCCTCCCCGTCCATCTTTGCCGTCTGCCGGGTCCTCCCCTCCCCCCTCTTTCCACTCTTTGTCGTCTGCCTCTTCCTCCCCCCTCCTCTGTGCCCTCTTCTTTGCCGTCTGCCCCCCAGGAAGCAGACGGCAAGGCGACTATATGGCCAGCTGCTACTGCCCAGGTTGCACAGCTGGGTGCCACGTGGCACCTTTGACGTTGGTCAGCTGACGGCAAAGGCCTTTGCGATCAGCTGGCAGACGGCAAAGAGCCTATATTGTCACATTTTTATTTATTTTTTCTATTTCACAGCACATATACATATAATTCATAGCACATATATCATAAATAGGTCACAACACATATATGATATACATATAAAGCTCATCAATGCCATTTCTTCATCAACGTACATCCCATATATCAAAAGAACCAACACATACAAAGTTTCATCCATATATACATACATATAGTTGCACATATATTGTTCATCCATATATACATATACATATAGTTCCACATTTTCATCAACTGAAATAAAAACGGAAACAAAAGCACTCCAACGCCAGCTTCCATGCATGTAGTACATCCAATCTGCAAAATGGGAATAAGAAAGTCAGAAGAAGAAGAAGAACAACATATATATGACAAATAAGCTAAACTGAAGAAGAAAGAGAACAAGCAAGAAGAGAACAAGGAGAAGAAAACCAAGAAGGAGGAGGAGGAGGAGGAGGAGGAGGAGGAAGAGGGGAAGGAGAAGGAGAAGGAGAAGGAGGATGAGAAGAAGAAAAAGAAGAGAAGAAGAAGGAGAAGAAGGAGGAGAAGAAGGAGAGAAGAAGAAGGAGGGCTCCTTCTCCTTCTTCTCCTCCTTCTCCTTCTTCTTCTCTTCTTCTCCTCCTCCTTCTTCATCTTCTCCTTCTCCTTCTCTTCTTCTTCTTCTTCTTCTTCTTCCTTCTCCTCCTTTTTGAGCTAAATGAGCTAATTATGTCATTTTAGAGGAAAACAAGCTAAGTATATAATATCCATGAGCTAACCAAGGTTCTTATGCCATTTTGAGCTTATTATGGTATTTGGGAGCTAAATGGGCTAATTATGTCATTGTTGGGTTAATTAAAGCAAGGATAATATGAAAGAGGAGAATAAATAGGAGGAGGAGGAGAAGAAGAAGAAATCAAGAAGAAGGAGGAGGAGGAGGAGAAGTACTAGAAGGTCCTTGGCCTTCTCCTCCTCCGCCGCCTCGTCCTCCTCCTCCTTCTCCTTCTTCTCTTCTTCTTCTTCTTCTATCTTTTCATCTTTGCCTATTTCTTCTCCTCTTCTCCTCTTGTTGGAGCTAAATTACCTAATTATGTCTTTTTTGAGCTAAATGGGCTAATTATCCCATTTTAGAGGAAAACAAGCTAAGTATATAATATTCATGAGCTAACCAAGGTTCTTATGCCATTTTGAGCTTATTATGGTATTTTGGAGCAAAATGGACTAATTATGTCATTGTTGGGGAAATTAGAGCAAGGATAATATGAAAGAGGAGAAGAAAGAGGAGGAGGATGAGAAGAAGAAGAAATCAAGGAGGAGAAGGAGGAGAAGGAGGAGGAGGAGAAGGACTAGAAGGTCCTTGGCCTTCTCCTCCTCCTCCTCCTCCTCCTTCTCCTTCTTCTCTTCTTCTTCTTCTCTTCTTATTCTTCTTCTATCTTTTCAGTTTGCCTATTTCTTCTCCTCTTCTCCTCTTGTTGGAGCTAAATTACCTAATTATGTCTTCTTGGACCTAAATGGGCTAATTATCTCATTTTAGAGCAAAAACAAGCTAAGTTTGGAGGAGAAACTTACCGTAGTGGTCATCAAGGAGGAGAAACACCATGGTTGCTCGCGCCGGCTTTGTTTGGAGACGGTTGCCCTGGAGAAGGGTCGTGCGATGCCATTCGGGAGTTATTCTGCAGAAAAGATATTTTGCAATGTCTCAGTTAGCATGATGACACTCAATTATTAATAATAGTTTATAATGAAACTCACCGTGTCAATCGAAGAGAAGACGGGCATCGGCGGAGGGACTTGACCGCTCTTCTCGCACAGACCCTCAAGAGGGGGTCGTATTAGTTAGTATTGAAACAGACATTACAAACATGATTTGGCTATTGTGAAAAAAACATACCACAAAAAGCTCGTACAGGGCCCGTTGACCCGCCTCATTCCGGGCCCTCTCCTCCTCAAGCAATCGTGCCGTGGTCTGGTCCCTCCCATCAAGAGCAGCCTGGCTTGCCAATCTCTCTTTCTCAAGAGCAGCCTGGTTTGCCGCTCTCTCTTTCTGAAGAGCAGCCTGAAAAACCATTCCTCATTACCACAGTAATGATCTATGGTGACACACATAATGAAATGGATGAAAGTGTTCTTAGTCCGTACAACTAACCTCGATGGCAAGTTCGACTAGCCGTGGACGAGGCGTTATCTCAGGACATCTGCTCGACTGGCGTGCCTTGATCTCCGGAAGAGTGAGTGGACAACATATTATCCCATCTCCAATGGCTATCGAGCCATGGGGCCTCCCGCCACCAGATATCATCACCAGCTCTGGATCCAAAGGTTCCTGGCTAGGGTTAAAGTCATCCCCTTTCGTTGCCTTCCCCGCGTCCCTGTATGCCACGAGCTTCTGGTGGGATGATATGTTGGTGAAGTTACTAGGATCATCCAGGTCAGACTCAGAGAATGCCTTCGCCTTCTTGTACGAGGAAGTATGGGCCATGCCAGAAAGGTCGTACAAGTGTGGCATCTCAGTCTTATTGTGATGCGCCTAAAAGAGAGGAACAAAATATTAGCATCAAGAATGAATTGCATGAATCATGAAGCAAATCACATACCCAGTTTCGTCCAAACTGAAGTAAGTTGGTGCTGCCTTGATGGTGTGGCACGCCAACCATTTGGCTACGCCGATCCTTCGCATTCTCGTGGACGGCTCGCCAGCTGCCTGTGCACCACTCATCAACCAACGCCTCCCAACAATCCATCTTATCCGCACACCATCTCGGGGGCACCTGTAAGTTATTAGAAAGAATTTTCAGTGCTACGCCTATGAATGAAATCAAGAAAACTATGTAGAAGGACTTAAGAATAGGTAATTAGCTTCACGTATTGCTCCTTCTTCAGAAACTTTCCGCTACAATCCTTCTTCTCCTTCTTAATACCACGCGTGGCGTAGTAATCTCGAATAGCCTGCGGCCGAGCCTCGTGGTGCAAGTTCTGTAGTAACCGCCTACACTCGACCTTGAGAACCCTGGCCCTCGTGTGGCAGACACCATCTATAATCTCCTCCGGCAGGGCCTGCGCAACCTAGTAATGCTCCTAGGTAAATCCTAGTGTAGGAACCTGACCCTCACCAGGCAACGTGACAAACTCCGGGAAATTTGTCCGGCAAAGCACACCAAGGACGTAGTTCGGCCTGCGGACTCCAAGAGGGTGTACCCATCCCCTACAGTATGATAAGGTCAGCGCATTAGATATTTGAACAAACTTGAAGGCAAAAGCTAAAAAAGGGTAAATGTACTTACCTATCTCCTTCAGGTTTAATCACCGGCCTTTGCTCGCGGGTAGCCGGGGCAACTGGGAGGCGTGTACTACCACGCTTGTACACGGTGGCCCCGTCCACCTGCACATCGCCCTCACTATCCGTAAGCTCATCCCCGCCATCCCCGCCCCCTGAGCCACCCGGACCCTCGGTCCAATCCGGCAACTCGGTACGATCCGGCCAAGGCTCCCATCCGGGCCTCTCCACGTTGGGTGAAGCCTCCGGAATCGTAGTCTCCTCCGGCTGCTCCTGGGCCGAATGCACCTCGACCCGAGGCTGCTCCTGGACCGGAGTCTCATGGGACGAATGCTCGTGAACACCAGGCTCCTGGACCGGAGTCCCCGTAGCCTCCTCCGCAAACGGGTCGACCATACTAGTCCTATGCTCGGGTGAATGAGCTGGTGGTGGTGGCGAGGACAGCTCAACAGTCCTCCTCGATCTTCCGCGGCCACCACCTCTCCCTGTACCCTTCCCCTTCCTCCCTACCCGGCCAGCACCTCTCCCAGTGGGCAATGCCGCCGACGAAGAAGAACCCCCGGCTGGTGTCGAAAGACTGCCTACCAAGGCTCTACGGAGAGATAGGGGTGGAAGGGTAGTACCACCCCTCGTGCGGGGCGCCTGGGAAGAACCCGTCGAGCGCTCTGGACCCGCACCCACCATCTTTCAACATCTGCCATGATAAAGATTAAAATAAATTAGTACAACAACAAAAAATTGAATGACTGACATGAATAATAATATGTACATGAATAATAAAGATTAAAATATATATAATTTAAGTTGTGAATCTTACAAACTAATAATCATCATCAATAAATGCATCATCATCATCACAATCACGCATGTCTTCATGAATGACGTGCTCATCGGGTTCAACGGCGTGAAGTTGTGAAAGGCCTTCCTTTAATCGTTGAAGCATTGAGAGGTCATCCGCATCAGTAACCTCTATGAGTTCCAGGTCTTTTGGTTCCGGCTCAGGGCTGGAGTCGGATTCATTGTCGTCGTCTACTTCCATGTTCTTGGATAGAGCACCACGGTTCTTGAAACGTTTCTTGGAAAGACGTGCTTCTTGGAAGAATTATCCATCATATGTGTCTGGGTTAATGTGAGGTTCATAATCCTGTTCATTTGGGAGAGGTGGTCTGACATGTGGCGGCACTTCATAAACAACATACCAACCTTCCAGATTCTTATCCGTTTGGCATGCCCACGGTAGATAGAAAACTTGGGTCGCCTGTTGAGCCGTAATATAGACATCGGGAACATCTAAATGGGTGTTTGGATTGATTTCGACTAGTCCTATATGTTCATGAGTCCTTCTAGTCTTTTTCGGCTGGAACCAATAACATTTGAAGACTACGACGTTCGGTGGGTTTTCACCATAGAATTGAAGTTCATAAATTGCTTCAACTCTTCCATAATACTCGATAACACCTTCGCCGATAGCAGAGAGACCACAATTTGTAGATTTCCGGTCGGGGATAGATAGCTCTTTGCCAAAGGTACGAAAGAGATACCCGTTGATGTTGTATTTCTCAAATGAACGGACCTTATAGTCAAAACCATTAGCGACTTGTCTCAGTTCGGCATCCATAGACTCTGAATTAGCCTACAAGTTTAATACGAATCGGTTGTTGCATTAGCCGCAAGTTAGACCAAGAATGAAATGGTCCATTATTGATAATTACCATTTGTTTGAACCAAGAGATGAAACCGGGATAGCCGCCTCCTGTCTTTGACAGAAGCTCATACTCTTCGGCGGAATCATTTTCGATCACCGCTCCATCCAAGAATTCGACGACGTAACGGCTGTTTGAAATATCCGGGAATAAGAGCAGTTCAAATGAATTAGAAGTTACGGGTAAATGTGCCAAGAACTCACTCGATGTACGGCCGCACTTCTGTTAGGTCGTTGAAGATATACAACGAAATGTTCCTCCATTCTTCGATATCCAACGTTATTGGTTTCGAAGCACCGGCTGGTGCGAGCTTCCCTTTGAATAGGCTGAGGTTGGACCCACCTTTTTTAGGGTCTCCAGCATTGTGCCGAGGCTTCGGATTATTCAAATGATGATTTTTGGCTTCGTAGTGTGTTGTCACATAGTTTGCCACCTCCTCAGTAATGAATGCCTCAGCCATCGATGCTTCAATTCTACGCTTATTTTTACATTTAGCTCGAAGGGTCTTCTGCATCGTCTGAGTTGCATAGCACCAACGATCTTCCACGGGCCCACCCAATCTTGCCTCGGTCGGTAGATATAAAATCAAATGCTGCATTGGATTAAAGAAGCCCGATGGAAAGATCTTCTCTAACTTGCACAACAACTCCGGTGCAAAACTCCTCCATGTCTTCTACCACGCCAGGCGACAATTCTTTCGCACAAAGAACATGGAAGAAATAGCTCAGCTCCGCCAGTACTAGCCATTCATCCTCAGGAATAAAGCCACGTAACATCACCGGCATTACCCGCTCTAGCCATATGTGCCAATCATGACTCTTGAGACCAAAGATTTTTAATTTTTCAAGACTCGCTCCCCTCTTTAGATTCGCTGCATACCCATGGGGAACATCAAGTGCATTTTGACCCACAAGATAATTTCCATCATAGGTGGCCTTCCAAGATTGAATCAGGCCTTTGGCTTCGACCACTTCTGCTTTCCTTTGCCTTCTCCCATGTTTTGTAACGTGCTATGACATAGTGTCTCTTGATCGACTCTAGCCTTAATATTATCCTTTGTCTTCCCATCTATGTCGAACAATGTACCAAAAATAGCCTCTCCGATATTCTTTTCAGTGTGCATCATGTCGATATTGTGTGGAAGAAGGAGGTCTTTGAAGTAAGGAAGATCCCAGAAGCATGGCTTGTGAGTACAGGCATGTTTTGAATTATAGCCCTTGAAATACCCTGGACGCTCTGGATCAGGCTCGAGGGTGTTTAACTGATCCAGGATCTGTTGGCCTGTTTACGCAGGTGGTGCCAAGTTTTTGACAACTTTACCTTTGGTAAAGTTCTTCTTGTCTTTTCTGAACTGATGGTCAGGATCCAGGAACTGTCTATGCAAGTCAAAGCAAGAATACTTCCGACCCTCCTGCAACCAATGAAACTAAAGAGCTGCCTTGCATTGGGGGAACGGGAACCTTCCATGCACACACCATCTAGAGAATAGCGCATACGCTGGCAAGTCATGCATAGAGTACATGTACCACACATGCATTTTGAAGTTTTCTTTTATAGCGGCATCGTATGTCTTGACCCCAATGTCCCAAGCTTCTTCCAATTCATCCTTAAGTGGTTGCAGGTACACATTCATATTCTTCCCCGGATAATTGGGCCCTGGAATTATCAACGTCAGAAATATGTTCTTTCTTTGCATAATCTGCCCGGGGGGGAGATTGAGTGGAATGACAAATACAGGGCAACAACTGTATTGGGTTGCCCTCATGCATAAGGGATTAAAACCATCCGTGGCGGCGCAGACTCGAGGATTCCTTGGATCTGCCGCTTTATCCTGATGCAATCCATCGAAATGTTTCCATGCTTCCCCATCCGATGTGTGTACCATCATCTTATTCCCATCTGCATCTAGTTCGGTTCTTTTGCTCAATTTGTGCCATGTCATCTGTCTGGCTGTCTCTTCGACCATGAAAAGACATTGAAGTCTTGGTACGATTGGCATATACCGAAGAACACTAACTGCGATTTTGGTCTGCCTCTTCTCACCCATACCATTGTCTACCAGAAGATACCTGCAAGACTCGCAATTGGGACAATAGTCCAAGTGTGCATACTCCTTCCTAAATAAGACACATCCTTTCTCACATGCATCTATCTTCTCATAGGGCATCTTAAGTACACGAAGTATTTTGTCCGACTGGTACAGGTTTGCAGGCATGACATGGCCTTTGGGTAGGAAACGTCCAAATAGTGTCATCATCGCATCGTAGCATTCTCTTCCCAAGTTGAACTGAGCCTTCAGAGCCATTACTTGTGCAATTGCATCCAGCTGACAGAGCTCAGTGTGCTCATGGAGAGGACGTTTTGAAGACTCCAACATTTCATAAAAGGCCTTTGTAGATTCCACCATCTCATCTTCCAAATCCTGAGCATCATCAAAGTCTTGCACCATGTCTTCAATCCCAGTACCATGCTCGTCCGTGCGACGACGGACCACCTCAGCTCTTGTGCGTTGTATAGACTCACCATGAAATGTCCACACCGTATAATTAGGCTTAAAAGCCCTCCTCTGCAGGTGTTTAATCATTACAGCCTCTGTCGTCTTTTTATAGTTGTCGCATCCAGGACAGGGGCAATAGTTTCTTTCCTGGCCATTTGCGAATGCGGCTTTCACAAATTCCTTTGTTTTTAAAAACCATTCTTTCGTCATCTCTTTCTGACTAGGGTGACCGGTATACATCCACGCATAATCACTCATCTTGCGTAGCTACTAAAGATAGAAGAAATATATTTATATATAATTTAGCATTATATTCATCGGTTAATCAGGTTCGCCATTTTTATTACGTCCAGGCAACCTACACGCTAATAGGTAAAGATAGGTCCTAATCCCACGCGAGTATGTGTAGATTGGGTTCGTTTTCCCATGCTCTGCTCCGGATCCTACGCAAAACTTCGGCAGCACCTCCCTGCTGTTCTCCTGATACACGTCTCCGCAATAAACAGAGAGGATGTGCATCCGGAGAACAACAGGGAGGCACTGACGAAATTCCGCATCGGATCCAGAGCACAGCATACGGGAAAACGAACCCAATCTACACATACTCGGGCTGTCCATGGATAATGTTGGACAATTCCAAAGGATGGCGGTTATAAATATGCAAAGACATGCATATTTATAGATGTCGCCCTTTCGAACGGGAGACGCATACTGGTCACGCATACTGATAAATTAATTGAATTACCTAAATCTAGAAAGTTTCATCCGGAAACCGAGCCACAGTAAATGAAGGGGCGGGGAGGAGATGAAATTTGTACTGACCCACGAATGCAGGGGCGGAGCTCGTACAACGCACGGGCAGGTCTTCGCACAGCAGACCTCACAGCGACGAGACAACTATCACATGTAAATCCACCCGATCAACACAAATATTCCAATTATGTCATTTTAGAGGAAAACAAGCTAAGTATATAATATTCATGAGCTAACCAACGTTCTTGTGCCATTTTGAGCTTATTATGGTATTTTGGATCTAAATGGGCTAATTATGTCATTGTTGGGTTAATTAAAGCAAGGATAATATGAAAGAGGAGAAGAAAGAGGAGGAGGAGGAGAAGAAGAAGAAATCAAGAAGAAGGAGGAGGAGGAGGAGAAGGAGAAGGATAGAACGTCCTTGGCCTTCTCCTCCTCCTCCTCGTCCTCCTCCTCCTCCTCCTTCTCCTTCTTCTCTTCTTCTTCTTCTTCTTCTTTCTTTTTATTTTGCCTATTTCTTCTCCTGTTCTCCTCTTATTGGAGCTAAATTACCTAATTATGTATTTTTTGAGCTAAATGGGCTAATTATCCCATTTTAGAGGAAAACAAGCTAAGTATAGAATACTAATGAGCTAACCAAGGTTCTTATGCCATTTTGAGCTTATTATGGTATTTTGGAGGTAAATGGACTAATTATGTCATTGTTGGGAAAATTACCCTCCTGCATGGACATGGACCTACCACGCAAAGTTCGCAGGTCCTGAAGTTGCCCTTTTGGTCCAGAGGACTTTCCAGGTTACCTATACTACTTTTCAGTTTATACAAAACTTTTCGATATTTTCTACATTTGAGGTTGGCAATATTATTTAAGTTGTCATGTTTTGCTGCGGTACCAATAAATATAGACGATACATTATTTTGACAGACTTGATTTCAACAAAAGAACATGTGATCTTCTTTGAAGTAGTCTTGAACCTAAGCAATAATGATGGGCGAATAAACTAACAGAATCTACCACTAAATCTACTAATTAACTAACAGAATCTACCACTAAAACTACAAATTAATTCCAAAACACTAAATACCAAACATGTGATCTTCTTTTTGTCTTCTCCTCCTCCTATTCTTCTTCTTCTTCTTCTTCTCCTCCTCCTCCTCTTCTCCTCTTCTCCTCCTCCTCCTCTTCTTCTTCTTCCTATTCTTTCTAGTAAGCTAACTAACTAACTAACCTAACTAACCAAGCTAACTAAACGTATCGCTAAACCTAGATAGCACTAAACAGCAAAAAAATAACAAAAACAGAATCTACCACTATAACAAAAATAGAATCTACCACTAAGTAACTAAAAAAGAATCTAGCTACCACTAAATACCAAACAATAAAAAATAAACTTCTTCTTCTTTTTTCTCTTCTTCTCCTTCTTATTTTTTTCTTATTCTCTTATTCTCTTCTTCTTTACTTCTTCTCCTTCTTATTTTTTTCTTCTCTTCTTCTTCTTTTTCTTCTTCTTCTCCTTCTTATTTTTTTCTTGTCCTCTTCTTCTTCTTTTTCTTCTCCTCCTCCTCCTCCTCCTACTCCTCTTCTTCTTCTCCTCTTCTTGTCCTCCTCCTCCTCCTCTTCTCCTCTTCTCGTCCTAACTAAATCTACTAACCTAACTAAATCTACTAACCTAACTAAATCTACTAACCTAACTAAATCTACTAACCTAACTAAATCTACCACTAAAACTACTAAAAAATAATAAAACTAGTAAAAAATAATGTGGGTGGGGGGCTGGGGGTGGGGGGTGGGGGCTCACCGAGAGGGACGGCTGTGGAGGGGCCGGGGTGGCGGGGCGGCGCTGGGGGCGCCAGGTGCGGCGGCGCGACGGTGGTGGGGCAGCGGCAGCGGGGGCGAGGTGGGGAGAGAGAGAGGGGCGGCAGCAGGGGTGGCGACGCGACGGTGGCGGCTGCAGGGGCGGCGACAGGGGCGGCGGCAGGGGCAGCGGCAGCGGAGGCGACAGGGCCGACATGGCCGGCAGTGGGGCGTGACAGGGGCGGCGGCAGGGCGGCGACGCGACGGGGGCGGCGGCGCGACGGTGGTCCTGGTGGCCGTTACAGAGAGAGGAGCGCGCGTTGTGGGGAGAGAGAGCGAGGGGCGCGCGGGGATGAGCCGTTACAGAGAGAGAGGGGTGGGGTTGGGGGGAAGTAGCCGTTAACAGAGTTAGCGCTTTGCCGTCTGCCGCCGGACGGCAAAGAGTCTAGACTCTTTGCCGTCTGCCTCCAGACTCTTTGCCGTCCGCTAGCACATGGAAAAGGTCCGACTCCTGTTTGACCTAGCCACCCCGGGGTCAGGTGCGCGTGTCTACATCTTTGTTGTCTGCCTCTGGACTATTTGCCGTCCGCTAGCAGACGACAAAGAGGTGACAGATGGCAAAAAGACTGTATGCCATCAGCCTGTGCTTTGCCGTCTGTTTTGCTGAAGCTGATGGCAAAGACAATCTTTGCCATCAGCTAGCAGACGGCAAAGACTAGGCTGATGGCAAAATACTGATTTCCAGTAGTGCCACTTAGCTTCAATCGAGCTTTCATACACTTATAGCACTAGTGCATTCGTTGCCTGGCAGTCCCTACTCCTCGCATTGATATCCATTGATGGGCATCTCCATAGCCCGTTGATACGGCGAGATGATGCGAGACTTTCTTCTCCACTTTTACCCATTTGAAACCTACCACCACATTCTATTCCACCTCTATGCCATGTCCATTGTTCACTCTCATGTATTGCGTGAAGAATACAAAGTTGATGCATATTGAAAAAGTACGATCCAGTTGCCTTACTTGGGCACCGTGGTGCTTGACATTTTGTATTAATGTGGTGAAGCCGGAGCCATGCCTTGCTAATATAATAAGATGAATGGCGATAAACTCTCACACCCTATGTTTGTACCAATTTTTTTGTATGATTTTTTTATGAAAATTGGAGCCAATTAAAACTTTTTGAATATTTGTAATGGTTGATTTGGTTGGTACTTGCTTGTGTGTCTGATTGAGTTTTGAATCTCTACGGTTATTCTACTCTATATAACCCATCTCCTTGACCCCAAATATTTGCCCAATGATCACGCCATGTGAATATGACCAGGAAACTATTTTTATAAATTATTATTTCAACAAAAGGCATTTATTTATTTTAAACTTTGTGAAACCCCTAATTTTAGATTTGCACTGCAAGTCCCCAATTGAGGAGAGATGCCTTACCGCAAACTTTTTATTTGGAACCTATTATCAAAAAGATTTCCCAAAACCATAAAATAATTATTTTAAAGTTATTTTCCTATTTTATTTAAAGTATCTTTTTGAGCAAGAAATGGTATTTCATAGGGAAAAATTATTTTATCACTTCAAAGATATTTGAGAAAGTTTAGGGAAACTCAATGGACATATATTTTACATACATGAGAGTTTAAACACATCGTCATGTTCAAATATTGGAGAAAACCACGCAAAACCATTTTTGCCTATTTCAAGCTTTTGAACTGTTTCCATGGGAAATATTCTTATTAAATTCCAGGAAATTCTAGTAGGACACACGCGATAAATTTGTGTGTCCTACTAGAATTTCCCCACGGTTGTGGACGACCCCAGGAAATTTTCCTCTCTCTTTCCCCACGGTTGTGGACGACCCCCAGGAAGGCCCACGAGCCATCCATCTCTCCTCCACTACCCTTAGTGGCCATTGCATCCAACTCCAGCACACGGTTCCACGGTGGTCTCGCGTCCCGCCTTTATAAGGCACCCTCGAGACCCCCCCTCTCCCCTCTGGTCCCTCTCCCCTCTTCCTAATCATGCCCCAGTGCCCCCGGTTCACCCCCAAAGCTCTGTGACCTCGAGATGGAGCCGGAGCTCTGCCGCTTCGGCCCGCCATCGATCTCGGGTTAGGAAGCCACTCCGGCCCTCCTTCTTCCCCCCTTCAACTCTCCCATACGCATCCGATGTGTTTCCCCCTCTCCCCGTCCTTTTTGTAGCAGGAAACGGCGCCGACGACCACCTCCCGAATCCTCTCCACCATGGGATCTTATCATCGGTGAGTCCCTATGCTAGGGCGGCCCTTTCCACCTCCACTAGATCGTCGACTTGCTCTGATTTTGTTCCTGTAATCATCTTGCCTCGCCGTGGTCCCTGTCGCTGCCGGTGAGCCTCGCCGCCCTCTGGCGAGAGGTTGATGACGGACCCGGTAGGTGGGGTCCAACGGTCAGCCTCCCGTACATCTCCCTCATCTCTCTGTTTCCCTAAAGGGCACCGGGCCCCACCCGCCAGGTTTGTATCTGGCGCGGCGCGGTTGCATGGCTTGCCTGGTCTAGTGGGCCTCTGGGCCGGCCCAGCTGCTGGCCGATCCAGGCCCACGTGTCGCGACCCTTTTTCTTCTTTTAATTGGCTCTGTTTTGCAATAATCACACATGGATAAATATTAGTCGAAATCCAAATATTCCACCACGAAAAACCTTGTAATATTATGTAGTATTTATGATTCCACTTGTGTAATTTTTACAGAAGGTTGCATGCACTCTTTTATTTTAAAACCCCGTTTAGAGCATTTTAACACTTTGTTAAAATGATTGTTTACAACTTTTTACACTCCACAAATAAAACATAACAATTTTGATAGTACTTATGCTCACCCTAGTATCTTACGAAAATGTTTTGACATTTTCTGTGTAGGTTATTTTCTCTGTTTTTGGTTGACTTCTTATTTTTGCCCGTAGTTATTGCGACGAGGGACTTGGACCAAAATACTTTGAAGACCCTGTTGAGCAAGGCAAGCAACCCTTTTACCATGCCTAAGAAGCTATTTTTAATTCATGTCATATTTAGCACTTCGTTCCAATGCATAAGAAGCTATTTTTCATTCATGTCATATTTAGCACTTCATGTTGAAGCAGTTACTAACTCAGTGGGATGTTTCTGATAACTCTTCGTTGACACTTGCACTTGGGCATAAGCCTACCTACCTATGAGGGTTCTGTGGATGGGATATAGTTAGGTTTGTATTAGTTGCTATGCATGGGATGGGAAGATGCATCAGACGAAAAAGGAAAGTGATTTCAAAGGTTTTACGAAACCCCATCGGGTGCCACTAATGACCGAGGGATATGGTGTGAGAGTTACTCCAACCTTACATGTAGAAGCACCATACCCCTTATGGGACAGGGCTTTCCTGATTACTATGGTTGTTGCTAGTGGAGAGCTTGCATTACTAGTGGCGGGAGTGAGATGGTCATTCTCAAGATAGGGTCATGCCAAGAAAGGGAGACCATGGGCTGTTTTCACAGACATCGGGCACACCATTGCGTGCCCTCATGGATGATACATGAGATGTACGTCACGAGGAATTTTCACCAATGAGTGGCCTCCTTGCTAGTATCTTTATGGGAAATGTGATGTTTGGGTACTTACCTCGGGTGTGAGAAATACCGCGAGTCATGTCTTGACACAGAAGTTTCCTGAATCTTGTGGGTAAAGTATGCAACCTCTGCAGAGTGTAAAACTATTTGAATAGCCGTGTCCATGGTCAAGGACAACTAGATGACCCCTCTTGGGCTACATCCATGTTTACCAAACCTTGTGCGTGTGTGAGAACGGTTGCTATGTGAGAAATATGAGACCTGAGCTAAGTTGATGACCTGGCATGACGGGTGAATATGGGTTCTTCAGCCCTCAGTTGATACTGATATATGTAACCTATTCACATGGTTATCACTTACCTCATAATACATGCCCGCATGAGAAGTTGATCATGTCATTGCACCAGGAAAAATCTACTTTCCGTAAAATACTTATTAGTGTTATATCATGCTTCATTATTGCCTTGTTCCGCATCATGGGTTGCTTGCGACTACATTGAAAGTACTCATTGGCTTGCCACTAGTTATTTAATTGACCATGCATGGAAGAGTAGGAACTTTGAGAAGAGTTTCTTGGTGATGAACATGCGAACTTGGACACTTCCCAGTCAGAATGCGTGTAGGGTAAGCAAATGGCATGGGTTCACGCTTTCGACCAGGATTTCTGCTGCTAGTTATGTTTGGTGTGTTGGCCTTCGAGGCCCTATCTATGTAAGACTTGACTGTAACAGTCTCTATTTGTATCATACGGTATTTGAGGATGTAAGACTCTTGTATTTTAGCTTATGTGTGTTTAGTGAGCATTGATACCTGGGATCACTATACATGTGCATGTGGTGATCACGACTTATGAGTCGGGCTCCCCATAGAGCTGGTATCAGAGCCATACTAACTATAGGGACTGTTAGTTAGCATAGATGTTATTTAGTGTGAACCTATTACTAAAAACTATACCTAGCATCTATACTTACAAGTTTCTACACTTCTTGCCTCTTCCACTCTATTTTCAAAAGCTTTACTGACACCCTCCCCTTAAAACTTGTAGATGGACGTCATACTGGAAGAACTCCTAGCATCCGTCTTTCCCGTACTCCTTGAGGACAGCTTGGAGAAGTGCCAGTACCGTCGACCAACCGTTTTCCTCTACCATGAGCATTGGGTCGATGCCACCACGAAGGAGTATCACGTCGATGTGGTCGTAGAGGCAAACAACTCCCCACGAGCTAGTCCTTTGAAGGACCAGAGATTGAGACTTTGGTGTTAGCAGTCGAGACAGGTGCGCGGAGGGTGCTCATCCACCTTTGACACATCCTACCGGAGAAGGCCAACGAGCCATCTACTCGCCACTTCCCTTTCGGGAAGTATGATCATGGCGAGAATTAGGCATTGATCCCATCCCCGGAGGATGGAACACCGCTCAGGTTCCAGACCTACTTCAGCCTATCCGCCGATAGTCTGGCTCACAACATGATAAAGGAGTCCCTGAAGCTCCGCAAGGAACTTCACCACACTCATTAGCTACTCCGACAGGCTAAGACAAAGCGAGACAAGATCAAGAAGGATGGAGCCCCCGAGGGACGACCTACTGTCACTTATAGAGGTGGAGTTCCCCAAGCTAGAGATGCACCCACACGTCCTCATCGCATGAATGCGAAGGAGTATCGTGCGCTCTCCACCGCTCCACCGGCAAAGCTTCGTCAGGATGATCCTCCTCGTTCTCCGACCCACTCGACGGGAGACGATGCCCATGCAGATATTGACAAGGAGGAAGACCCAGAGGAGCGTGAGTATGAGACCAAGCACGCCACTACTTGAATCCAAGAACCCCTGGGGTAGGATAAGATATGTATCCCCCATGCAAAGTCGAGTCCGTGTAATGGATCACATGAATACATGTGTGCTTGTTGTTTGTTTTACTGTTTGTGTTTCGATGCAGGTCACACTTTTGCCTTGGGAAACATGAGAGCGATTATATTGCCTACCTTATCGTAAATTTATTTGTTGAGTCTTTCGATCTTTGTTTGACACACTTGCACTGTTCCAACCCCCTTAGTCGCGTTTTCCTCTTGTTGCTATTTCTTTATTCTATTCCAGTTGTTTGACTTGGCTGCTCCAAACATGATGGTGATTGCTACTTGCACTAGTACTTTTGGCAACGCCAGCGCTGGCAACTCTAGCCAGGAGCCAGGAGCTGGTGGGTCTTCTCAAGATAGAGGTCACTAGGAGCAGCCACAAGGCAATCTTCCCCCATCACCGCCTCCATCGGATAAGATGACCATGGATCAACACTGCCGTTATCCAGCAGATGTCGCAAGTTCTCATGAACAACCAGCAGTAGGGCGGGAACATAAATTGTCATTCCACTCTGTCAGAGTTCATGAAGAGTTCGCCCCAGACATTCACCGAGATAGCTGAACCTTTGGATGCTGGTAACTGGATCCGCACCATCGATTACCTCCTTGCATTGTTCAACTACAATGAGTACCATAAGAAGTTTCTCTATGCCTCTCACTGCCTCGGAGGTCCCGCCAGAGCTTGATGGGATGGATTCAAGGTCATTCAAGGCGAGCATGTGATCACCTGGGATGATTTCAAGAAAGGATTTTGCACTGTCCATATCCCTTCTAGGAATATGGCCATCAAGAAGTGGGAATTTCGAGCGCTGAAGCAAGGAAGTGGCTCTGTCAAGGAGTACGTGAGGAAGTTCCACCTCTTGTCAAGATATGCACCTGATGATTTCAGTTGTAAGGCAACTAAGATAGAATGCTTCATGGAAGGGCTCCAGCAATCACTGCAGTACCAACTTGTTGTCTATGACTGCTGAACCTTCTTTGAGCTGATGAACAAGGCCATCATGCTTAAAGATAAGCGTCGTGCCATGGAAGACACACGCAAACGCAAGATGATTAACATCGGTGGTTCCAGCAACCAGAAGACTCGCCCGTGTCAACCAGCCCCGGCGAAGCCAAACTACCAGCCTCAATAATCCTGGACTCCCTCACCTTGTTCGAGCTACCAGCCTCAGCAGTATGCCAACCCTAGGCCGATATACAACAATACCAATAACAACACTAGGGAAAGACCAACAACTTCAGGCAGGTCACGGGCTTTGGGTGTGGTCAACGTGGACACATCTCGAAGCAGTGCCCCAACAAGAAGCTAGATGCATTGCGCCCCAATGCGCCAAACCAGGGACAAGGTCGTGGAGCACCACCGAGGAACCAAGCTCCTGCAACCTTTCGAACAATGGAAAAGGTCGTTTGAATCTTGTCTCGGTTGAGGAAGCCCACGACGACCCGGATATCATACTGGGTACATTCCTTGTCAACTCAAACCCGCCAACAATTTTGTTTGATTGTGGTGCTTTGCATTCTTCTGTTACCCAAAAGTTTGTGCTAGAGAGTGGCATGGAGCCCACGCCTTCGGGTAGTCATATGATTGTACAAACCCCGGGTGTAGTAATGAGGACCAAGATAGGGTGTAATGGAGTTGGGATTAACATCAATGGGGTAGACTTCTTAGCCGATCTCATCATCCAGAAGTTGCAAGGCTTGGATGTATAAGTAAACCAAGCACCAAGGCTTGTTGGACTATGCCAAGAGTACACTTACCATGACCAATAGCCAAGGAGTCAAAGTCAAATATGTTCCCGATCCTACCTCCAATCAAGCCCCTCGGGTAACTTGTATGTCGGGAATTGAGTTGGATCGAGTGCGAGTGGTATGTGATTACCTAGATGTCTTTCCTGATAAGCTGCCTGGAATGCCTCCCGATCGTGACAATGAGTTCATTGTAGTAATGACCGGAGAAGGACCCGTCTATAAGAATCCATATAGAATGGGATCCGAAGAGTTAACTGAACTAAATAAGCAACTAGATGAGCATCTCAAAAAAGGATTCATTCTCCCTAGTGCCTCTCCTTGGGGATCGCCTGTCCTATTTGTGTCAAAGAGGGACATACTTATGAGGCTCTGTATTGATTACCATTCTCTCAATGAAGTCACCATAAAGAAAAAATATCCACTCCCCAAAGATTGAATACCTGTTCGATCAGCTGAATGTTGCCAAGGTGTTTTCCAAGATCGATCTTAGGTCTGGGTACTAGCAGTTAAAGAGCAGACCCGAGGATATCCTGGAGTCAACATTTGTGACCAAATATGCCCCAGCCTACTTCATGTACCTCATGAACAAAGTCTTCATGGAGTATCTGGACAAGTTCGTCATTGTCTTTACCATCGACATACTCGTCTTCTCCAAGTCTGAAGAAGAACATGATCAACACTTGAGAATAGTTCTGGAAAAGCTTCGAGAGCACCAGCTTTATGCCAAGTTCAGCAAGTGTTAATTCTACGTGCTTGAAGTTGGATTCTTGGGCCATGTGTTAATAGCAGATGGATTGTGAGTTGATCCTGCCAAGATTGAAGCCATGACAGAGTGGTAATCTCTGACCAATGTGAAGGAAGTCAGAAGCTTGCTCGGACTTGCGAGATACTACCGCAACTTTGTCAAAGGATTCTCAAGCATCGCCCGACCTATGAATCAACTGTTGAAGAAGGAAAAGAAGTTCCAATGGATGCCGAAGTGCAAGGAAAGTATCCATGTGCTCAAGAAGAGATTGACAATGGCCACAGTTTTGGATACCCCTGATATTCTCAAGGAATTTGTGGTATATTGTGATGCATCGAGGATCGGGCTTGGTGGTGTCCTGATGCAGTAAGGCAGAGTCATTGCATATCTCCACACACCAACCCCCCTCACAAAGAGAACTACGCCACTCATGATCTTGAGCTGGCAGTAGTGGTTCACGCCTTGAAGACATGGCGACATTACCTTCTGGGAAAGCAATGTGAGATATACACAGAGCACAAGAGTTTGAAGTATATTTTCACTCAGAAGGAATTGAATATGAGGCAGAATAGATGGTTGGAGTTGATCAAAGATTACGAACTCAATGTTCAATACCATGCTCAGAAGGCCAATGTGGTAGTAGGTGCCATGAGGAGAAAGGGTTGTTCATTGAATGCTATGATCAAGGAAAGGTTGCCTGCCTTCTATGAGGAACTTGAGAGCTTCAGGTTGGAGCTAGTCGCACCAGGATTTCTGGCCAACCTCAGAGCAAAGCCTATGCTGATGGATGACATCAAGGACCCTCGGAAGGGACATGAGAGCATCAAAGGTATAAAGAAGAAGATCAAGAATGGCAAGGACCCTAGGTTTGTCATGGATGAACAAGGAGTTGTATGGTTTAGAAATCGCCTTTGCCAACCCAACAAAGTCGAGCTCAAGAACCAGATCCTGCAAGAAGCACATGACACTCTGTATTCCATCCATCCTCGAGGAACTGAGATGTACCATGACCTTAGGGCAAGATTATGGTGTCATTGGATAAAGAGAGAGATAGCCTCTTATGTTGCTAAGTGTGACATATGCCAAAGGGTCAAGGCTGAGCATCAGCGACCCACTGCACTCCTACAACCTATCAAGGTGCCTGAGTGTAAGTGGGACAAGGTCGAAATGGATTTCACAACGGTCTACCCTGATCAAGCAAGGGACAAGATTCCATTTGGGTCATTGTCAATCACCTGACCAAGGTGGCCCACTTCATTCCCATCAAGACAAACTACACGGCGAACCAGTTGGCAAATATCTACATCAACCGGATTGTAACCCTCCATGGACTCCCTAATGATATCGTGTCAAATCGAGGTACCAGTTTACCTCGAGATTCTGGAACAGATTCCAAGAGGCATTGGGGACCAAGTTATCCTTCAGCACAGCTTTAACCCTCAAATAGGCGGACATGGAACGAATAAATTAGATACTCAAGGAGATGATGTGTGCGTGTGTCTTGGCATATGGAGCCAAGTGGGAAGATTGTTGGCCCTTTATCGAGTTCTCCTACAACAACAACTATCAGTCCAGCCTTCAGATGGCACCATTTGGGGTGTTGCATGGGCGCATATGCCGCACTCCCCTCAACTGGTGTGAAACCGGAGCAGGGCTGGGATTTGGACGGAATGTCCTCCGTCAAGTAGAAGAGCAAGATCAACTCGTCAGGGAACGTCGAGAGGTTGCCAACTCAAGACAGAAGATCTACACCGACTCCCATCGCCGAGAAATCAGTTCCCGTGTTGGGGACTATGTCTATCTTTGGGTTACTCCTCTAAAGGGAACAAAGCACTTCCACATCAAGGGAAAGCTTGCACCAAGATACATCAGCCCCTTCATGATCACCATCAGGTGAGGAGAAGTCGCTTATCAGCTGGAGCTACCTTCCGAGCTCTGTGATGTGCACAACATCTTCCTCGTGTCGCAGCTCCGGATGTGCCTCCAGGTTCCCAACCGCCATGATCTCTACAAGCATATCGATCATCGAGCCATTGATCTTTAGCCAATCCTCACTTATCGTGAGAGACCAATCTGCATCTTGCATGAAGCCAAGCATTGCACCAGAAGCCGCACAATCAAGTTCTTGAAGGTCTAGTGGAGCAACCACACCAAACCAGAAGAAACATGGGAGCGTGAAGACTACTTGAGATCAAAGTTTCCTTCTATATTTAGCGTCTATCCTAGGAATCTCACGGACGAGATTCTTGTAAGAGGGTTAGGTCTGTCACACTCTATGTTTGTACCACTTTTTCCACATGATGATTTTCTAAAAATTGGAGGCAATTAAATCTTTTTGCCAGTTTGTAATGGTTGATTTCGTTGCTACTTGCTTGTGTGTGTGATTGAGTTTTGAATCACTACAGTTATTCTCCTCTATATAACCGATCTCCTTGACCCCAAACATTTGCAGGCCATGTGAATAGGACCCTAAAACAATTTTTATAAATTATTATTTCAACAAAAGGCATTTATTTATTTTAATCTTTCTAAAACCCTTGATTTGATATTTGCACTAAAGGTCCCCAATTTAGGAGAGATGCCTTACCCCAAAGTTTTTATTTGGAACCTATTATCAAAATGGTTTCCCAAAACCAAAAAATAATTCTTTTAAAGTTCTTTTTATATTTTATGGAAACACATCTTTACACAACAAGATATGGTATTTCACATGGAAAATTTATTTTCTCACTTCAAAACTATTTGAGGGGATTTAGGCAAACTCACTCGACATATATTTTCTATACATGAAAGTTTCAACACATGGTAATGTTCAAAATGTTGGACAAAACACCTCAAAACCCTTTCTGCCTATTTCAAGATTTTGAAATGCTTCCATAGTAAATATTCTCAATAAGTTCCAGGAAAATTCTAGCAAGTCACACATGATAAATGTGCTAATCCTTCAAAGTATCATCTTAATCCAAGTAGATTTGATTCCACAAAGTCCCGAAAACCCTGTGTGCCCAAAGGTAAATTTGAGAAACTTTACATTGCCAAGTTTATCCAATTGGTACCAAACTTTACAAGAGTGATATAGCCCTCAAATAAGGATGCTACACCAAGTTGTGCATTTGTGGCAGTTGATTTGATCACTTTGGTTCGTGGGAATTCGATTGTGTCCATTTCTAGGGATATTCATGTTTACATTGTCAACTTTGCTGAAATGAGCTCAAACTTGGTGATCCCTATTTATTTGACCGTAATATCATCCTGTCAAGTTTCACACCATTTGGGAAAACTAATCTTGCCAAAAACCACATGGAACACCTTCTGCTAGATTACCAAATCTGCTCCTAGAGCATCCAAAGCTTTTCGCCTTTACCTAAATTTTTACCACAATTCCATAGGGACCCCAAGCTTCCCTAGTAAGATTCCTAGCACCCAGATCCATGAATGCAGGGGACAAAACCCACTAGCAAGCCCCTGGACAGACACTTATTTTCCCTCTGTCTCTGCTCTCCTTCACCCCTGGATTTTTTAGAGCACCCATGCCTCTCCCCGTTTGTTTATTCTCCTCATAGCTGGTGGACACTGCATGACACAACAGAGCACGACAAAAATGCCATGATGCCGGCCAAAATCACGCTCTAGAATGTGCTACAGTGATGGCCGAGCACGGGTCAGCTCCACGCCCATCCCTGGGGTACCTCGAGCCTCTTGGCTCACGCCAATCGATGCCCCTTGGCGTTCGTGACAAGCCATACTGTTGGCCCTCTCATCTCTCATCCTGCAATGGCTCACCCTGCCCGCGCCCGATGCCGCCCAAGCCGTCCAATGCATGCGCTCGCTCACACGCACTCCATGCTCTCCTCTCCCTTTCCCCACGGTCGTGGCCGACCCCCAGGAAGGCACTCTCTGATCCCCCGCTCCTAGTGGTCGTTGCATCCCGCTTCGGCGCATGGGTCCGTGGTGTTCTAGTGCCGCACCTATATAAGGCTCCGCTGAGACCCCTCTCCCCTCTGCTCCCTCTCCCCTCCTCCTAATCGTTCTTCAGTGCCCCCAATTCGTCCTCAAAGCTCTCTGAGCTCGAGAATGAGACGGGGCTCCGTAGCCTCGGCCTACCGTCAATCTCGCGGTAGGAAGACGCTCCGGCCCTCCTTCTTCCTCCTTTGGCTCTCCCCTGCGCATCTGATGCGTTTCCCCCTCTCCCCTGTCCATTTTGCTGTACGAAACAGCATCGGCGACCACCTACCAAAGCTGCCCACCATGGGATCTAGTTGCCGGCGACTCCCTGTGCTCCAACAACCCTTTCCACTTCCACCAGATCGGTGACTCGTTCCAGAGTCAGGCTTGAATGTGGCACGGCACGGTTGTCTGGCTCGCGTGGGCCGGTTGGCCTCTGGTCCGGCCCAGCTGTTGGCTGACTCTAGCCTACGTGCTATGGCCCTTTTCCTTTTTATTTTTAGCTATATTTTGCAAAAATCCCACATACATAAATATTGGTACAAATCAAAATATTCCTCCGCCAAAAATCTTGTAATATTATGTACTATTTTATGATGCCACTTGTGCAATTTTTAGAGTAGGTTCCATTCATTATTTTATTTTAAAACCTTGTTTAGGGCATTTTAACCCTCCGTTAAAATGATTTTTACAACTTTTTTACACTCCAAAAATAAAACCCAACAATTTTGACAGTACCTATGCCGACCCGAGTATTTTGCAAAAAAACGGTTTGACATTTTTCTGAGTAGGTTGTTTTCTCTGTTTTTGGTTGAGTTCTTATTTTTGCATGTTGTTATTGCAACGATAGATTATGTTGTTGATGAGGGACTTGGACTAGAAAACTTTGAAGACCCCGGAGACTTTGTTAAGCAAGGCAAGCAGTCCTTTGACCATGCCTAAGAAGCTATTTTTCCTGCATGTCATATTTAGCACTTTGTTCCAATGCATAATATCATGTTGAAGAAGTGACTACCTCAGTGGGATGTTTCCGATAACTCCTCGTTGACACTTGCACTTGATCATAACCCTACATACCTATGCGGGTGGGATGTAGTTAGGTTGCTAGTGGTTGCTACACATGGGATAGGAACATGCATGGGACAAAAAAGGATAGTGATTTCAAAGGTTTTACGAATACACCGTCATGTTCCACTAACGCCTAAGGGAGATGGTGTAATCTAGGTAGCCACTTGAGAAAGAAGTGGTGTATCGAGGCTAGTGAGTTTGTGGTTTTCGGAATCGGATTTGTTTAAGTTGCGACCATTACTCCGACCGTACATGTACAACCACTATACCCCTTATGGGACGGGGCTTTGCTGATTACTATGGTTCGTGCTAGTAGAGAGCCCGTATTACTAGTGGCGGGAGTGACGTGGTCATTCTCAAGACAGGGTTGTGCCAGGAAAGGGCGACCATGAGCTGTTTTCACAAACACCGGGAACACCATTGCGTGCCCCTGTGGATAATACGTGAGATGTGCATCACGAGGAATTGTCACCAATGAGCAGTCTCTTTGCTAGTATCGTCATGGGAAAGGTGATGTTCAGGTACTTACCTCGGATGTGAGAAATACTGCAAGTCTTGTCTTGACACGAAAGTTTCCCAAATCTTGTGGGTAAAGTGCGCAACCTCTTCAGATTGTAAAGCTATTCGAATGGTATTGGCCACGATCAAGGACAATTGGATGACCGCTCTTGGGCTACGTCCATGTTTACCAAACAGTGTGCATGTGTGAGAAAGGTGGTTATGTGAGAAATATATGATACATGAGCTAAGTCGGATGACTTGGCATGATGGGTGAATATGGGTTGTTCAGCCCTGAGTTGATATTAATATCTTTAACCTGTTCACATGATTATCACTTACCTGATGATGCATTCCCGCATGAGAAGTTGATCATGTCATTGCATGAGGAAATATCTACTTTCCACTAAATGCCTATTAGTGTTATATGATGCTTCATTATTGCCTTGTTCCACATCATTGGTTGTTTGCGAGTACATTCAAAGTACTCATTGCATTGCCGCTTGTTATTTAATTGGCCAGGCATGGAAGATCAGGAACTTAGAGAAGAGTTCATCCGTGACGAACATGCGAACTAGGACGCATCCCAATCAGAATACATGTAGGTTAAAGTAGATGGCATGGGTTCACGCTTCGACCAAGATTTCCGCCGCTAGTTATGTTTGGTGTGTCGGCCTTCGAGGCCCTATCTATGTAAGACTTGACCATAACGGTATCTATTAGTATCAGACGGTATATAAGGATATAATACTCTTGTATTTTACCTTTTGTGTGTTAAGTGAGCATTGATGTGTGGCATCTACGTACACGTGCATTCGGTTACCCCGACTTTTGAGTCGGGTCCCCACATAAACATTCTTTGAGGATCGTATACTTTGAAAAATTGATGATTTTGTTGCTTGTGCTTATAGGTATTACTATATAAATGTTTTTTAATTCCTCATTTCTCAATGAGCACACATGCAAAAGATTACATATTGGGTAGCATGTCACATAAAAAATTATGTTATATCATTTACGTACTCGAGGATGAGCAAGAAATAACCTTGCACAAGCATGAGACATCTGCAACGTATCTATAATTTTTGATTGTTCCATGCTGTTAAATTATCATTCTAGTATACCTTTTGAGTAATTATTTACCAATTTATATTATTTTTGAGCACTAACATATTGATCCAGTGCCTAATGTGAGTTCATGTTCTTTGTGTTCTTTTTGTTTCAGAGAAATTCCATATCAAACGGACTCCAACCGTGATAAAAACTTATGGAGAATTTTTTGGAATATATGTGAATTTTGGGAGTCGGAATCAACGCAACATGGTGCCCGAGGGAGGCACAAGCCAATAGGCTACGGCCCAATGGGGGGAGGGTCTCGCCCTTTTGGCTTGTGCCCACCCGTTAAGTCGGTTGAGACTCTTCTTCTAGCACATTAAATGTATTTTTGTGATAAATTGTGTAACATCCCTAGGTATCCTTTGATGATTAGCAAGATTGTGCTCATGTTTTATTCTTGCATTAAAAATGGAAATAGAAATCAAAGATAAACCATAGCACTACCGTATTCAACTCAATTTAAAACTTGTGATAAATCAGTGAACCCAAAATGGGATTCATAAAAGTCCATCATCTTTGATAAATATTGCAAACAACAACTCAGGGTTGGAACTTATTTTTAATATACATTTGGCATTTTATTTAAACCACAAAAGCCACTGATAATATTCAATTAGGTGGTTTTAAATATCTCTGGTTATTATAAAATGTTGAATCTTTTATGTGGGTTTGGAAATATTACAAATAACACCCCAACATTATTTTCACTATTTTAGGAATAGTTTGGAGCCAAAAATAAAATCAACAAGTGTTAGTTATGAATTAACAAAAACAGAAAAGAAAGAAAATGGAAAAAATCTATCTGTCGCTTACCTTGGCCCAGCCCACCTTCCTCCTCCATGTCGTCTTCCTCGCGCGAGTAGGCTGCAGGAGGTGGAGCGCCGCTCCCTCCGGTGCGGCCACGCACCTGGGTGCCTGTCTGGCTGCCCCGTCGCGCTGGCCACGAAGGGATAATTATCGCGACCCATTCCAGCTCTCTCCCTCTCCCGATTCGCTCCCCTGTGCCCCTCCTCTCGGCTGCCATTAGAGCCGAGCTTGAGCTCGAGCTAGGCGTCGCCTTTGTCAACCTGAAGCCTTCCCGAGCACGCTGTTCTCTCCACCTCGTCAAGCACGTCGTTCTCGCCAAAGGAAGCAAGCCCCCTAGCCCTACAACGCCTCAACGCCGTCGTCTTCTTCCTCGGATCGCCCACGCTCACCACTGTCGTTCTCCCTCTCCAGTCCATCCCCGACCCTCTCTCGATGTCTCTGCAACCCCTGTAAGCTCAGGATGATTTCCTACCTCTTTTCCCCGTCGATTTTGTGCCCTAGCACCCGATTCCACCGGAGCCCGATGAGATCCGCCGCGGAAGCTGATCGCCGATGATGTTTTGATGATGGGTTGGTCCAGCTGAGACCAACATCAGCTTCAGCATGTCGTGTAGATGTTGTAGGAGCCAAACCCCGACCCTTTTGCCCTCTGTTTCGATGATCTCGATGTTGCCCGAGCTCCGCAGCCGCCGAGCTCGTCGCCGGCGTCATCTCCGTCCGTTTCAACCCCTCAGACTAGAGAAAGTGGACTTGCAGATGAGTGGCCGTTCTACCAGTGCCTTATATCACTCATTTGGTCGTCGGAGGAGCATTTCTGATGCCCTCCGCCGTCCCTGGTGGGTTTGACCGCCAGCACCAGTGGGTTCAACCCCCTGTGCCTACGACAGGAGGGGCCAGCCCTTGATTAATTAAGTTTAAGTTAACTAAAATAATTAATTAATTAAATGACTAACGAGACAATGACATGTGGGCCAGCCTCTGATAATTAGCTATTTAGCTTAAAGTTTAATTAAAATCTAACTATATTCACTCACCAGTGGGTCCCACTGGTCAGGTTTGACTTTCCACGGCCAGACTGACCTGCTGATGTCATGTTGATGCAATAATTCTACTTCTGTGATTTAAATAATTCCAGAATAAGTGCAAAACTTTGGAAATTCATAGAAAATTAAATATAACTCCAAATTTGACAAATAATATACGCAAATTGATCAGAAAAATTCAATGAACAAAATGGTGCTACTTTCATGCATGACAAACAAAGCTATGAAACAGCATCAGGTCAAATCAACTAAAGGAATTTAATAAATGTCCCATTTTAAATAGTATTTGAATTTGAATTCAAATCAGCATGAAACCAAAGGTTTGATAGCCACACTAGCTCATGCTACATTTCATTTCATTCCATGATCATGCATCATATTGTTGCATATGAATGTTATTGATTGTCGTTATTATTTCGGTAGGCTCTGCCCTTCCGGATACATCAGAATATCCGACTGACGGATTTAATCCTTGTGCTGAGCAACCAGGCAAGCACCCTTTGATCATCCCGATATAATCGAATGTTCTTGCTCCTGCTCCCACTTATTGCATTAGAAGAAAACATTTCAAATGCTTTACTTCGATAGCTGAACCTATTCCTTTGCATGACCTGTCATTGTCACAGTAAATAGCCAAACCTTGCAACCTAGCATACCTGGTAGTTGCTGAACCATGATGTGCCTTTTCCTGCTATGCTTGCTATGCCTAGAGTTGTGTCACGTCTGTTTCATCTAGGTGATGAATAGGAATGGATGAATGTGTTCTAGTGACAAAGAATAAGTGTGGAACCTGATTTGGTAAAGGTACCGATGAAAGGCTATGTGGGAGTACATGGCGGGTTGTTTCATTGGAACTGTCCTTAGGAACTGAGTTCCGTGTATGTAATCCAAGACTAGATACTACCACATTTTGGGATACTTAATTGAACCTCTCAGCTTATTAATCGCCAAGTACTCGGTCCAGGAGTTGCAAGTAGTTTCCGGTGTTTATAGTCATGCTGGAGGCCGTGCATAGTGCTGACCTTAGAGGTGGGCTATGATGCGGTAGGCAGTGGCACAGTGTACCAAGTGGCAACCGGATGGTGGGATTGGGAACCCTGCGCACATCATTTGGGGATGTGGTGGAAACCTCGGCCGGACTTCCGTGCGGGTTCGTTCTCAAATAGGCGATAAACCTGGACTAGGTATTAGCGTGGTTAACGGTCGTGGACGACTCCCTCACTGGGCTTCCGCTTGAAGGTTGCCGAGGTGCATGATGTGCACATGGAGATAAGTGGCAAGAACGTGTGTTAAGAAGTACACCCCTGCAGGGTTATGATCTATTCGAATAGCCGCGTTCGCAGATATGGACTACTTGGAGACATATGTTGTTCATAGACAACTTTAATGGTAGTCATAAAAGTATCAAGATAAGCGTGAGTATCATGTATGGAATTTCCGTAGGGAGACGAAAAGGAATCCATGGTAGTCTATTGTTGTGGTGGTAGTGGACTCGTGTATGACTTAGCAAAGTTGTTTTAAACTAATCAAAGTTGTAGTATAGTCTAGCCAAGAGTCAAAGTTGGCTTGCTGCATGTAACCCCATAATCCCCTTTATTGATACTTGTGCTTGAGTAGATAGATCTGTTCTAATGTCTTGCTGAGTACTTTTGTACTCATGTTTGCTTAATAAATGTTGCAGAGGATACCCACGAGCCAACAGGTGGGTTCTATCTAGACCTCGATGATGACGAGTAGCTGGTGTCCCAGCTACGACCTGGCACCTTTCAGAAGGGACCTGTCGATAAGCAGGCTTTATGCCTTTTCCTTTCAATTGTCTGTACTCAGACATCTTTAATGCTTCCGCTTGGTTTGTATGACTCTCCTTGTATGACTTGAGTATCGGGTCATGTGACCCCTACCTGTATGAACATATTATGCAAGACTCTTCCGAGTCTTTTAAATAAATTCTGTGATGTTGTATGGTTATCTTGTGATGCCATTGTTGTATCTACGCATATTCAGTACGTCATGCGTACGTGTGATGCACTCTGATATGTATGGGGTTCGACACCTAGTCGTATGCCCGTAGTAGCTCTCTATACAAAGAAATGCCCCTTTTTGTTTCCACCGAACCTTGGTAGTTCGCTACTGCTCCGGACACATTGGTTGACCGACATGTATGCTTCTTAGTTTCTATGTGTGTCCCTACGGGGAAATGTCACGTTGTGTAATGGAGTCCTTGTAGCTTGCTACGACTCATCTACACTCGCCGATGACCGACACCTACTTTGTTGGGTTATGTATGCCTATCTCTGTACACTTCAGCCACTTGAGCTTATGACTAGTTATGTCAATCCGGGTTCTTTGACATTGGAATGCCAGCGACACTAATGCATACATGAGTCAAAAGGCGCAAACGGTCCCGGCTAAGGTAAGTTTGTAGCCATGCGTGACACCACAAAGGGATGCGATGTGTTATAGGCTGGATTCCTATGGCTTAGGATCAGGGTCCCGACAGCGTTGGTATCAGGGCAAGACTGATTGTAGGATTACCAATCCAAACTTGTCGAAGTTGAGTCTAGAAATGCTTTAGTTATATATAAGGGAGTTGTTTGTGGAAGGGAACGTAAGGCTCTTGATTCTCTTCTCAAGTCATTCTATTCTGGTCATCCTCATCTTTTCCACAGGGATTAAGAACTAGCTTACTTATCTATCTCTGTGGATCGCGTGTTAGCAATCGGTAGATTGTAGGAAAACGGTTCGAGAGTTAATCTGAGTTTTCTTTTGTTTCAAAGAAAATAAAATAAGTATTGACGACCATGGAATTGAACTTGATAGTTGAGTGGTTATGCTATCCTATCTTTTGTGGGTTGTCTCAAAATTGTTTTTGAGCATTTACAACTGTTATACTGCCCAATTTTATCTCCAGAGCTCTAATGCCCTTTGCATTACTTTCTATTTCAGATGCCTGGCCGTCCTTCTCGTCAGGTGGTCCGTGTGACTAGGTGCATCGATGTGCCGGGTCACACGGCCATGCTGGTCAGGATGATGTTAGTAGCCGGTTACCGCTGGTACCCAGAGTATGGAGTGGAGGAGCAGTACCGGGATTTCAACCAGAGTTAGTACCTCTGCACTGGTAGGGTATTCCTAGATTATCCTGGAGCCGAGGAGTCGATCCATTGGTCTTATGGATTGGGGCTTACCGTTGACATGGCGGTAGAAGATGCCGCCTATTCAATGTTGACCATCATGAGAGCCAGAGATGCACTACTGCAGAATTCAGAGTTCTGCTATCTTCCCGTCTCTCAGCCAGGAGAAGAAGGATGTCTCAGTGGGGTCTACTTTGATTCCTCTTTGGAGGATCCGCTGCTGTAGTCTACCACAGAGATGTGAGAGAATAGAGACTGAGATGCCCGTGCCCTTCGTATGGAGCTCTATGCTACTCGTGCCCGTTTGTGGACAGCCTTGACACAGCTGGCACGTGTAGTTCAGAAAAGTTATGGGGATATGGAGATGTTGAACCCCGTTAGGACTCATCTTCCAGCTCATGTTGACTGGCCTGCTATAGGACGTGTCACCCCTCTTCGGGGACCTCTACTACAACCAGTCAGGGGACCAAGACCACACCCGTGTCCTTACGGTTCCCAGGGGTCTTAGGCTCGAGTATTTCCTGATCTGCAGGTTGAGCTCCCAGGCCATGGAGGCAACCTTTATGAGATGTTTTATACGGATGCTTGAACCCGTGAGTGGAAGAGTAGTATGCTAGTAGTTGTACTTCCATAGTCATGTGTGTCTTGTGGAGTATGCCTATGTCGTGAGATGAGTTCCGGAGGCATAGATAAATAATGTATAGGAAGCTTGGAAAGCCTCTGATGAGTAGTATCATCTTTTCAGTAGTTTGCCTTTCAGTTTGAGGTTGTACTGAACTATGTAATGGTGTGTATGAACCATGGTGTATATATAGCAGTTGCTTGTTACCATGTTGTTCGGATGTTCATTTCCACATTCCATGTGTTAAGTGCATTCTTAATCCATAATTAGTATTGATGTTGATATTAGTCTAAGTTGTGAGTTGTTTGCCAGGATGGTGTTTACTAGGCAGAACCGTGCCCCTAACCATGAGCAGGGAGAAGGTAGTCAGGCAGCACACGAGGAATTGCCTCATCCGCCTTCTCTGGCGGAAGTTATGCTTGAGGTGGAAAGAAACAAGCAAGAGACCAACCGTGTGCTAGAACGTATTGAGAAAAACACGGCTCGTCAGCGGCGAAATGACGTAGTGTCCATCAATGACTTTGTGAAGCTGAATCCCCCAAAGTTCCATCACTCCGTCGATCCTCTCGACGCTGATGAATGGTTGTTAAGAATATCGTGCAAGATACGCTCTACCAATGTTTCTGAGGCTGACAAGGTGACCTTTGCTGCATACTTTCTAGAAGGCCCCGCTAATCTATGGTGGGAGAATTTTGAAGCTATGCGTCATGCCGGACCAATAGTCACATGGGCGGATTTCAGTGGAGCTTTCCGTGTGCACCACATTCCAGAGGGTTTGATGGACCGTAAGAGAGAGGAATTTTGTGCCTTCACCCAGGGAAATTTGACCGTGGATGCTTATAGCCGCGAGTTCGGTAATCTCGCTCGCTACGCAACCACAGAGCTGCCAATTGATGCTAAAAAGCAAGCAAGATTCTGCAAGGGTCGAAGCCACGAACTTCGTCATGACCTGCGCCTTCTTGAATGTACAAGCTTTCAAGCTCTTGTCATCAAGGTGATCAGTGCCGAGACTGGTCATACCGACTATGAAGCCACGAAGAAGCACTCTCGCGACTCTGGCTCCTCATCCGGTTCCGCGTTTGTGAAACACAGGTTGTGGGTCTCGAATAGCTCTCTGCCACCAAGATATACCCCGAGGCCATCCATTGTGGCGCCTCAGGCGAAGCAGACCAACCCCCCAGCAAAGACCTATGGTGGTCCAGCTAGCAATGCTGCACCACGTTCCAATCAGGTGATCTGTTAGAAGTGTGGAGAACCAGGGCACTATTCACGAGAGTGTTCTCAGAATATAGCTGTCAAGCAACCTAGGAAGTCTGTTGGGCAAGGCAAGCCGGGCAAAGCATGTTATGTGAAGCCAACTCCTACGCGTGGCCGCGTGAATTATGTTTCAGCAGAAGAAGCTCTAGAGGATCCCGACGTCATTTTGGGTACGCTCCTTGTCAATTATCACCCAGCGTCTGTTCTTTTTGACACTGGGTCATCTCATTCCTTCATCTTCGAAAGTTACGCGAAGTTGCATAACATGTCTTTTTGTGATATGCCAATCCCATTAGTTTTCCAAACCACTGGTAGTAAATGAGAACCTTCTAGGATAAGCTATGACAATGAAATCCTAGTAGACACGCTAGTTTTTCTAGAATCATTGATATCCCTAAAGTCCTGAGATATCAATATCATCTTGGTATGGACTGGATGTCAGCTCATTACGCCAAGATTGATACCCATACTAGGAATGTTCAGCTTACCCATTCCTCGGGTGAGATAGTTAATGTCTCAACTCGAGTTGCCAAATGCCAACTCTATTCCCTCAATGCTAGTACTCTCCCAGAACTTGAAGACATTCCGGTAGTCCGTGACTTTCCGGATGTTTTTACAGAAGAACTGCCAGGAATTCCACATGACAGGGATGTAGAGTTTGTGATAGATCTTGTTTCAGGAACTGTCCCAATAGCCAGAAGAACCTATAAGATGGCACCCCTAGAGCTAGCTGAACTTAAGAAACAACTAGATGAGGCCTTGAATATAAGGTTTCATTCGTCCCACCTCTTCTCCTCCGGCTTGTCCCGTCCTCTTCGTTAAGAAGAAGGATGGAATGGACCGGTTGGTTGTAGATTATCGACCAGTTAACCTGGTCACCACAAAGAACAAGTATCCGCTCCCCAGGATCAATGATCTGTATGATCACCTTGCTAGATCCTCAGTTTTCTCCAAAATGAATTTGAGGTTGGGTTACCATCAAATCAAGATCAAGAACGGGGACATTCCAAAAACGGCCTTTGTCACTCGTTATGGCCAATACGAGTACACCGTCATGCCCTTCAGTTTAACCAATGCCCCAGCCACCTTCTCTCGCTTGATGAATTCAATCTTCATGGAGTATTTGGATAAATTCGTCGTGGTATACCTCGATGATATTCTCATCTACTCGAAGAACGAACATGAACATGCCGAGCATCTAAGGCTGGTATTGATGAAACTTCGAGATCATTGCCTTTATGCCAAGTTTTCAAAGTGTGAATTTTGGTTACTATAAGTGACTTGTTTAGCCCACGTAATCTCTGGTAAGGGTATTCCTGCCAATCCCGAGAGAGTTCAAGCCGTCCTTGATTGGACTCAACCTGAATCAGTTAAGCAAGTTAGGAGTTTTCTTGGTCTAGAGAGCTATTGTCACTGCTTTATCGAGAACTTCTCCAAGGTTGCAAAGCCTCTAACTGAACTCCTCAAGATGGATAAAATGTTCGAGTGGACACCACAGTGTGAGCATAGCTTTCAGGAACTGAAAAGATTCCTAACCTCCGCACCTGTATTGCTACCACCAGATTTCTCTAAGGACTTTGTTATCTATTGGGACGCCTCACGACAAGGACTAGGTTGCATTCTCATGCAGGATCGTCATGTGATAGCATACGCATCTCGACAGTTGCGTCCACATGAGGATAATTATCCCACATATAATCTTGAGCTTGCAGCTGTAGTCCATGCACTAAAAACCTGGCGACATTATCTTCTTGGTAATCGTTGCAAACTATTCACTGATCACCAAAGTCTGAAATATGTCTTCACCCAGCCATATTTGAATCTCAGGCAAAGTCGGTGGGTTGAGTTGATCACATATTCCGATTAGGGATAACTTACACCTAGGGGAAGGCCCAAGTTATGGCTGATGCACTAAGTCGTAAGTCTTATTGTAACAATCTGATGTTACAACGAGGTCAACCACGTCTCTACGAGGAATTTCAGAAGTTAAACCTCCACATTGTTCCTCAAGGATTCCTTTCTACCCTCGTGGCAGAACCTACTCTTGGGGACCAAATCATAGCTGTGCAGAAATATGATAAGGGTATATCCCGGATCAAGGAGAAAATTGCTAGCGGAAACGCTAGGGATTTCTCTACTAATGAGCAAGGTGTTGTGTTCTTCCAGAACCGTTTACTGGTTCCTAAGAGCAAACGTCTGCGATAGTTGATCCTTAAGGAGGCTCATGATTCTCCTCTCACCATTCATCCTCGTAGTACTAAGATGTATCAGGACCTATGCCAGAGGTTTTGGTGGACTAGGATGTAGATAGAAATTGTTGAGTTCGTTGCTAACTGCGACGTTTGTCGCCGAGTTAAAGAGGAACATCAAAGGCCTGCTGGCACCCTTCAAACTTTAGCTATTCCTAAATGAAAATGGGATAAAGTTAGTATGGATTTCATCATTGGATTTGCCTGGTGCAAGAAAGGCAATAATGATATCTTTGTGGTCATTGACCGTCTTTCCAAAGTAGCTCATTTTCTTCTAGTTCGTGAGAGTATAACAGCTAGCCAGCTAGCAGAGTTATATATCTCTCGAATAGTCTCTCTTCATGGTGTTCCTCTGGAGATTAACTCAGATCCTAGAAGTATTTTTACTTCTCGTTTCTGGAAAAGTTTTCAGAATGCCATGGGGACTCACCTATCTTTTAGCACTGCCTTCCATCCTCAATCAAGTGGTCAAGTAGAAAGAGTGAATCAAATCCTAGAGGATATGCTCCGAGCTTGTGTTATATCGTTCGGTATGAATTGGGGGAAATGCCTTCCATTCGCCGAATTTGCTTCTAACAATAGTTATCAATCAAGCTTGGGCAAAGCCCCTCTTGAAGTTCTCTATGGACGAAGAAGTCGAACACCTCTTAATTGGTCAAAACCGGAGAGAGGCAACTCTTTGGTCCGGGTATGATCCAGGAAGCAGAAGAGCAAGTTCGCATTATTCGTGAAAAGCTGAGAACAGCCCAATCTCGTTAAAAGAGCCAATATGACCGTCATCATAAGGTTGTGACCTTCGGGTGACACCTTTGAAGGGTACCCATTGCTTCGGTATCAAAGGCAAATTGGCTCCTCGTTACATTGGTACTTTTCGCATTCTTGCCAAATGAGGAGAGATTGCCTACCAGTTGGAACTTCCTCCGCATCTTTCCAAGGTTCATGATGTCTTCCACGTCTTGCAACTCAGGCGTTGCTTCTCGGATCCTTTCAGTGGAGTGGACCACGAAACGCTTGATCTCCAAGATAACCTTTCCTACCGAGAATACCTTGTTCGTATTCTTGATCAAGCTCAGCGTATCACTCGACATCAAAACCTCAAGTTTCTTACAGTTCAATGGTCAGATCATTCTAAAAAATAGGCAACCTGGCAAAGAGAGGACCATCTCCGACTTGAGTATCCCACGATATTCCCGACGACTTCCAAATCTCGGGTCGAGATTCCTTTGAGTGGGGGTGAGTTGTCACATCCCTAGCTACCCTTTGATGATTAGCAAGATTGTGCTCATGTTTTATTATTGCATTAAAAATGGAAATAGAAATCAAAGAAAAACCCTAGCACTTCCATATTCAACTAAATTCAAAACTTGTGATAAATAAATGAACCAATATGGCCTTTATAAAAGTCCATCATCCTTGATAAATATTGTAAACAACAACTCAAGGTTGGAACATATTTTTAAGATACATTTGGCATTTTATTTAAACCACAAAAGCCATTGATAATATTCAATTAAGTGGTTTTAAAGATATCTGGTTATTATAAAATGTTTAATATTTTATGTGGGTTTGGAAATATTACAAATAACACCCCAACTCTATTTTCAATACTTTAGGAATAGTTTGGAGCCAAAAATAAAATCAACAAGTGTTAGTCATGAATTAATAGAAACAGAAAAGAAAGAAAATCGAAAATTTCTATTTGTCGCTTACATTGGCCCAGCCCAGCTTCCTCCTTCCTGTCGTCTTCCTCGCGCCAGTAGGCAGCAGGAGGTGGCCGCCGCTCCCTTCGGCGCAGTCACGCGCCTGGGTGCCTGCCTGGCCGCCCCGTCGCGATGGCAGCGAAGGGATAAGCCCCGCGACCCATTCCATCTCTCTCCCTCTCCCCATTCGCTCCCCTGTGCCCCTCCTCTTGGCCGACATTAGAGCCGAGCTTGAGCTCGAGCTATCCGTCGCCTATGGCCACCTCAAGCCTTCCCAAGCACGCCATTCTCTCTGCCTCGTCAAGCACGTCGTTCTCGCCAAAGGAAGCAAGCCCCCGAGCCCTACAATGCCTCAATGCCGTCGTCTTCTTTCTTGGATCGCCGACGCTCCCCGCCGTCATTCTCCCTCTCCAGTCCATCCCCGAGCCCGCTCTCGACGTCTTTGCAACCCCTGTGAGCTCATTATGATTTCCCCCTCTTTTCCCCGTCGATTCCGTTCCCTAGCGCCCGATTCCACCAGAGCCCGACGAGATCCACCGCGGGAGCTCGTCGTCGGTGATGTTCCGATGATGGGTTGGTCCATGTGAGACCACCATCAGCTTCAGCATGTCGTGTAGATGTTCTAGGAGCCAAACCCCGACCCTTTTTCCCTCTGTTTCAACGATCTCTACGTTGCCCGAGCTTTGACAGCCGCCGAGCTCGTCTCCGACGTCATTTCCGACGTCATCTCCGACTGTTTCAACCCCTGAGACTAGCAAAAGTGGACTCGCAGATGAGTGTCCGTTCTTCCAGTGCCTTCCGTCGCTCATTTGGTTGCCATAGGAGCATTTCCGATGCCCTAGGCCGTCCCTGGAGCCACCGGCGGCACATCGCTGGTGGGTTTGAGCCCCAACACCAGTGGGTTCAACTCCCCTGAGCCTATAACAGGTGGGTCCAGCCCCTGATTAATTAAGTTTAAGTTAACTGAAAATAAATAATTAATTAAAACCAGACACTAACATGTGGGCCAGCCTCTAATAATTAGCTGTTTAATTAAAATCTAACTGGTCAGGTTTGACTTTCAACGGCCAGACTGACCTGCTGATGTCATGCTGATACAATAATTATATTTCTGTGATTTAAATAATTCCAGAATAAGTGCAAAACTTTGGAAATTCATAGAAAATTAAATATAACTCCAAATCTGAGAAATAATATATGCAAATTGATTAGAAAAATTCAATGAACACAATTGTGCTACTTTCATGCATGACAAACAAAGTTACAAAACAACATCAGGTCAAGTAAATTGAAGGAATTTAATAAATGTCCCATTTTAAATAGTAGTTCAAATTGAATTCAAATCAGCATCAAACCAAAGGTTGGATAGCCACACTAGCGCATGCTACATTTTATCTCATGCCATGATCATGCATCATATTGTTGCATATGAATGTTATTGATTGTCGGTATTATTTCGGTAGGCTCTGCCCTTCCGGATACGTCAGAATATCCGACTGACAGATTTAATCCTTCTGCTGAGCAACAAGGAAAGCAACCTTTGATCATCCCGATATAATCCCATGTTCTTGCTCCTACTCCCACTTATTGCATTCGGACAAAACATTTCAAATGCTTTACTTCGATAGCTGAACCTATTCCTTTGCATGACCTGTCATTGTCACAGTAAATAGCCAAACCTTGGAACCTAGCATACCTGGTAGTTGCTTGAACCATGATGTGCCTTTTTCCTGCTATGCTTGCTATGCCTAGAGTTCTGTCAGGTCTGTTTCATCTAGGTGATGAACAGGAATGGATGAATGTGTTCTAGTGACAAAGAATAAGTGTGGAACCTGATTTGGTAAAGGTACCGATGAAAGGCTATGTAGGAGTACTTGGCGGGTTGTTTCATTGGAACCGTCCTTAGGAACTTATTTCCGTGTATGTAATCCAAGACTAGATACTACCACACGTTGGGATACTTAATTGACCCTCTTGGCTTATTAATCGCCTAGTACTCGGTCTACGAATTGCAAGTAGTTTCTGGTGTTTATAGTCATGCTGGAGGTCGTGCATAGTGCTGACCTTAGAGGTGGGCTATGATGCGGTAGGCAGTGGCACGGTGTACCAAGCGGCACCCAGACGGTGGGCTTCAGAACCCTGAGCGCATCGTTTGGGGCCATGGTGGAAACCTCGGCCGGACTTCCGTCCGGGTTCACTCTCAAATAGGCGATAAACCTGGACTAGGTATTAGCATGGTTAACGGTCGTGGCCGACTCCCTCGCTGGGCTTCCGCTTGAAGGTTGTCGAGGTGCATGACGTGCACATGGCAATAAGTGGCGAGACCGTGTGTGAAGAAGTACACACCTGCAGGGTTATGATCTATTCGAATAGCCGCGTCCGCGGATATGGACTACTTGGAGACATATGTTGTTCATAGACAACTTTAATGGCTACTCATAAACGTATCAAGATAAGCGTGAGTATCATGTATGGCATTTCCGTAGGGAGACGGAAAGGAATCCATGATAGTGTATTGTTTTGGTGGTAGTGGACTCGTGTACGACTTATCAATGTTGTTTTAAACTAATCAAAATTGTTGTATAGTCTAGCCAAGAGTCAAAGCTGGCTTGCTGCATGTAACCCCACAATCCCCTTTATTAATACTTGTGCATGAGTAGATAGATCTGTTCTAAAGTCCTGCTGAGTACTTTTGTACTCATGTTTGCTTAATAAATGTTGCAGAGGATACCCACGACCCAACAGGTGGATTCTATCTAGACCTCGATGATGACGAGTAGCTGGTGTCCCAGCTATGACCTGGCCCCTTTCAGAAGGGATCTGTAGATAGTCAGGCTTTATGCCTTTTCCTTTCAACTGCTTGTACTCCGACAACTTTAATGCTTCCACTTGGTTTGTATGACTCTGCTTGTATGACTTGAGGGTCGGGTCATGTGACCCCTACCTGTATGAACATATTAGGCAAGACTCTTCCGAGTATTCTAAATAAATGTTATGATGTTGTATGGTTATGTTGTGATGCCATTGTTGTATCTATGCATACTGAGCATGTCATGCGTACGTGTGATGCACTGTGATATGTATGGGGTTCGACACCTAGTCGTATGCCTGTAGTAGCTCTCTATAAAGATAAATGCCCCTTTGTGTTTCCACCAAGCCTTGGTAGTTCGCTACTGCTCCGGACACATTGGTTGACCGGCATGTATCCTTCTTAGTTGTTGTGTCTGTCCCTACGGGGAAATGTCACGCGGTGTAATGTAGTCCTTGTAGCTTGCTACGACTCGTCTACACTTGCTGATGACCGACACCTGCTTTGCAGGGTTATGTATGCATGTCTCTGTACACTTTAGACACTTGAGTTTATGACTAGTTATGTCGACCCGGGTTCTTTCACATTGGAATGCTAGAGACGCTAATGCATACATGAGTCAAAAGGCGCAAACGGTCCCGGCTAAGGTAAGGTGGCAGCCGTGGGGTTAACTATGCGTGAGACCGCAAAGGGGATGCGATATGTTTCAGGCTGGATTCCTATGGCTTAGGATCGGGGTCCCGACAAATTGCCACTCAAAATTTCAACCCGGTCAGAGTTACGGATCTTGGGATATTTAAGAAATGGTGAAGGGCCTGAAAACAGGTTGCAAAAACAGGAGAGAAACAGAGAGAGCTCCAATCCCACATGGGCTGTTGCCATTCGGCTGCCTTGGCGGCCATGGAACACAGGAGAAACCCTTCTCCCACCTAGGGAGGAGGCCAAAGAAGAAGAAGAATGAAGGGGGATCTCTAGCTCTTTTCGGTGGCGTCGGAGCACCGTCGGGGCAACCATCATGACAACAATCTACACCAACAACTTTGCCGATGTCACCACCAACTCTCTCCTCCTCTATGTAGCGGTGTAAAACCACTCTTCCCCACTGTAATTTCTACTTGAACATGGTGCTTAATGCTATATATTATTATCCAATGTTTTGTGTCTATTTTAAGATGTTTGAGTAGTTTTGTTTTGTCCTATGGGTTAATTGTGATATGATGTTATTGATATGAGTTGTGTGTTGATAGGGTGTTGTCCTAAGGTGCCTTCTGTGAGGAACACACATGAAGGATTAACGTTGGAGGGTTTGCAATATGTTCATGATTCGCTTATGGTGGGTGCCTAGAGTGGCATAACCTTACACCCGAGTAAGGGAGTTGTGTGCGTATGGAGTAAAGAGGACTTGATGTTTAATACTATGGTTCGGTTTAGCTTAATGAATTCTACTAGTTGCGGATGCTTGCTGGAGGTCCAATCATAAGTGCATATGATCCAAGTACGGGAAGTGTGTTAGCGTATGCCTCTCCCTCATTGCAAAAAATAAGTATCTATCATGTTTTATTCAATTGACTATGGACAATCTTTCTCTTGCATTACACAAAAACTTTTCTATGAAACAACTAAGTAAATGTATATTTACTAAAATAGTACCTAACTTTTATTTCCACGTTATTTATTACCTTGCAAAATTATCTATTACACCTACTAAGTACTTCTAGTTTCTTTCACGCAAAATAGTTTCATACTTGTTATTGGTAAAGTAAGTGTTAGCGTTCTTAGAGTTGTATCGATGGTCGATATAACTTGAGATAATATTAATTCAACCTTTAGCTCCTCATTGGGTTGGAGACTCTTACTTATCAAAAAATGCTACAAACGATTCCCTACATTTCTGGGTTATCAAGCTCTGCCGCGTTGGCCACTGTCGATCTCCCAGTACGGCTGCTCTCCAGCCCTCCTTTATTATCCTACGAACCTCCCTTGCCTCTCTAACGCTTTCCCCTCTCTCTCTCTCCCTCTTGGATTGATGCAAGATTTGTCCAGTTCAACCTTGCCCGAGACAGCTCTGTCGTGGCCCTCTTGTCACTCGCGAACCAGGCTCCTCCAGTGACTGTCACCACCTCCACCAGAAAGGAGGCTCGATGCTGACAAAACCCCATCCTCAGCTCCCCTCGCCATGCCCTGCATCCCCGATGGTGAGCTCAACGACCCTTTGGCTAGAGGTTGATGCCGACCCTGACAAAGGGCCCCACTCGTCAGCCTCTGCCTCGCTCACCTCTCTCTCCCCTCGCTGACGCCTAGGGCCCGCGCAACAGGTTTGAACCTAGCGCGGTGCACGCACCCGGCTTGGCTGGGCTGCTCTGGCTCTGGGCCGGGCCAGCTCCTGCTAGCTCTGGCCTAGAGCACAACAACCCTTTTCTTTTCCTTTTTCAGGCATTATTTCTAATATTCCCTCCAGCTAAAATATTAGTCCAAATCAAGTGATTCGAATTTCAAAAAATTTGCAATATTGCAACCTATTTAATAGTGGCACTTCCACAATTTTTTAAACGAGCTATAGACAATGTTTTATTTAAAAACCTTGTTCAAAACATTTTAACTCTGTGGTAAATTGCTTTTCTTTACAAAAAATAAGTAGACATTTTCTGAGTAATTTATTATCTTTGTTTTTCCGTGATCTTATTTTTTCCTATTATATTGCGATGAATAGATTGCACTATTGACGAAGAGCTTGCGCAAGAAGGATTTGAAGACCTCGAGGACTTTGTTGAGCCAAGAAAGGAGGCCTTTGACCATGACTATGAAACCTTTTCATGCATGTCATATAGCACCCTATTTTCGTTGGAATTGAATCGTGTTGAACCGGTGACCACCTTGGTGGGTTGTCTCTGAAAATCCCATCATATGAGGGTTGTGCGGGTGGGAAGTAAATAGGATGCTATAGTAGATGCTACGCAAATTGGATGGGATATATGCATAGTGTCAGAAATGAAATTCTTTCAATGACCTTTCAAAAACCCCATCGGGTGCTGCTAATGGCAGAGGGAGAAGGAGTTGAGCTATGTAATCACTTGAGAAAGAAGTGGTGTACTGAGGCAAGTTAGTGTGTTGTTTTCGAAAACAGATTGGTTTAAGTTGCGACCGTTACTCCCATCTTACATGTACAACCACGATATCGCTTATGTGATGGGGCTTTGTTGATTACTGTGGTTGGTACTAGCTGAGAGCCTGCATTACTAGTGGTGGGAGTGATGTGGTCTCCCTCGATATGGGGTCGTGCCGGAAAACACAATCATGGGTTGTTTACATAGACATTAGGCACACCGTTGGGTGCCATCCTAGATGATACTAGTGATGTACACCACGAGGGATGGCATCAACAAGTGGACTCTTTGTTAGTATCACCACGGGAAAGCTAATGTTCCGGTACTTACCTCGGGTATCGAAAATACCCCAAGTCGTGGATTGACAGGGAAGTTTCCCGAGTCTTGTGGGTAAAGTGTGCAACCTCTACAGAGTGTAAAACTATTCGAATAGTCGTGTCCATAGTCAAGGACAGTTGGATGACCGCTCTTGGGCTACGCCATCAGTTTTCACCACTTGGTATGTGTGTGTGTGTGAGAAAGATGATGGTGTGATACTTGAGCTAAGTCAGATGACTTGGCAGGATGTAACATGCGATGTTCAATCCCCGTTTATATAGATATATGTAACTTGTTCATATGGATATCAGTCACCTCATGATGGATACCTTCATAAGATATCGACCATGCCATTGCACTTCAAATTAGCTTTCTGCAACTTACCTATTACTACTATATCATCCATTTTTACTGCCTTGTTCCAAAACATGGGTTGCTTGCAAGTACATTCAAAGTACTCATTGGCTTGCCACTTGTTATTTAATTGGTCAGGCACGGAAGAACATGAGTATAATGAAGAGTTCGTTGGAGATGAACAAGCGAACTAGGATGCTTCCTAGTAAGAATACGTGTAGGGTTAAGGAAGATGGCATGGGTTCACACTTTTGTTCAAGATTTCCGCTGCTTGTTATGTTTGGTGTGTTGGCCTTCAAGGCCCTTTCTATGTAATACTTGACCTCCAAGATCTTTATTTGTATCATACGGTATGGATAGATGCAAGACTCTTATTTTTCAGCTTATGTTTGTTGAGTGAGCAATGATCTCTGGGATCACTGTACGCGTGCATTCGGTGATCACGACTTATGAGTTGGGGTTCCCACATGAGTTCTATCACAAAAGAGGGACATTGGATCCATTGCACTAGGCACAACTCCAAGATCTGTCATGAACTAGTTCATCCAAACACCTACCTTTTTTTCTTCCCAAGTAGATTTGTATTCCGCTTCACATGTAGAATCTGCTACCACGCTTTTCTTAGAACTACACCACTGACTGCTCCACCATTCAGAATAAATACGTATCAAGTTTTAGACTTAGACTCATCCAGAGCTATGTCAAAGCTAGCATCGACGAAAACTTTATGATGATCTCTTGATCACCTCCATAAATGAGAAACGTCACCTTAGTCCTTTTTAGGTACTTCAGGATATTCTTGACCTTGTCCAGTGTTCCACTCCTAGATCAGTTTGAAACCTTTTGTCTATACTTATGGCAAAGTTGACATCTTGTCTTGTGCACATCTTGCATACATGATAGAGCGTATGGCTGAGGCATAGGGGATTACACTCATCTTTTCTCTATCCTCTGTAGTAGCTGGGCATTAATTCTTAGTCAAATTGATTCCTTGCAGGATATGCAAGTGCCCCTTCTTGGATTGGTAGATTTCTAACTTCTTCAAAACCTTATCAAGGTATATACTTTGTGAAAATCCTATTAAGTTTCTCGATCTATCTCTATAGATTTTGATGCCTAATATGTAAGTAGCTTTTCCGAGGTATTTCATTGAAAAAATCTTTTTCAAATATATCTTCATGCTTTCCAAAAGTTCTATATTGTATCCAATCAGCAATATATAATCCACATATAATATTAGAAATGATACAGAGATCCCACTCACTTTCTTGTAAATACAAGCTTCCCATAAACTTCTATAAAGCGAAACGCTTTGATCACCTAATTGGAGCGAAAATTTCACACCCTGTGATTGCAGAACTTTTCTACATTATGTTTTGACAAACTTTGGAGCCAATTAAAACTTTTTGAGTGCTTGTGATCATGGATTTGTTGGCAATTGTGTTTTAAGTCACAAAAAATATTCTTCTCTCAAAAACTCCACTGCTTGACCCCAAACCCTTGCAAATGACCAAGCCATGTGTGTAGGATGAGAAACTATTTTTATAAAATATTATTTCAACAAAAGGGTATTTATTTATTTCAAGATTCCAAATACATCTAAGTTTGTATTTGTACTACAATTCCTTAATTTAGGAGGGTTATTTTACCCCAATGATTTCATTTCGATTCTACTATCAAAAAGACTTGTCAAGACCACAAAATAATTATTTTAAAAGATATTTTTCTATTTTATTTGAACACCTTTTCTAAGGCTAGAAATGATCTTTTTTGGGTAAAAATTATTTGCTTGGTTTAAAAATATTTGAGAAAATTTAGCAAAACTCAGTGGACATATATTTTCCATACATATGAGTTTCAACACATGGTCATGTTCAAGATATTGGAAAAAAATACTCAAAACCCTTTCTTCTTATTTCAAGCTTTTGAAATATTTACATAGGAAATATTCTCAATAAATTCCAAGAAAATTCCAGCAAGTCACGCATGATATATGTGGTGACCCTAGAAAATTAAATTTCAATACAACTTGATTTGGTTGACCTAAGAACCCCCTAACCCTCCATGTGCAGAAGCAAATTTGAGCAACTTTACATTGCCAAGTTTATCCATTTGATGCCAAATTTTACACTGGTGATCCAGACCTCAAATAAGATGCTACACCAAGTTGTGCATTTGTGGGGGTTGATTTGGTCACCAAAGTCAACATGAATCTGATGCTGTCTGTTTTTGGGGATTTTCATGTTCACATTGCCAACCTTGCTCAAATGAGCTGAAACTTGGGGAACGCTCTTGGTTTTTACCACAACTCAATCCTGTTAACTTCCACAAAAGACTTGGTAAAGGTAAATTTACGAAACAATCATCAAACACCTTTTGGTAGTTTTCACCCCTTTTCCTCATCCCCTTCACTTCAAATTTCTACCACATCTTCTTCTCGTGTTGTTTTACCCCCAGTAAGTCTCCCACGGCCACAATTCAATTATCTATGGGCTAAACCCACATTTCCCCTTATTGATAGCAGGATTCCATCACTCTCTCTGATAACCTCCAGAGTACCCCATACCTCTTTCCCCTTTGTTTACTACCCCATTCAGCTATTGGACATGGGTGGACGCGCCGAAGCGCGTCACTGGCGCAATAATGGTGACCAAACTCGCACTCTTGAGAACTCCATAGAGCATCCGAGGTTTGACATCGCTCTGCTACCCGTTTCCGACCGCCTCGAGCCCTCCCTCGAGCTAGTCGATGTGCATCGGTCCGGGACACGCCTCCGTGTCGCCCCCCTCTTCTATCTCCCTCCAGCGATGTTGTCACACACGGCCGAGCGCCGCCTGGTTTGGCTAACCATTGGCCTCGCATGCGCGTGCCTCCCCTCTCTCTTTATTACCTCCCCTAGGCGTAGACCATGCCCAAAAACACCCCAAGCACCCCCCTCGAGCTACCGTTCCCTTTGACCCCGGCCCTCGCCTCGCCGGCGCACTACCGCATTGTGGAGCACGGGCAACCTATTTAAGGCCATCCGGGGTCACTCTCCCCTCTTTCATCGCTCTCGCCTCCACCCAAACAACCCCCATTCCTCCTATTTCCCATCCCCGAGCCCAGTGCTCGAGATCGAGCTCGAAGCCGACTCTTCGGGCCACCGTCGATCTCATGGTAGGGCACCACTCTGGTCTCTGTCTCTTCCTCTTCGGAACCACCGCATGTTGTTGATGTGTTTCCCTCTTTTCCCCGAGCTTTTTGCACCCTGGAGCATCGAATCCGATCACCTCCCGAAACTCCTCCACCGCGGGTGCTCGTCGCCGGTGAGCGAGGGCACCTCCGACCTTCCTTCGACCTCCACCCAAACGACGGGTCCTCCCTGCATCCATCCCCACTCCTAGCTCACCCCGCCATCACCGAAATCGTCACCAGTGAGCACCGCTACCTATTTGGATAGAGGTTGACGACAACCTGCGAGTGGGGCCCGATCGTCAGCCTCAGCCTGCCTCTCCTCGCTCCCGCCTCCCACTCTCTGTCGCTGGCCGCTTGGCCCCGGCGCTAGGTTCAAACCTGATGGCGCGCGGGTTGCGCGTCGCCTCAGCTGGTTTCGCTAGCTAGGCTGGTCTGGTCACGAGCCTCTGGCCCACGAGGCACAAAGCCATTTTTCCTTTTTCATTTTGCTGTATTTTTCAAAAATTCCACATAAACCAATATTCATCAAAAACCAATTATTCTTCCACCAAATTTTTTGTAATATTGTGTAGTATTTAATAATAGCACTTGTGTAATTTTTACAAAAACTTTTATACATTTTTTATGTAAAAACATAGTTTTAAACATTTTAACCTTCTATTAATTTTTACCACTTTTTCCACTTCAAAAATGAAACCTAGAAACTTTTACAATACCTTCAATTACCCTAGTATTTTACGAAAATATGGTGACATTTTTCTGAGAAAATTGTTTTCTCTATTTTTTCGGTGTTCTTATTTTTGCCCGTTAATATTGCGACGATAGATTGCATTACTGGCGAGGGATTTGGACCAGAAGTCTTTGAAGACCCTGGATACTTTGTTGAGCAAGGCAAGCAGCCCTTTGACCATGTCTAAGAAACCATTTATTTTGCATGCCATATATCATTATATTCTCTTACATTTGATTCATGATGAGACGGTGATCACCTTGGTGGGTTGTCTCCGATAAACCCCTCGTTGATACTTACACTTAAGCATGACCGTACCACCTATGAGGCTTGTGCGGGTGGGAAGTAGTTAAGTTGCTAGTAGCTGCTACACATATGGAATGGGACTATGCATGGTGATGATGAAATGAATATTTTCAAAGGATGACAAAAAACCCGTTGGGTGCCATTAATGCCCAACGGAGATGGTGTTGAGATGGGTGACGACTTGGAAAGAAGTGGTGTAACAAAAAGGTTTCATGTGTGTGGTCCTAAAATGGGATTACATTTAAGAATTGCTGACCATCCCAACCTTACATGTGAGACCGTGATACCCCTTGTCCCCCTTCAAAATTGGCCACTTTGGGATCCATTCCTGCCGAAACGATAAGGGAAGAGGACCGGGGCCGTCCCTATATATAGAGGATAGGTTGCTTTGTAGAGCAGGGGTGATTCATTCATTCACCCACTAGCACCACACAAAGCCACCCAGCCTCCGGAGGCTCTTCAACACTGTAGTAGTTTATCCACCAACCTCCACGAGAGGCAATATACCAAAGCAGGAGTAGGGTATTACGCTTCTCAGCGGCCCGAACCTGGTTAAACTGCCATGTTGTCTGTCTTTCTCACCATCGAGTGAGTTCCTTGCCATTCTCAGCTAGTAGCGAGCTAGGTGAGGCGAGCCAGTGAGAGATATTCGTACAAGCCCCTGAGTTCGAATCTTTAGGGTTTTGCAAAGCCAGAAATCAGACATTTGGCGCGCCAAGTAGGGTGTGTGTCAAGGTTTCCTCCAAGTTCTTCCTTCACTAGGCTTCGCCGCTCCGATGGCTGACGCTCGCCGGGCTCACGCCAAACGCCAGGACCCCCCATAGCTCAGACGGCGCCCGCAGGCCCCGCCGATGCGCGGCCGTCACCATCGCCAGTGGTGAACGCCGCCATGGGCCCCGACGCTCAAGAACAGCAGGGTTCCTCCCAGCCGGCTACCGAGCACCAGGGAGGCCGCACCGCCACTCCGTCGCTCGTCCGGGCTTCTGGGGCGGCTCGCACGCCCGGCCAGAGATGCCACACGGCCGGCGCGCGCTTGTCATGGCCACCGAGCTGCTCCGCTACCGCCCCACCCCTAACCGCCACAACGACTGTCTGGTGTGCATCGAGGAGCTCGTTGCTGCCTTCGGCGACTCCACAACGCTCTCATGTTCATTTCGGCCCCAACAGTCCCAAGCAAACGACGAGGAGCAAGATGCGCCACCCCAGCCACTGCGGTGTGACATGCGTCCCGAGCCCAGGCAGGAAGCGCGTCCCCGCAACCGACCTTGTGAGCCCAGGGCGAGGCCAGGAGACGAAGCGAGCTGTCAGGTTTTTCCTCGACCCCGCGCCGACGCGCGCGCGCTCCTGGCGCTGCAAGTCCCGGACCGAGAGCGCGCCATGCCCGAAGCAGACCCATTGGAGCAACAGGACCAGGTCGCCTCCGCACGCACTACACCCGTCGGACTGGTGGGATGCCTCGCCATCGCCCCTGAGCTCTACCCAACTGTGTGGCCCTACAAGTTCAACTTGCCCCGCGCTACGATGGCACCCTGGACCCGGCAGAGTTACTACAACTCTACACGCTGAGCATCAGGGTGGCAGGAGGAGGCGAAAAGGTCATGGCGTGCTGGTTCCCCATGGCGCTCAAGGGCGGCGCGCTCTCTTGGCTCCTCAACCTCCTAAAGGCGTCCATCACCTCTTGGGATAGCCTACGCGAGCGCTTCGTCGCTAACTTCCAGGGGACTCGCGACCGCGCCCCCACCATGAACGACCTGCGGCGCATCAAGCAGCATGAGGGGAGACCATGCACAAGTTCATACAACGCTTCATTATCATGCACCTCAAGATCCCCAAGGCGTCGGACGAGGCCGTCATCTCGGCCTTCTCCCACGGAGTCATAGACCTCAAGATGAAGGAGGAGCTCACCATGAGTGATGAAATGAGCACCGCACTGGAGATGTTCAACCTGGCAAACAAGTGCGCTAGGGCTGAAGAAGGTCGCGTGTAACTCCTTGGGGCTCAGGCGGGGGAACCAGAAGAGAAGAAGGCCAAGGCCAAGGAGGCGAAGCGCAAGGCTCCTGCGGTGCTCGCAGCCGAGCCTGAGGCGAAGTACGTCCGATGGGGAGAGCGTCCGTCAGGAGGGGGGCCAACGTGTATCTTCCATGGCTCTAGCGGCTATGATACCTCCGAGTGCCAAGAGCTCCGCCTGGTCCGTGCCAAGAACTTCAGCAGGCGCCCCAAACGGGTCGATAGAGGCCCCACACATGGAGGTTGCCGCAGTGGAGGCCGGTCGGATGACCGGGAGCCGCGTCAGGGGTGGCGTGAACAGCCTCATGAAGACTGTTGGCGCGGCCAGCCTCACGAGGACCCCTGGCGCGACCAGACACAGGACGACCGCTAGTGTAGCAACCATCAGGATGGGGAATGACACGGTCAGCTCGTTAGCCTAGGATGCCCCCCCTACCTCCGCCACCTAGAAGGAGGGCGGAAGACACCCATGACGATGGGGATGGGTGCTTCTAGGAGGTCAGGGCAGTGGCCTCCATCTTGGGCGGCTCCCAGACCCCAGCCTCCAACCGTGCCTTCAAGCAGTTCGCACGGGAGGTGAGTGCCGCCCTCCCGAAGCCTGAAGTGATGCGCCCCCTAAATTGTCAAACCACCATCACCTTTGATCCAAGTGACCTGTTCAGGTGCTCGTTCATGGCCACTAAACTCCCCATGATGTGCACCCCGACCATCAGCAACGTCCTTGTCACCAAGACCCTTATCGACAGTGGAGCAGGGCTCAACGTCCTCTCGGTCGAGACCTTCGAGAAAGTCCAGCTGCCTTACGAACAACTCATGCCACCCCAAGCCCTTCTCAGGAGTCACGGAGGGGTCCACCGTGCCCATCTCGCATGTGCATCTACCAGTCACCTTCGGCGAGCGCAAGAACTGCCACACTGAGATCATCTTCTTTGACGTCACGCACATACACCTGCAATACAACATTTACCTTGGGTACCTGGCTCTCACAAAGTTCATGGAATTGACCCACCATGGCTACAACTTCCTCAAGATGCCAGGGAGAAGGATGTCGTCTGTACACTCGAGCGGGTCTACCGGCAGCAACGGCGGAGCGCTCGTAAGACGAAGGAGACGAGTTGTCTCGTGACGACCCACGAAAGAAGAAGAAGGAGATCCTCCCCATGGAGCACCCTCGGGCTTCGGGCTCTGTGTCGGGGGATGGGGCCATGCCTCCCATTGCATAGGTAGGCGCGCTCGGCGCCCCCATGGGTCAGGGCTGGGGCTCCAACCGGGGAGGTTCCGGGCCTCACCAGTGAGGCGAGGGTGGCGCTCGAGCACAACCTGAGGGCGAGCTCCACCGCGTGTCCACCTAGGTCTCGTGAGGCCCAGGCCATGCGATGCGTGGACTGCCCTGCACCACCAGTCCGTCACCGTCGTTGGCTCGGTATACCGGCCCCGCATCTGCATCAACGGGCTCACAACCGACAGAGCCGCCGCTCGAGCCCCCCTCCGGCCTGCGCTCACTGACCATCGGTGGGTGTACCCGGACACCGGTGCCCTCATGCCCTTCGGGCTGGGGAACGCGGCTACCACCTACCGGCGGCTCAAGCGGCCCATGCTCATGCCTTGCCTGCTGGGGCGTGGCGAGGAACAGGAGAAGATGCTCGGGCCGAGCGAAGGCCCCGAGCGTTGGGAGACGGCAGACTCGTGAGGGTCGCGATCGTGGAAGCAGGAGATCGGGCGATGACAGAGCCTTGGACACTTCAACGGCATGGCCGCCAGGTGACTTTTTGTTGGCTGCTGCCAAGTAACTTATTGGCTCACCCTGTCAAAGGGCGCCCACAGGGCCATGCGGCCTCCAGGAGCTCAGGGCACTTCCCAGCCGCTACTTTCATTTAAGCATCCTTCAGTCATTTCTATCTCACCCATTTTGAACCCTAACATTCTACTTTGCTTGCGTCGTTGGGCGGTTGACCCTCGCTTGTGGGCCCCGTACGAAGCCTATCCTTGCAGGCCTCCAGAGGCAGCAGACACCCTATATCACTCCCGAAGAAGAAAAAGTCAACAAGGTTTACCAATGACCCAAAAGAAGCTCTGACCACCGATGACTCGGGGGTAGGGACACTCGCGAGGCCAAAGCGTCCTCGCGACCTCCCAGATACACCCCATCTTGACACTCTCACGTAAGAACGACAAGAGGCTATATACGCCCAGGGCCCCCCGAGGATGAGGAGGGGTCCACCCCACGCCTAGTGGTAGCCCTATGCTCTGCGCTGGGAGAAGCTCAGTCCACCAATGACTCAGGGGTAGGGACACTCGCGAGGCCAAAGCATCCTCGCGACCTCCCAGATACACCCCCACCATGACACTCTCATGTAATAACGAGCTGAGGCTGTATACGACCAGGGCCCCCCGAGGACGCGGAGGGGTCCACCCCACGCCTAGTGGAAGCCCTATGCTCCGCGATGGGGAGAAGACGGAGGCACTCAACTCAGTACGCCAATGACTACACCCGCAGCCGGCAAGGAAATCAACATATTCCACCATTGACTATGCCCACAGCTGGCCAGGAAGTCCACCCAATCAACCCACATCCAGGCCCAAAACGGGGGTTACACAACTGGAGGTACGGAGCCGCTCGTACATCAAGGGGGACCCATGAGCATCGGGACTCAGGGGCCTAACTGCTCCCGTAGCCCCTTCCCCCTTTGGGCCGTCCTTGGTTTCCGGTCAGTTCAATCGCGGGGAGATACGCGTGGGGCGGGCCCTGTAGACGGAGAGCCTAGTGCGCTCGACAAGCAACTTCAAATCTCTCAGGGAGAACGCTGGAGTCACTCGTATGTCTAGGGGGACTCCTGATCATCGCGGCTCAGGAGCCTGAACTACCCCCATAGCCCCTTCCCCTTGGTTTCCGGTCCTTGGTTTCCGGTCTGTCCAATCGTGATGGAGGTACGCACGGGCCGGGCCAGCTGATGCAGAGTGTCGAAGGAGTTCAGTAGACTCAAATTGTTAGCTCCTTAGGAAGTATATTGGAGTCGCTCGTACGTCAAGGGGGACTCCTGAGCATCGCGACTCAGGGGCCAAACTGTGCTCGTACCCCCTTCCCCCTTTGGGCCGTCCTTGGTTTCCGGTCGATTCAATCACGGGGAGCTACACGCGGGGCGGTCCCTGCCGATGCAGAGTGCTGAAAGTGTTCTGGAGTTTCAAAATACTCGTTGCGTTCCCCTCATGAGGGATGCTCGCACGTCAAGGGGCGGGGGCCCTAGCATCGTGACTCAGGGGCCTACTATGCTCGTAGCCCTTGCCCCCTTTGGGACGTCCTGGTTTCCGGTCAGTTCACTCACGGTGGAGCTAAGCATGGGGCGGGCCCTTTCGACGCAGATTATCACAGCAAACATGAAAGAAACGAGGCGAAGAAACCATTCAAGCAGTCAGCCGGTTACTACAAGCCTTAGCAAGTCCTAAAAAACGCAAACAAGTTTGATGCCTCCACGAGGGACGATGTGCATTGTAGGAAAAAGAACAGCGGGGTGGGATCTGGAGGAGCCTCCATCGCCGTACGCCCCGTCCTCAGGGGGCTTGTCGTTGGTGTCAGAAGTATCGTCTTCCCCGTCATCGGCTTCAGCGGCATCGAAAGATGAAGGAGATGCGACGCAGGAGAACCTCTTCACCAACGCCTATATAGGGCCATTCACCGCCTACGCGGCGTTGTGGCGGGCCTCAGTTGGGATCGGCAGGATCACGCAGCCGAAGTCGAATCCCAGCTCGCGAAGATGAAGGTGACTAAAGATGCATGTCGTGGCCTCAAAGATGAGGTCGCGGCACTCGCTGTGCAAGATCTTGTCCACCTGGACAACGACGTTCTCCAACGCCACGGCAAGCTCCACCGCGATCGCAGCAAATCCGCTCTCTAGGGTGGCCACAGGCTCATCGAACTCGTCCCGGCAGAGGGAGCGGAGCGCCGCGCTAGGCCTGAGCTCAACATCAGGGAAGCCGACAAGCTCTGAAGCCTTCTTCATATCGGCTGTGGCGAGATCTTCCCCTCTTGGCATCAAGTAGGACCTTCCTCGAGGCGACCTCCTTCTCCTGCTCGTCCAAGCACGCCTGCTGGGCGCCCAAGCGATTCTCCTCCTGGGACAGCTCTTCCTCCCGGGCGGCGAGCTTGGGCTCGCAGGCCGTGAGTTCCTCCTCCCGCAGGTGACGCAGCTCGGCTAGCCTTGCTTGTTCTTCTTGGAGGGCGTTCAGGCGAGCCTCTGCCTCTTCGCGGTGTGTGGTGGCCGCAGTGGATCCTTCCATCGCCTCCTCATGCGCAACGCGAGCGGCCCTGGCTTCCTTATCGCCATTCGCCATCACGACCATGACCTTGCCCAGAGCGTGGAAGGCCCCATTCAAGACGCACTGGGTGAATACCAAAGTCTTTGGGACCTCCTCCTGAGAATCCCCTAGCGTTGTCGTGGCCGGTGCCGTCAGGGATGCATCGTCATGAAAGACGAGGGGCTCTGAAAGATTCCTGGAGGATGTGAGCATTGGCACATCAGCGGATTGAGGATCCTCAAGAGCCTAACCCTCGGGCAATGGTGTCTCCACGACTGCCTCGGGACGCTTCGGGGACTCGGGGGCGCGACGACCAAGGCCTGGGAGGTCGCAACACGAGCCTCCCCCTCTCCATCGGTTGGCGGCGACGCATTGGAGGGGCCGATGGTGCATCAAGATCCCCTTTGCCTTGGCGCCCGTCTACTTTCTCTTCACCCTCGGAGAGACGACGCCCCTAGACATCAGGCAAAATATAGAATCAGCCAAGCGCAGATGAAGGATGCGCATGGCGCGCCAAGACAAGTAACTTACTCTTCGAGATCGATCCATCTCTTCTTCTTCTCCACCCTCGCGACGGCGGGGGCGACGGGATCTCCCACGGAGGGGGCAAGCCCGACGCCTCAGGCTTTCCGTTGGCGGAGGCGGGATGCGCCAAGGATGACCCAGCCTCGCACTTGTGGGGGGAGGGCACACACGCGGACCGCGTGTCTCGCGGGGCCGACGCGGGTCCCCTGGAGGTCCTAGTCGGGTGCGAGGAGATCCCGCGAAGACCTCATCCGCGGCATCATCATCTTCAAGGTAGCGCAGGAGGACGACCTGTGACAGGAGAGGCGCGCTCGCTGGGCAGTTGTCGACCGTCTTCTCCGAGTCCCCCTTATCGGAGGTGTCGCCAGATGACACCTCTACCGGACCGGAGCCCTCGGCCAGGAGGAGCCCCCGCTCATCGAAGACAGGAAGCCCGACGATCATGTCGGCCAGGTCGTCAAGACGATAGAGAAGACCTAGAGCCTCATGCAGGTCACCAGGGTCACCGCCCAGCAAGATCGCCACAACCCTGCTCAGCTCCTCAGTGGGAAGGTCCTGGGACAAGAGCTTGAGCTTGTCGTCACCGGCACGGTAGTCCCACAGTGGCCTGGACTGGGACCGAAGGAGCGCGAGGCGCTGCGCCAAGAATTCCTTCACTATCATCCCACCAGTCAGCCTCTCGGCGCTGATGTCGCGGGAGAAGCGCTCCAGGACGGGCACGACCCAGGGTCGGAGAGCTTCGCTGAGCTCCACGAGGAAGTCTTCTCCGGCAGCCCCTTTGGCTCCTCCAGCCAAGGGTTGGTGTCCTTGAGGCTGATAAGAACCCAACGTTGCGTGAAGTTTTCCACCTTCTTCCCGGCCTTCAGGAGCGGATTGCCGCTCTGGGCCGCCATAAAGGAGACACATGCCCACAAATTTGCGCCATCCTGCAGGCGCAGGCGGAAGAAATGGTGGAAGAGGGCCACCGAATGTCACACGCCTACAAAGGCCTCGCGGTATAAAGCGAAGACGGACAGGAGCAAGACAGAGTTGGACTGGAGGTGAAGAGCCTGGATCCCATAGTGGTTCCGGATGGTGGTGAAGAATGAGGAGAAAGGCGGCACCGGCCCGGCGTAGACGTTGTGGAGGAATAAGGGGTATACCGTGTTCGACGCGGGACGCTTCTCTATGGCGCCAGGCCAGATCGGGGTCTGTCCGTGCTCGTTGGACTCGTCTGCAGCCCCGGGAAGCACGGGGATGAGATCCATGTCCTTGGAAACGGCGCACTCCAAGAGCGGTGGAGCCGGGGCAGGACCTTGCGCCTCTTGCTTGTGCTTGCCGGCGGGTGCCATCGCTAGACTGGCGAGGTAGTTGCACGAAGTTGGATCTGGGAGACGCTTGTTGGAGTTGGAGACCGAGGAGGAAGAGCGAGTGTGAGACAAGTAAAGCAATAATGCACCTATGCAATGAGCCAGGCTCCTAATAACTCGGGCACACACAGAAGAAAAGGAAGACCCCAAATCGGCCGCGTGACGTGCAGCGGCCTGGCCCACTGGCATTTAGGGCCCGCGGCGCCTCAGGCCGCCCCCCGAGGCTTCGCCCAGAAGCCAACCCAAGCACGTCGTGGACCCGAGGGCTACTGTGGGCGTTCTGGGAATGGGTGTACCCAAACCTGCCTGCTTGTGGACCAGGGGCAGCCCGCTTCATCGAGCAAACCAACGGGCCTGACACCACCCCAGACAAGGCCCTTGAGAGGGAGAAAGTCTTGTGAGGAGGAACAACATCGAGACCCGTAGGGGGCGTCCTCAGGACCCCTCTGGAGCGACGGATATTTTGAGGCGAGGCGAGGCCTCACGACTCAAGGATGACGTAGAGGAAGGACGGGCGAGCAGTAGACAGCACGGCGGTGCAATTTCCCCTTTAGTGCAAAGGGGCAAGGACGTACAAGGGTTCCCAAAGCATCTTCCAAAGGTTTCCTTTCTAGAGCAATAAGGCTGTCGCCAGCCGCCAGAAGGACAAATGTCACCCCCGGGCCCATCCCTGCAGCGCGGGCAGCCAGTTTTCACGCGAAGACCAGCTTTGGGCAGGGGAGCATGTTCCCATGTTTCCCTTCAAAATTGGTCGTTGTGGGTTCCCTTCCCGCCGAAGCGATAAGGGAAGAGGACCGGGGTGGCCACTATATATAGAGGATAGGTTTCTTCGTAGAGCAGGGGACTCCAATTCAATCATTCACCCACTAGCACCACACAAAACCACCCACCCTCCAGAGGCTCTTGAGCACTGTACTAGTTCATCCACCAACCTCCACGAGAGACTATCCACCAAAGCAGGAGTAGGGAATTACGCTTCGCAGCAGCCTTAACTTGGATAAACTGTCGTGTTATGTGTCTTCCTTACCATCGAGTGTGTTCCTTGATATTCTCAGCGAGTAGCGACCTAGGTGAGGCAAGCTAGTGAGATTTTCGTACACACCCCAAAGTTCGAATCTTTCAGGTTTTGCAGAGCCCAAAATCCAACAAAGGTTGAGTTGGTTCCCAACGACACTTCTAGCAATACATAATCTAGTGCTAACCAACTACAAGGATCCCCATGAAGGTGATGTGGTCCCACAACAAGAAGAGCTAGAAAGTTCTTAAGGAGTCACTCCGCCAATGAAATTCACTCTTTTTCACTGTGGCAAGAACTACGTGGAATCTACTCCAACCATATGAATTAGTTCAAGGAGTCACACATTCCCTCAAAGGTGAGCAAGGGACAAGATAATTAATGCATATTTGGAGATAATCTCCCATGTATTTCAATCTATGTCCATAGATATTCTTGTGTTTGTCCTTTTTCTTTGGGACTAACCCATGTAGGTGAGAAGAGTAAGAAACAACACGGATTGCTCCCAACTCAAGATGATCTTCATCAACAATGAGCATCAACCACTACTTCACCTACTTGAAGACTTCTATGAAAATACCCAAGGTTAGTTTATCAATCTTAGGGGGTTGTCACATCTAGGGGGATCTTACTCTAAGACTTGAGTATAAGCGTCTCCTAAATGAAGTGAACACATTAATGCATTATTTGAAAGTGGTAACCCCACTTGTGCTTAATCGCTGAGTATGACCTATGATCAAGTATTCTTACTTGGCTCCTAAGGCAATATACTCATATATAGATGACTTCATCATCGACAAGGTGCTTGATAGATGCTAGAATGTTTGTGCATGTTTACCATGTTCTATTTGACATCTTATTGTGTGAGCATGTTGGTATGCATATTTTACTCATTTGAGTATATCGAATTGTTGTTATTTGGATTTCTATTCATTTTGGCCAATTGGATATACAAGAATGCCTAAGTACTATCCTCTAGCCATCTATGCTTTCTAGTCTCAAATTCTATTCATGCTACATCACAAAATTTGTGCAAGCACTTTAGGGACAATCTGTGTGAGGAGCACTCGGAGATCCCTCTCCAAGAGGTCTGAACTCCAAAACCTCCCAAAGTGCATTTCGGTGTGAATAACCCCAAAATCTCAGTCCCACCGAAGCCTAGGCTTGATCGGTTTTATTAATCTCGGTGCAACTGGGTTCAGATTTTTGGCCTCACCGAGTTTCTTTGTCAGCCAAAAGTTGTAAAACTAGGTGGCACCGAAAATCCCATCTCGGTGTCACCGACAGTGGATGGATATATATATCAGCAGACCCGACGCTGGGAAATTTCATGAAACCTCGCCTTGCCATACCAATTTGTTGCCGCGCCCTAGTCTCCGGAAATCAAGTTGTTTCTCCAGTGCGCCTTCGCCAGGAGTCCTCGCCGCTGATGGGATGTTCACAGCCGTTGCCATGCCGAATGAAAGTATGGATTCGAATCCCCTTGGTGCTCCTGTATGATTCTTGCACAAGAGGTTATGCCTATATCTGTCCCCCATTGCACAAATTTTATACCACAGGAAAACTCATTTACATTAGCAAGCAATGAAGAGTTTAGGTTTAGCAGTCTGCCAGATTGAATCTCAGGGTCACCAAGTTGAAAAGTCGGTAGTACCGATTTTTGTTTTAGGGTTACAAAGGATGTTCCCGGTGGAACCAAGTTCTCCTTTTCGGTGGGTGCCAAATTTCTGTAAAAGAGAACATGTGTATCGGTGGCTCAAAATTTAAACTCGGTGGAACCGAAATCTAATTTTTCTGAAATTTAAAACTAAAATTTTGACAGTTCAAATTTGATAAAACTTCTTTAATTTTGTGATGCTTATCTTTTCAAGAACTTGTATATCTTTTCACATGGTTTTCTTATCTTCTTATATGCGTGTCTGCCAGTTTGCATGTGTGTTGGTCTTGCAAGATGTGAGGTTCCGATGACAGCCAGAACAACTTCAGTGAAACCCATGATAAATCTGATTCAGGCACTAGTCCTGAGAGAACCCCTTTTGATCCAGGTACTCCCAACTCCCATGACATGCCCAAGCCAGCTGCTAGGTCCAAGAGGAAGCTCAATTCTGATGAAGAGGATGCTAATGTTGTTCCTGAAGAATCTGCTCCCAGAAGCAGAAGGAGAAGACCATAGTCAAGAAGACTGTGAGGAAGGAGAATGCCAAACCTTCTAAAACTAAGAAGCGAGGTGTGAAGAGAGCCAAGAAAAGGATTGTCCACGTCATTGGAAGACAAACATCCATGTATGAAGATCGAGATGTTGTTGATTATGAGGAGGAAGAAATACCGCCTGAAGTACCTCCTCGAAAGAAGAAGAAGCTAATAGTTGATGCTATGGCAAAGAAGCCTTCTACTCCTAAGAAGCATGTAGATCCCAAGAGGACTAAAAAGGACATACCTCCAGCTATCAAAGAGAAAGGCACTGGTTCCAGAGCCTTTCCTGTAGAGGAAGAAGAAGAGGATGTACCTATCCTTATGAATCTAAGATTTCATCTGCCACTTCACAATGAGCCTCATCGAGTTGCCAAGGACATGAAGAAGAGGAGAGATGCCTAGTTTAGGAAGTGGAGATCCATTCATCCCTATGTTGTAAGGAAAAGAACCGTTGTTGATCTCCGCTTTCACTCAAGGGAATAACAAGATTGTTATGAGACTGTTTTGTTTGACAAGTGTCCAGCAGTCAGCGACATGAGATATGTCGATTGGGAATACATTAAAGCCAATGAAGATTTCTTTCCCCATGTGAGACAAAAATTCAACCTTGTTGATATTGAAGAGTTTGTTGCAAAAGATATGACAAAAGGGAATGATGAGATGATTATGCAATTCTACTCAATAGTTCACTTATATGCAGATGGCACAATTGTGTGTGTGCCTGATGGGGATAGATATCAAGCCACACTTGAAGAATGGGCTACTATCATTGGCGCTTTAAAATCATGAGAAGAATACTTGGATGTGTATTCAGATCCTAAGATGAATCACAACTCCATGGCTAACATGTACAAGCAAGTGCCCCATGACTTTCTGCCGTCTCACAAGCTTGGCTACGTCTATTTCTTGCAAGCAGGAATAACCACTACAAACACTATCTTGAGACACACCTTGATGCCTGTGGGGACCCCGACTTACTAGTCGAGAATCGCCGTGCTCAGTGATCCGAGAGATCAATGCTCACCGAACACAGATACTGAATAAAGAGTCTTACATCCAAGTATCGATTATTACAACACGTGACATCACAAGACATGGCCTAAGGCCAAATCACACGAGTACACTAATAGCGGAAAACAAGGGCTAAGCGGGTGCCCATGCCATCAAGCCTACACCGACAGGCATTCTGACTCGGAAGCGTCCTAGTTCGCAATGGTGTCGCCGAAGACGTACTCATGTCCAAACTCCAATCCTTCCATGTCTGGTCAATAACATAACCAGTGGCAAGCCAATTAGTACTTTGAATATACTCGCAAACAGCCCATGATATGAACAATAAAAGTGACTCATAACAATATCATGCATTTCTAGTATAACTCATCAGGGTGGAATGATCATTGTTTATGCATCAATTTAGAGAATTACTCTTGAAGAACAGGTTAAAGATATCAACATATCTGTTGAGGGCTAAACCATCTGTGTTATAAGCCAAGTCACCAACTTGGTCATAGCATTGCTATCATAGCAACACTTTTCTCATCACCACACACACATACTCACGCTACGCCACTTCGTTTATGCGGAAATATCAGGCTGTAGCTTAAGCAGAATTACCCACCTGTCCTTGACCGTGGACACGGCTATTTGAATAGTTTACACTCTGTAGAGGTAGTACGCTGGACCCACGACATCCGGGAAACTTCCGTGTCATCCACGACTCGCGGTATATCACTTACTCGAGGTAAGTACCCGATCAATGCCTTTCCCCTAACGATACTAGACAAAGAGGTCCACTCGATTGGTACCCAGCCCACATGTCGCACGTCTTACGAGCACCAACTCTGGACAATACCGACCATGCGGGGACCAACGGTGTGACTCGAACTCATAAAAATGGCATAGTCGTCTTACCCGGCACGACCCCATCACGGGAGTGACCACATATCACTCCCGCCACTAGTAATGTGGCTCTTTGCTAGCACCGACCAGAGTAATTAACATAGCCCCGTCCCATAAGGGGTAACATGGTCGTACTGGTAAGGTTGGGACGGTCGACACATCATAAATCTAATCCCATTTCCGAAACCTTACTCACACAAATACCGGGTGCATCACTTCACCAAAAGTGACCACCTCACTCATCATCACCCTTGGGCATTAGTGGCACCCGACGGGGTTTTCATAAACTCTTGCTTTGTGACAACATCATGCTCATGATAGTACTACTGCTACCTTTAATTGTCAACATGGTATTAGCATGTCCTAAGGGATAGAGTCAAGCTCAATGCAGAATACTCCGGAGGGGCCTTCGGTAAATCATATCAAATGATTACCGGAACTTATGATCATATGCATCGGGAATACTTGCTATTATAACATGTAAAGTGACACATGCTCAGTCATGGTCAAAGGGCTGCTTGCCTTGGTCAGCTAAGTATCCGGGGTCTTCGAGGTCTTCCGCTCCGGTTCCCTCGTCACAGAGGTTTTCTATCGTCGATAAAACAGTAAATAAGAAATTGCTCACACAGAAACAGTCCACAAAGTCATTTTAAAAATGCTCCCTATTTGTGATAAATCTAAGATATTATTTTAAAAATACTTGCCTAAATTTTCCTTGAAAGAATATTTTTAAAAACAACCAAGCAGAAGCAAAACAATTCCATTTTAGCCATTTTTAATATTGTAAAATAGATTAGTTGCTGGAAAAATTCATCTGAGCATATCATTAAATACTACATATTTTTAGAAGAAAAATAGTGGAAGAATTATATTTTTACACTAGTTAAATGTTTTTATAAAAATCATAGAAATCGAGGTTTAGAAATAAAAAAAAACAGGCCAGCTCCTGGCCTGGCTCGGCCCAGAGTTGGGCCGGCCCATGGCCAGCCACGGCTTGCCCAGGCGCGCGCCATCAGGTTTGAACCTGACGCGCGGGGCCCTGCGGTCAGTGGCCGAGGCTAGCGCGGGGGAGGAGGCTGAGCCACCAACAGGTGGGGCACACCTGCCTGGGTCGTCTCCTACCTCCAGCCAGAGAGGAGGAGGAGGACGCCGACGTGGTTGCCGACGTGCTCAAGATCCAATGAGCATGGGAATGGGTTCGCCAGACTGTCGCCTACTTGCTCGTGGTCGAGACAACGATGGGGAGGCAGGGGTTCGCCGGCGACGAGGAGGCCGTGGTGGAGGGGTTTCGGGAAGTGGTCGAGGGGGTGGCTAGAGACACGGAAAAGCTCGGGCGAGTTAGGGGAAAGCTTCCTCGGGTCTAGGGGGTTAGATTGGTGGGTCGAGGGGCGCAGGAGCCGTCGTGTAGCCGGAGATCTATAGGAGCTTCGAGGCGGAGGGGCCTCGGTCGATCTCAAACACCGGGGCTCTGCTAGTTCGCTGGGGTGGCTAGGGGGGTGCTAGTGGCTATGGCGAAGCTAACCGAGGGGTGCTGGAGCGAGGGGGAGGGCTATTTATAGGCCCGCGACGGTGAGCAGACTCGGGAGCGTCGGTGACTCAGCGTGGCGTGCATGGGGGTGCAGAGAGACGGTGGGGTTGAAACCATGGTCGTAGGTCGTCGTATTGGACCACCCGAACCGTCTGCTGCAGAGAGGGAGAGAGGAGAGCCATGCATTCGTGGCCGCGCAAGCTTGGCCGAATCTGGAGCGCGCGGGCACGCGTCCCGCGGGCTCTAGCGCGAGAGAGGAGGGGCCCTGAGTCTTTCCCGACGCAGAGGGGCTATTGGGGAGGAGGTTGGACATCTCGGGGGAGGCTGGAACTGGCCGAGGGCGTCGCCCCCACCTCGGTGACTCCCTGTAGCGCGCCCAGAGCGCAGTTTTGGCATGCCATGACATGCTAGTGCGCTCTGAGGCACTGTGGACGTGTCTAGCATGTCCTGGCACTTTGCTGGGGGTGTGGCTAGCCGTTTGGTTTTAGTGGGAGCTTCGGCTGGTCAAATGAGGCAAGAAATACTGGTGCTGTCAGTCATGAACTAAGGTCTAAATTGCAGTTTTTGGCCTTTCCACTTTGAACCAGTGAGGGGCCAGTTGACTGGGGTTAGATAAAGGTGTTGGCTGCTTAACCTAAGAGTTTGAAGCAAAGGAGTTTGGTTTAGTGATGTTTTCTGTGTATCCCTTGCAACGACGCCAGAAATAGGTGTGTCGACGACACCAGGAATCCTTCAGCTACAGCTACGCCTTAAGGGACTTCCTAGGCAAGTATGCAAAGGATTTCCCTCGTGGCCTTGGAGCCTTGCGTTGGTGTTCCCTCGAAGCAGAAAGGGTGATGTAGCGCAGCGACTGTAAGTATTTCCCTCAATTTGAGAACCAAGGTATCAATTCGTGGGAAGAGTATCTCAAGATCATGCACAACCACAAAATCTTGCACCCAACGCTATGAAGGGGTTGTCTATCCCTTATAGATTGTTTGCCAAGTGAGAACTGAAAGCAACAAAGTAACAAAGCAAAGTAAAAGAGGAGGTGTAAACGATGGATGTGAATAGACTCGGGGGCCGTAGTGTTTACTAGTGGCTTCTCTCATGAAAGCATGTAGACGGTGGGTGAACAAATTACTGTGAGCAATTGATAGAACTGTGCAGAGTCGTGACGATATCTATGCAATCATTATTTCTATAGGCATCACATCCGGAACAAGTAGACCTATACTTTTTGCATCTACTACTGTTAATCCACACGTCGACCGCTATCCAGCATGCATCTAGTGTATTAAGTCCATAAGAACATAGAAACGCCTTGATGTAGAGGGATAATCTCAAATCAATGATAAAAACCCCATCTTTTTACCCTTGATGGCAACTGATTGATGTGTGCCTTGCTGCCCCTACTGTCACTGGGAAAGGTCACCACATGGCAGAACCCAAAACCAAGCACTTCTCCCATTGCAAGAATCATAGATCTAGTTGGCCAAACAAAACCCAAGACTCGGAGAGACTTACAAGGATATCAAATCATGCATATAAGAAATCAGCAAAGACTCAAATATATATCATAGATAATATGATCACAAATCCACAATTCATCGGATCTCGACAAACACACCGCCAAAGAAGATTACATCGGATAGATCTCCATGAAGATCATGGAGAACTTTGTATTGAAGATCCAAGAGAGAGAAGAAGCCATCTAGCTACTAACTACGGCCCCGTAGGTCTGAAGTGAACTACTCACGAGTCATTGGAGGGGTGATGATGATGATGAAGAAGCCCTCCAACTCCAAAGTCCCCTCCGGTAGGGCGCCGGGAAGGGTCTCCAGATGAGATCTCGCGGAAACGGAAGCTTGCGGCGGCGGAAAAGTATTTTCGAGGCTCTCCTGATTTTTTGCGGAATATTTTGGAATTTATAGGCCAAAGATCTAGGTCAGGGGGCGGCCAGGGAGGTCACAAGCTTGCCCACCGCCGCCTCCCCCTGGTGGTAGAGTGGGGGCTTGTGGGCTCCCTGGATCCCACCTGGCTTGGCCCAAAGGCCCCCTGGACTTCTTCCGTTCGGGAAAAACCATTTCGGGGTTTTTCCCCAAAATCAGATCTGAAAAGAGTCAAAAACACAGAAAAAACAGGAACTCGCACTTGGCACTCAATCGATAAGTTAGTCCCAAAAAAGATATAAAAGGTACATAAAACAACCAAAGAAGACAAGATAATGGTGTGAAACCATCAAATATTATAGATACGTTTGAGACGTATCAAGCATCCCCAAGCTTAACTCCTGCTCGTCCTCGAGTAGGGAAGTGATAAGAATGAATTTTTGATGCTTTCATGCTACCTAGCATAGGTGTCCTATGTAATTCCTCTTATGTGACGTAAATGTTCAAATCCATTAGATTCAAAACAATAGTTTGGCATTGACGTGCAAACAATAATAATTCAAGCAAACTAGCAAAGTAATCCTGAACTTTCAAAATAATAAGGCCGAAAGAAAGTTATCCCTACAAAAGCATATAGTCTGGCTATGCTCTATCATCATTGCACAACGAGTTTAAATGATGCACAACCCCGGTATTGGCCAAGTAATTGTTTCACACCTTTACTTTCTCAAACATTTTCAACTCTCACGCAATACATGAGCGTGAGCCATGGTTATAGCACTATAGATGGTGTGGAATGTGGTGGGGGTTGCAAGACAAAAAGGAGAAGATAGTCACATGAACTAGGCATATCAATGAGCTCTAGAGATGCTCATCAATAGATATTAATGTGAATGAGTAGGGATTGCCATACAAATGATGCACTAGAGCTACAAGTATGTGAAAGCTCTTGAAGAAAACTAGTGGGTGTGCATCCAACTTGCTTGCTCACGAAGACCTAAGGCAATTTTGAGGAAGCCTATCATTGGAATATACAAGCCAAGTTATATAATGAGAATTTCCCAATAGCTATATGGTGGTGACAAAACGAGAGACTCTCAATCATGAAGATCATGGTGCTCAAAATGCACAAGTGTGGAAAAAGTGGTAGCATTGTCCCTTCTATCTTTTTCTCTTATTTTTTTATTATTTTGGTGGGCTCTTTGGCCTCTTTTTTTTTATGGGATTCTTTGGCCTCTTTTATTTCCTCACATGGGACAATGCTCCAATAATGATGATCATCACACTTTCAACTCAAAACTTAGAGCAACTATGACTCTATATGGAATGCCTTCGGTAGTGTACCGTGGCAATGATCTAGCAAGGCATAGACATCAATGGAAACATCATGCTAGCTATCTTATGATCGTGCAAAGGCAATGTAGACGTGGTGGCACATGTCATGGTGGTAGTTGCATGGCAATATATCTCGGAATGACTTTGCGAAAGCCATAGTAGGTAGGTATGGTGGCCGTTTTGAGGGAGGCTAATGGTGGGTTTTGTGCACCAGCAAAAGTTGCGCGGCACTAAGAAGCTAGTGATGGTGGAAGGTGAAAGTGCATCTAAACCATGGACTCAACATTATTCATGAAGAACTCATATACTTGTTGTAAAAGTTTTATTAGTAATCGAAACAAGTCATTCAACGCATACTCCTAGCGGAAGGGTTGGTAGGTATAAACCATCGCGCGATCCCGACCGCCACGCAAAGGATGACAATCCATATACTAATCATGCTTAGATTTCATCACATAGCGGTTCACCATACATGCATGCTACGGGAATCACTAACTTCAACACAGGTATTTCTAGATCCACAACACCTTACTAGCATGACTTCAATATTACCATAACCACAACTCAAAACTAATTGAGATGAATCAAACTTCTCTAACTATTCAATGCACCTGAAGGTGGAAGTTTTCGTATCCCTTTGGATAACTACCCCTTTTGAGACTACTTTCAAAGCATAGATCAAATACCAAGCCACGCACCGCTATTCTCTAAAAGATATAAGTGAAGCACATAGAGCAAACATATCTCGCTCAAAAGATATAAGTGAAGCACATGTGAGCTGAATTGTCTACCAAAAGATATAAGTGAAGCTCGACAAAATCACGGTGAGTGCATGTATCTCTCTCTCTAGGTGTGCAGCAAGGATGATTGTGACACAACAAAAAAAATAAAATACTCCTACGATACAAGACACTCCAAGCAAAAACACATAACATGTGGTGAATAAAAATATAGCCCCAAGTAACGTTACCGATGGATTGAAGACAAGAGACGGGGTGCCCTCCCGGGGCATCCCCAAGCTTAGGGTTTTACGACATCCTTGAATCTCTTGGGGTGCCTTGGGCATCCCCAATCTTGAGCTCTTGCCACTCTTTATCTTTTTGTCCATAAGAACTTCACCCAAAACTTGAAAACTTCACAACACGAAACTTAAACAGAAATTCGTGATAACAATAATACAAGAAACCAAACCACCACTTCCTTAGGTATTGTAGAAAACTTAAATTCTACTTGTGCTGATGTTGGCTTATTGTACTTTCAATCTTCCATGGCTAATACCCCCCGATACTATCCATAGTTTCATCAAAATAAGCAACCAACACAACAAAAACAGAATCTGTTAACAGCAGACCAGTCTGTAGCAATCTGTATATTTCGTATACCTCTGGTAGTTCAAAAATTCTGAAAAATAACGACAGTCTGAAGAATTTGCGTAGAAATAAGCAGCAAAAAGAATCAACTCAAAAGCTCTTACAGAAAAAAATGAAAAAAAATTCGTGTGCAGAAATTTTCTGACTTTTCGAGCATGACCAAACGATCATCCTCAAGACTAATCATAACGGTTTTGCTTGGCACAAACGCAAAAAGAAACACAAAAAACACAATCATAATAGAATTATGAAAGTGTGGAAAACACAAAAGAGAAAGAAAAAGGATAGATTTGTTGGGTTGCCTCCCAACAAGCGCTTTTGTTTAACGCCTTTAGCTAGGCATTGATGATGCTCATACAAAGACAAGAGTTGAAGCAAACGAGAGCATCATAAAGCATGTGAAAAATCACATCTAAGTCTAACATAATTCCTATGCATAGGCATTTTATAGGAAAATGGATTGTCAAGAAAACCAATAGTTTCCATATGCAAGGAAGAAGAAAGAGATAATAGCAATCTCCACATAACGAGAGGTAACTTGGTAACATGAAAGTTTCCACCACAATATTTTTCTCTCTCAGAGAAATTACATGTGGGATCATATTTGAATTCAATAATGTAACTATCACAAAGGATATTCTTTTCATGATCCACATGCATGCAAGGTTGACGCTCTTCAAAAATAGTGGCATTATCATCAACTAATGTCATGACTTCTCCAAACCCACTTTCAATATTATTGCAAATATCATATTCATCATGAGGTTTGAACAAATTTTCAAGATCATAAGAAAGATCATCACCCCAATCATGATTATTGCATATTTTTAGCATGATTGTCACTAATAGGATTTATAGTGAAACCATTGCAATCATGCTTTTCATCCAAGGAGCCCTCGTGAATCACTTCATGAATTTCTTCATCACGATTTTCAGATTCACGCATGTGAAGCAAAACTCCATAAAGATAGTCAAGTGCCCTCAACTCACTAGTAATTCGTTCCACATAAGTGGGTCTCTTAAAGAGATTAGCTAGTGGATGAGGATCAATATCACTAGATTTTGAGCAAGCGAAGATGCAAGCATATTGAAGGCACATAGCACTCAAGCGAACAAAGAGCAGGCGAGAAAAAGGGCGAACGAAAAAGGAAAACGAAAAAGGCAAATGTGAAGTGGGGGAGAGGAAAACGAGAGGCAACTGGCAAAAACAGTAAATGCAGGAGATGAGTTTGTGAGGCCTACTTGGATAGATCTTGATTTCTCCTCCCGGGCAACGGCGCCAGAAATACTTCTGATGTTTGCTGTGTATCCCTTGCAACGGCGCCAGAAATAGGTGTGGCGACGGCACCAGGAATCCTTCAGCTACGGCTATGCCTTAAGGGACTTCCTAGGCAAGTATGCAAAGGATTTCCCCCGTGGCCTTGGAGCCTTGCATTGGTGTTCCCTCGAAGCGGAAAGGGTGATGTAGCACAGCGACGATAAGTATTTCCCTTAGATTGAGAACCAAGGTATCAATCCGGCGGAAGAGTATCTCAAGATCCTGCACAAACACAAAAGCTTGCACCCAACGCTATGAAGGGGTTGTCAATCCCTTATAGATTGTTTGCCAAGTGAGAACTGAAAGCAACAAAGTAACAAAGCAAAGTTAAAGCGGAGGTGTAAAGGATGGATGTGAAGAGACCCGAGGGCCGTAGTGTTTACTAGTGGCTTCTCTCATGAAAGCAAGTAGACGGTGGGTGAACAAATTACTGTCGAGCAATTGATAGAACTGTGCAGAGTCGTGACAATATACATGCAATGATTATTTCTATAGGAATCACGTCCGGAAAAAGTAGACCGATACTTTCTGCATCTACTACTATTACTCCACACGTCGACCGCTATCCAGCATGCATCTAGTGTATTATGTCCATAAGAACAGAGTAACTCCTGAAGCAAGATGACATGATGTAGAGGGATAATCTCAAACCAATGATAATACCCCCATCTTTTTACCCTTGATGGCAACTGCTTTATGTGTGCCTTGCTGCCCCTACTGTCACTGGGAAAGGTCACCACATGGCAGAACCCAAAACCAAGAACTTCTCCCATTGCAAGAATCATAGATCTAGTTGGCCAAACAAAACCCAGGACTCAGAGATACTTACAAGGATATCAAATCATGCATATAAGAAATCAGCAAAGACTCAAATATATATCATCGATAATCTGATCACAAATCCATAATTCATCGGATCTCGACAAACACACCGCCAAAGAAGATTACATCGAATAGATCTCCATGAAGATCATGGAGAACTTTGTATTGAAGATCCAAGAGAGAGAAGAAGCCATCTAGCTACTAACTACGGACCCGTAGGTCTGAAGTGAACTACTCATGAGCCATTGGAGGGGCGATGATGATGAAGAAGAAGCCCTCCGACTCGAAAGTCCCCTCCCACAGGGCGTCGGGAAGGGTCTCCACATGAGATCTCGCGGAAACGGAAGCTTGCGGCGGCGGAAAAGTATTTTCGAGGCTCTCGTGATTTTTTGCAGAATATTTGGGAATTTGTAGGCCAAAGATCTAGGTAAGGGGGCGACCAGGGAGGCCACAAGCCTACCCATCGCCGCCTCCCCCCTAGTGGCGGAGTGGGGGTTTGTGGGCTCCGTGGAGCCCACCTGGCTTGGCCCAAAGGCCCCCTGATCTTCTTCCGTTCGGGAAAAAATCATTTCGGGGTTTTTCTTCCGTTTGGACTCCTTTCCAAAATCAGTTCTGAAAAGAGTCAAAAACACGGAAAAAACAGGAACTTGCACTTGGCACTGAATCAATAAGCTAGTCCCAAAAAAGATATAAAAGGTACATAAAACAACCAAAGAAGACAAGATAACAGCGTGAAACCATCAAAAATTGTAGATACGTTTGAGACTTATCATTTAGCTGTGGCTACGGTGGCTTTTTCCTATCTGTCAGAAGGTGTTCGACAGTGGTCACACGGGGTTGCACCCAACCACTGGTGCTGAGACTTAACTGGTTTGGTTTTGGTGACAAACCATGGAGTTCCACCAAATTTGACCTCCAATGGACAAGTTTAGCTTTGTAAACTTGAAATCACTCCAATATGACCAGTACTATTCCTTCCAAAGGGAGTGTGGGCAAACTATGTCCCACAAATCCCATTTTTGGTGTAGAACCCTCATTTGAGGTATTAGGCACTCCTGCAAAGTTTTAGCCTCATTAGACAAACTTTGATATGTAGAGTTGCTCTAACTTCTTTCTGGACAAACAGAGTTTTTGGGTTATTTGGGGTCCTTATCCACCATTGATCAAGGTGAAACTTTATGTGGACACCAAACAAGGATTAGGGACATCACTGCAATTTTCTAGGAATTTATTGAAAATAATTCCTTTGGAAATATCTCAGAAAGCCAAAACAAACAGAAACAACTTTTGTAGTTTTAATCAATAAATATAAAATAAAATGGGTTTAAAATCCTATGTATGGAAAATATATGTCCTTCTCATTATCTCTAAATTTAATCAGATTTTTCCAAAGCAGAAAGGTATTTTTCCCTATTGGAATACCCATTCTGACCTTAGAAATGGATAGGTTATTTAATTAAGAAAATACTCACAAAAATAATTATTTTTGTGGTTTTGAAATATAAAGATAGGTAAAAATCAGATTACCAAATATGAGTAGTAGCACTACTTGTTGCCGAAGACATGCAGTACAATCTCAAGGTGGTTTTATTTTGGTTAACAAAGGTTTTTTTTTGGAAATTAGTAAAATACCAAAAAGGAATTTAGTGTTTTAAAACCTCATATGATCAAGCATTCAAGCATACAATGTCAATCATGGCACTCACGACATTAGTTTTAACAAGCACAGAATTTTACAATAAAGACAAGTGATAGCAAAAACAGGGTGTGACAGACCTATCCCCCTTACAAGAATCTCGTCCCCGAGATTCCTAAGCTAGGTGCTAAAAAGGTCTGGGAACTCAGATCGGAGGTAGTATTCACGCTCCCATGTAGCTTAGGCTTCGGTGTGGTTGCTCCATTGAACCTTGAAATACTTGAAAGTGCGGCTTCTAGTGCATCACTCTTCTTCATCAGGAATGCGGATTGGCCTCTCGCGATAGGTGAGATCAGACTGAAGGTCAATGGCCCGGTGATCAATGTCCTTATAAGTCGGAACGACTAGGCATCTGGAGACAATTCCGAAGCTGTGACACATGGAAAACGTTGTGCACACCCGAAAGTTCCGGAGGTAATTCTAGCTGATAAGCGACCTCTCCACGCCTTGCCGTGACCTTGAATGGCCCAATGAACCTTGGAGCGAGCTTCCCCTTAATGTGGAAACGCTTGGTGGATGTTGTTGTATGGAAAAAGCTACCAGTCCAGTCTCCACATTCCTGCGGCGAGAGTCCCAATAACTCTTTTGTCGCGACTTGGCTGCCTTCAAATTTTCTTGGACTAGTTGTACCTTCTCTTCTGCCCAGTGCAAAACTTCTGGCCCGAAAATCAGCCCGTCTCCGGTTCCTGACCAGTTGAGCGGGGTGCGGCATTTTCGACCGTACAGCACTTCGAACGGGGCCATGTGGAGACTGGACTGGTAGCAGTTCTTCTATGAAAACTCAACGAACGGCAGATAGTTTCCCATTTGGCTCCATGCGCTAGGACACATGCGCGGAGCATATCTTTGAGTATCTGATTTACCCTTTCCGTCTGTCTTCCCGTCTGCGGGTGGAAGGCGGTACTGAAAGAGAGCTTGGTACCGAGGTCTTCCTGAAGTTTCCTCCAAAACCTTGAGGTGAACTGCGTGCCTTGGTCAGATACAATCTCCTTGGGAACTCCATGAAGGCTTACTATGCGCTCTATATAGAGACTAGCCAACTTGTTCCCGTCATATGTGGTGTTCACATGGATGAAATGGGCCACCTTGGTCAAATGGTCGACAATGACCCATATCTTGTTATGGCCCTTGCTAGACCTTGGTAAACCGGTAATGAAATCCATCCCTACCTTGTCCCACTTCCATTCCGGCACCTCGAGTGGTTGTAGCTATCCCGCGGGTCGCTGATGCTCAGCCTTAACTTGGTGACACACATCGCACTTGGCCACATACGACGCGATTTCGCTCTTCATACCGTGCAACCAGAATCTTTCTCGGACATCTTGATACATCTTGGTACCACCGGGGTGAATGGAGTAGGGTGTATCATGACCTTCCCATTGGATGCGTTCCTTGAGTTTGGCCTTGTTGGGTACGCATAAACGTTTCCCAAACCACACCACTCCTTGATCATCCTCCAAGAATCCTGGGGATTGCCTTCTAGAATCTTCTTCTTGATACCTTCAATGCTCTTGTGACCCTTCTGGGCCTCCTTGACGTCGTCTTCCAGCGTTGGTTTGACTTCGAGATTATATAGGAATCCCGGTTCCACCAGTTCATATCCGAAGTCCTCCAGTTCATATCTTCGTATAAGGCGGGTTGCCTTTCCTTAAGCATGACGTTTAAGGTGCTCGTCTTCCAACTCAAGGCATCAGCCACTACATTTCCCTTACCGGGGTGATATTGAATGCCGAGGTCATAGTCTTTGATTAACTCCAACCATCTCCGTTGCCTCATATACAATTCCCTTTGGGTGAAAATATACTTCACACTCTTGTGGTCGGTGTATATTTCACATCGCTTCCCCAGAAGGTAATGTCGCCATGTCTTCAGGGCATGCACTACTGCTGCCAACTCGAGATCATGGGTGGCATAATTCTCCTCATGCGGGTGCAGTTGCCGCGACAAGTATGCCGCGACCCTGCCATCCTGCATTAGAACCCCACCTATCCCAGTCCTGGAGGCATCATAGTATATCACGAACTCCTTGCTGATATCTGGAGTGGCCAATACCGGGGCGGTGGTTAGCCTCTTCTTCAACTCTTGGAAGCTTGCCTCACATTCTCGCGTCCATTCGAACTTCTTTCCGTTCTTCAAGAGCTTAGTCATAGGTCGTGCGATGCGGAAGAATCCTTCTACGAACTTGCGGTAGTACCCTGCGAGTCCGAGAAAGCTCCTGACTTCGTTCATGTCTATTGGTGATTCCCAGTTGGTTACCGTGGTAATCTTAGAGGGATCAACTGCCAATCCACTTGCCGTCATGGTATGACCTAGGAATCCAACTTCCTTCAGCCAAAACTGGCATTTGCTGAACTTAGCATACAGTTGGTTCTCTGGAAGCTTCTCCAATACTAACCTCAAGTGTTTCTCATGCTCTTATTTAGACTTGGAAAAGATTAATATGTCGTCAATGAATACAACAACAAACTTGTCCAAATACTCCATGAAGACCTTATTCATGAGGTACATGAAGTAAGCTGGGGCATTTGTCAAGCCGCAGGACATGACAGTGCATTCATACAGACCGTACCGGGTCACAAATGTCGTGTTTGGAATGTCTTCGGGTCGAATCTTTAGTTGGTAATATCCAGATCGGAGGTCGATCTTGGAGAATACCATTGCTCCATTAAGCTGGTCGAACAAGTGTTCAATCTTGGGGAGTGGATACCTGTTCTTGATCGTGACCTCATTGAGTGAACGGTAATCGACGCATAGTCGGATTGTCCCATCCTTCTTGGACACGAAGAGAACAGGCGATCCCCAAGGTGATGCAATTGGATGAATAAACCCTTTCCTGAGTTGCTCATCCAGTTGCTTCTTCAACTCTGCTAGCTCTTTGGATCCCATCCTGTAAGGCTTCTTATAGATAGGCCTTGATCCGGGCAAGAGTTCGATGATGAACTGGATGTCTCGGTCAGGAGGCATTCCTGGTTGCTCATCAGGAAAGACATCCGGGTACTCACAGACTATCGGCACTCGGTCGAGTCCTTCCTCTGATAGGCTGTTAACTCGTGGCACTCAAGTGGGTACTGGCTCAGAGACATACTTGACTTTGACCCCTTGGTCACTTGTCATGGTAATGGCCCTGTTAGCACAGTCCAAGATACTCTAATGCTTGGCCAACCAGTCCATACCGAGGATTACTTCTGGGCCTTGCGACTTAAGCACAATGAGATCCGCTGAGAAGCTCGTCCCATTGATAACTATCCCAACCTTCCTACACACTAGGTTGGTTCTCAAAACTGCTCCCGGGGTTTGAATTGCCATATGCCCATGAAGCAAGGTAGGTTCTAGTCCACACTTTTCCGCAAACTTTTGTGTAACAAAGGAATCTGAAGCACCACAATCAAACAATACGGTTGTTGGGGTAGAGTTGACGAGGAACGTACCCAGAATGCAGTCCGCGTCTTCTTGTGCCTCTTCCAGAAAAATATGATTAATCCACCCCTTGTTGTGATACTGCTGATTGCAGGGAGCCTGGTTCCTGCCTGGTGCTCCTTGGCCTGGATTTGGCGCATTGGGGCGTGGAACATCAGGTTTCTTATTGGGGCGCTGCCTGGAATAGTGCCCTGGTTGTCCACACCCGAAATAGGTAACTTGCGCTGAAAGATTGGTCTTGCTCCCACCGTTGTTTGGCGGAGTGCTTGATGGCTTGACGCTGACTTGCTGAGGCTGGTAATTCTGGCGAAATCTTGGGTGCTTGTACTGCTGCTCTTGATAGTTGGGTCTTGCTGGGGCTGACTGCCATGGTCGTGGTTTTGAGTGGATCGGTCCTCCACTACTTATCAGCTTGCACTTACGGGTGTCGTCCATTGCACGACGCTTGTCTTCCAACATAAGAGCCTTATTAACCAGGTCACGGAAGGTCCGACATTCACAAACAACGAGTTGATATTGGAGTGACTGCTGCAGTCCTTCCATAAAGCGCTCCACTTTGGCAGCCTTAGTGCTGACATCTTCAGGTGCATACCTTGATAGAAGGTTGAACTTCTGCAGATACTCCTTGACTGATCCACTGCCTTGCCTTATGGCTCGGAATTCCCGCTTCTTAATGGTCATCATCTCCAGAGGAACTTGAGCGGCGCGGAATCCATCCTTGAACACGGCCCAAGTGATGACTTGCCCGGCTCGCATGATCTGAAATCCATCCCTCCAGGCTCTGGCTGTGCCTCTGAGACAGTGGGTTGCATAGAGAACTTTCTCGTTGTCGTCAGTGCACTTGACCAACGCGAGAAGGTCTTCGATACTGCGGATCCAGTCATCAGCATCCAAGGGCTCAGTCATCTCCCTGAATATGGGCGGCGTAGTCCGCATAAACTCAGAGAGAGTTGAGCGACCGTTGCCATTCCCATTCTCTGGTGGGTGGTTCACCAAAGTTTGAGCCAGCTGTCGGATAGCGGCATTGTTGGCTTGACGCTCCTCCCAAAGAGCCTGAAGGAACTGAGCCATCGTCAAGCTTTAAGGGGGAGGCGACGGTGGAGGTACATCGTCATGTTGCACATGGTGATCTCCAGCTTGAGCTTCCCCTCCGGTTCCCTGCTGCTGTCCTGAAGAGGTAGAGCCGAGGTTGCCGAAAGTGCTGTTGTGAGTTGCATTCACCTTCCTGTCAGGGGAGTAGACAGGTCAAATTCTGCTGAACCGGTTGCACTCGAAAGGGATGACGTTCTAGTAAAGAGGGGGTCTTGTGTGTGCTACTGTGCAAGCTTTTATGACAAAGGTTTTTGAAAGAACTACTGCCTTAATTTAAAGCAAGCAATGTAGTCGCTCACAAGCTGCTCAAGGTAGAATGCGACTTGCATCCAACAGGTTCACACAACATCCGGGTCCTAGAATCTTGATACAAGAACTCCTACGTTTGGTACATCTACGCTGCTACGGATCGACTGCGCGGTCTCATAAGCCGGCTCTATGGGATCTTCGTCTTCATCTTCATCTCTGTCTTCATCTTCATTAGTGCTTCCCTTCCTCGAAGGGGTAGGGGAAGGAAGTAGACCATCTCGACGTCTCTTGGTTGGTGAGGTAGCGAAAAGCTCGGTGTACTCTTCTGCGGTTAAGCGTCGACTCTGAAGAGGAACTGCTGGAAGCGGGGGTATTCCTCCTCGGAAAGCAAAGCCAGGTGATATCACAGGTGCTCTTTCTTTCTTCACCTTGCTATTCTTCATCTTCTCCATACGAAGTAGGTCCTTAAATTGGTGCAGCTCTTGGCGAATCCTAGTTGACTCCTTGACCAAAAGATGCGTCAAGGTGTCTGAGGAGAGGCTAAAGTAGGTCTGAAACCTTAATGGCATCCTGTCCTCAGATGAGGGGTTGAGTGTCCAGCTTTCGTCTATCTTATCCTTAACAAAAGGTAAGAGACGAGTAGCAGGTTCGTTCGCCATCTCAGGAAGGATGTCGCGGAGTCGCACGAGTGCCTCTCGTGTTGCAGTCTCCACGGCCAACATCAGATCCTCCATTTCTGGCCCTTCAAAGAACCAGCTAGTTGGGGAGTCATTAGCCTTCACTATCACGTCCACGTGATACTCCTTGGTGTCGGCGTTGACCCAGTGTTCGTGGTAGAGAAAGACGGGCGTGCGACGCATTTGACACTTATCGAGGCTATCACTCAAAAGTAGTGGAAATCCCGTTTCCAGAAGTGTCTCGGGTACGGCGGCAATCTACAAGGTGTAGAGGACAGGGTTAGAAATATATAGTGGGTGCGGTTCTCGGGTTAATCTATGTGCACTAATTGTCCGGCTATCGCCCATGCTACCTAAGGCTTCCGATAGTCAGGATGGCTCTGATACCTGCTCTGTGGGGACCCCGACTTACTAGCCGAGAATCGCCGTGCTTAGTGATCCCAGAGATCAATGCTCACTGAACACAGATACTGAATAAAGATTCTTACATCTGAGTACCGATTATTACAACATCTGACCGAAAGGTCAAGTTCACAAGACAGGGCCTAAGGCCAAATCACACGAGTACACTAATAGCGGAAAACAAGTGCTAAGCGGGTGCCCATGCCATCAAGCCTACACCGACAGGCATTCTGACTCGGAAGCGTCCTAGTTCACAAGGGTGTCGCCGAAGACGTACTCATCTCCACACTCATGTCCTTCCATGTCTGGTCAATAACATAACCAGTGGCAAGCCAATGGTTACTTTGAATGTACTCGCAAACAGCCCATGATATGAATAATGGAAGGATAACAATATCATGCATTTCTAGTATAACTCATCGGGGTGGAATGATCATTGTTGATGCATTAATTTAGAGAATTACTCTTGAAGAACAGGTTACAGATATCAACATATCTGTTGAGGGCTGAACCATCCGGGTTCACCCTATATGCCAAGTCACCAAACTTGGTCATAGCATTGCTATCATAGCAACACTTTTCTCAACACCACACACACATACTCACGCTACGCCACTTGGTTTATGCGGAAATATCAGGACGTAGTTTAAGCAGGATTACCCAACTGTCCTTGACCGTGGACACGGCTATTCGAATAGTTTACACTCTACATAGGTAGTATGCTGGACCCACGAGATCCGGGAAACTTCCGTGCCATCCATGACTCGCGGTATACACATACCCGAGGTAAGTACCCGATCAATGCCTTTCCCCTGATGATACTAGACAAAGTGGTCCACTCGATTGGTACCCAGCCCAAATGTCATACGTCTTAAGAGCACCAAATCTGGACTGTACCGACCATGAGGGGACCAACGGTGTGACTAGAACTCATAAAAATGGCATAGTCGTCCTACCCGCCACGACCCCATCACGAGAGTGACCACATATCACTCCCGCCAATAGCAATGTGGCTCTTTGCTAGCACCGACTAGAGTAATTAACATAGCTATGTCCCATAAGGGGTAACGTGGTCGTACTGGTAAGGTTGGGACAGTCGACACATCATAAATCTAATCCCATTTCCGAAACCTTACTCAGACAAATATCGGGTGCATCACTTCACCAAATGTAACCACCTAACTCATCATCACCCTCAGGCATTAGTGGCACCCGACGGGGTTTTCATAAACTCTTGCTTTGTGACTACATCATGCTCATGATAGTACCACTGCTACCTTTACTTGTGAACATGGTATTAGCATGACCCTAAGGGGTAGAGTCAAGCTCAATGCAGAATACTCCGGAGGAGCCTTCAGTAAAGTCATATCAAATGATTACCGGTACTTATGATCATATGCAACGGGAATACTTGCTATTATAACATGCAAAGTGACATATGCTCAGTCATGGTCAAAGGGTTGCTTGCCTTGGTCAGCTAAGTATTCGGGGTGTTCGAGGTCTTCCGCTCCGATTCCCTCGTCACACGGGTTTTCTATCATCGATAAAACAATAAATAAGAAATAGCTCACACAGAAACAGTCCACAAAGTCATTTTAAAAATGCTCCCTATTTCTGATAAATCAAAGATATCATTTTAAAAATACTTGCCTAAATTTTCCTCGAAGGAATTTTTTTTAAACAACCAAGCAAAAGGAGAACTATTCCATTTTAGCCCTTTTTAATATTGTAAAATAGATTAGTTGCTGCAAAAATTCATCGGAGCATATCATTAGATACTACACATTTTTAGAAGAAAAAAATTGGAAGAATTATATTCTTACACTGGTTAAATGTTTTTATAAAAATCTTAGAAATCCTGGTTTAAAAATATAAGAAAAATAGGCCAGCTCCTGGCCTGGCTCGGCCAGAGCTGGGCTGGCCCATGGCCAGCCGACGGCCTGCCCACGTGCGCGCGCCGTCAGGTTTGAACCTGACTCGCGGGGCCTTGCGGTCAGTGGCCGAGGCCAGCGCAGGGGAGGAGGCTGAGCCACCAACAGGTGGGGCACACCTGTCGGGGTCGTCTCCTACCTCCAGCCAGAGAGGAGGAGGAGGACGCCGACGTGGTTGCCGACGTGCTCAAGCTCCAATGAGCAAGGGAATGGGTTTGCCAGACCGTTGCCTACCTGCTGGTGGTCGAAACGACGACGGGGAGGCAGGGGTTCGCCGGCGACGAGGAGGCCGTGGCGGAGGGGTTTCGGGAAGTGGTCGAGGGGGTGGCTAGAGACACGGAAAAGATCAGGCGAGTTAGGGGAAAGCTTCCTGGGGTCAAGGGGTCAGATTGGTGGGTCGAGGGGCGCAGGAGCCTTCGTCTAGCCGGAGATCGATCGGATTTCCGAGGCGGAGGGGCCTCGGTCGATCTCGAGCACCGGGGCTCTGCTGGTTCACTAGGGTGTCTAGGGGGGTGCTAGTGGCTGCGGCGAAGCTATCCGAGGGGTGCTGGAGCGAGGGGGAGGGCTATTTATGGGCCCGTAATGGTGTGCAGACTCGGGAGCGCCAGTGACTCACCGTGGCGCACATGGGGGTGCAGAGAGAGGGTGGGCTTGAAACCATGGTCTCACGACGTGGTATTGGAACGCCCGAACCGTCTGCTGCAGAGAGAGAGAGAGAGGAGAGCCATGCATTCGTGGCCGCGCAAGCTTGGCCGAATCTGGAGCGCGTGGGCACGCGTCGCGCGGGCTCTAGCTTGAGAGAGGAGGGGCCCTGAGGCTTGCCCGATGCAGAGGGGTTGTCGGGGAGGAGGTTGGACATCTCGGGGGAGGATGGAACTAGCTGAGGGCGTCGCCGCCACCTCGGTGACTCCCTGTAGCGCGCCCAGAGCGCAGTTTTGGCATGCCACGGCATGCTAGTGCGCTCTGAGGCACTTTCGACGTGTCTAGCATGTCCTAGCACTTGCTGGGGGTGTGGCTAGCCGTTCGGTTTTAGTGGGAGCTTCGGCTGGTCAAAGGAGGCAAGAAATACTGGTGCTGTCAGTCATGAACTGAGGTCTAAATTGGGGGTTTTGGCCTTTCCACTTTGAAGCAGTGAGGGGCCAGTTGACTGGGGTTAGATACAGGTGCTGGCTGCTTAATTTAAGAGTTTGAAGCAAAGGAGTTTGGTTTAGTTGTGGCTAAGGTGGCTTTTTCCTATCTGTTAGAAGGGGTTCGATAGTGGTCACGCGGGGTTGCACCCCACCACTGGTGCTGAGACTTAACTGGTTTGGTTTTGGTGACAAACCATGGAGTTCCACCAAATTTGAGCTCCAATGGACAAGTTTACCTTTGTAAACTTGAAATCACTCCAATATGACCAGATTTGTTCCTTCCAAAGGGAGTGTGGGCAAACTAAGTCCCACAAATCAAGGTGAAACTTTATGTGGACACCAAACAAGGCTTAGGGACATCACTGGAATTTTCTAGGGATTTATTGAATATATTTCCTTTGGAAATATCTCAAAATGCCAAAACAGACAGAAACAACTTTTGTAGTTTTAATCAATAAATATAATATCAACTCGGTTTCAAATCCTATGTATATATTGAAAATATATGTCCTTCTGATCATCTCTAAATTTAATCAGATTTTTCCAAAGCAGAAAGGTATTTTTCCCTGTTGGAATACCCATTCTGACCTTACAAATGGACAGGTTATTTAATTAGGAAAATACTCACAAAAATAATTATTTTTGTGGTTTTTAAATATAAAGATAGGTAAAAATCAGATTACCAAATATGTGTAGTAGCACTACTTGTTGTCAAAGACATGCAGGGCAATCTCAAGGTGGTTTTACTTTGGATAACAAAGGTTTTTTTGGAAATTAGTAAAATACCAAAAAGGAATTTAGGGTTTTAAAACCTCACATGATCAAGCATTCAAGCATACAATGTCAATCATGGCACGCACAACATTAGTTTTGAAAAAGTTTTAACAAGCTCATAATTTTACAATAAAGACAAGTGATAGCAAAAACAGGGTGTGACAATGCCTAAATCAAGTGATGACAAAATGACTAGAGGCTATGCCATCAACATGCTACATCATCTAGACACCCACACTCGGTTCAAAGTGACGGATTTGATTGTTGAGATTGTCAGGAGGACTGCTGCACATCACAAGAGATCATGTTGATATGCTCCATACATTCACATGCTCGTCTATGCCAAGATTGGCAAGCATGCATATCACCTTGATTGCCCCCATTTTCCACTTCATCCAAAGTATGAGGATAATGTATTTGTGATGGATGACACCCATCCCATCTCATCTAGTGCTATAGAGACAGTAGAGGTAGAAACTATAGAGGCCACTAGTAATGCTCTAGCTCAACACCCACAGTTCAGAACCAGAGATGAGCAGATGTCTTTCTAAGTCGGCACCATCGAACGATGGAGAAGAAAATTTCAGAGATCTTGTTGAACAAGAAGATCCTAGAGAGGATCATGGAGACAAAATTCCATGACCTGAATATCAAGGTGATGGAGTTGACCACCACTATTGATAAGCTTCAGCATGAAGTTGACTGAGTGAAGATTCCACGCTCCAGCGATAATGATGATGATGACTCGCCTCTTCGTACTACCACTCAGTTCTTGACCCAGACTAAGTGAGTAGTTGTGCCAGTACCGGAAGCAAGACCATCTTAATCAACTCAAGCTTCAGCAACTCTGCCATCACCTCGAGTGTCTACACCTCCAGCTCTAGCGACATCTACCGAAGCCTTCATCGATGCTCTCTTGTCCACTCCAACTTCAGCTACCAGAGGAGATCATGCCTACAGAGACGCTTAGTTCTAGACCTTTCAATTTTTTGGTAACTTGTTTCCAAAGGGGGAGAAGTGTATAGATCATATAGGGCTTTGAGAGGGAGAGCTTTTGCACTTTATTTTCTCTCGTTTGTTTTTTCAAAACTTTTGGTCTTTGGGATGACTTTATCTGTTTGGAGGTGTGTTTGATCATACGCTTTGATTGTTTGATGCTACCACATTATTACTTTTGATCTATCTATATGATGATCATTCACATGTTTGTTTGGTGCTATGTGCATTGCTATTCATTCATATCATTTATGCGCACCACCAAGTTGTATGTGACATGGAAGAGTAACCAATGATCCTAATCAATTGTGCATTTGCATTCAAACACAAATTTAAAATAACACACAAATTTAGGGGGAGCTCTTGCTTTTCAGGTGATTCTCAAATCGTCAATGATAATCATCGATTATATCTTTTGTTGAAGCTTTGATCTATATGTTGTTATCAATTACCAAAATGGGGGAGATTGAAAGCACAATTGCTCCCTAAGGTGGTTTTGGTAATTAATCACAACATATGCATCATCGGACTAATGAGCTTATTCATGTATATTTCGGAAAATTTCAAAGATGCTTTGTCTATAGGATTGTGAGGAGATGTGCCTTTGATGCAAGGAATAGGATTTTCTCAATCTTCAAGCAAGAAGACTCTACATTTTTATTTGTGATAAATCACTTTGAGTCCATAGGAAAGACAATACAATTCAAAGGGGGTGAGGTACTATGACGAATTGGTTTCTCAAGTGCTTAGAGATAGCCACCAAAAATACACATCTATTCTCGCACAAGATATATCTATCCCAAGCCACACAAGAAAAATCGGTGCCACCAACATTTCCAACTCGGCCATACCAATTTTACACTTAGGAAGATCCTATGCCAAACCCACCATCTCGATACAACCAACATTCCTATCAGTGCCACCGAGATTGTGTGACCAACTTTCTGTTGAGAAGATTTCATGCTTTGGAATATCCGAGTTTCAAATTAGTCTCACTGAGATTTGGAAACTAGTATAGGTCATCGTATAGGTAGCACCGAGATTCCTATATCGGTCTCACCGACAATTCAAAATTTGCCACATTTAGTGCAACTCGGAACTTATGAGACTGATATTTCGGTGTCACCGAGTTGGGCAATAATGTTGTAACCGTTGGATTTCGGGGATGCCTATATATACCCATCCACCTACCTTTCACTCATAGAGGAAGCGCGCATAATACACCTACAATTGCCAGATCCATTTTTCTGAGAGAAAGCCACCTACTCATGTGTTGAAATCAAGAGATTCCATTCCCACCATTGGAACCTTGATTTCTAGCCTCCCCAAGTTGCTTTCCACAAGATAAATCTCTCCTACCCCTGCCAAATGTAAAAGAGAGAGTGATTGACTATTGGGGATACTATCTTTTGAAGCAGAAGAGCAAGGAGTTCATCGTTCTACCACATCTATTACCTTTTCGAGGTGGTGCCTCCTAGATTGGTTACGTGTTGCTTGGGAGCCTCCTACTTCGTGTTGTGAAGTTGAAACAAGATTTTTGTAAGGGCAAGGAGATTGCCTACTTCGTGAAGATCTACCTGAGTGAGGCTAGTACTGTGTGGACGGAAGCCGTACTGGAATAGACAAGGCCACATGTTTTCAGGACCCCTTGTGGGTGGAGCCCTTCGTGGACTATCGCAGATATTACCCTCTATGGGTTGGAGTCTCCACTAACATGGACGTATGATAGCGCCACCCATCGGAACCATGCCAAAAATCTCCGTGTCAACCTTTGCATTTGATCTCCCTACCTTACCCTCTAGTTTACACTTGCATGTTTTACTTTCCGCTACTATACACTTAGATGTTCATGTGTAGGGTGTACTTGAGTAGTCATAATTGCTAAAGCTGGCCCACATATAAAATTGGGAAAAGGCTAAGTTTTTATCTTGTCAAGTAGTGTAATCACCCCCCTCTAGGCATACTTTTGATCCTACACATGGTTGTGTCGCTCCCCTCTCAGCGCTTAGTGTTGTACCTGGAGGCCACCCCCCAGACGGCCAGCGCGGCCCACATGGTGGATGGGAAGAGCAAGTATGCACCAAGAGAAAGACTGAGGTCCTCCGGAAGGCATTGCCTGAGGTCGCTCGAGCCCATTGGCGTCAGCCGCGGGCACGCATGAGGGGGTTCTGCCCCCCTCAGGAGGCCCCTAACGCCATGCTTCCACAGGCCCCCACGGCCCGTGATGCCATGCTTCCGGAGGCCCCATGGCCCTTGATGCCATGCCTCCGAGAACCACCGGGGAGCCTCCTCTCGATCCTTCTAGCGAGGATGATTTGAACACGACGGTCACGCGGCACGTCAAGCATCCTCTCTACTCTGTCTGCACGATGCTGAGGGATGCGCGCGAGCGCTACCACATGCAGCATATGCTACTCCTCACACTCCTCGTTTCCTTGAAGAAGTTGCGCCATTTCTTCTAGGTACACCCTATGAAGGTTATTTCTGCCTATCCCTTGGAGCAAATATTATGCAGCCCCAACTTCGCTCACAAAGTTGCCGAGTTGAACATCGAGTTGCAGACCTTCCAGCTGGAGTTGTGCACCACCAGAGTCATGAAAGGCGTGGCCCTATCTGACTTTGTAGCAGAATGGACATACCCTTACGAGGAGGAGCCTCGCAAAAGCAAGTCCATCTTGCATGGGGACGAGGCGCCTAGCGTCTGGGTCCTGTGCTTCAACGGTGCCTTCTCCAGGCAGTGCACGGGGGCTGGCAGAATGCTCGCTTCATCGGCAGGAGATAGGATTTACTACGCGGTCCAGGTGTGCTTCACGCACGACGAGAAGGTATCCAACAACATCACAAAATACGAGGGCCTCATCGCCGGCCTCAAGGATCCTTCCACCCTCGCCATCAAGCACCTCGTCGTCAAGGGCGACTCTCAGCTCCTTCTCAACTTCTCCAACAAGAGATACAAACCCAAGGACGAGCACATGGCAGCATACTTGGAGGACGTACGCCAACTTGAAAAGCTTTTCCTTGGCCTAGAGCTGCAACACGTCTCGCGAGGCACCAACATAGAAGCCGATGAAATCACCAAGCGAGCGTATCGCCGCGAGTCCCAAAGCCTTGGCATCCTCAATGAAAGGCTCCTCAAGGCGTCAACCGTGCCACTCGCCATCGGCACAACTCTGCTGCATGAGGAACTACCGCCCTAACCACTAACAAGCACGACGGACTATGGTCCGCCCTCAGGGGATCACCTAATTTTGGCATTGTAGCCTCAAGAGGGAGGCTGGGCTGCGGAGTTCAAGGCCGACCTCCTTCACTACGTCCTCCCCGTGGAGGACGCAGAAGCAGAACGCGTCGCCCGACAAACCACCGTTTATTGTCTGCAAGATGGTGATTTGTACGGCAAGTGGCCCAATGCCATCTTGTTGCGGTGCATCTCGGGGGAACAAGGGTGCAAGCTGCTCACCGACATCATTGAAGGGGATTGCGGGCACCACTCCTCATCACACACCCTTGCTGGTAAGCTGTTCCGCAGTAGTTTCTATTGGCATACTGCACTCCACGATGCCACGGAGTTGGTCCAGTCCTGCGAAACCTAGTAGTTCTACGCGAAGCAGATCCATCAGCCCATGTAGGGGCTTCAGACGATTCCGCTCTTGTGGACCTTGGTGGTTTCGGGGATCGACATACTAGGTCCCTACGCGGCCAATGGATAGCGCTACCTCTATATCGATATCAACAAATTAACCATATGGGCCGAGGACGAGCCCGTGCACACCATCCCGGTTGGCTCGGCCATAAAGTTCATCAAGGGCCTCATTTGTCGATTCGGTGTCCCCATGCACATCATTACCGACAACGGCTCCCAATTTACAAATGGCCTCTTCAGGTCATACTGTGCCAACCTTGGTATGTTGATATGCTACGCTTCTGTGGCGTACTCGCTAAGTATCGAGCAGGCCACGCGCACCAACGCTAAGGTCCTCAAGGGCCTTAGGACCGGAAGCTACAAGAAGAAGCTTGAGACTTGCGGGAAGGGTTTGCTGGATGAGTTGTAGTCTGTGTTGTTGTCAATCCGCACCACGACGACTAAGCCCACTGGCGAAACCACCTTCTTCCTCATGTATGGGGCTGAGGTGGTCCTTCCCTCGAAGCTTAGGCATGGCTCCCCATGGGTCTTGGCATTCAATGAGGAGCGTCAGGTCAACTCGTGGGAGACCAATCTTTTGCTCCTCGTGGAGGCCCACCTCCAGCCCGCCTTTGCGTTGCGAGCTACCAGCAGGCCTCGTGGCACTACCACAGTCACAACATCACCCCTCGTACGTATGGGGTTGGGGATCTCGTCCTACAGTAGATCCATCTGAGAGAGGACCTCCACAAGCTCTCATCCATCTGGTAAGGCCCTTTTAGGGTCTCCCATGTCTTCGTGCCAGGTGCAACGCACTTGGAGACGGAGGGTGGATTAACCGTGCAGAACGCCTTGAACATCCAGCACCTCTGCAAGTTCTACCCATCACCCTCTCGTGTAAGAATGAGGTGGGGATGTACACGCCCCGAAGCATCCCGATGCGCCACCACTTGGCCTCAGGAGAACTCCCACCAATGTCCAAGAGGAAGCCCCAAGCTATGTGCTAGTGAAACGGTTGAACCACAACCATGTCCATGCCCAAGTGGAAGCCCCATGCTTCGCGCTCGCGAAACGGCTGAACCCTAACCGTGCCCACGCCCAATTGGAAGCCGCATGCTCCATGTAGGCAGAACACTTGAATCTCAACCATGCCCATGCACAAGTGGAAGCCCAATGCATTGTGCTAGCAGAATGGTTGAATCGCAACCATCCCCACTCCCAAGTGGAAGCACCATACTCCATGCTGGCAGAACGGTTGAAACGTAACCATGCCCATGCCCAAGTGGAAGCCCCATGCTCCGCGCTAGCAGAACGACCAAACCATGATCATGCCCATGCCCAAGTGGAAGCCCCATGCTCCACGCTTGTGGACAGACAACTCAGAGCGCCCCACGAGCTGCACCAAACTCAGGGTCACTTGTGCGTGGCACGATAGCGGCTGGCCTACTCCCGCGGCTCAAGCTCGCCACCATCCAGCATCCCCTTGGACCTCACGCGAGTGGGGGCTGGACACGGTGCATGTGCTTGGTTTAGTCCCAACAGGGTTGAAAAACCCAAGGGACCGGGCTCTGGCTTGTGGGCCTGCTCCTGTTCATGTCACCCCACCAAGACCCTTGGTGTCTGGTCTCCTCACATGACACCCAAATGCAATCTTGCGAGTGCGCTTCGTCCGTAATGAAGATCTTGTGCATGGGATATTTCTACGTGACGGATCCCTTGAGGGGTTCCGCAAGGTGCGTCCGACGAGTGGCAAACTATTGGCGTTGTAAAGTACTTAGTGTGAAAACCCCCCAATGCAGCCTCGCCATTTCCTACATTTTCCCTCGCGCGGGCCGCTTGCACGTCAAGGGGGGACTCCTAAGCATCACGCGTCGGGAGTTTTCACTAGCTCCTGGAGCCCCTCACGGCCTTCTGGATTCTTTTGGGCACCACAACCTGACGTTCCAATGATTGTTGAGGTTCACTCGGGAGCTGGGACCTACAATTGTAGAGCACGAAAGCAATCAAGTGGAAAGGGGAGAACCCAGTAAGAGGACCTCAGAAGTGGGTGCATGGTTAAAACTACAAAGGAATTGGTTGCAAAGGGTAATGTTTTTTCACGCACCCCTCGCGGAGCTTACATTGATCCGTCATAGGGTAGAAGATGGGATAAAGAAGCAAAATTCAAGAAGACGCACCCGCACACCACCAGGACATCTCGCAGGCCGCAACCACCTCGTGACGCGCTCCTGAATGTTAAGTTAACCACCCCATGCGGCTCAATGATCCTTGACAGTATTCCTTCTCCCCATAACCTTGCTCTGGTCGGAAGCCTCTTCTCTCGCTTGAACCGCTTGCACGTCAAGGGGGACCTCCCGAGCATTTAGCTCGAGGGGCTCTTACCGAACTTCGGAACCCTCGCCTCCTGGCCTTGTCCCAGGGATCTAATATGACATACCAATGATGGTTGAGTCTTCCTCGGGGCCGTGCCCTAGTGACACAAAGCATTAAGGCGACCACAGAGAAGGGGGCAAGCCCAACGAGAAGAGATAAGATTGAACTCATTTTTGGCAACATTAAACTTAAGGCATGAGGGCCATAATTTTTCTTACACGCCCCTTCGGGGTGAGTATGGTTCACTACACAAAATAAAGGGCAAAAGAAGAATGACCGGGCCCGAGCAGCACCACCTCTTTAACTCCGACTCTAGCACCGACAGCGCCTAGCAAGAGTACTCCACCTTGACGTGAAAGCTCGGGGAGTCATCACAATCATCACTCTCACTTCTCCCGGAGCAAGTGTTGCTAATGTCATTGTCACCCGAGGGGTCGCCGCCGGAGGGACCACTGCCACCGCTACCATCACTCTCCATGTAGCAGCTGAGGCGGTCGTCGGCTTCCCCAAAGACCTTCATACAGAGCATGGCGGCCCCATCGAACTTGAAGTGGAGGAAATGCCCCTCCTTCAAGCTGCGAGCGAGACCTAATGACTTCCACACCTGTGTCATGTACATGAAGCCGGGGGGAGTGAACTTTGTCCGCCACGCAGGAAGATTTGTTGCACCAGTTGTTTGGATCCAACCACAGGCCAAGGGGCGCGGACTATGCCATCTCTTTTGCGAAGGAGTCCCGGTGCCGAAGCCAGGTGTGGAGCTGGTTATCCATCACCACGATGAACTCGTGGGCCGCGTCAGCGTAGTGGCTCCAGAGGTGGGGTGGTTGAGGGGCCATGCCATTCCTCCTACCCCGTCCGCGGGCTGAGCTTCTCCCACGGCTGCCTGAGCCGGCATTGGTCGCCCGTGGAGTGTGCCCCCCGCACCTATTTATAGCAGTCGGCGAATGGCCGACCTGCGCCCCGTTGTCTTCGCTAGACGGATATGAGGCAAGGAAAAAATAAATGATGGACCCACGCCACGCGCATTCTTTATGTAAGCCTGGGCAGTTGCCAAGGCATCACGGGGAAGTGGGGGCATGTCGCGCCCCATCGTGAACCAACCGTTGCGCCTCACTCACACGCGGTTGGGGCCCATTCTGTTTTGCCCCTCCAACTGGCACAACCGTGCATGTTGCGGGCCCGGGGGCTACTATCAAGCCCGTGGTATTGGGATTACCTAGGCCCGTCTTCCTGCTTGCCAAGCCGTAACATAGGCTATGGATCCGGCTCGGCCCACTATTGTGCTTCAAGGGTGAGACCTTCGCGATGCCCCCACCTCGCGAGGTGCATGCCAGCAAGCATCGTCAGCATCCATGCGAAGACCCTCCTCCCACGACTACCTGCGAGTCCCTCGGGGGCGGGCAAGTCAAGGATCGCTTGGTGGGGTCGCGCGGTCCTGCATCGTCACGTGGGTGACGCGCGTCGTGCCAGGCGGAGCCAGGAGACGTGCCATCAGGAACGAATAAGGATGATTTCCTCTTTTTTTCTAAGGAAGAGGGGTTAGGTCGCCGGTCCCCGAAGTAATCTCGAAAGGTTTCCCATTTGGTGCAAGAAGACTAAGGTTGGGGGTTGAAAGCACATATGCTCCCTTGGTGGTTTTGATAATTCATGACAACATACATTGTATTTCGGACTAACACTTTTACCTAGTATATTTCAGGTATAGTCAACAAAGCATTGGACAAAGTATTGTGAGGAGAAGCACCTTTATGCACTAAAAGGAATAGGATTGGCTCAAGCTTCAAGCAAGAGGACTCTATATTTTACATTTGTGAGAAATTAGTTTTGAGTCCACAGGAAAAACAATAATATTAAAAGGGGGAGAGGTATTATGTTGAATCGGTTGATGAAGTGCTTAGAGATCACCATCAAAAATACTAAGTCATTCTCCCACAAATATCTCCATCCCAAGCCAAAACACCAAAATTGGTCCCACCAATTTTTCTCACTCAGCCCTACTGATTTTCCATTGATAGATCCTTTGCCAAACCCTAATCTCTCATACTACCAAGTTTCATATCGATGCCACCGAAAGCATGTGACCAACTTTCTCTTGAGAAGATTTGAAGAATCAGAATTTCCATGTTTGAAATTGGTCTCACCGAGATTTGCAAACTGCCTTAGATCACCGTATCTTTATCACCGAGATTTTTATATCGATCTCACCAAGAATTCAAAAGTTGCCACATTTCATGCAACTCGGTACCACCGAGATTCATTTCGGTGTCACCAAGTTGGGCAATCATGTTGAATAAGTTGGATTTTGGGGGATGCCTATATATACCCCTCCACCTCCTCTCATTCGCAGATGAAGCACTCAAATTACACACACACTTCCCAGATCCAATTTTCTGAGAGAGGGCCACATACTCATGTGTTGAGATCAAGAGATTCCAATCCAACCATTTGAAACTCGATATCTAGCCTCCCCAAGTTGCTTTCCACAAAATCAATCTCTCCTACCCATGCCAAATCTTTGAGAGAGTGATTGAGTGTTGAGGAGACTATCTTTTGAAGCACAAGAGCAAGGAGTTCATCGTTCTACCGCATCTATTACCTTTTGGATGATGGTGCCTCCTAGATTGGTTAGGTGTCGCTTTGAATCCTCCTACTCCATATTGTGGAGTTGAACCAAGAAGTTTGTACGGGCAACGAGATTTGAATCCTCCTACTCCATATTTGTCTATTCCGCTACTTTCTGCTACCATATTTGTTGACTAGCATGTGCAGGGTGCACTAGACTTTTTGGAATTGCTAAAATATGCCAACCGTTAAAATTGGGAAAAGGCTAGGATTAGAATTTATGCAAGTAGTTTGTTCACCCCCCTTTAGACACCCCTTCTATCAATCCAACAATTGGTATCAGAGCTTTGGTCTACATAGCCTTGGATTAAATAGCATTGGAGGAAGCTGGATGTGCCAAGTGTGGGGAATATTAGTTGTAGAGTGCCTATTCTCAATGGTGAGCTTTATAGATAATGGAAAGATGAAATGCTTGATACATTTGATGAATTATATTTAATCAAGTATGTTGAATATCCCTATCTGCCTCCCATTGATCTCTAACATCCTTCTCATGATGAAGAACTTGATATGCTTGGTAACCTTAAAACTTTAATTCTCATCATTAGAAGACAGCCAACAAATGTGCTTAAACAAATGTAGAACTTTTTGTGTGCTCATACTTTGTGGGAAAATATAGAGAAAATATATCCAAACTATTCCGTGAAAAATCTTGATACCATTGTCCATAACTTCATTGCCTTTCACAAAATGAAGACAAATGATCCTAATTTTGAAGTCTATTTGAGCTTCATGACCTCATGCGTGCTAAAGGAGATTTCATTACCATTAACAATATCATTGTTGAATCCATTCGCATGCATAAACATGAACATTTTCATAGTCAAAATTCTAACGAAATTCTTGATTCTTATGACTAGGATATTCCGCCTCACGATGACAATCGGAAGCATGGCTACTACGATGAAGACAAGGAGTTTGACATCGAATATGAGAACACCATGAGGAACCTTAGTCTTATGGTGAACCTAAGAGACCACATGGCCGAAGGAAAAGAGGGGATACTTGACAGTGGATGCACCGATCACATGAACGAAAATAAAGACATGTTCCATGTGATCATACAAAACCATGGACCTCAGAGGTATCTAACTTTTCGAGACAACTCTAAGGGTAAGGTACTTGCTCTTGGTAAGGTGGCCATATCTCATGATAGTTCTATCCAAAATGTCATTCTTGTTGAATCTCTTGGATATAATCTTATTTCTGTATATAGAATAGCAGATTTTGCTTTCAATGTGCTTTTTCCGAAGTTGATTGCCAAGTGTTTCGTCGTGATAATGATAACATGGTCTTCAATGGTTTTTGTAGAGGTGATCTATATATTATCGATTTCACTAAAAAATCTACATGGGTATTCTTTATTGATGATGTGTCGCAGGTACAAAGGATGTTCAAGAACTTTTGTCAAAAACCACAAAATCAGTTTGAAGTGCAGATCAAGAAATTTTGGAGCGACAAGGGATCAAAGTTAAAGAACACAAATATGGATACTTTTCTTCACGAAGAGGGTATCTCACATGAGTTCTTGGCGACGTACAAACCTCAACAAAATGGAGTTGTTGAGAGGAAGAACCAAACTCTTATAGAGATGGCTAGGATGATGGTTGACGAATACAACACGCCAAGACACTTTTGGGCAGAAGCCATGGAAAGAGCTTGTCACGCCATAAACCGACTCTACTTGCACAAGCTTCTCGGTTAAACAACATACAAGTTACTCACCAGTAACAATCCCCAAGTTGGATACTTTCAAGTATTTGGCTCTAAGTGCTACATTCTTGATAAGCATCGTCACTCTAAATTCTACAACAGCTTCACTCGAAAAGTTGAAGAGACTGTAGATCTGCAGTTTAATGAATCTAATGGTTCGCAAGTCGAGCAATTTCCAAATGATGTACGAGATAAGGAACCTTCAGAAGCCATCCAAGATCAACATATCAGCAAGATTCGTCCCATGGAGGTGAAGGAAAGTACTTCATCAAGTCAAGTAGAAGCTCCTACTTCGGGTCAAGGAGAACCAAAAAACTGACATGGAGGCATACAAAAGCGGTACACGAAATGATGAAGAAGAGGAATAAGTACATCGTGAGGATCCACCTCAACCCTCCTCACCAATGCCTCAAGGCAATGACGCCATCAACGACAATGACGAAAAATATGATGACGAGGAAGCTCCACCATCCAACAAGAATAAGCTATCACAAGTTCGAGCAAGAGTCGACAAGGATCATCCACTGAATAAAATCTTCGCTGACATACAAACCGGGAGAATCACTCACTCTAAATCTCATTTATCTACCTTCTGTGACCATTGCTCATTTATTTCTAGTATTGTGCCTACGAAGGTTGAAGAAGCCCTTGAATACCCAGATTGGGTGAATGCCATGCATGAAGAGCTACACAACATCGAGAGGAATGAAGTTTGGACACTCGTCGAAAAATCCAAGGAAGAGCACAACATCATCTGTAAAAAATGGTGTTTCAGAACAAGCAAGATGAATATGGTCAAGTTATACACAACAAGGTGCTTCTCGTAGCCCAACGTTACACGTAAGTCGAAGGTATTGACTCTGGTGAGACCTATGCCATCATTGCTAGAAATAAAGTCCTACGCATTCTTCTCGCTTATGCCAATCACCATGATATTACTCTATACCAAATGGATGTCAAAAAATGCTTTTCTAAATGGTGAAATCGAGGAGGAAGTTTATGTCAAACAACCTTTTCACGTTGTGAATCCTAGAAACCTAATCATGTTTACAAACTTCGTAAAGCTTTATATGGTCTTAAACAAGCCCCTAGAGCTTGGTACAAATGCCTAATGAAGTTTCTCATTGAAAAGGGTTTTGAAGCATAAGCTTGATTGACTCATACTCAAATGATGCGTATGAGCTATGATCAACCCTTCTTGCTTGACTCCTCAAGTAAATATAATATAATATAGGTGACCTAGTCAACGTCCAACATCTCGATGGAGATTCTTGTATGGTTCGCATCTTTGTTGCATGCTTTCGTGGAACCATTCAACTCTCATTTATATGTATTTATATATATTATTTTTATTTTTATTTTTTTTTCTTATTTCCTTTTAAATTTTTGGATAATTCCTTTTTCAAAGACATTGGATATTTTCTAACTATTTTGAGTTAAGAATTTTATTTTCATTGCATCTCCGTCTCACCGTTCTAGGAAACTCTCTCTAACCGATTTCTCACAAATGCCTTCTTTCTCATTCTTTGTTACACCGAACCATATTGCCTCGGTGACTCCGAAATTTATCACTTCCTATGATCATTTGGAATTTTTGGATTTATTGACATAAAGGAAAAGAAATATTTTCAATGACCCCAAGCTTTATTACCTCCTGAGCTCTGATAGATCATTTCCATTTAAGACAAAGGTGGACATAATCATGGTTTCCCATAATACTCAGCTTGGAGAAAACTTCAAAGGCGGATAAATCTTTAGTGATCCCACAATATAAGAGGGATAAACATCTAGGATCCCTAACCTAGGGGGAGATAGTTCAAGAAACTCTTAACAAATCTTCAGGGGGAGAAAAGACAAATTCCAGGAACCCTTATCAAAGAGAGAAGAATCCAGGATCCCTTACTCTCAATGATCCCCTTCCCACTGACCTTTTTGGAAATTAATGCCAAAAGGGGAGAAATATCAAAGCTTCCAATAAGCTTTACTTTTCATTCAAAGGGGAGATATATTCTCAGCGGAAAAATACCATTAAGGGGGAGAGATATAGAACTTAAATAAACATTTTTATTTCCATCTATGGTTGGAACTTGTCTCACCCTACCTACTCCCAATATCTACATGCTATGATTCAGGGAGAGAGGTAATCTTACATATTCACTCTATGGGGAGAAAGTTCTAATTTCTCTTGGAGACATATCTATCATCAAATCAGATTTCTCCTATGTTCTCCATATCTTGGTACTTCTGAAGCTCTTTGCATCTTTACAATAGAGTACTCTTGTGTTATCTGACATTTGTTTTCCCAAGTGTACTCCTACTTCTAAGATGCTCAAGAACCTCAAGGTAAGTATATGCATCATATCCTTTTTCAGGATGATCTCTTGTCTCTTGCATATATTGTTTGCATGAGTGAGTCTTGAACCTGAAAATTCTTCATTCACATTTGTTTGATTCATATAGCCAAGATTTACATGACTTTTCTCGTCCTTCTACCATGTGTGTGCCCATGCAGTCCAAAGAAACTATCCTTTAAAAAGGGATTGCACACATTTAGGGGGAGCTTGTACTAGTCATGCATCTTTCAAAGATGTCATATTTTAATGCCTATCTTTGTTTGAAGCTTTCATTGTATACATATGCTCCCTTGGTGTCGGTGTAGTTGTGCACATGGTCACCTATGGGACCTTCGAGCCGTTATGGTTCAGCAAGGAGGACATATCGCACAAAGACTAGAGACTAAAAAACAATCCGATGATGAGACACGAGAGTTTTACCCAGGTTCGGCCGCTATGAAGCGTAAAACCCTACTCCTCCTTTGGTGGATTTATTGGGGAAGACGAAGTTTGCATGCAGCTATGCCACGACAAGGGTTGCCGGGGAGATCTATCACACGCGTACACTTACACTTGGCTCTAATCCCACTAGGACCACATCTACCAAGTGTCGAATCTCTGGGTACTCAAATACCGAAAGATCCAAATCGCCAAAGGTCCGAAATGCCAAAGGTCCAAATTGTCAAAGGTCCAAATCCCTTGCTATGTTGCCTTGGGCCATGTTTTATAGCTCAAAGGGTGTCCATAGTGGCAACTAACATGATCACATAGCTAATAGTGCTATGATACCTAACTTTGGCACTTAAGACAAAGCTCCATAAATGCAGCCTTAGGTGGCGAGTGGGGGTGCGTTCCCGGTGGGCCTGTGCCACCTATGAGCTGGCCATGGCTTGAGGTCTTGACACGCCTCCGGACGGGTGCCAATAGGTTGCATCCTGTGTTCGAGCACGACACCACGTAGCTAGCGAGAGCTTCCTAGCCGTGTGGGGGCTCATCTCCTCATCGACAAGCGACTGGTGTAGCGATGATATGGAGTTGTGGTAGGCTAGCTCAGACCTGTCGGGGAGGCGCCTTGTCGGGTCTTGATGAGGATGATTGCGCCTTCACCCCCGGCAGGTTCCAGGGGTTCTTGGCGTGTCATGGGCTGTTGGAGTTGGTGGTTTCTCTTGAGATTGGGGAAGCCCTCATTGCCCGTGCATAAGTCACGGGCACTAGGTACCCCATTATTAGTTCATGGACAGGAGCCCCCGGGCTTGACGCATACTCTCTCGCCTACCGTTGTTGGGTTAGGCTCAAAGTTCGTGCGTGGACGTGGAATTCGCAAAGAGGTAACCACCCTCCCACTGCTCCGCCCTGTCCCACCTCCTCAGGACGTTTCCGCCATGCTCGCCGCATGCATTGCACAAATCTCACGGCGGATGCGCGTGAATTAAAGGCGTGGTAGTGGCAGGATCCCCAACGTCGTGGATTGGATTGATGGGGCAGTTACATGTTCTCCCATGATGGTGGGCAATGGCATAGGTGGAGGTGGGAAACAACCCTTGGAGCGTAGGAGAGCCAGCCCCCCATGCCCTCCCTATAAAAGCGGGAGGGGTATGGCAGACGATGTTCATCCCCCTCCTCTCCAACCTAGGGTTGCCTAGTTTTCTCTTCTCTTCCAGTTCTTCGAGGTGGATTCGGTTTCTGGATATGGTGGGGAAGTATGGGCATTCCCCATCTTCCATGGGGGCAGCAGGAGCTTCCCATTTGGACCGTGCAGCCGCTTCAGCCGTAGTGCCGGGGGTTGACAAACTGCAGGGAGTGTGGCTCCATGTGTGCGGTCGCCCAACAATTAAGGTAGTAGTGGCTCTCTAGCTATTGCGGTGGGTCTCCTCCCCATGGCGACATGGTCAGTGTGCATGGGTGGGAGATTTTCTCCTACGGGTTCTTCACAAAGGTAGGGTTGATTCTCCGCCTCTGGTCACAAGGGACAACCATGCTCTCTGTGAACGATCCGGAGAGCATGGCGTCCTCTTTGGTCGTTGTGGAAGATCCAATGATGGTGGAGGCGCCCACGCGGGTGATGGAGATGATGGAGGCCGTGATGGCAGCGACCTCTAGTGCACCGGGGGCGGGGAAGTGACTCCGGCACTTCATGATCGTCGCAGCACCATCATCAACAGATGGCCCCGGCAGTGCCTTCATCTGCACCTACACACTTCTCCCCTGTAGACTTTGTAGGCCCCTCTCAGTGTAGGAGCTGCTTGGTCCTTGCGGGGAGGCGTCCCTCTGGTCTTGGCAGCGAGGCGCCAAATCCCAGCTAGGCGCGCACCTTCATCTATGTTCCCTCCATCATCCAATCTCTAAAGAAAGGGGGATAAGGAAGGCATTACGAGGCGCTCATCTTTTTATAAAGCAAAAGGTTATAGACCTTTGCTAATTTTTTACTAGTGGAGTTGTAATCTATTTTATCCATTCTGTAAGGAAGAAATGAATAAAATGATCGTCGTTCTTTTTGCTCGAGTACGATCCCTACGTCCTTCTATCCGTATTGTGTTTTATGTCCCCTCTGCATGGGGTTCCTTGTCGGGTTCGCTCATGGTGCAAGTGTCGAAGGGGGAGCAAGACCCCCTAGTGATAGACGAGCATTGTCCCCCGGCAAGGCCCTTTGTAGGTATCAGCACATTCCTCCCCCTCCTTCGAGGCTAAAGAGAGACGAGAGGCGAAAGGACAGCCTATCTCGACAAGGGTCCCTATCATGAAGAGAGTTCCATCACACACAACTGAAAAAGGAGTGGCAAAGGTTTCCTCGAAGGTAAGAACGGAACTATAGTCAAGATAAGGTAGTTTAAACTTATCTCCTTGGGGGAGCCCCCTTCATGGTGCGATGGTTCTTCATCCTCGTCTTTGCGTTGTCTCCCATTCTCCCAGAGGCAAACATACATGGAAAATGAGAGGATCTATCCTCTTGACAAGAGGGTAGACCCGGTATCAAGGACCACAAGTCCATCAAGCACTCTAAATAACTGGTAAACTAGGGCATTATTGATATCATAACACAAGTAAATGCATAATGCATGATGCACATACAGATGATGATATGATGCAATGCCTAGCTTTATTTATGCACAGGGTCTGCGCTTGGTTTTTACAAAGGGTTACATGCAACTTCGGCAAGGCTTGTACAAAAGGTGGTTTTCAGGGACTGGGCCCGACAACAGCTCCTTATGGGTAGAACTTATGAAGATGCTCAATATTCCATGAGTTAAGCACCTTGATGTCATCTTCGGTCTGTAGATGGACTGCGCCAGGCCTGGTGGCTCGTACTACCAGGTAAGGGCCTTCCCACTTTGGCGTCAACTTGTTGGAAACCTTGGCGGACTGAGAACACCGAAGGACAAGGTCACCTTCTTCAAAGATCCAGGCATGGACCCAACGACTATGGTAGCGGCGCAAGGCCTGCTGGTAGCGTGCAACACGTGTAGCAGCCAGGAGACGATCTTCCTTGAGGAGCGTGGCATCGTCATGCCGCAGCCGCGGTTGCTCCACTTCATCGTAGGCAAGCACTCAAGGTGAGCCGTATATGAGTTTCGTGGGGATAACAACTTATGCCCCATATACTAGGGAAAAAGATGTCTCGCCGGTTGCTCGATTTGGTGTCGTTCTGAGGGACCAAAGAACCATCGGCAGCTCATCAATCAAGCACTTGCCGCATCTTCGCCGTCTATCGGAAGTTCTCATTCTGAGCTCTCGTAGCAGTTCATCATTCATCCTCTCGACTTGCCCGTTGCTTCTTGGGTTTGCAACAGAGGCAAAGGAGACCTTGCTCCCAAGGCTTTGTACGTACTGCATGAACGCTTGGCTCATGAATTTGGTGCCATTGCGAGTGATTACTCTGTTGGGCTCTCCAAAGTGGCACACCAATCCCTGCGGAGCCTCGGGGAGCAGCCTGTGGAGTCGCGGGACCCAAATGCATGTGGGCCAGGCCGGCGCGAGTCATGCGACTGGTGTTGGGTCCTCCTTGTCTTCTGTCTCTGCCCAAATTATTAGGTGACCTGCTAGTTGTGTTGGTGCCTTATCGCTTTCCTTCTTCCCCACTCGCTCTTCCCCCTTGGTCTCCAACTTCAAGCGTCGTCCCCTAGATCCACCACCGCGTCATTTCCTACCAGTTCAGTGATGGCGCCCGCCGGCAAGCAGAAGCTAGAGGTGCAAGGCCCGGCCCCATCTTCCCCGCTCCTCGAGTGCACCCTTTCCAAGGACACATAACTCGTCCTCGTGCTTCCATGGACCGTGGCCGAGTCCGACGAGCACGGGCGAACCCTGATCTGGCGTGGCGTTGTAGAGGAGCAGCCCGCATCGGAGGCGGTATACCCCTTCTTCCTTCACAGTATCTACGCCGGGCTGGTGCCACCTTTCTCCCAGTTTTTCACCGCTGTCTTGGACCACTATGGGATCCAAGCCCTTCATCTCCAGCCCAACTCCATCTTGCTTAAGTGCGTCTTTACTTTCAAATGCGAGGCTGTCATTGGCGTTCAGCCTTCGGTTGCCCTCCTCCGTCAATTCTTCAGCATGCGCCGATACGACGGTGCTCATTTGTTGGCGTGTGTCTCCTTCATGGCGGCCCAGAGCGGCAACATGCTATTGAAGGCCGAGAAGAAGGTGGAGAACTTCAGGCACCGCTGGGTCCTCATGAGCTTCAAGGACGCCAACCCTCGGCTGGAGGAGTCGAAGGAGTTGCGGGAGAAGACTTCCGCGTGGAGCTCGGCAAAGCTCTCCGACCCTCGGGCTGCGCCCGTGCTGGAGCGCTTTTCCCGCGACATCAGCGCCAATAGGCTGACCGGGGGCATCATAGTGAAGGAATTCCTGGCACAACGCCTGGAGCCTCTCCAGGCCCATTCCAGGCCCCTATGGGAGTACCGAGCTGGTAACGACAAGCTTCAGCTCCGGTCCCGGGACCTCCCTACCGTGGACCTGAGCAGGGCCGTCGCGATCTTGCTGGGCGGCGACCCTGGTGACCTCCCCGAGGCCCTGGGTCCGTTATATTGTCGCGACGACCGGGCCGACCTGTTCGTTGCGATTCCTATCTTCAATGAGTTGGGTCTCCTCCCGGCTGAGGGCTCCGGTCCGGTGGAGGTGTCATCGGCGACACCTCCGGTGATGGGGACTCGAAGAAGACTGTCGACGACCATCTGGCGAGCGTGCCTCTCCCGTCGCAAACCGTCGTTCTGTGCGAGCTTGAAGATGATGATGCCACTGGCGTTCCCCCGTTGGGATCTCCTCGCGCCTGGCCAGGGTCTCAAGGGGGCCCGTGTCGAATCCATGCACCACGCGGTCTGTGTGCATGCTCGCCTCCCAGAAGCTCGGGGCTGAGCCGTCCCCAGCGCATCTCGCTTCTGCTGGCGAAAGTTCCAAGTCGCCGAGCTTGCCCCCCTCCATGGGGGACCTGACACCTCTGCTGTCGCTGGGGCGGAGAGGAGGAAGAGATGGGGCGATATCGAAGAGTAAGTTACTTGCTTGGGCACGCCTTGCACATATATTGTCCGCGCTTGGCTGATCCCCCTTTTTACTTGATGTCCAGGGATGTTGTCTCGCCGGGGGCGAAAAGGAAAAAGACGGTCATGAAGCCAAAGGCGGATCCCGACGCTCCGCCTGCCCTCTCAGCGCGTCGTCGCCTGCAGGTGGGGAAGTGGAGGCTCGTGGAGCGGCCTCCCTGGCCTTGGTTGTCGAGCCCCCGAGCCCCCGAAGCATCCTGAAGCGATCGTCGAGGCGCTGTTGCCCGGGGGGCAGGCCCGCGAGGGCCCTCAGGCTCGTGAGGCGTCAATGCTTGCGATCATTGAGCAATCTTCGGGGCCCCTGTTCTTCATGGAACTGCCCCTCTGGCGGCACCACCCGCGCCTGCGCTGAAGGCTCTTTAGGAGGAGGTCCATAAGACCTTGGCATTCACCCAAGGTGTCTTGAATGCGGCCTTCACCGCCCTCAATAGTGTCACAGTCGAGATGGGGAAGGCCGAGAGGGAGGCTATGGCCACCGTGCCGCAAGTGAGAAGGCGCTGAAGGAAGCCAAGGAGGCTGTCAAACGCTGTTAAGAGGTGGAAACCCGCCTAAACGTCCTCCAAGGAGAACAAGCCGAGCTGGCCGAGCAGCATCGCCTACAGGGGCAGGAACTTAAGGCCCGCGAGACCAAGCTCGCCGCCTGAGAGGGAGAGCTGTCCTAGGAGGCGAGTCGCCTGGGCAAGAAGCAGGCGCGCTTGGAAGAGGAGGAGAAGGTTGTCCCCTCGAGTAAGACCCTCCTTGATTCCTAGGAGAAAGCCCTCGCCGCAGCCGAGGGGAAGTAGTCCGCGGAATTGGCCTACTTCCGTGAAGTTGAGCTCGAGCTTCACACGACGCTCCACTCCCTCTGTCGGGATGGATTCGACGAGCCTCTGTCCACCCTGGATGATGGCTTTGCCATGCTCGCGAAGAGGCTCGTCGTGGTGCTGGAGGGTGTCGTCGTTCACGTGGACAAGATCTTGGACGGCGAGTGCCACGACCTCTTCTTTGCGGCTGTGGCTCGCGTCTTCAGCCACCTTCATCTTCACGAGCCGGGATTCGGTCTCAGCTCCATGATCATGTCGGTCCCTGTCGAGGCCCGGGGCCGCGCTGTGGAGGCGGTGAAGGGCCCCATGGATGCGTTGGTGAGGAGGTTCGCCCGTGTCGCAAGTTCTTCGCCTCCAGGTGCCGCTGAAGTCCACGGTGGGGAAGACGAAGCTTCTGACGTGGACGACTAGCCCCCTGTGGAGGGGGCGTCCGGCGGTGGCTCCTCCTGATTTCTTATCCCTGTTTTCTTCTTGGAATGCACATCGTGCCTCGTGGAGGCGTTAAACTTATTTTCATTTTTACAAACTTTCTCATGATTTGTAATAACTAAATACGTGAATGTTTTCTTTGCCTTGTGCCTGTCATGTTTGTTGTGTTATTCTATGTCGGCAGGGCCCGCCCCGCGAGTACCTCCCACGATTGAACCGACCGAAACCAAGGACAGTGTCGGATTTCAGGCTCTGCAAAAATCTAAAGATTCGAACTCAGGGGCGTGTACGACAATCTCTCCCAGGTCCGACTCACCTAGCCCGCTACTCGATGGAAACGACTAAGGACTAACTCAATGGTGAGGGGAATACAGAACACAACTCTTTACCCAGGTTCGGGCCGCTGCGAGGCGTAAAACCCTACTCCTTCTTTCGGTGGATTGCCTCATGCGGAGGTTGGTGGATGAACTAATACAGTGCTCTCGAGCCTCCGGAGGCCAAGTGGCTTGGTGTGTTTCTCTTGGGTTGGAATGAACTCTCTCCCCCGGTCCCCTCTCTCAAGTATCCTACTCAATCTATTTTTAGTGGATGCCCGGGTCCTCTTCCCTTGTCGTTAGCGGGAAGGGATCCAACAACGGCCAGTTTCGATGGGTGACAAGGGAACATGCTTTCCTTGTCAAAAGTGGTCTTCTCCTGCAAAGTAACTGCCAGCGCTGCAGAGGTGGGTGCAGGAACGACGACCGTCCTGCCGGCGGGCTGCCGTGGTCTTGTTGCATCGGAAGGGAAACATTTGGAAGATGCCTTCGGAACCGTGGTACGGTACCGCCTATTTTGCCCGCGAGGAAGGGTCCGTCTTGCCATCTACTTCTCGCCTGTCCTTCCCTGGCGTCGCCCTTGACTCCTGAGACCGCCTTGCCTTGAAATATCCGCCGCTCTGGAGGGGTCCTGAGGAGGCCCCTACGGGTCTTGATGTCGCTCTTCCTCGCGAGGCTTGGCCCCTCGTGTGGGCCTTGTCCCGGGTGGTGTCGTGCTAGTCGATCTTGTGTTGATGAAGTGGCCCAGCCCTGGGTCGCGGGCAGGAAATTCTGGGTACCCCCATTCCCAGAACGCGGACAGTATCCCCCGGGCCCAAGGAGCGCCTGGGTTGGCTTCTCAGCGAAGCCTTGAGGGCGGCCCGAAGCATCGCGTGGCTCATTGGCCTGCGGGTCAAGCGACCCACATGTCCCCTAGGTGCGCGGCGATGCCCTCGCTCTTCGAGGCGCCCGGGTGGTGCCTGGCCACGATGATGCGATCCCCAAGAGTGGCGCAGGTCATCATGTTGCTCATTGAATGGCATGGGTGTGGCCTGACCACACCCAACAGCCCTCACGGATGTGACCGATTGGTAGACAGGTGAGGCGAGGTGGGAGGCAGTGCTTCCTCGGCCCACCTTGCAGCCCTCATGGGGCCTGTGCCGCCCACACTCCCGCGACAGTTGGTGGCTAGGGCTCGTCTATTGTCTTCATGGCTTCTTCTCTCCTTCATCCATATGACGCGAGACAACCTCTTCCCTCCTTCTCCCTTCGTCTTCATGGCGTCCCCCGGAGACGGTTCTAGCTGGTGGAAGCGTGCGGCACTTAATGTGCCTTCATCCTCCCCCGAAGGAAGAGGCGGAGGACTTTCAGGGCCTACGCGTGACCGCCACCATTGGGCTATGGCTGATGAGTAAGTCCTTCATTGCATATCTTTTGCTTGTTGCTTCATCTGTTGTCCTGGGGTTGCTCTTCCTTCTTCTTAAGCACGCCCTCCTCCAAGAAGACAAAGCTCGGTGAGCTCCAAGAGGAGGTGGAGGAGCTTCGGGCCCGGCTTGAGAGCGCCCAGGCCGCCCTCCGTGTCGGCCGCCAAGGCGAGGCAGAGGCCAAGGCGGAGCTAGCGTCGCTGTAGCAGCAGGTCCGGGAGGGGTTAGACATCGTGCAAGCCGCTCAGGATGAGTTTTCGTATGCCCGACTGATGGCATCCCAGCGCGCCCTGCAATTCGCGGACATCGCCGGCCGGGCGACCGCCGTGACGCGCCAGTTTGCAGGGAGGCCCCGACGCTGCCTAACGTGAGGAGTGACACGGGCTACTTCATCTTCTTCCACGAGGTCATGGAGGCGTTGGAGGCTGGCGTCCACCGCATGGAGGAGGACAGTGCGTCCAGCACGCGCGAGCTTCTGGGCCTTGTCGTGACGCTCGTCTTCTCCGGGACGAGGTCCGCCCGCATGTGGACGCCGTGGTGGGGGGTACGTCTAGGTGCCCGTCTCGAGCGAGGAGGGTGGTCCTGACGCTGGGCCAGCTGGCGCCATGGGTGATATCAGCAGCACCTCCCCTTAGTGCCCAAGCTCCTATTTGCCTGCTCCTGTAACAGTGGATCAAGAACTCTGCCCATTCGGGCGTTAAGCTTTTGTCGTTATTACCTTTTCTCCTCTCCTATTTCCTTTTTGCTCCTGAGCTGATGGCTTGCATGTTGGTGGTTGTTGTGGCCGGGCTGCAAAGCTTAGGGCCCATCGCTGCACCTATCGTGGCTTGGGACGATGGGGGAAGCGCGACCCTCTGGAGGTCCTTCCCTCCCGTGGCATCTCTCGTGCCTCCGCGTGCTTGGGTGTTGGACTCGCTCCTCGCTGCCGTCGAATCCTTAGGCCCTGCATCCCTTCGTTAGTGCAGATGTTTTCAATTCACCGTTAGTTTGTCTTAAAGAGAGAGGGTCCCGGTCGGTGCCCGCGAGGCACTTAGCTCGTGGGTTTGTGTTTGTCCTTGCGTAGTTCCTCCCGTGGAGTTCTTGTTTCGTAAGTGGTATGAGGTGAAGACCCTTTGGTCACTCTATGTCCGCAGGTCCATGTTCTGCACATTTCCCTGTCGCCGTGCGGCGCAACCCGTTACCAATGCTGCTCCTCATGGGGCAAAGCCCCTGCGCCCTGGGGAGCGAGTGGCTTTGCGACCAGTAAGGCTCCTAAGGCCCACTTCTTAGGAGCCCCCCTTGACACTCAAGCCGCTATACGTCGTCGGGCCCCGGCCCCACACATCGGCCCACCGCCGTTAGGCTCGCACTTCATAGGGTAGGGGCCGTCACTCATGGGGCCGTCCGAGGCTCCCGGACGGCGCCAAAAGTAGCAGGTGGCATGACGGACGGTAAGGCTCCTCAGGCACACCCAAGAACCCCCTTTTCGGCGCCCGAGCGATTCCGCACTTCGTTCCTTTGGTCATCACCCTAGGGGGCTGTGAGGCCTCCCAAGACTCTTTGTGGTGGTACAAGTTACGGTCCAGACCCCCGAGCGGGGGTTGACTACTGAAAAATGTTGCCCCTGGGGTGACAAGTCCTTGCTTTCATGCTCCTTGACTCCTAGGGGCGGCGCGGAGCAGTTATCTCCAAACACGTCCTCCGGACGGGAGGTTTCGAAGCCAGTGAAATAAGAAACGCGAGAGAAAGTCCCCCCTTTTGTTTTTCAAACCTCGAGCAATTAGATTGGAAAAACCAACTTTTTGAATCGACTAGTTCAAACTCAGCAGAAGATAGTTCGAATCCAAGAAAAAGCAAGCAAGTGCCTCTTCCCGCACTAAGGCTGGCATAGTCATTGGCGAACTATATGGGTTTCCTTGCCAGTTGCGAGCATGGTCATTGGTGGACCATGTTGATTAACTTCATCTTCTCCCCAGCGCGGAGCGTAGGGCTACCACTAGGCATGGGATGGACCCCTCCTTATCCTCGGGGGGCCTGGGCGTATACAACCTCGGCTCATTATTACGTGAAAGTGTCAGGGTGGGGGTGTATATGGGAGGTCACGAGGACGCTTTGGCCTCGCGAGTGTCCCTACGCCCGCGGCATCGGGGCCTGAGCTTCGGGAGTCATTGGTGGTCTATGTTGATTTCCTCCATCTGTACCCAGCACGCAGCATAGGCCTTCCACTAGGCGTGGGGTGGACCCCTTCCGCATCCTTGGGGTGGCCTAGGCGTATCCAGCCTCGGCTCGTTATTAGGTGAGAGGGTCACGGGATGAAGAAGGTTCTGCAAGGATTGAAGGACGATGCAGAGGTGTGACGGGTTGATGTAGGTCTTGCATGCTCCTTCCTCGGAGGCCAATTAAGGTATTTTCTATGACTCCACGTGGACAAGTCCCAGTCCTGCACATTTCCCGACTGTCGTTGGGTGGGGCCGAGTGAACGGCTGTAGCTTCGGGGTCGGGCCCTGCCTCCCCTAACAACAACCGGATCACCGAGGGCGGTGTTAAGGACGGCAGGTGGCCATGTGACCGGTAAGGTCCCTGAGGCCCGATGGTCAGGAGCCCCCCTCTAACGTTCGAGCGGCTCTATGTTGCTAGGATCCAGTCCCGCACATTTCCCAACTGCCGTTCTGTGGGACCGAGTGAACGGATGTAGCTACGGGGTCAGGCCCTGCCTCTTCCGATAACGACCGGATCAACAAGGACGCTGTCAAGGGCGGTAGGTGGCCTTCCGATCGGTAAGGCCCCAGAAGCGCAATGCTCACGAGGCACCTTTTGACGTTCAAGCGGCTCTGCGTCGCCAGGACCCGGTCCCGCACATTTCCCGACCGCCGCTGCTTGCAACCGAATGAACGATCTCAGCTACGGGGTCAGGCCCTGCCACCTGTGATAATGACCTGATCAGCGGTCGATATCAAGAGCTGCAGGTGGCCTTGCGATCGGTAAGGCCCCTGAGGCACGATGCTCAGAAGGCCTCCTTGACGCTCAAGCAACTCTGATTTTATCCTGTCGACTGTGGTCATGAGGAGCCGTGGGGCATCCCTAATCCCCGCATTGGGGTGATGCGTACTGGCCGGTGCCCCCGAGCGAGGAAGGTGGATCGCCAAAAGATGCAAGCAAATGCAGCATGTCAGGTCGCCAAGTGGATGTAATGGAAATTGTAAAAGATTGCGCAAACGATACGACATGCAGAAGTATAACCTGAATAATTGAAGTCCCTGCAGTCAACAAACACCTCTTAAGGCAGTAAATCCAAAAAATTACCTCGAATAGCTCCCTTATGCCTGACGAGCGCCTCGTGAGGCCTGGCCCCCGACGCCCACGACTGCATCGTGGTCGTCGCGGGTCATTTGTTCCACTTGCGTCTCGTCGCAGCATTCGACTCGTCCTCCTAAGGCCCGTGGGTTTGGCCTTACGTAGTTCTTCAGCAGGGAAGATGGCTGGCGCCGCGCCTCGCAGCTTGAGGGTGTCTCCCTGCCCGCCTCTTGGGACCAGCTCTAGGAGGGCCCCCAAACCGTTCCTCACTCCTGAGGAGGATAGGCGCTCGGGGGACGCCTGAAGCTCTTTCTTGTCGGGCGGGTCAGGATACTCCGGCATGTAGAGCTCCATGTACGCGCTCGACCATCCCCCGTGGCCGCTCAGTATTGCAACGGTGGCAATCCCCCTTGGTGGCGGAGGGGGGTCTCCCCGACAGTATTGCTCGGAGTTCTTCCTGCGAAAGGCCTCCGTGCGAAGTCGCTTGTTCCTGTTGCTACCGATGGATGGTCCCGGTACCGCCAGGTACTGACTCCCTCCTTGATGTCATGCCATGTCTCTGTTGTCATAGTTCCTCTGCATCATCGCCTCCACCCTCTACTGGCTGCTCTGGAGGGAGCACTCCTGTCTAGCCGGCCCGGATTGTCGAGGGCCGACCTGGCCTTGGTGATGCGCACTAGCGTGTGTGTCGGTCGTCCCGCCGTTTTCCTCGCATCTGTGGTGGTTATCGACGTGGTGCGCCTAGGGGCCCGTTGCTGGGTTATGGAGAAGGAGGAGGGCAGAGCGAAGCGCGTCTCTCTTGGCCCGGCCTGGAGCAGGTAGGGCCCCAATGCTTGCAGGCCCGAGGACTAGCACGCGGTGCAAGCCCCCAGTGCCCGATGCCTGTGGCCTTGAGGATGCACCGGATTGGATAGTCTTCTAGGCGATGGTGATCAGCACCATGATGTGGTCCGCCCAAGCGTCGAAGCCCCCTAGTCTGGGTCATTGGAGGAGCATCTCCCTTCCCATTGGCAACGCGTCGTGTGCGTTGAGGTCCCCCAAGTTAATGCGGCGTGCTGCGGGTGCTTGGGCAGCCGCCCAGCCACCATGCGCCTGGGTGGCATGGCTGGCCGCCACGGTGGAAATGGTGTTGACAACCTGGTACGCCCCGCCTGGTACCACGACACGGGCATGCGAGCTTCCAGCCACTGTGATGTGGTGGTTAGAGACCATCTCGACGAGGCTCGGAGAAGCTCGTTGGTCGCGAGCCATCGGTGCAGCGACCTGGGAAGGAGGAAGCTAGGAGAAGACCTTCACACACCGCCAACCTGGCGCGCCAAATATCGGATTTCGGGCTCCGCAAAACCCTAAGGATTCGAACATAGGGGCGTGTACGACGATCTCTCCAAGCTCCGCCTCACCTAGCCTGATACTCGATGGAAACGACGAAGGACTCACTCGATGGTGAGGGGAACACAGAACACAACAGTTTACCCAGGTTTGGGCCACTGCGAGGCGTAAAACTCTACTCTTGTTTTTGGTGGATTCCCTCACACGGAGGTTGGTGGATGGATGAACTAATACGGTGCTCTCGAGCCTCCGGAGGCCAAGCGGCTTGCTGCGTTGCCCTTGGGTTGGAATGAACTCTCTCCCCCGGTTCCCTCTCTCAAGTATCCTACTCTCTCTATTTATAGTGGAGGCCCGGGTCCTCTTCCCCTATCGTTGGCGGGAAGGGATCCCACAACAACCAGTTTTGATGGGGGACAAGGGAACATGCTTCCCCTGTCAAAAGTGGTATCCGCCTGCAAAGTAGCGGCCAACGCTGTAGAGATGGGTGCAGGGATGACGCGTGTCCTGCCGGCGGGTGGCCGTGGTCTTGTTGCACCGGAAGGGAAACCTTTGGAAGATGCCTTCGAAGCCCTGATACGCTCCCACCTGCTTTGCACTAAAGGGGAAACTATCCCGCCCTACCATCAACTGCTCGTCTGTCCTTCCCTAGCAACACCCTTGACTCCTGAGGCTCAGCCTTTCCTCGAAATATCCGCTGCTCCGGAGGGGTCCTAAGGAGGCCCCCTGTGGGTCTTGATGTTGGTCTTCCTTGCGAGGCTTGGCCCCTCGCGAGGGCCTTGTCCCGGGTGGTGCCATGCTAGTCGATCTTGTGTTTATGTAGTGGGCCAGCCCTGGGCTGCGGGCAGACACTTCTGGGTACCCCCATTGCCAGAACGTCGACACACGGCCCAAAAGGGGAAGGGGCTCCGAGGACAGTTATGCTCCTGAGTCGTGATGCTCAGGAGTCCCCCTTGACGCGCGAGCTGCCCTCATGAGGGCAACGCGGCGCTGATTTCAAAACTCGGGGCACGTTCAACACTCGCGTCGGTAGGTCCCGGCCCGCAAGTACCTCCCCGCAATTGAACCGACCGGAAACCAAGGACGGCCCAAAGAGGGAGGGGCTACGAGCACAGTTAGGCCCCTGAGTCGCGATGCTCAGGGGTCCCCCTTGTTGTGCGAGCGACTCCAGTGCTCCTCCCAAGAAGTCAATAATTTGAGACTCTCAAACTCCTTCAACACTATGCGTCGGCAGGGCCCGCCCAGTGCATACCTCCCCACGGTTGAACCGACCGGAAACTATGATGGACCAAAAGGGGAAGGGGCTACGGTAGCAGTTCAGGCTCCTGAGTCGCGATGCTCAGGAGTCCCCCTTGACGTACGAGTGACTCCAGCATTCTTCCTAAGGGATCCGAAGTGGTTTGTCGAGCGCACTAGGCTCTGCGTCCGCAGGGCATGCCCCGCGCGTATCTCCCCGCGATTGAATCGACCGGAAACCAAGGACGGCCAGAAGAGGGAAGGGGCTATGGGCACAATTAGACCTCTGAGTCGTAATGCTCAGGGGTCCCGCTTGACGTGTGAGCATCTCTGTAGCTCCTATTGTGGGTCCCGCACACAGGGCGTGGGTGTGGTCGCAGGCGGGTTGTGTTGGTTTCCTTGCTAACTGAGGGCTTAGCCATTGGCGTGCTGTGTTGATGCTGGCTGCGGGCATAGTCATTGGCTGACTACGTTCGTGCCAGCTGGGGGTGCAGTCTTTGGCGGACTGTGTTGATTGGCGCCATCTTCCCCCCAGCGCGGAGCATAGGGCTGCCACTAGGCGTGGGATGGACCCCTTCGCGTCCTCGGGGGGCTCTGGGCGTATAAAGCCTCGGCTCGTTATTACGTGAGTGTCATGGCGGGGTGTATATGAGGGGTCGCGAGGATGCTTTGGCCTTGCGAGTGCCCCTACCCGCGAGTCATTGGTGGACTGAGCTTCTCCCCAGCACAGAGCATAGTGCTTCCAGTAGGCTTCGGATGGACCCCTCCGCGTCCTCGGGGGGACCTGGGCGTATACCGCCTCGGCTTGTTATTAAGTGAGAGTGTCACGATGGGGGTGTATATGGGAGGTCCGAGGATGCTATGGCCTCGCGAGTGTCCCTACCCCCGAGTCATTGGTGGACTAAGTTGATTTTGCTTGGGTTATTGGAAAACCTGGCTGGCTTCTTCTTCTTAGGAAGTGAGGATGTGTATATGCTGCCTCGAGAGGCCTGCATGGACAAACTTCGACCGGAGCCGCCAAGCGGGGGGTCGACTGATTGACAATATAAGCAAGGTGGAATGTTAGGGTTCGAAATGGGTGAGACTGAAACAACCAAAAGATGCATAAATGAAAATACTAGCTAGGGAGAGTGTCCTAAGCTCGGGGAGGCTGCATGGCTCTGGGCGCCCTCGGACTAGGTGAGCCAAAACGTTACATGGCCGCAACCAACAAAAAGTCACCTAGCGGTCGTGCCGCTAAAGCACCGACGACGCTGTCGTCGCTTGATCTCCTGTCTCCATGGTCGCGGCCCTCACGGGTCCGCCGCCTCCCGAGGCTCAGGGCCTTCGCTTGGCCCGAGCATCTCCACCTCTTCCTCGCGGCAACCCAGCAGATGGGTACGAGCATGGCCCGCTGGAGCCTCTCGTAGGTGGCAGCCGCATTCCTCAGTACAAAGGGCATGAAGGCATTGGTGTCCGGGCACACCCACCGATAGCCAGCCAGCGTAGGTCAGAAGGGGCCGTAAGCTGCGTCTATCTCAGTTACGAGTGCGTTGATGCAGATGCGGGGCCGGTCAACCATGCCGACAACGGCGACAATGATTGGTGGTGGAGGGCAGTTACCATGTCGCACGACTTGGGCCTCTTCAAGTTCTTGGATTGCTCTGATGACGGACTCACGGGAGCCGGGTGGACGCGCTTTGGAGTGCGCCCTTAGGATGTTCTCGAACGCCACCCTCGCTTCACTAGTTAGGCCAGGGACCTCCCCGGTTTGAGCACCCAGCCCTGACTCAAGGGAGGCGCCGAGCACGTCTTCCTATGCGATGGGGGGCATCGCCCCGTCCCCCGGCACAAAGCCCGAAGCCTCGAGGCGCTCCGTGGGGGGGAGTTCCTTCTTCTTCTTGCATGGGTCCTCGCGAGGCATCTCGTATTCCTCGTCGTCCGAGCACTCTGTCACCACCGTGCGGTAGGCGCGCTCCATTGTATAGAGGACATCCTTCTCATCGCAGGGGATGGTTGTAGTGACGTGTTTTTCAGAAAATAATTTCCAGAAAACATGTCTATGTGTTTACTAGCCCCAGGATTGCTGTTAGCTGGTAGACACTTACTTGATATAGAATATCCAAGAAAAATATGTAATATGGGTTACAAGACCAAAAAGGTCTACTAGGTTGAACAAATGTCTGAGGTTGGTGGCAGAAGCGACTCGAGGAATCTCCAGTGCCCATGGGACTCCATTCCCACAAGAACAGCTCACCTGGATAAATTCCTATCTCACAAGGCTGTTATCCTTGGCTCCTAGGTTCCGGGGTTGACGGCATCGTGCTCCTCTCGGAACGCAATCTGGCCAAGATAATAGCAAGCGACAAGGTAATGAGTACTTTGAATGTACTCGCAAACATCAAGAGAACAAAAATGTTAACGCAGGTGAGATGCATGCCAATTTCCACTAACAATTATATCATGTCATTAGAGTTTAATTCATGGATGCATTCATGAAGATATGCCTTGTTTCCACCAATAATTTATAAACAAGCAAGGATGATATGTGAGCGACACCACATAAAGGGCTTATATGAAACAATAAACATGCCACAGTCGGGCGTCTGAGAGACACCACATAAAGGAATTATATGAAAACATGCCACAGTCGGGCGTCTGAGCGACACCACATAAAGGGCTTATATGAATCAATAATAAATATTGAATATCCAGGAGGTAGAACCTTCCCAAGGATATCCAACAACATAATAGGGGTTAGTCATCATCATATGATTTTCCACATCCATTATTATTATCATCGTTCCTACTCCAAAGACTGACTCTAGGACCGATACTTGACTGGGGACACGGCTACTCGAATAGTTTTGACTCTTTAGAGGGTGTAATCTTTACCCACAGCTCAGAGTTTCCGATAGTTAACAAGGCTAATCATGCGTACAACATTTTAGAAGCAGACACTCAGAATCAGCACACACCGATTTTCCTCCGCGAAGCCCAGCTTCACCCGGACTACGTTGCCAAGGCAAAACAGTAAGACGTGGAGGCTCTGACCTCGGCAAGCATGGGATCAAAAAATTATACCGCGCGCTCACTGGGAACGGCCAATCCCTCCCGGTCCCAGATAGGTAACACCCATGCCGCCTGATCGGATGACTGGATTTAGGCCATGGCCATGGATACCTTCATACCGGCCCCTCTACTTGGTGTGTGACTGATAATAGGTCTAGAACTGACTTTACCGAATCCATTATCCAGGAAGCTGTGGCAGCACGTTATAGAAGTATGACACGGACATGACTCGATCTAGGTCGATACATGAGTTAACCAAGTTTTACTGGCACCATCGTGCCCACGTCATGACCAGGCCATAACTTATCACGTTCCGCGTGACTAGGCTATTCCACGACCTTTCATAACTAGCACATGCAATCATCATATTTCACCATTGTTACAATGTGAGTACCATGTATGAAGAATGCAAAGTATAATTTCATGTGATACCATTATCAACATAACCTCAAATCACGGGATATAAGCACCATCACAATCATCACACAACTTATGCAGTTATGGATTTAATATGCTTTCCTCAAGTGTCTAGAGATGTAGATTTGCACTCCAAATTTTTGAAAGTTTACTTCTCTCTCCATCTCTATTTGAAAATAATACCATTCAACACGCAATTACAAAACAGTTCATAACATTTGTTTGAAATTTTTAAAATAAATCTTAAAATAAACTAGATAAAATTTTAAACCAGTAGGAAAAAGAATCAATTGATTTGGAGTTTCCTATAAAACGTTATAGGTATACTAATTTTTGTTTAAATCTGTTTTTAAAAACCAAGTAAAAGAAAATGCTTCGAGCTCTTTACCCTTTCTAGCAGAGGAAGCGTAATAACTGAAACAGCTGCGAGGAGTACGCTTTGCCAACTAGAAAACGCACCAGGGGATTGTGCGCCACTCGGGCTATGGCTCGCTCACCGACAGGCGGGAACCGCCTGTTGGGTTCTCCTTCTTCCTCCCACACACGCATGGACAGGAACAGAGCCGATCCCGACGGCGATTCGGCAACACAGGGGACCTCCCACCATGCTCCGACTATGCACATGCTCGGGGAGGAGTGCCGCATCCATTTTTGTCGGCTAGAGGCGCGAAGGAGCTCGCGTACGAGCAGGGCTTCAACAATGGCGGAAGGAACTTTGGCCAAGCTGCGTCCTCGGTCTCAGGTGGCTCCCGCTATGCTCAACGATGGGTTCTGGGTAAGCTAGCAGGGTAGGTAGGGGAGCGCTACGGGTCTTGAGGCTGTCGGAATCAAGCAGGAGGTCGACGGCAGCGCTGAGGTCACAGAGGTGCACCGGGGTCTTCTGTGGCAAAATTGATGTGAGGGGTAGGGAGCTACTAGTCTGGGGAGGTCGCTGCGATGCTCATAGGGCTCGGGGGTCCCCTTATATAGCCAGCACAAGGCTGTTCCGTGGTGGTCTTCGGATAAGCTCACCAGGGACAGAGCTCCACGCACAATAGGGGCGGCAGCAGGGAAGCGAGGGAGGAGCAAGGGCAGCAGGGCAGCGGGGCAGCCGCCTACGACGAGGGGGAGGTGTCCAGGGACAGGTGGAGCACGGAGGGGACTCGGGCGGTGCCGTCCATGGCAGCAGCAGAGGAGGATGGAGAGCATTCGCTCTGCCGCTGCTTTACTCGCACAGGGGCGACGACCGACTGTCGGGGAGGGGAGGGTTGACGCGGTGCTTGCAGCTGGCCAAAGGGCAAGGGGCACGGGGACGCTACGGTTCGGCATGCGCGCGTGCAAAACATGCGCTTTGGTGCACCCAGAGTGTGCAAGCAGGGTGCTCGACGCATTGCCAGTGCACACACCGGTGCTCCAATGCCTATGCAAACACACACGTGTAGGCTAGGGGCTAGGTCAAGATGGCTAGACATGTTGGCTTGAGTAGAGTGTCAACTCCACAATGCAAACTTAAACTCATGCCAATTCTGGCCATGCTCCCAAGTGTTTGTTGAGATGCGGGGGGCTCCTAAAGAGATTGTATCCCAACCAAAATCTCCAGATCCTGCTCTCTTTAGGTGCTAGCAATGGTGGTATGGTTAGTTGGGGTAAAAATAAAAAATAGTTAATGCAAACTTTTGAAAAACACAGTTCTGGACAGAAACTTGGAGCTATTATCACATGCATTTACATTCATCCAATTGGGCTCAACTCCTGGAGTTAGAGTTCTTGTAGGGTGCCATACAAGCTTGCGAAATTTCAAAGCAATCAGAGCAAGGGAAAATAGGGTTTTAGTGCAAAGCATCGATCCGGACCAGAACAGAAAAATGGTTTTTATGCTAATTTTTTACAAAGCACATAGTGGGGTTTTTGCTTAAAAGTGAATCTTACGCTATACTTGATATCTCTAATTTTTTATGGAATTTATGAAGGATTATTTCTAGGGGTTGTAGTACGAACTCAAATTTGGACAAGATTAGAAAAGCAGTTATTGTGCCTAAATTATTGAAAACACTTGGCTTTATTTTTGTAGAAATGTGATCCACGGACATCACATGTCATCTAATTTTTTTTTATAGAATTTTTATAAGAGGTGGTCACAAGGTTGCAGTGCAAGACAGCCCTATAAAGAAAATGTAATTCAGTTTTGAATAAAAATAATCGGGTAAAAAGATTAGAAGTAAATATCCCAAGAATTTACGAGAATAAAAAAAATGTTGTTATGCAAGAAATTAGGTTCCAACATAAATTATCCAAAACATTCTCCTAGGGAAATATCTCTATAAAGGAAAGTGGAGTGTTTTGAAGATTAATTAAATATCCAGAAATTCAAATACTAAATGAACATAGCCAAAATAATAATCCCATCCAATTAAATAAATAATTCAAATGGTCTCAAGTAAGGGCTCAAGCATGAAAAGATTTTTGAAAATCCACTTGAAATGAAAAGTTTTTGGAAAGAGGCTTTGAAAAGAGTCAGGAAGCAAATTGTTTTCTCAAAATTCTTATTCAAGGCAAAATTTTAGTTCAGAAAAATATTATTAAATTTTTGGGGTGTGACAGATACTACCCCCCTTAAAAATAAATCTCGTCCGCAAGATTTGCTTATGGAAAGAAAAATAATTCACTCATGGAAATACGGGACATGACTAGTCAAATGCACATGCAAACAAGAAAATCACATGGCACACAATCACACATATGCAAGTGTAGACAATGAAATCAAATGATACACCACTATTCACATGGCATCAGGAAAACATACCACTGTACTAACGTACACTCCGAGGACGGGCAACGCGATACGCGCAAGGGGTTCCCGAGGAAATACTCTCGGTCGGGGTAAACACATTTTGCTTCTCTTAGAAGGAGTTTTGGAAAAATGTCCCCTTGGTGTGACAAAAATGGACTACGAAAGGAAAATATGAAAATTTTCCATTATGTTGCATGTGGAATTATTCCACCCGCTGATGTGTGAACACCCTTGGTGATGACCTGAAGGGCAAGGGATGGGCAAACCAGAGCTATTCTATACTGGGCTACGAGGCAACACAGTTACCTTTGTGGGTTTGCATCTAGAATTTCCGGATGAATCCCAGTGGGTACCTATGGGGGAACTGGCTCAGGGGAGCGCACTTGGTGAGAAGTGCTGGGAACGGTCATGGGTGGTCTTACTAGGTACCTGGCTTAAGGACACGCACAGTATGACACTAGGGTGGCCTGGTTTGCCGGGGTGAAAACTCGGGTATCAACTCTCAAGTGATACATCACTTGGGTAGCTGACTTGGTGGCTAGGTGGTCACGCCCAAAATTTTACTCTAAGGCCATGGAGACTAGTTTACGCAAATCTTAGTTATAAAAACAAGCGGTGCACGCATCCTGCAATTTTATTAAAAATCGTTCTATTACAAACACGTGAATACAATGTTACACGGTAACACCGTTACTAGATCTTGACAGCTACCCTGACGGACTCGCTCTGCCTTCATTGGCTCTGAGCTGCCAGGCTCAGAGCCATTAAGGCTCCTCCGTTCGCCAAGGCTCCTGAGTCAATAGGGCCATGGAGTGGGGCTGCAGGGTTGCGGTGGCGATGACGTCTCAGACGACGCGCTCTTGGCACAACTTCATTGCAGAAGGCATCCAAACTGCGGTGAAGCTCTGCTAGGGTCATGCCTAGCGGGGCAACCCTTAATGTTCCAATAGGTTTTCCAACAAAAATGTGCTGGTTGCTGGAGGCTGTTGCGGCGTCATAGCTTGCCGTGGACCGGGGAGCAGTTGGCGTGCGGTTCATGACCAAGTGAGAGGTGATTTGATCGATGAGTGCCTCGTGCACTCTCAAATAGCGCACAACCTGCACCAAGGTAGGGACTGCCTCGAGGTCTTCGCCGGAAACTCGGGTCACACTACCATAGCCTTCGCGGCTAGGATAGTAGCAGAACGGTCCACTGTCCATCCATGGCGACCAATGTCGCAGCTGGACTATAGCCTCTCGGGCTGCAGGCTGATGGGCTTGGGCTTCGTTGGTGGCTGCTCTACCAGTGAAATGGTGAGGGCACTCCAACGAGGGATTTCCTCCATAGATGTGCACCGAGGCCCAAAAGTAACAAATGGCATCACTCATAGGCTCCTCATGTACAACATACACTAGAGGTTCTTCTATGCCAAAAACTTGGCGGCTGATGTCGGCGAGGATGACTACGAAGTCTCCAGGCTCTAACATGGGGTCCTCGTTGCAAGGAATGCAGCCACGCACCTTGCAAGTCAAGGGGGCTTACTAGGGTAGTGGTCTTCAGGGATAGCAACCTGGCTACGATAGGTTTAGCCAATGGTCAGCTTGGCTGTGATACCAAGGTTGTAGTGACGTGTTTTTTAGAAAATAATTTCCAGAAAACATGTATGTGTGTTTACCGGCACTAGGATTGTTGTTAGCTGGTAGACACTTACTTGATACAAATATCCAAGCAAAATACGAAATCTAGGTTACAAGACCATAAAGGTCTACTGGGTTGAACAAAAGTCTGAGGTTGGCGGCGGAAGCAACTCGCGGAATCTCCAATGCCCATGGGACTCCATTCCAACAAGAACAGCTGACTGGATCAATTCCTATCTCACAAGCCTGCTATCCTTGACTCCTAGGTTCCGGGCTTGACGGCATCATGCTCCTCTCCGAACGCAATTTGGCCAAGACAATAGCCAGGGACAAGCCAGTGAGTACTTTGAATGTACTCGCAAACATCAAGAAAACAAACGCGTTAAAGCAGGTGAGATGCATGCCAATTTCCACTAACAATTATATCATGTCATTAGAGTTTAATTCATGGATGCATTCATGAAGATATGCCTTGTTTCCACCAACAATTTATAAACAAACAAGGATGATAATTTTGAATAAGTAATAATATGTGTGCCATAGTCGGGCGTCTGAGCGACAGCACATGAAGGGCTTATATGAAACAATAAACATGCCATTGTCGGGTGTCTCAGCGACACCACATAAAGGGCTTATATGAAAACATGCCACGGTCGGGCGTCTCAGGGACACCACATAAAGGGCTTATATGAAACAATAATAAATATTGAATATCGAGGAGGTAGAACCGTCCCAGGGATATCCAACAACATAATCTTAGGCGTTAGTCGAGAGTAATAATCATAATGTAATCATGTCCCATATCATGATATGATTTTCCACATCCATTATTATTATCACCATTCATACTCCAAAGACCGACTCTAGGACCGACACTTGACTCGTCAAACAACGTCCTTGACCGGGGACACGACTACTCGAATAGTTTTGACTCTGCAGAGGGTGTACTCTTTACCCACAACTCACGGTTTCCTATAGTCGACAATACTAATCCCGTGTACGGCATTTTAGAACTTGACACTCAGAATCAGCATACACCGATTTTCCTCTGCAACGCCGGCATCACCGGGACTACGCTGTCAAGGCAAAACCATAAGACGGGGAGGCTCCAACCTCGACTAGCATGGGATCAAAAATTTATACCGTGCGCTCACTGGGAAGGGCCATTCCCTCCCGGTCCAAGAACGGAAACACCCATGCCTCCTGACTGGATGACTGGATTTAGTCCATGGCCATGGATACCTTCATACCGACCCCTCTACTTGGTGTGTGACTGATAATAGGTCTACAAATGACTTTACCGAATCGATTATCCAGGAAGCTGTGGAAGCACGCTATAGAAGTATGATACGGAGAAGACTCGATCTAGGTCGATACTGGAGTTAACCAAGTTTTACCGGCATCATCGTGCCCACGTCTTGACCAGGCCATAACCTATCACATTCCACGTGACTAGGCTATTCCACGACCTTTCATAACTAGAACATTCCATCATCATATTTCACCATTGTTACAATGTGAGTACCATGTATGAAGAATGCAAAGTATTAGTTCATGTGATACCATTATCAACATAACCTCAAATCACGCGATATAAGCACCATCACAATCATCACACAACTTATGCAAATATGGATTTAAGATGCTTGCGTCAAGTGTGTAGAGATGTAGATTTGCACTCCAAAACTTTTGAGAGTTTACTTCTCTCTCCATCTCCTATTCGAAAACAATACCATTCAACATGCAATTCCAAAACAGTACATAAAAGTTGTCTGAATTTTTTTTAAATAAATCTTAAAATAAACTATATGAAATTCTAAAACAGTAGGAAAAAGAATCAATTGATTTGGAGTTTCCTATAAAAAGTTAGAGCTATACTAAGTTTTTGTTTAAATCTGTTTTTAAAAACCAAATAAAAGAAAATGCTTTGGGCTCTTTACGCTTTGTAGCAGAGGAAGCATAATAACTGAAACAGCTGTGAGGAGTACGCTTTGCCAACTAGAAAACGTACCAGGGGGTTTTGTGACACTCGGGCTGTGGATGGCTCACCGACAGGCGGGTTCTCCTTCTTCCTCCTGCGCGTGCAGGGACAGGAACAGAGCCGATCCGGATGGTGATTTCCGTCGGCACAGGGCACCTCCCGCCACGCTCCGACTATGCACATGCTCGGGGAGGAGTGTCGCATCCATTTTTTCCGGCTATAGGCGCGAAGGAGCTCGGGTCTGAACGGGGATTCAACAATGGCGAAAGGAGCTTCGGCGAACCTGCGTCCTCGGTCTCAGGTGGCTCCCGGCTATGCTCGACGATGGGAACGAGTTCCTTAGGGTCTGGGTAGGCTAGCATGGTAGGTAGGGGAGCGCTACGTGGCTTGGGGCTACCGGAATCGAGCAAGAGGTCAACGGCGGCGCTGAGGTCTGAGAGGTGCACCGGGGGCTTCTATGGAAAAATTGATGCGAAGGGAGGGGAGCTACTGGTCCGGGGAGGTCGCTGCGATGCTCATAGGGCTCGGGGATCCTCTTATAGCCAGCACAAGGCGGTTCCACGGTGATCTATGGATAACCTCGCCGAGGACAGAGCTCCAGGCGCAACAGGGGCGGCAGTAGGGCAGCGAGGCAACATCAAGGGCAGCAGGGCAGCGAGGCAACCGCATAAGATGAGGGGGAGGGGACCAGGGACAAGTGGCTACAGCAGAGGAGGAACGACGACATTCGTGCTGCCACTTCTCTCCTCGCACAGGGGCGACAACCGACTATCGGGGAGGGGAGGGTTGACGTGGTGCTTGCAGCTGGCCAATAGGCAAGGGGCACGGGGACGCGGCGGTTCGGCACGCGCTCATGCAAAACGTGCACTTTGGTGCACCTAGAGCATGCACGCAGGGTTCTCGACGCATTGCCAGTGCACACACTAGTGGTCCAATGCCCATGCAAACACATAGGGGTAGGCTAGGGGCTAGGGGAAGATGGCTAGACATGCTGGTAACTCCACAATGCAAACTTAAACTCATGCCAAATCTAGCCATGCTCCCAAGTGTTTCATGAAATGCCAGGGGCTCTTAAAGAGATTTTATCGCAATCAAAGTCTCCAGATCCTACTCTCTTTAGGTCCTAGCAATGGTGGTAAGGTTAGTTGGGCAAAAATCCAAACTAGTTAATGCAAACTTTTGTAAAACACAATCCTGGACAAAAACTTGGAGCTATTATCACATGCATTTACTTTCATCCAATGGGGCTCAACTCCTGGAGTTAGGGTTTTGGTACGGTTCCATACAAGCTTGCGAAATTTCAAAGCAATCAGAGCAAGGGGAAATAGGGTTGTAGTGCAAAGCATCAATCTCGACCCGAACAGAAAAATCGTTGTTATGCTGAATTTTTACAAAGCACATAGTGGGTTTTTTTTTGCTTAAAAGTGAATCTTATGCTATACTTGATATCTCCCAATTTCTATGGAATTTATGAAGGATTATTTCTAGGGATTGTAGTACAAACTCAAATCTGGACCAGATTAGAAAAGCAGTTACTGTGCCTAAATTATTCAAAACACTTGGCTATATTTTTGTAGAAATGTGATCAAGGGACATCACAGGTCATCTAAAAAATTGTATAGATTTTTTATAAGTAGTGGTCACAAGGTTACAGTGCAAGATAGCCCTATAAAGAAAATATAATTCAGTTTTGAATAAAAAGAATCTGGCAAAAATATTAGAAGTAAATATCCCAAGAATCTACGAGAAGAAAATAAATGTTGTTATGCAAGAAATCAGGTTCCAACATAAATTATCAAAAACATTCTCCTAGGAAAAATATCTTTATTAAGGAAAAAGGAGTGTTTTAAAGATTAATTCAAAAACCATAAATTCAAATATTAAATCAACATAGCCAAAATAATATTCCCATCTAATTAAATAAATAATTCAAATGGTCTCAAGTAAGGGCTCAAGCATGAAAAGATTTTTGAAAAGCCACTTGAAATGAAAAGTTTCTGGAAATAGGCCTTGAAAAGAGTCATGAAGCAAATTGTTTTCTCAAAATTATTATTCTAGGCAAAATTTTATGTCAAAAAAATATTATTAAATTTTTGGGGTGTGACAATGGTGATGACGCCGCCGCTCCCTGGCATCTTGAGGACATAGTAACCATGGTGCTGATTGTTAAATTTGGAGTGCTGATTGTTTCTTCAAAAAAATATTATGAAATTTTATTTCAAAAAAATAATATTAAAGAGGCTTTAAAAACAATCTATTTTGGAGTGCTGATTGTTTCTTTTGTCACGAGTTCCACAAATGTCGTTCGCTGATGAAACTTGGCAAGCAGTTTTTTCATTCTTTGCCACCAATTTTGTAGTATTTTTCGATTTTTTTATATTTTACTATTCATGGTGGTATCATAAGAGCTAAAAATCGGATGGGAACTTTCCAACACCTTTGTCATGAATGCAAGTGACACTGACATATAGGTGATGTTTTTTCGAACATTTTGGTATCTTATTTGCATTTTCTGATTTAGTACGAATTAGTTATGAAGTTTTCAAACTAACGGTCAAACGGTCAAAGGGAAAAGGCATAAGAGGAGCGAAGTGACTTGGACAAAACCGGTGAATTTCGGAAATTAGGGGTAAAACAGCCGAGTGGGACACAACTAGGGGTATAAATCTAATTATCCCAAAATATTTAGTCATTCTCCCACAAATATCTATTTCCATTGCCATAACAGCAAAATCGGTGCCACCAAGTTTTCCCACTCGGCCCTACCGATTTTTCAAGTGACACAACCTTTGCCAAACCCTAATCTCTCGTTACCACCATGTTTCATATTAGTGCCACCGAAAGCATGTGACCAAGTTTCTGTTGAGCAAATTTCAAGAATCAGAATTTCTGAGTTTGAAATCGGTGTCCCCAAGATTTGGAAACTGCCACGAGTCACCCTATCGGTTGTAACACCCAGTTTTTGGCCTTCCTGACTAATTAACTTATTTCAAAATTTAGGACCAATTAATTTTTTTGTGAATGCTTGTGATGCTTGGAGTGACTATTGTTCGCCTGTTTGCTTGAATGCATGTGATTGCTCCCCATTAATTCTTGCCATCCTCCTAATCACCTCCTCATCCGATGTTCTCCTCCCTAATGATCATGCCATGTGTTTAGGATAAATAACTATTTTTACCATATATTTATTTCGCCAAAAAGCATTTCTTTGAATTAAACCTTAAAACCCCTGAGATGAGACTTGTACTACAAGTCCTCAAATTAGGGAATTTATTTTGCACCAATTATTTTATTTAAAACCTATTATCAAAATGTCTTCCAAAAACCACCATATTATTATTTTAAAAGTTATTTTATTAATTTATTTAAAAGCCTTTCTGTGAGGCGAGAAATGGTCTCTTATTAAGGAAAGTTATTTTTATTGCTTTCAAAATATTTAAGAAAATTTAGGGAAAATCACTGGATATATTTATTCCATATTTATGAGTTTCAACACATGGTCATGTTCAAAATATTGGGCAAACCATTCCAAAACCATCCGTGCCTATTTCAAGCTTTTGAAATATTTCTATTAGAAATATTCTCAATAAATTCCATTAAAATTCTAGCATGTCATTTATAATGTTCTTGATGATCATGCCAAGTTTCATTTTAATCCAAGTTCATTTGGCTCCCCTAATCCCTCTAAAACCGTATCTGTCCAGAATAAAATTTGAGCAACTCTACATGGTGAAGTATCTCCAATTGTGCTAAAAATGGTAGACATGTTCCAATACTCTAATAAGGAATCCACACCAAGTGGTACACGAAGGAGAATAGAAGAACCTGTCCTAAGACCCTCAAAACCCTCTCTGTTGATTTATGACTTTGGTAAACTTTATGTTATAAAGTTTCTTCAATTGACCTAAAACTTTTTGTCCATGCCTTAATGCTCAAATAATGCCCCTACACCAACTATTAGATTTGTGGAAATTGATTTGAATAGGGTTGTAGGCATAAAGCCATTTCTGCCCATTTTAGGGGTTTTCCAAGTCTACATTGGAAAACTTCTCCAGAAAATCCCAAATTTGGTGTGCTAGCCTATTTTCATCTATTATTTGATCCTGTTAAGTTTCATAGCCATTGGAATCCATCTGGTAGCCTAACCACAGATCAAACACCTTGTGTGCACTCACTAAATAGGCTTCTTTTACCCCCTTCCACTTTTACCCTTGAGCTCAAATTTCTACCACAGCTTCATATAGTTACAATTTACCTCCAGTAACATCCCCATGGCCACTGGTCAATTATTGGGGAAGGACCCTTTGTAACTTTCTCTCATTTTCACCCTTGGATCACTGTTTTACCTTCCTTCCTAAACTTCTGCTTAACTCAAGGCTCCCATTTCTTTACAGAGCCTCTCTAGTGTGTCATAGCTTCATTTGAAACCAATATATGACAAGCTCATATGGAGAAAATTAGGAGCACCTCCTCAAGTTGATTTCAGGCTGAAATGTGGCCTTCTACAGCAAGTACTAGCTACACTTGCTTGCTTGAGCTGAAACTTTATAATCTTGTACTCCTTCTATTAACAACACTGCTAGACAAGGTTTCACCTTAATTAACTCTCTATATAAACCACTTTTGTTGGTCTTAAGTTTACTGCTGCAAACTTAATCATAGTCAACACCCATTCAAACCTGATCCACTTGGCTCCAAACTCCACCAGTGACCTCTCGCAAGCATGCCTTAAATGAGAGACATCTTTGTCAGATCATACGGTCAACCTGGACAGGCGTGGCCATGGTGACTACGCTGTCAGCCTGCACTAATGCTGCTCTGCATCACTTCTTCGTCTCCTAGCTCATGTTCCGCAGTGGCAGTGTGCCCCAGAGCGCCAGAGCATCCCCTCCTCCAGCTTTGACCCCTCCACGACGTTAGCAAGACTCCAAGAAGGCTAAGGGACGCGTGGTCGCCATGTCCTGGGTGCACCAGGGAGCCCGAGGTCCTTCTCGGCTCCGCCTTCCCCACTCAGAGCCTCCCCGAGACCCTACTTCCCCTTCTAGGTCCCTCTCCCTCCTACAAACCTCCAGACGCCCCTGATTTCTTCTGCCATGCCCCATTTCCACCCCATGGCCGAAGCTCCCTCGGCGGCCTCCGCTCGAATCCAAGCACCCCGGGACGCTCCCCTCTTCCTTGAGCCTTCCCCAGTCACCTAGAACCCCGGGGCCTCCCCTGGACCTTTCCTCTCCTCCTCTTTTTCACAGTGGGGGGTTGCCGCCTGAGCCGCCGCCGGCCGGCCGCTTTGACCAGAGCCCCTGCTCGCCCTCGCTCCTCCTGCAAGAAAACACACCCAGGCCGACGCGGCACTTTCCTCCGAGTGCCCTAGTGGTCGGAGCAGCGCCAGCAGCAGTCAGGGCCACCGGAATCGGCGCCGGACTCTCGGCCCTGACCTGCCTTCCCCTCTACCAGCCCGAGCGGGAGGTTGATGACGAAGCTGACGGGCGGGGTCCCTCGTCAGCTGCTCACCGGTCGGGCCCGCCCCTTTAAGTGGAGGCGCCCCAGCGCCTTACGCCTTCCCCGAGCGGAAGCGTATTCAAGGGAATACGCCTCCTGCGTGGCCGCGGTTGGCCAGGTCAAGTCAGTGCGCCGGCCCAATCCCCCTCCTCTGCCCCGGGCGCAAGATAACCCCGAGGCTAAGCCTTTTCCCCTTTTCATATTTGGTTAAACTTACAAATTCCATTATAAATTCATTCTGACTTCAATTTATTTGATTCAAATTTCTACAGGTTCCTAAATTCAAGCTCTATCCACATATGTGCCTTGCACATTTTTCCAAGACATGTTTATGTGATGTTTTTAATTAAATCCAGTTCTGGTTAAGTTGAACCCCACCTTGTGATAATCCTAGAGGTTCCATTTCAAATCCAAATGGAGTGATTCCAATTCCTAGGACCTTATAAAATCATTCCCTATTTTCAGAACCCTCGTCAACATTTTTGTGTGACTTATTTCTGTTACAATAAATAAATAGCTTCCTATTGCTATTTATTCCACATTAGAAAATTCCTAGTATATTCATTTCAACTCCAAATCCAGTGAAACCACTTCCTAAATATTTACAAAATCATGCTCTATTAAATGGGAGCCTTCACTCATTTTTAACATAATGAATTCTGTTGGCTTCTTCAATGATCACCTATTCCTCCTTTCATCCATTCAAAATTCCCTGATGGTCCAATTCTCCTATATCAAGCTTTAGGTATTTTTCTTATGACCAGGGAGGTCCAAGAAAAATAAAATTTCTATTTTAGAACACTTCTATTTTTGCTTGCTGTGTGGCTTACCGTGGTTGTTTCCGACGATAGTTGACGGGTAGACGGAGTATTCGGAGATGGAGCGGAAGACCTCAAAGACCCCTAGGACTTACGTGAGCAAGGCAAGCAACCCTTTGACCATGACTGAGCATATGTTACCTTGCATGATTATAATAGCATGTATTCCCGTTGCATATGATCATAAGTGTCGGTAATCATTTGATATGATTTTACCGAAGGCTCGCCCGGAGCACATGTATTGAGCTTGACTCTACCCCTTAGGGTCATGCTAATACCATGTAGTATTATCATGATCATGATGTTGTCATAAAGCAAGAGTTTATGAAAACCCCGTCGGATGCCACTCATGCCCGAGGGTGATGATGTGTTAGGTGGTCACTTTTGGTGAAGTGATGCACCCGGTATTTGTGTGAGTAAGGTTTCGGAAATGGGATTAGATTTATGATGTGTCGACCGTCCCAACCTTTCCAGTACGACCACGTTACCCCCTATGCGACGGGGCTATGTTATTTACTCTGGTCGGTTCTAGCAAAGAGCTACATTACTAGTGGCGGGAGTGATATGTGGTCACTCTCATGATGGGGTCGTGCCGGGTAGGACGACTATGCCATTTTTATGAGTTCGAGTCATACCGTTGGTCCGCGCATGGTTGGTAATGTCCAGAGTTGGAGCTCGTAAGACATACAACATGTGGGCTGGGTACCAATCGAGTGGACCTCTTTGTCTAGTATCATCAGGGGAAAGGCATTGATCGGGTACTTACCTCGGGTATGTGATATACCGCGAGTCGTGGATGATACGGAAGTTTCCCGGATCTCGTGGGTCCAGCGTACTACCTCTGCAGAGTGTAAACTATTCGAATACCTGTGTCCACGATCAAGGACATTTGGGTGATCCTTCTTAAACTGTGTCCTGATATTTCCGCATAAACCAAGTGTGTGTGAGTGTGTGTGTGCGCGGTATTGTGAAAGGTGTTGCTTTAATAGCAATGATATGACCAAGTTCGGCGACTTGGCATATAGGGTGAACACGGATGGTTCAGCCCTCAACAGATATATGGATATGTGTAACATGTTCTTCAAGAGTAATTATTAAACTTGATGCATGTTCATTATCATTCCACCCAGATGAGTTACACCAAAGATGCATGATATCGTTATCCTTCACTTTCGTTGTTCATGTCATGGGCTGTTTGCGAGTACATTCAAAGTACTCGTTGGCTTGCCACTGTTTATTTCATTGACCAAGTGTGAAAGAAAGGATATGGTGAAGATTAACTCGGTGACGTTCTTGCGAGCTAGGACGCTTCCCAGTTAGAATTCCTGTAGGTGAAGGCTGATGGCATGGGTTCACGCTTTCAACCAATAATTCCGCTATTGGTCCAGTTTGGAGTGTTGGCCTATAAGGCCCCTATATATGTAAGACTCGACCGAAGTGGTCATTTATTGTATCAAACGGTATGTATGGATGTAAGACTCTTTTATTCTGTATCTGTGTTCGGTGAGCATTGATCTCTGGGATCACTGAGCACGGCGGTCTCGACTCGTAAGTCGGGGTCCCCACATCGGTACCACCGAGGTTTATATATCGCTCTCACGAAGAATTCCAAAGTTGCCACACTTAGTGCAACTCGGTACCACCGAGATTCATTTCGGTGTCAACGAGTTGGGCAAAAATATTGTAATGGTTGGATTTTGTGGGATGCCTATATATACCCCTCCACATCCTTTCATTCGCAGAGGAAGAACTCAAAGCACACACACACACACACTTGCCACATCCAATTTTCTTAGTGAGAGCCACCTACTCATGTGTTGAGATCAAGAGATTCCAATCCAACCATTTGAAACTTTATCTCTAGCCCCCACCCCCAAGTTGGTTTCCTACAAATCAATCTCTCCTACCCATGCAAAATCTGTGAGAGAGTGATTGAGGGTTGAGGAGACTATCTTTTGAAGCACAAGAGCAAGGAGTTCATCATTCTACCGCATGTATTACCTATTGGAGGGTGGTGCCTCCTGGATTGGTTAGATGTCGCTTGGGAGTCTCCTACTTCGTGTTGTGGAGTTGAACCAAGAAGTTTGTTTGGGAAAGTAGATCGCATACTTCGTGAAGATCTATTATGAGTGAAGCTACTCCTGTGTGGACGTAAGCCACGGTGGAATAGACAAGGCCGCTTCTTCATGGACCCCTTGTGGGTGGAGCCTTCCGTGGACTCTCATAGCCGTTACCTCCGTGGGTTGAAGTCTCCACTAACGTGGATGTACGATAGAGCCACCATCAGAACCACACAAAAATCGTCGTATTCATCTTTGCATTTGATCTTCCTAAACTCTACTCCTTAATTACATGTGCAATCTCTTTACTTTCCACGACCATATATGTTGACTAGCATGTGTAGGGTGGACTAGACTTATTAGAATTGATAAAATCTGCCAACCATTAAAACTGGGAAAATGCTAGGATTTTAATTTTTGCAAGTAGTCTATTCAACCCAACCCCCTCTAGACACCCCTTCTATCGATCCAACAAATATCATCATTAATTGCTTTTAGAAACATGTGTTCTTGCTCTAAATTTAGCTTCTCGAAGCGTAACTTCTCATGAGTTCTTGCAAGCTCTCTATGATCCTATATAGTAGATTCATGATCTAACTTGAGAGTGTTTAAATCTTTAGTTAGTTGTTCAATCTCTTTCTTATCATCATCATACGACTTCTCTTGACTAGCATGATTAACATCAAGTTCATTTTCATCATTATCACTAGTTTTATCAAAGAGCAAGTCATCCTCATCACTTTTAAAGTCAAAGTACTCGGGGTGTGATACCTTGGGGCCTTTTTCCATGAAGCATCTTCTAATCCCTTCATTTGGTGAATCAAATATTTCATAGGAGTTGGAAGAAACAAGTGCAAGACCGACATCACCTTCATCTTGACTATAGTCATAGTTGGAGTGGTAGCTTCTCTCGGATTGGTTGTCAGACTAAAAGCTAGATACACATTCACCAACATGAGATTGATGTCTTCTTCTTGAGTGGCTCTTGGTGTACTTGTACGTATTTTCTGATTTCTTTCTTATCCAGGAGTGTCTTCGTACATAACGATCTTCTCTACTCCTTCTCTCTCTGCGAGGTGACTCTTCTCTTGAGCTTCGTCTTCTAGGTGACTCTTCTCATTGTTTGTGGGGAGCCGAGCACTCATTGGCGTAGTGACCGGGATTTCCACAACTGTAGTTGTTCTTGTTACGACTAGATGAACAGTTCTGTTCATATCTTGAGCTAGAGCTTCTCTCTTTGCCTCTACTCTTGTAGAATTTGTTGAATTTACTGACCATGAGGCTTATCTCTTAATTGGTAACAAGGTTGTCCTTTGAAGTGGCGGGAGCATTACTTGAAGCTTTGTAAGCACCACTTGACTTGTTGTGCATCTCTTCTTTGTCCTTGAGTGACATTTCATGCGCAACAATCCTTTCAATGACTCTCGTTTGGCTGCAGATCATTGTAGTTTGGAATCATTTGGATCAATGTGCACACGGTGTCATACTTCCCATCCAAGGCTCTAAGTATCTTCTATTGGAAATATGCCCTAAGGAAATAACAAATTGGTTATTATTATATTTCCTTGTTCATGATAATCGTTTATTATCCAAGCTGGAATTGTATTGATTGGAAACTCAAATACATGTGTGGATACATAGACAACACACTGTCCCTAGTGAGCCTCTAGTTGACTAGCTCATTGATAAAAATGGTCAAGGTTTCCTGGCCATAGACAAGTGTTGTCACTTGATAACGGGATCACATCATTAGAAGAATGATGTGATGGACAAGACCCAAAATATGAACATAGCATATGATCGTGTCAGTTTATTGCTACTGTTTTCTGCATGTCAATGTATCTGTTCCTATGACCATGAGATCATGCAACTCCCGGACACCGGAGGAATGCCTTATGTGTATCAAACAACGCAATATAACTGGAAGACTATAAAGGTGCTCTAAAAATATCTCCAAAGGTGTCTATTGGGTTAGCATGAATCAAGAGTGTGATGTGTCACTCCGTGTGACGGAGAGGTATCTCGGGGCCCACTCGGTAATACAACATCACAACAAGCCTTGCAAGCAATGAGACTAAGGAGTTAGTCACGAGATCTTGTATTACAGAACGAGTAAAGAGACTTGCGAGTAACGAGATTGAACTAGGTATGGAGATACCGACGATCGAATCTCGGGCAAGTAACATACCAAAGGACAAAGGGAACAACATACGACATTAACTGAATCTTTGACATAGAGGTTGAACCGATAGAGATCTTTGTATAATATGTAGGAGCCAATACAGACATCCAGATCCCAGTATTGGTTATTGACCGGGGAGTGTCTGAGGTCATGTCTGCATAGTTCTCGAACCCGTAGGGTCTAGACACTTAAGGTTCAGTGGCGTTTCGGTATAGTTGAGTTATAGGTGTTGGTGACCAAAGGTTATTTGGAGTCCCATATGAGATCTTGGACGTCATGAGGAGCTTCAGAATGGTTCAGAGGTAATGATTGATATATAGGAAGCCCTATTTTGGTCACCAGAAAAGTTTCGAGCTCATCGGTAGTGTAGAGGGGGTGCCGCACTACTAGAAAAAGGGCTATAGCTAATATGGACATTAATGGCGCACCATGTATGTGGTGCGCCACTGATATATAGCAGTGGCGCACCAGAGACTAGTGCACCATTAGTGTCCATATTACTTATGGCGCACCTTGTGTGTGGTACGCCATTACTATCTTTGTCCTGGCCCCACACACTTTAATAGATATATCAGTGGCGCACCAGGGGAAGTGCGCCATTACTAGTTTTAACTAGTAATGGCGCACCATATCCACGGTGCGCCAGAACTAACAATTGTTTTTTCAGTTTTTCTTTTCAAAACTACTAATGGCGCATTCTTACCAGGTGCGCCATTAGTAACCCTGGTTACCAATGGCGCATTCTTAGGTGGGTGCGCCATTGATAACCAGGAGTCAAAAAAAACTCCCGCTCCCCTCCCCTCGTGGCTCTCCTCCCGATCCAATCCAGCGAAACTCCCGCTCTCGCGCGATCCCTCTGGCCGCCCCTCCCACCGCACCTGCCGCCGCCGGTTGAACCCCCTGCTACCCCCTCGGCGCTGCGCCACCGCCTGCCTCGCACCGTGCCCTCCCCGCTCCCTGCCTTTCCCCACTATCGCGAGGAACCCCCGATGATGGGCGACGACAAGGGCGCCGCCGCCTTCCCCTTCGCCTCCACCGCGCTCCCCTCCTTCGGTCGCGAGGTTTGCCCTGAGGTTCTCCCCCCCTCCCTCCCCCTCATTTTTCAAACGCCCGTATGACTTTAACCAGTACCTACACAAAGTAGGGAGTTGGATACTAAGTTGTAAAATTAATCTCACCTGTTGTTCCATTCGATCTTCTGCATGTTATTAAGAGAAGCATAACCTTTGAATTTGAATGAACTGATAATGCGCGTGAAATCATAAGCCTGAGCTAGTAAACACAAATAATGTTACGCGATGGTCAAGGAAGTTGTACAATGATTGAAGTTCAGGTATGATAGATGCATTTACAAAGTTCCATTGAGAATTAAGGTTCACAGAGATAATGCATGCTAGAAATCATGTTCATAGCTAGCATCACACTACTCTATTGCAGCGAGCTACGCAGAGAATACCAATATATCGAGTTAGCTTAGCAAAAATTCATTTGCGTTAGCTCAACCAAAAATCCGTTCATGTTAGCTCAACTAAAATCTCTTTGCGTCAGCTTAACCATAACATGGTGGGGCTTTAGGTTGTATAGCATTTGACCTTAGCTTATAAAGTCATAATGAATACTGAACAGAGGTCAAAGAATTAAAGTGTATCCTATAGTGCTACTGGATAGCCTGGTACCTCTTGGTACTTACACTTATGAGGGATGTGCTTCCCACTTGCCCAATTTAAAATATCGAATGTGTCTTGTACCTACGGGATTTTCCATCCAAAACTTCCAAGAGCTAGTCCATCACTCTTATTTCAATGGTTAGGTTTCAAATTTTTAAATAAATGGACCACGTACCACTTTTCGTCGAAGAGCTAAGTGTGTAAGTTAGAACTAGTTGTGAAGACCACATACTACTTTGCTTATTACTAATGGAAGGGTGTGCATGGGCATTCTCCTAGATGGTTATGAGTCACTTGAGAGCCTTAATGGACCGATGGAATTAAGAGTTTGTACATGACCTGGTGAACTCCTACATGAAGAATGACCCCAAGTAAGGCCTCCTTAGTTGTTGAAATGGTGAGATATTTTCCTGTAGACAAGAGCTTGGTAGTCTAGGCCTTTGCGGCCAAGCCAGCTAAAGTCTTGTATTTTTGGCTTTTTGGACTATGTATCTAAATCTTCACCAAGGAGTAGGGTTCCAGCCAACATTCGAAACCTTGAGTGAACATAAACCATGAGTGTATCTAAATCCGCTGTTAATAAAGAAAAAATACAATTGTTGTGGGTACCTGAAAATAATGAATCATATCAACTGAGTTAACACCAAGTGAACCTCCATATATTACTCGACCTCCTCGTTTCAAAAGAAGCAGCTACAAGAAAAGATTGACAACGTCAGCACACAAAAACAATTTATGCATTGCAATGAACCATGGTACCGAGAGAGGTATCATTCATCTTACTTTTACATTTTACATGCTAATATTACTATTGTGCCATGGTACCGAGAGAGGTATCATTCATCTTACATTTACTTGCCATGAACCATGTTACCGAGAGAGGTATACCTGTAATATATTGCACCGAAAGAGTGCTCTTCATGTTTGGTAGCTTTGCTTGTTTTGCTGGAATGTTGATTCATTACCGTTCCGGCAAATTTCAGGCGCTCCTTATGTCCACTTTTTAGTAAATGTCGTGCCCAAATTTTCTCTATTTTAGGAATTGTCGTCTGACGACGAATATGTTATGTGTGAATACTGCCAAGACAAGCGCGACCATTGTGACACGCCTTTCCTAGTTGATGATAGGCACTTCAGCATCATGTTGGATGGGGACTTCAAAGTGGATACATTAAGTCACAACGACAAGTCTTTTTCGTAATTAAGCATGACTTCTTTTGCTTCAATTTTTAATTTTTATTTTTTACTATTCTACTAGCGTATCCCCTGCCATGAAAGACATTATGTGTTGGATAAGATTTGTTTCAGTACTGAAGAAACTATGGAGGTAAAGATAGTTCACTTGAGGATCGAGCATGGTTATACTATTGCCGTAAAATTGTACAATGCAGATACCTGCTCCTTTTTTGAATGCAAAACTTGGGTAGCACTATGCAAGGCTAATGCATTTGTGCCTAATATGCTTATCACCTTTGATATTCGTCCGGAAGATAAATTGAAGGTAATATCGACATCTGGGTCGATGTGCAGACGCCTCCAGTTCTACCATTACGTGAGTTTCTCAACCACACTTATTAAGTAATTTAAATTGATTATTTAAAAATAGTTCAGAACTTATTTCCATTGACACCTTATTTTCATTCTTCAAAAATTGTACGGAAAATGGTAGACACAACCTATAACTACAATGATGAAGCAGAATTAACTTTTCAGGAGATACATCATCTTGTCCATTTTATCAATGATCTTGATAAGTAAAATACCAATCAACAAACTTCCCAACATTATGGTCAATATGTGCCACTAGTGCACGTGGTGAACTACGATAACATGCATGGAGATTGCATGTTAAGATTTTCTACTATTACGACATCCATGCATCTTTTGCATAAATTCTTGTAAAACTAAACTACATTGCTAGCTACAAAGCTAATACTATGTTTTTCAACAGAAAATCCCAGAAGATTTTGTGCCTCATCTGATGTTACTAAGAGGTCGCGTTCATGTTATGATGATACGACCAGCACGGCCAGGTCAGCCTAGGTATCTGATGTACTCCTGTCCATACCGGATTTCTAAAACCGATGAAGTCATGACAATCAAAGATTGGAAAAAAATGTATGGTCTATCCTAGATAGCTACTTGGAAGCAACATTGTGCGTAGGCCAAAAATTGGAGACAAGATGATCTCCATTCTCCATAATGGAGAGTCGGGGCCTATCTTGTTTTTTGGTATTCTACCTAAGCAGAGGAGTAGGTCCTAGGTTCAATGTGTTATTATGTGCTACAATGTGATGATGTGCTACAATGTGTTAATGTGATGATGTGCTACAATGTATTAAATAGTATTGGTGGTAATGACTATGATGATTATTAGCTATTTCCGAGATGATGTGATGATGTGCTACAATGTGTTAGAGATTGACGATGATGATGATGATGTGCTACAATGTATTTTGTAACCTGTGCACCATCTAAAAGTGCACAAGTTACAATCATGATGACGATGACGGTGATGATGATGATGTGCTACAATGTCCTAAAAAAATCCTTATATTCATAGTAGTGGCGCACCATCTAAAAGTGCGCCATTAGTAAACCCACACCAGTGGCACACTTTGGGGCCTACTAATGGTGCATCTGGTGGTGCGCCACTGTTATGTATATTAAAGTGGCGCACCAGGGGTGCGCCATTACTATTTATTAGTAGTGGCGTGATAATAGTGGCGCACCTATAGTGCGCCATTAGTAGGAAAAATAGGTGCGCCACTAATAGCCTTTTTTCTAGTAGTGTCGGTAGGTTACCGGGGGACCACCGGGAGGGGTCACTACTGGAATTCAGAATTTTGCCGTGTGCCTTGCCTTTGCCGTCTGCTGACACATGGCAAAGGTACTCTTTACCGTCTGCTGTCATAGTGCTGACGGCAAAGAGGTGGCTGATGGCAAGTTTTAATTTGCCGTCGGCCATCTCTTTGTCGTCCGCTGGCGGACGACAAAGGTATGGCACACGGCAAAGCCCGCCACCCAAACGGCCGAAACCCACCCCACCCACCCGCCCATTTGCCGTCTACCTGGGACTCCTTTGCCGTCTACCTAGGACCACGGCGGACGGCAAAGGGGACGGCGGTCCCACCCCACTAACTGCTGCCGGCCCCCACTACCTCCCGCACGGCTTCGCCCTCCTCTCGGCTCCCGCACGACCTCTCCCGCACGCCCGCCCCTCCCCCACCCGGCGCTGCCACCAACCTGCGCCGCCCCCACCCGCCGCCGCCACCACCCTGCTCCGCAACCACCCTGCGCCGCCACCACCCAGCGCCTCCCCCACCCGGCGCCGCCACCACCCTGCGTCGCCCCTCGCTGCTCCGCCACCACCCTGCACCCCCCGCCCCTCCTCCCTGCGCCGCGACCACCCTGCACCGCCCGCCCCTCCTCCCTGCGCCGCCAGTACATTTTTTTTTCTTTTTTTTGTTAAATAATGTAGTTAGTTTATTAGGTAGAATAAAGTAGATAGAAAAAATAGATAGAAAAGAAAAAAACTTAGAACAAAATAATAGAAGAAAGTTAGTTTTTTCCTGTTAAATTAGATAATTAGATTTTTCTTTTTTCTGTTAAATTATATAGTTAGTTTATTAGGTAGAATAAAGTAGATTGAAAAGAAATAATATAAAAAATAGATAGAAAAGAAAAAACTTAGAACAAAAAAGAAGAAGAAGAAGAAGAAGAAGAAGAAAGAGGAGAGGAGGAGAAAGAGAAAGGAAAGAAGAAATAGAAGAAGAGGAGGAGGAGGAGGAGGAGGAGAAAAAAGAAGAAGAAGAAGAAGAAGAAGAAGAAGAGAAGAAGAAGAAGAGAAGAAGAGAATAAGAAAAAAATAAGAAGGAGAAGAAGAGAAAAAGAAGAAGAAGTTGATTTTTTATTGTTTGGTATTTAGTGGTAGCTAGATTCTTTTTTAGTTACTTAGTGGTAGATTATGTTTTTGTTATAGTGGTAGATTCTGTTTTTGTTATTTTTTTGCTGTTTAGTGTTATCTAGGTTTAGCGATAGGTTTAGTTAGGTTGGTTAGTTAAGTTAGTTAGTTAGTTAGCTTACTAGAAAGAATAGGAAGAAGAAGAAGAGGAGGAGGAGGAGAAGAGGAGAAGAGGAGGAGGAGGAGGAGAAGAAGAAGAAGAATAGGAGGAGGAGAAGACAAAAAGAAGATCACATGTTTGGTATTTAGTTTTTTGGAATTAATTAGTAGTTTTAGTGGTAGATTCTGTTAGTTAATTAGTAGATTTAGTGGTAGATTCTGTTAGTTTATTCGCCCATCATTATTGCTTAGGTTCAAGACTACTTCAAAGAAGATCACATGTTCTTTTGTTGAAATCAAGTATGTCAAAATAATGTATCGTCTATATTTATTGGTACCGGAGCAAAACAGGACAACTTAAATAATATTGCCATCCTCAAATGTAGAAAATATCGAAAAGTTTTATATAAACTGAAAAGTAGTATAGGTAACCTGGAAAGTCCTCTGGACCAAAAGGGCAACTTTTGGACCTACGAACTTTGCGTGGTAGGTGCATGTCCATACAGCAGGGTAATTTCCTCAACAATGACATAATTAGTCCATTTAGCTCCAAAATACCATAATAAGCTCAAAATGACATAAGAAGCTTGGTTAGCTCATTAATATTATATACTTAGCTTGTTTTCCTCTAAAATGGGATAATTAGCCCATTTAGCTAAAAAAAAGACATAATTAGGTAATTTAGCTCCAACAAGAGGACAAGAGGAGAAGAAATAGGCAAAACAAAAAGATAGAAGAAAAAGAAGAGAAGAAGAAGAAGAGAAGAAGGAGAAGTAGGAGGAGGAGGAGAAAGCCAAGGATCTTCTAGTCCTTCTCCTCCTCCTCCTTCTCCTCCCCCTCCTCCTTCTTCTTGATTTCTTCTTCTTCTCCTCCTCCTCCTATTTCTTCTCCTCTTTCATATTATCCTTGCTTTAATTAACCCAACAATGACATAATTAGCCCATTTAGCTCCAAAATACCATAATAAGCTCAAAATGGCACAAGAACCTTGGTTAGCTCATGAATATTATATACTTAGCATGTTTTCCTCTAAAATGACATAATTGGAACATTTAGCTCAAAAAAGACATAATTAGGTAATTGAGCTCCAACAAGAGGAGAAGAGGAGAAGAAATAGGCAAAATGAAAAGATAGAAGAAGAAGAAGAAGAGAAGAAGAAGAAGAGAAGAAGGAGAAGGAGGAGGAGGAGGAGGAGAAGGCCAAGGACCTTCTAGTCCTTCTCCTCCTCCTCCTCCTTCTTATTCATTTCTTCTTCTTCTCCTCATCCTCCTCTTTCTTCTCCTCTTTCATATTATCCTTGCTTTAATTAACCCAACAATGACATAATTAGCCCATTTAGCTCCAAAATACCATAATAAGATCAAAATGGCACAATAACCTTGGTTAGCTCATGAATATTATATACTTAGCTTGTTTTCCTCTAAAATGACATAATGGGAACATTTAGCTCAAAAAAGACATAATTAGGTAATTTACCTCCAACAAGAGGAGAAGAGGAGAAGAAATAGGCAAAATGAAAAGAAAGAAGAAGAAGAAGAGAAGAAGAAGAAGAGAAGAAGGAGAAGGAGGAGGAGGAGGAGGAGGAGGAGAAGGCCAAGGACCTTCTAGTCCTTCTCCTCCTCCTCCTTCTCCTCCTCCTCCTCCTTCTTCTTGATTTCTTCTTGTTCTTCTCCTCCTCCTCTTTCTTCTCCTCTTTCATATTATCCTTGCTTTAATTAACCCAACAATGACATAATTAGCCCATTTAGCTCCAAAATACCATAATAAGCTCGAAATGGCACAAGAACCTTGGTTTGCTCATGAATATTATATACTTAGCTTGTTTTCCTCTAAAATGACATAATTGGAACATTTAGCTCAAAAAGACATAATTAGGTAATTTAGCTCCAACAAAAGTAGAAGAGGAGAAGAAATAGGCAAAATGAAAAGATAGAAGAAGAAGAAGAGAAGAAGAAGAAGAGAAGAAGGAGAAGGAGGAAGAGCAGGAGGAGGAGAAGGTCAAGGACCTTCTAGTCCTTCTCCTCCTCCTCCTCCTTCTTCTTGATTTCTTCTTCTTCTCCTCCTCCTCCTCTTTCTTCTCCTCTTTCATATTATCCCTGCTTTAATTAACCCAACAATGACATAATTAGCCCATTTAGCGCCAAAATACCATAATAAGCTCAAAATGGCACAAGAACCCTGGTTAGCTCATGAATATTATATACTTAGCTTGTTTTCCTCTAAAATGACATAATTAGAACATTTAGCTCAAAAAAGACATAATTAGGTAATTTAGCTCCAACAAGAGGAGAAGAGGAGAAGAAATAGGCAAAATGAAAAGATAGAAGAAGAAGAAGAGAAGAAGAAGAAGAGAAGAAGGAGAAGGAGGAGGAGGAGGAGGAGGAGGAGGAGGAGGAGAAGGCCAAGGACCTTCTAGTCCTTCTCCTCCTCCTCCTTCTCCTCCTCCTCCTCCTCCTTCTTTATTTCTTCTTCTTCTCCTCCTCCTCCTCTTTCTTCTCCTCTTTCATATTATCCTTGCTTTAATTAACCCAATAATGAAATAATTAGCCCATTTAGCTCCAAAATACCATAATAAGCTCAAAATGGCACAATAACCTTGGTTAGCTCATGAATATTATATACTTAGCTTGTTTTCCTCTAAAATGATATAATTGGAACATTTAGCTCAAAAAAGACATAATTAGGTAATTTAGCTCCAACAAGAGGAGAAGAGGAGAAGAAATAGGCAAAATGAAAAGATAGAAGACGAAGAAGAGAAGAAGAACAATAGAAGAAGGAGAAGGAGGAGGAGGAGGAGGAGGAGGAGGAGGAGAAGGCCAAGGACCTTCTAGTCCTTCTCCTCCTCCTCCTCCTTCTTCTTGATTTCTTCTACTTCTCCTCCTCCTCCTCTTTCTTATCCTCTTTCATACCATCCTTGCTTTAGTTAACCCAACAGTGACATAATTAGCCCATTTAGCTCCAAAATACCATAATAAGCTCAAAATGGCACAATAACCTTGGTTAGCTCATGAATATTATATACTTAGCTTGTTTTCCTCTAAATTGACATAATTGGAACATTTAGCTCAAAAAATACATAATTAGGTAATTTAGCTTCAAAGAGAGGAGAAGAGGAGAAGAAATAGGCAAAATGAAAAGATAGAAGAAGAAGAAGAGAAGAAGAAGAAGAGAAGAAGGAGAAGGAGTAGGAGGAGGAGGAGGAGGAGAAGGCCAAGGACCTTCTAGTCCTTCTCCTCCTCCTCCTCCTCCTTGATTTCTTATTATTCTCCTCCTCCTCCTCTTTCATATTATCCTTGCTTTAATTAATCCAACAATGACATAATTAGCCCATTTAGCTCCAAAATACCATAATAAGCTCAAAATGGCACAAGAACCTTGGTTAGCTCATGAATATTATATACTTAGCTTGTTTTCCTCTAAAATGACATAATTGGAACATTTAGCTCAAAAAAGACATAATTAGGTAATTTAGCTCCAACCAGAGGAGAAGAGGAGAAGAAATAGGCAAAATGAAAAGATAGAAGAAGAAGAAGAGAAGAAGAAGAAGAGAAGAAGGAGAAGGAGGAGGAGGAGGATGAGGAGGAGGAGGAGGAGGAGAAGGCCAAGGACCTTCTAGTCCTTCTCCTCCTCCTCCTTCTCCTCCTTCTTTATTTCTTCTTCTTCTCCTCCTCCTCCTCTTTCTTCTCCTCTTTCATATTATCCTTGCTTTAATTAACCCAATAATGAAATAATTAGCCCATTTAGCTCCAAAATACCATAATAAGCTCAAAATGGCACAATAACCTTGGTTAGCTCATGAATATTATATACTTAGATTGTTTTCCTCTAAAATGACATAATTGGAACATTTAGCTCAAAAAAGACATAATTAGGTAATTTAGCTCCAACAAGAGGAGAAGAGGAGAAGAAATAGGCAAAATGAAAAGATAGAAGACGAAGAAGAGAAGAAGAACAAGAGAAGAAGGAGAAGGAGGAGGAGGAGGAGGAGGAGGAGGAGAAGGCCAAGGACCTTCTAGTCCTTCTCCTCCTCCTCCTTCTCCTCCTCCTCCTCCTTCTTCTTGATTTCTTCTACTTCTTCTCCTCCTCCTCTTTCTTATCCTCTTTCATATCATCCTTGCTTTAGTTAACCCAACAGTGACATAATTAGCCCATTTAGCTCCAAAATACCATAATAAGCTCAAAATGGCACAATAACCTTGGTTAGCTCATGAATATTATATACTTAGCTTGTTTTCCTCTAAATTGACATAATTGGAACATTTAGCTCAAAAAATACATAATTAGGTAATTTAGCTTCAACGAGAGGAGAAGAGGAGAAGAAATAGGCAAAATGAAAAGATAGAAGAAGAAGAAGAGAAGAAGAAGAAGAGAAGAAGAAGAAGAGAAGAAGGAGGAGGAGGAGGAGGAGGAGGAGGAGGAGAAGGCCAAGGACCTTCTAGTCCTTCTCCTCCTCCTCCTCCTCCTTGATTTTTCTTATTCTCCTCCTCCTCCTCTTTCATATTATCCTTGCTTTAATTAACCCACCAATGACATAATTAGCCCATTTAGTTCCAAAATACCATAATAAGCTCAAAATGGCACAAGAACCTTGGTTAGCTCATGAATATTATATACTTAGCTTGTTTTCCTCTAAAATGACATAATTGGAACATTTAGCTCAAAAAAGACATAATTAGGTAATTTAGCTCCAACAAGAGGAGAAGAGGAGAAGAAATAGGCAAAATGAAAAGATAGAAGAAGAAGAAGAGAAGAAGAAGAAGAGAAGAAGGAGAAGGAGGAGGAGGAGGAGGAGGAGAAGGTCAAGGACCTTCTAGTCCTTCTCCTCCTCCTCCTCCTTCTTCTTTATTCCTTCTTCTTCTCCTCCTCCTCCTCTTTCTTCTCCTCTTTCATATTATCCTTGCTTTAATTAACCCAACAATGACATAATTAGCCCATTTAGCTCCAAAATACCATAATAAGCTCAAAATGGCACAAGAACCTTGTTAGCTCATGAATATTATATACTTAGCTTCTTTTCCTCTAAAATGACATAATTGGAACATTTAGCTCAAAAAAGACATAATTAGGTAATTTAGCTCCAACAAGAGGAGAAGAGGAGAAGAAATAGGCAAAATGAAAATATAGAAGAAGAAGAAGAAGAGAAGAAGAAGAAGAGAAGAAGGAGAAGGAGGAGGAGGAGGAGGAGGAGGAGAAGGCCAAGAACCTTCTAGTCGTTCTCCTCCTCCTACTTCTCCTCCTCCTCCTCCTCCTTCTTGATTTCTTGTTCTTCTCCTCCTCCTCCTCTTTCTTCTCCTCTTTCATTATCCTTGCTTTAATTAACCCACCAATGACATAATTAGTCCATTTAGCTCCTAAATACCATAATAAGCTCAAAATGGCACAAGAACCTTGGTTAGCTCATGAATATTATATACTTAGCTTGTTTTCCTCTAAAATGACATAATTAGCCCATTTAGCTCAAAAAGAAGGAGAAGGAAGAAGAAGAAGAAGAAGAAGAAGAAGAAGAGAAGAAGAAGAGAAGGAGAAGGAGAAGAAGAAGGAGGAGGAGAAGAAGAGAAGAAGAAGGATCAGGAGGAGAAGAAGGAGAAGGAGGCCTCCTTCTTCTCCTTATTCTCCTCTCCTTCTTCTCCTCCTTCTTCTCCTTCTTCTTCTCTTGTTTTTTCTTCTTCTCCTCCTCCTTCTCCTTCTCCTTGCCCTTCCCCTCCTCCTCCTCCTCCTCCTCCTCCTTCTTTTTTTTCTTCTCCTTGTTCTCTTATTGCTTCTTCTCTTTCTTCTTCAATTTAGCTTATTTGTCATATATATGTTGTTCTTCTTCTTCTTCTGACTTTCTTATTCCCATTTTGCAGATTGGATGTACTACATGCATGGAAGCTGGCGTTGGAGTGCTTTAGTTTCTGTTTTTATTTGAGTTGATGAACAATGTGGAACTATATGTATATGTATATATGGATGAACAATATATGTGCAACTATATGTATCACTACTGAAATTCAGAAATTTGCCATCTGCCAAGGCGGACGGCAAAGGGGGCAACCACGGACGGCAAAGACTTTGTCGTCTGCCCCCTCATGGCAAAGTAGACGGTAAAAAAAATCCGGTGAAGAGGCTCTTTGCCGTCTACCTTCACAAAGCGGACGGCAAGGAATCTTTGCCATGACGGGGCAGACGGCCAAATAAATGGGACGGCATATATTGCAACGTCCCCGTTAAGTGTTAACGGCAGGCCTCGTCTCTTTGCCGTCTGCCTTCCCCCCTTTGCGATGTGGGGGCTGACGGCAAAGAGGGGAGAGAGAGGGGCAGATTCCCCCTTTGCCGTCTGCCTTCCCCCCTTTGCCATGAGGGGGCAGACGGCAAAGAGGGGAGACAGAGCGGGCAGATTCCCCCTTTGCCATGTGCCTTCACCCCTTTGCCATGTGGGGGCTGACGGCAAAGGGGGAGAGAGAGGGGGAAGATTCCCCCTTTGCCATGTGCCTTCCCCCCTTTGCCATGTGGGGGCTGACGGCAAAGGGGGAGAGAGAGGGGGCAGATTCCCCCTTTGCCATGTGCCTTCCCCCCTTTGCCATGTGTTGGCAGACGGCAAAGAGGGGAGAAAGAGGGGGCAGATTCCCCCTTTGCCATGTGCCTTCCCCCCTTTGCCATGTGTTGGCAGACGGCAAAGAGGGGAACCAGCCCCTTTTTTATTTATTTTTTGTTATATCCAGCATTTTTAACAATAATCAGGATATATATATATATTTGACATAAATAAATTTCTTTCCATACTCATAACCATATTAAAATAACTCTCATCCTTAGTGCATACATATTATGCAAGTTACATCCGTACAAAACCATATATTACACCAGTTTCATCCATGTGCATACAAAGTTTCATATATTCATATACTACAATAGTTTCAATACAACCCATGGTACAAGAAATCATCTTTAAGCATTTCATCAACCAAGCTTCCCGTGAAGTGAAGGTAATCTGCAAAATGACAAATAAGAAAGTTAGAAAAATAATACTAGATGAAGTAGTCTATATATAGGTTATTTTGGAGAGAAATTAGCTAAGTATAGACCATTTAGGAGCTAACTAAGCTAATTATGTCATTTCGGTGGAACCCTAGCTAACTATAGGAGAAGAGAAAGAGAAGAAGAAGTAAAAGAAGGAGGAGGAGGAGGAGAAGGAGAAGGAAGAGGAGAAGAAGAAGAAAAAGGAGGAGGAGGAGGAGGAGGAGGAGAAGGAGAAGGAAGAGGAGAAGAAGAAGAAGGAGAAGAAGGAGAAGAAGAAGGAGAAGAAGGAGAAGAAGAAGGAGAAGGAGCGGGAGGGAGTTCAAGGCCGCATACTCAAGCCTAAATAAGGCACATCCATTCTCACAGGCATGTATCTTCTCATAGGGCATCTTAAGTACACGGAGGATTTTCTCTGTCTGGTACAGGTTTGCAGGCAGTACATGGCCTTTGGATAGAAAGCGTCCAAATATCGTCATCATCGCGTCCATGCAACCTACACGCTAATAGGTAAAGATAGGTCCTAATCCCACCCGAGTATGTGTAGACTGGGTTCGTTTTCCCATGCTCTGCTCCAGATGCGACGCAGAATTTCGACATCACCTCCCTGCTGTTCTCCTGATACACGTCTCGGCAATAAGCAGAGAGGATGTGTACCCGGAGAACAACAGGGGAGGCACTGACGAAATTCCGCATCGGATCCGGAGCACAGCATACGGGAAAACAAACCCAATCTACACATACTCGGGTTGTCCATGGATAATGTTGGACAATTCGAAAGGATGGCGGTTATAAATATGCAAAGAAATGCATATTTATAGATGTCGCCCTTTCGAATGGGAGACGCATACTGGTCACGCATACTCTTGATTGAAGAAACCTATAGCTAGCAAGTTTCATCGGCAGGAACACCGGGACAGAGCAAATTAAGGGGGTAGGAGGAGAAGTCATTTGTGCTCACCAACAACGCAAGGGCGGAGCTCGTCCAACGCACGTGGAGGTCGTCGAACAACTGCACATTGAAATTCACCCGATCAACACAAATATGATGTTTTTGTAATTAACATAACTATATGACCTAACTCATAACTAAGTGGGTCAGTGTCATCGGGGGTCGAAGGTCACTGGCGTCGGGGATTGGGGTCTTTTCGGTCAACAAGAGGCCGAAGAGGTGTCGGGGCTCGGGGGTTGGGGGTCAGTGGCGTCGGGGGTCGGGGTAGGGGGTCGGGGGTCGAGGGTGAGTGTTGTCGGGGGTCGGGGGTCGGGGGTCGAGGGTCAGTGCTGTCGGGCGTCGGGGGTCGGGGGTCAGTGGCGTCGGGGGTCGGGGTAGGGGGTCGGGGGTCGAGGGTGACTGTTGTCGGGGGTTGAGGGTCAGTGGCGTCGGGCGTCGGGGGTCGGGGGTCAGTGGCGTCGGGTGTCGGGGTAGGGGGTCAGGGGTCGAGGGTGAGTGTTGTCGGGTGTCGGGGGTCGAGGGTCAGTGGCGTCGGGCGTCGGGGGTCGGGGGTCAGTGGCGTCGGGGGTCGGGGTAGGGGGTCGGGGGTCGAGGGTGAGTGTTGTCGGGGGTCGAGGGTCGGGGGTCGAGGGTCAGTGTCGTCGGGCGTCGGGGATCTGGGGTCAGTGGCGTCGGGGGTCGGGGTCGGGGGTCGAGGGTGAGTGTTGTCGGGGGTTGAGGGTCACTAGCGTCGGGGGTTGGGGTCTTTTCGGTCAACAAGAGGCCAAAGAGGTGTCCGGGCTCGGGAGTTGGGGGTCAATGGCGTCACGGTCGGGGTAGGGGGTCGGGGGTCGACGGTGAGTGGCGTCGGGGGTCAGGGGTCAGTGGCGTCGGGGGTCGGGGGGTCGGGGGTTCGCGTACTACGGCATCTCCTCCAACTTCATCAGCTACCTGACCGGCCCGCTCGGGGATAGCACGGCCACCGCCTCCGCCGTCAACGCCTGGTCCGGCGCCGCGTCCATGTTTCAAAATTTCATTGTTTTGTCCGGTGGAAGCACACACAACACAACATAGTGGTTCCCACGTCGCTGTGCTCATGAATCAGCTGGACCGGGTCGATCTTTTTTTTGGGAGGGTACCGGGTCGATCTTCGAAGATAGAATAATGTGCTCAACCCTAAACCTTTTTCTTTTCTAATGACACCACTTTTTTCTTGAAACACATCATCAGTACTCCCGAGTCAAAAAAATATATTGTTTTTTAGCCATTCCGATGAAGAGGTACTATGAGAAAAAAATATTTTTTGTACATAATAAGTATCACATGTGTGACACAGAACACATCGGCGTTTTCAAACTACAAATACCATTAAATAGAAACAAAACCAAAAAAACACATCATGCTTGACAACTAATGTTATCATCCTCGGGTCATTAATTTTACCATAAAGAATTAGCATATATAGTATAACCTAACAAACTAATTACCACAAACTAATTACCATGAACCTAAAAATGACAAAAGAAAAAAAAAACAGAAATAAATTTACCTAAGGGAGGAAGGGCGGTGCAGGGAGGAGGGGCGGCGCAGGAGGTGGCGCAGGGAGGAGGGGTGCCGCAGGGAGGAGGGGCGGTGTAGGAGGGGCGGCGCCGGGAGGGGCAGGCGCCCGGAGGAGGGGCGGCGCAGGGAGGAGGGGCGGCGCGGGGCAGGCGGCGGCGGCGCGGGGCCGGGAGGAGGAGCGGCGCGGGGCAGGCGGCGGCAGGCGGCCGCGCGGGGCAGGCGGCGGCGCAGGGCAGGGAAGAGGAGCGGCGCGAGGCAGGCGGCGGCGCGGGGCAGCCGCGGCGCAGACAGCAGGCGCATGGCAGGCGGCGGTGCGGGACGTCGGCAGGCGGCGGCGCGGGGCAGGGATTCGAGCAACCGGCTACGTGGGAAGGGTTGGAGGGGGGCGGGGGTGCGCGTGGACGTGGCAAGGCTGCCAGGCCTTTGCCGTCCGCCGCGCTCCTAGGCTGACGGCAAAGGCCCCCAAGGCCGATGGCAAAGGTCCCGGGGGGGGGGAGCACCGGGTGAGAGGTTGGGTTGGTGGGCCGCCGTCACCTTTGCCGTCCGCGTAGAGGAGGGGTGTGTGGGGTGGCGTTTCGGCCGTTGGGGGGGGTGCTTTGCCGTCCGCCCTCCCTTTGCCGTCCGCGTAGGGCTTCTGTGCCGTCGGCCAGCGGACGGCAAAGAAGTGGCCGACGGCAAAATAATCTTTTTCCATCTGCCACCTCTTTGCCGTCAGCACTGTGACAGCTGACGGCAAAGAGTACCTTTGCCATGTGTCAGCTGACGGCAAAGGCCAAGCAGACGGCAAATTTCTGAATTCCAGTAGTGTATGTATATATGGATGAAACTTTGTATGTGTTGGTTCTTTTGATATATGGGATGTACGTTGATGAACAAAGGGCATTGATGAGCTTTATATTTATATCATATATGTGTTGTGACCTATTTATCATATATGTGCTATGAATTATATGTATATGTGCTGTGAAATAGAAAAATAAACAAAAATGTGACAATATAGGCTCTTCGCCGTCTGCCAGCTGACGACAAAAGCCTTTGCCGTCACCTGACCGACGGCAAAGGTGCCACGTGGCGCCCAGCTGTGCAACCTGGGCAGTAGCAGTCGGCCATATAGTCTCTTTGCCATCAGCCTCCAGGGGGCAGACGACAAAGAAGAGGGAACAGAGGAGGGGGGAGGAGGAGATAGACGGCAAAGAGTGGAGAGAGGGGGGAGGGGAGGACCCGGCAGACGGCAAAGGTGGACGTGGAGGCAGACGACAAAGATGGAGGGGGAGGGGAGTGGAGGAGAAGGCAGACGGCAAAGATGGACGGGGAGGCAGACGGCAAAGGCTCCGTTAACCCCTAACGGAGGCAACGCGTGTCTGCTGCCGTCTCAAGAGCTTTGCCAACAGCTCCTGAGGAAAGCTGACGGCAAAGAGCTTTGTCGTCCGCCTTGCACGGGCAGACGACAAAGAAGGTCCTATGCCGTCGTAGGCTGACGCAGAAATTTTGCCGGCCGTGACAATCTTTGCCGTCTCTGGTATTGTCTTTGCCGTCCGGGATATTGTCTTTGCCGTCTATGATGGCAAACGGCAAAGAAGGTGATTCCTGTACTGGGTGTGATGACCCAAAGGCTTCATGGTCTGTGAGAGGACGTAGACCAGCCCTTAGTGGGATGTCCAAAGCCTCCCCTAAGGGCCCATGCAGCTAGGAGAAGAGATAAAAGGCAAAAGTCCTTTAAAAGGAAGGGACGGAGGAGTCCTCCCAAAGTAGTCCACCTTCCCACAACGGAACGTGGACTCTTCCTTAGGGTTTGGTCGAACCTCTCTTTGGAGGAGGGGCCAAGGCAGCCTCCTCTCCTCTCCTCCTATATATACTAGAGGTTTTTGAGGTTTTTGGACACAACAATTGCCACGTGCTCCCTCTACCTCTCTCTAGATCTGTTTCTGCTCTAGTCTAGTTCGACGGTGCTTAGGCGAAGCCCTGCTGGATTAGTTCACCACCACCACCACCACGTCGCCATGCTGGAGAACTCATCTATCTCTCCGCCCTTCTTGTTGGATCAAGAAGGCGGGGATCGTCATCGAGTTGTACGTGTGCTGAACGCGGAGGTGCCTTTTGTTCGGCACTAGATTGGAATGTATCGTGATGGGATCGCGGGACACATCGTGATGAGATCGCGGGAAGGGCTGCAATTTGAATCGCGAAGATCTTACACTACATCAACCGCGTTATATACGCTTCTGCTTAGCGATCTACAAGGGTATGTAGATTCACTCTGCCCTCTCGTAGATGATCATCACCATGGATAGGAATTGCGTGCGCGTAGGAAATTTTTTGTTTCCCATGCAACGTTCCCCAACAGTGGCATCATGATCTAGGTTCATCCATAGATGACATCTCGAGTCGAACACAAAAGAGTTTGTGGGCGTTGATGTTCAATTTTCTGCCCTCCTTAGTCTTTTCTTGATTCGGCGGTATTGTTGGATTCAAGCGACCCACATCAAGTTTACTCGTATGCTTACGAGAGACCGGTTTCATCGATTGACATGCAACTTCTTGCATAATGATGACTGACGGGTGTTTGTTTCTTCAACTTTAGTTGAATCCGATTTAACCGAGGCAGTCTTTGGAGAAGGTTAAATAGAAAATTGCATATCACTGTTGTGGTTTTGCGTAAGTAAGATGCGATCATAATAGATACCCATAGCAGCCACGTAAAACATGCAACTACAAATTAGAGGACATCTAGCTTGTTTTTGCAGGGTATGCACGTGATGTGATATGGCCAAAGACATTATATGATATGTTGGATGTATGAGATGATCATGTTGTAATAGTTGAATATCGACTTGCATGTCGATGCTACGGTAACCGGCAGGAGCCATAGGGTTGTCTTTAATTATTTTGCGATTCGATATGCTTTGCTTGATTGCTAGTATTAGCTTTAGTAGTAACACCATAGCTAGCGCGAAAACCTCGATGGCAGCACAATGATGGAGATCACGGTGTGGCGTCGGTGACGATGGAGATCATGTCGGTGCTTTCATTATGGAGATCAAGAAGCACAAGTTCATGGCCAAGTCATGAAACTTACGATTTCCATGTGATGTGAATCCTTTTATGCACCTTGTTTTACTTAGGATGACGGTAGCATTATAAGGTGATCCCTCACTAAAATTTCAAGATAAAATTATGTTCTCCCCGATTGTGCACCATTGCGATACACCTCGTGATGATCGGGTGTGATAGACTCAATGTTCACACACAATGGGTGCAAAACAGTTGCACACGCGGAACATTCGGGTTAAACTTGACGACCTAGCATGTACAAACATGGCATCGGAACACAAGAGACCAAAAGGTCGAGCATGAATCATATAGTTGATATGATCAACATGGAGATGTTCACCATTGAAGGTAAACTCAACTCACGTGATGATCGGACATGAGTTAGTGAATTTGGATCATGTGACACTCGAATGACTAGAGGGATGTCAATTTGAGTGGCAGTTCTTAAGTAATATGATTAATTGAACTCATTATCATGAACATAGTCAAAAGGTTTTTGCGAATTATGTTGTAGCTTGCGCTGTAGCTCTACTGTTTGTGATATGTTGCTAGAGAATATTTGTTGAAAGATGATAGTAACAATTATGCGTACTGGGTCCGTAAATGAGGATTGTCCTCATTGTTGCACGGAAGGGCTATGTCCTTAATGCACCGCTCTGTGTGCTGAACCCCAAGCGTCTTCTGTGGATGTTGCGAACATCTGGCATACACATTTTTGATGACTACATGATAGTTTAGTGCGTAATGCTTAACGTCTTAGAATTGAGGCGCCGTAGACGTTTTGAACTTAATGGAACATATGTGATGTTCCCAGAGTTGAAATTGGGATTTCAGGCTCATGCCCACGTCAAGAGGTATGAGACCTCTGACAAGTTTCTTGGCCTGCGAAGTAAGGGAGAATAGTTCAATCGTTGAGCATGTGCTCAGATTGTCTGAGTACTACAATCACTTGAATCAAGTGGGAGTTGATCTTCCAATAAGATAGTGATTAACATAGTTCTCCAATGTCACTCCCACCAAGCTACTATAGCTTCGTGATGAACTATAACATGTCAGGGGTATATATAATGATTCTTGAGCTATTCGCGATGTTTGACACCGCAAAAGTAGAAATCAAAAAGGAGCATCAATTGTTGATGGTTTGCAAAACCAGTAGTTTCATGAAGGGCAAGGGTAAGAAGGGATACTTCATGGAATGGCAAACCAGTTGCTGCTCTAGTGAAGAGACCCAAGGTTGAACCCAAACCCAAGACTAAGTGCTTCTCTGATGAGGGGAACAGTCACTGAAGAGGAACTACCCGAGATACTTGGTAGATGAGAAGGCTAGCAAAGTCGACGAAAGTATATTCGATATACATGATATTGATGTGTAATTTACTAGTACTCCTAGTAGCACCAAGGTATTAGATACTGGTTCGGTTGCTAAATATTAGGAACTCTAAATAAAAGATACGGGATAAACGTAGACTAGCTGAAGGCGAGGTGACGATATGTGTTGGAAGTGTTTCCAAGGTTTATGTGATCAAACATCGCACACTCCCTCTACCATCGGGATTAGTGTTAAACCTAGATAATTGTTAGTTGGTGTTTGCGTTGAGCATAGACATGATTAGATTGTGTTTATCGCAATATGGTTATTCATTTAAAGAGAATAATGCTTACTCTGTTTATTAGAATAATACCTTCAATGATCTTTCACCTAAAATGGATGGTTTATTGAATCTCGATCGTAGTGATACACATGTTCATAATATTGATGTCAAAAGATACAAAGTAGTAATGATAGTACCACTTACTTGTGGCACTTCCACTTGAGTCATATTGGTATAAAACACATGAAAAAGCTCCATGAGGATGGATCTTTGGACTCACTTGATTTTGAATCACTTGAGACATCCTAATCATACCAGATGGGCAAGACCTGAAGGCCTCGTTTTCCATCGAGATGGAACAAGATAGTAACTTATTGAAAGTAATACATTTTTTATGTATGAAGTCCAATGTGTGCTCAGGCACGCTGTGGATATTGTTATCTTCTTACTTTACACATGATTTTAGTAGATACTAGTATTTTCTTGATGAAACACATGTCTGAATTATTGAAAGGTTCAAGTAATTTCAGAGCGAAGTTGAAGATCATCGTAACAAGAGGATAAAATGTCTACGATATGATCGTAGAGATGAATATCTAAGTTGTAAATTTGGTACACATTTAAGACAATGTGAAAATTGTTTCACAACTCATGCCACCTGGAACACCACAGTGTGATGGTGTGTCCGAACGTCGTAGCCACGCCCTATTGGATATGGTGCATACTATGATGTCTCTTGTCGAATTACCACTATCATTTTTTGGTGATGCATTAGAGACAACCATATTCTCTTTAAATAGGGCATCATGTAATTCCTTTGAGATGACACTATATGAACTATGGTTTGGAGAAACCTAAGCTATCATTTCTTAAAAGTTTGGGCCTACGAAGCTTATGTGAAAATATTTCACACTGATAAGCTCGAACCCAAAGCGGATAAATGCATCTTCATGGGACACCCAAAACAGTTGGGTATACCTCCTATCTCAGATCTAGAAGCAAAGTGTTTATTTCTAGAAACGGGTCCTTTCTCGAGAAAAGTTTTCTCTCGAAATAATTTAGTGGGAGGATGGTGGAACATTATGAGGTTTTGAACCATCACTTTAACCGGAGAGTAGAAGGGCGCAGGAAGTGGTTCCTATGGCGCCTACACCAGTTGAAGTGGAAGCCAATGATGGTGATCATGAAGCTTAGAATCATGTTACTACAAACCTCATACGTCGACAAGGTCACGTACTTCTACAGAGTGGTACGGTAACCCTGTCTTGGAGGTCATGTTGCTGGACAACAATGAACCTACGAGCTATTGAGAAGCGATGTTGGGCTCGGGTTCCAACAAATGGCTGGAGGCCATGAAATCCGAGAGAGGATCCATGTACGAAAAGAAAGTGTGGACTTTGGAAGAACTAGTTGATAGTCGTAAGAATGTTAAGTACGGATGGATTTGTATAAGGAAGACAGACGACGATGGTGAAAGTCACCATTTAGAAAGCTCCGCTTGTTGGAAAGAAGTTTCCGACAAGTTCAACGAGTTGACTGTGATGAGACTTTCTCACTCATAGCAATGCTAAAAGTCCGTTGGAATTATGTTAGGAGTTGGTGCATTTTCAATTATTAAATCTTGCAGATGGATATCAAAACATTGTTTCCTCGACGGTTTCCTTGAGGAAAGGTTGTATGTGATACAACCAGAAGGATTTGTCAATTCTAAGGATGCTAACAAGTATGCAAGCTCCAGCAATCCTTCTAAGGACTAGAGTAAGCTTCTCGGAGGTGGAATATGCACTTTGATGAGATGATCAAAGTTTTTTGGGTTTATACAAGGTTTCTGAGAAACTTGTATTTCCAAAGAAGTGAGTGGGAGCACTATAGAATTTTTGACGAGTATATGTGGTTGACATATTGTTGATAGGAAATAATCCAGAATTTCTGGAAAGCATAAAGGGTTGTTTGAAAGGAGTGTTTCAAAGGAAAGCCTGGATTAAGCTACTTGAGCATCGAGATCTCTGGCGATAGATCGAACCGCTTAATAGAACTTTCAACGAAATGCATGCCTTGAAAAGTTTTTGAAGGAGTTCAAAATAGATCGGCAAAGAAGCAGTTCTTGGTTGTGTTGTAAGGTGTGAATTTGAGTAAGACTCAAAGCCCGGCCACAGTACCAGAAAGAGAAAGGATGAAGGTCATGCCCCATGCCTTAGCCGTAGTCTCTAAAGTTTGCCATGTTGTGTACTTCACCTGATGTGTGCCTTGCCATGAGTCTATTAAGGGGTACAAAGTGTGATCCAAGATTGAATCGCTGGACAGTGGTCAAAGTTATCCTTAGTAACTAGAGAAATAAGGAATTTTCTTGATTATGGAGGTGGTTGAACAGTTTGTTGAAAAGAGTTGCATCGATGCAAGCTTTTACACTAATTCGGATGACTCTGAGTAGAAAAGCAGATTCATATAGTGGAGTAGTCATTTGGAATAGTTCCAAATGGCGCGTGGTAGGAGCATCTATAGGATGACATAGAGATTTGTAAAGCACACACGGATCTGAAAGGTTCAAACCCGTTCACTAAAACCGCTCTCACAAGCAAGACATGATCAAGCCCGAGAACTGTATGGGTGTTAGAGTCATTACAATCACAGAGTGATGTGAACTAGATTATTGACTCTAGTGCAAGTGGGAGACTGTTGGAAATATGCCCTGGAAGCAATAATAAATTGGTTATTATGACCTTTCCATGTTCATGATAATCGTTTATTATCCATGCTAGAATTGTATTAATTGGAAACTCAAATACATGTGTCGATACTTAGACAACACACTGTCCCTAGTGAGCCTCTAGTAGACTAGCTCGTTGATCAAAGATGGTCAAGGTTTCCTGGCCATCGACAAGTGTTGTCACTTGATAACGTGATCACATCATTAGGAGAATGATGTGATGGACAAGACCCACAATATGAACGTAGCATATGATCGTGTGAGTTTATTGCTACTTTTTCTGCATGTCAATGTATCTGTTCCTATGACCATGAGATCATGCAACTCCCGGACATCGAAGGAATAACTTGTGTGTATCAAATGCCACAACATAACTGGGTGACTATAAAGGTGCTCTACAGGTATCTCCAAACGTGTCTGTTGGGTTGGCATGGATCAAGACTGGGATTTGTCACTCTTTGTGACAGAGAGGTATCTCGGGGCCCACTCGGTAATACAACATCACAACAAGCCTTGCAAGAAATGTGACTAAGGAATTAGTCACAGGATCTTGTATTACGGAACGATAAAAAGACTTGACTGTAACGAGATTGAACTAGGTATGGAGATACCGACGATCGAATCTCGGGAAAGTAACATACCGAAGGACAAAGGGAACAACATACGGGATTAATTGAATCCTTGACATAGAGGTTCAACCGATAGAGATCTTCTTAGAATATGTAGGAGCCAATACAGAAATCCAGGTCCCTCTATTGGTTATTGACCGAGGAGTGTCTCGGGTCATGTGTAAATAGTTCTCTAACCCGCAGGGTCTGCACACTTAAGGTTCGGTGATGTTTCGGTATAGTTGATTTATAGGTAGTGGTGACTGAAGGACGTTTGGTGTCCCGGATGATACCCTGGACGTCCCGAGGAGCTCCGGAATGGTTTGGAGGTAAAATTGATATATAGGAAGTCCTGTTTTGGTAACTAGAAAAGTTTCGGGCTCATCGGTAGTGTACCGGGAGTGCCGGGAGGGTACCGGGGGACCACCGGGAGGGTTGTGATGACCCAAAGGCTTCATGGGCTGTAATAGGAGGTAGACCAGCCCTTAGTGGGCTGGCCAAAGCCTCCCCTAAGGTCCCATGCGGCTAGGAGAAGAGATAAAAGGAAAAGTCCTTTAAAAGGGAAGGAGGAATCCTCCCAAAGTAGTCAACCTTTCCACAAGGGAAGGTGGAATATTCCTTAGGGTTCGACCGAACCTCTCCTTGGAGGAGGGGCCAAGGCATCCTCCTATCCCCTCCTCCTATATATACTATAGATTTTTGAGGGTTTTGGTCTCAGCAATTGCCACGTGCTCCCACTACTTCTCTCTAGATCCGTTTCTCCACTAGTCTAGTTCGGCGGTGCTTAGGCGAAGCCCTGCTGGATTAGTTCACCACCACCACCACCACGCCGCCGTGCTGAAGAACTCATCTACCTCTCCACCCCTGCTGGATCAAGAAGGCAGGGATCGTCATCAAGTTGTACCTGTGCTAAACGCGGAGGTGCCATCCGTTCGGCACTAGATCCGGATCGTGATGGGATCGCGGGACGGATCATGATGAGATCGCGGGACGGGTTGCGATTTGAATCTCAAAGATGTTCCACTCAATCAACCGCGTTATATACGTTTCCGCTCAGCGATCTATGAGGGAATGTAGATTCACTCTCCCCTCTCGTAGATGATCATCACCATGGATAGGAATGGCGTGTGCGTAGGAATTTTTTTGTTTCCCATGCATCGTTCCCCAACATCTTCTTGATGATGAATTTGTCGGTCACCTCCTTGCTTCATAAGCCGGCAATCTCATTTATTATGAGAGAAAGCCTAGAGTACATCTGAGCGACTCCTTCACCATCCTTCATCTTGAACTTGTCAAGCTGACTTTGTAGCACATATAACTTTAATTCCCCGACGGATTCAGTACCTTCGTGCATATCATTCAAAGTGTCCCAAACTTCCTTAGCATTCTCAAGGCGACATATTTTTTTGAATTCTACGGGGCACACACAGTTGAATAGAATGTTGCATGCGCTTGAGCGTTGTATTGCAACATCTTCAATTCTTGTGTTGTCGCTTCGCGATTCGGTTCCTTGCCATCACCAAAGAAATCACCTTCCAATCCAACATGAAGAATAACACAAACGAAGGGGTTATGACCAAGAATATGCATTTTCATCTTATGCTTCCAACTAGAAAAGTTTGTACCATCAAAATATGGACCTGTATGGTGCTAATTTCCCTCACTAGACGCCATACGCTCGTAGATTCTGAAACCAATTCAACGGATACCAATGCTCTGATACCACTTGTAGGATCTGAAGTATGTCTAGAGGGGGTGATTAGACTACTTGACCAAATAAAACTTAGCCTTTTCCAATTTTAGTTGTGGGCCCGTTTTAGCGGTTGTAACAAGTCAAGTACACCCTACACATGCGTATCTAAGAGTATTGCAGCGGAAAGAAAATACATGCAAGTGTAAGTAGAGGGAAGGGATAGGAAGATCAAACGCAAAGGATCACACGATGATTTTTGGCGTGGTCCCGATAGGTGGTTCTATCATACATCCACTTTAGTGAAGACTTCAACCCACGGAGGGTAACAGCAGCGATAGTCCACATAGGGCTCCACCCAAAAGGGGTCCATGAAGAAGCGTCCTTGTCTATTACACCATGGCTTCCGTCCACACATGACTATCCTCACTCGAGGAAGATCTTAACAAAGTAGGCAATCTCCTTGCCATTGCAAACATTTTTCAACTCCACAACACGAAGTAGGAGGCTCCCAAGTGACACCTAACCAATCTAGGAGGCACCACCCTCCAAAAGGTAATAGATGTAGGGGAACATAGCATGGGAAACAAAAAAAATCCAACGCACAGGAAGACCTATCATGGCGATGATCATCTATGAGAGGGAGATCGGGTCCACATACCCTTGTAGATCACTAAGCGGAAGCGTATATAACGCCGTTGTTGTAATGGAACATCTTCGCGATCCAAATCGCAGCCCATCCCGCGATCCCATCACGATCCATCCCGATCTAGTTCCGAATGGACGGCACCTCCGTGTTCAGCACACGTACAACTCGATGACGATCCCCTCCTTCATGATCCAGCAAGAGGGGCGGAGAGGTACATGAGTTCTCTAGCACTACGGCATGGTGGTGGTGGTGGTGAACTAATCCAGCAGGGCTTCGCCTAAGCTCTGCCGAACTAGGCTAGAGGAGAAACAGATCTAGAGAGAAGTAGAGGGAGCACGTGGCAATTGTTATGTATAAAACCCTCAAAAACCTCTAGTATATATAGGAGGAGAGGAGTGGAGGCTTCCTTGGCTTGTCCTCCAAGGAGAGGTTCGGCCGAACCCTCAGGAAGAGTCAATCTTCCCTTGTGGGAAGGTGGACTACTTTGGGACTCCTCCACCTTCCCTTCCGTTTAAAGGACTTTTGCCTTTTATCTCTTCTCCTACATGCATGGGCCCTTAGGGGAGGCTTTGTCCAGAACACTAGGGGTTGGTCTATAACCTCTCACAGCCCATGAATCCTTTGGGTCGTCACACCCCTCCCGGCAGTCCCCAGGAACACTCCTGGCACTCCGAGTACACTACCGATGAGCCCGAAACTTTTCCGGTGACCAAAACAGGACTTCCTATATATCAATATTTACCTCCGGACCATTCCGGAGCTCCTCATGATGTCTAGGATCTCATCCGAGACTCCAAACAACCTTTGGTCACAAACACCTATAACTCAACTATACTGAAACGTCATCGAACCTTAAATGTGCAAACCCTGTGGGTTCGAGAACTATGGAGACATGACCTGAGACACTCTCCGGTCAATAACCAATAGCGGCACCTAGATGTCCATAGTGTCTCCTACATATTCTACGAATATCTCTATCGGTTGAACCTCCATGTCAAGGATTTAGTTAATCCCGTATGTTGTTCCCTTTGTCCTTCGGTATGTTACTTGCCCGAGATTTGATCATCGGTATATCCATACCTACTTCAATATCGGCCGGTGTTTACTCACGACATAAGCCATGGGTAGGCTGAAGATATGAGGTGGAGACCGAAAGGTCACCGACGGGCTCTGGGAACGGGGTTGGTACAAGCGAGGGACGCGCGATGTACCCAGGTTCAGGGCTCTCCGTAGAGATAATACACCTGGTCCTGCGAGAGTGTATAATGCGCTAGAGTAGTTACAATGTGCTCCTTGAGTTGTTCGGCGGAGGAGGAAGAAGGAGCTGCCGGCTTGTTACTACCGCTCATGTGTGGGTGTGTGTATGAGGGATTGACCGACCCTCTGCATGGAGGGGGTCGGGTGGTTTTATTGACGAACCCACCAACCTACAATAAGGATAAAGGTTCAAAGGTGGGACCCATCTGGAAGCCCCGCTGGCTGGCCAGAGGGTCCACATTGGCCTTGTCTTGTCGCTGGAGAGGCCCGTCGGCTGCAAGGTCCCATCTGGCTATGGGGCCCTCCGGCTAGCCAATGAGGCTCTCGCATAAGGCCGACGTAGGACACGTGTAATATGTCCGGCATCGTCTTGCGAGATTCTTCATGGGTTGCTAGTACGACCGTCTCCATTGTTCCCACACCGAGTGTGGTAATGGAGTCGGTGTTGGACGGACTGACACTGTGCGGGGATGATGGATCAGAGCCGGAGTAGGTCAGCGGCATGGCCGCTGACACTGTACCTATCGTGCGCTCCAATCTTGTACCCGTGCTGATGCGTACGCAGCTTTGATCATAGGGTCTCATCATGACCAACGATCTGATGTGACTTGAGATCACTAGCCGGCTAGCTATCTCGCTAGCCGGCCCAGGAATGACCGTCTCGCTTCTAGCCGGCCAGCGCTTCCTAGGCGGCCGGAGGGAGGTAGTCGTCTCGCCCCTAGCTGGCAGGGGCTTCCTAGGTGGCCAGGAGGGATTGGGCCGTCTCGCTCCTAGCCAAAAGGGGTTTCCTAGCCGGCTAGGGGGAATAGGCCATATAGAAGGAGTTGTGCTTTTTTCTTCAAGGTAGAAGGCAAAGGAGCAGGCTCGATGAGCATACACCAGGGTTATCCCCTCGTTAGTAGTCCCCAAAGCAGGGGAGGCCCGCCGCTTCGGAGCGGGAGGCCTCGCCGGCTTGAGTTATTTGTTGTTGATCTTGATAAGCTAGCTCCGCAGGGAGGCGCAGACTCGGAAGCCGGCTGGCTTCCAAGGAACGCCTCGACTTCGCCGCAAGTCGTAAGGTCGCACCACGTACCGGGCCCTGGCCTGACATGGTGATGATTTGATGAGATGACGGGACCGGACCTGAGCCCTAGGTCCCCCCACGATGCCCCCACGGCCCCCGCGCGACGAATCCTCTGCTGATTTACTCCTCGTCGGTTGGGTTCCAAGGGGCATAAGTGGGCACGTAATAATTGGGAGAGGTGGGCGTCATGCGCACCGGATCCCCTCCCCATGATCCATCGTGGGGGTTTAAATAGTTTGCGGGAGCATCGAGGAGACCATTTGCCCCCTTCTCGCCCCGCAGCAGCGCCCCTTCCTTCCTTGAGCTTAGAAAAAGATAAGACCCTGCCTTTGTCTTCGTCGTCGCCCAAGCCATCGCCACTAGCCGCTTCGAGGAGCATCCCAGACTTCGTCGTCAGCCGCCATGTCGAGAAGTGCCCCTAAGAAGGGCAGCACAGCGACGCGTAGCTGGGCAGTGACATTTGCAAAGGCACCATCGAGGCGCTCTCCCACCGCCGCATGTTGCCTCTCGCGACTCTTGTGGTGGTGCGGGTGCCCGGGGCCGAAGCCTCCCCGATTCCAAAGGAGGGCGAGAGAGTAGTGTTTGAAGAACACTTCTACCGAGGCTTTGGGCTCCCTGTGAGCGACTTCTTGGCCCGCTTCCTCACTTTCTTCTACCTGCAGCCGCACCATCTAGCTCCCAACGCCATTCTTTAGCTCGCCTCCTTCATCGTCTTGTGCGAAGGCTTCTGCGGATTGATCCCCACCTCGACCTCTGGCAGAAACTGTTCTTCTTCAAGCAGCAACATGTGAAGATGGACAAGGCCAAGCCGGAGAAGCTCAAGGGCCCTTGGCTGATGACCCCCCATGGTGCAGCATTGATGCATCTACGGACAACGTCCGACTTCCCCAAGATGCCACTGCAAGACTCCATCAAAATGTGGCTGAGGGGATTCTTCTACGTGAAGAACGTCGACCCCTCCCACGACTGCCTCAACCTGCCCCCCTTCGCCATCGCTCCTCCGACGGCGAAGAAAAACTGGAAGGCATTGCTTCCAAATCCGATTGCCGAGGTGGCGCTGATATGCGCTCACCTCGACAACATGAAGATTCGCGGCCTCCTAGGCCGCGACCTACTTAGCACCATGATGACCTGCCGGATCCTGCCTCTGCAGAGACGACCGCATCGGATCTGTCAGATGGGCGGCCGGCATGACACCTGCCAGCTCTCCACCAAAACATACCTAGCCGCCGTGGTGGCTCAGAATGTGAAGATGATCTCCTCCCCCAACATGGACGAAGGCGGAGATTGGGAATAAGGAAAGGCGCCTACGACCGAGCCCATCCGTCCACGGTGGTAAGTACCTTCCCGAATCCTTTTCATTTATCTTGAACTTGTTGTTGTCTTTTTGAGCCGGATGCCGACTCCGTTGTTCAGATGTGCGTGGGCCTACAAGCGCTTAACCCGCGAGCTCACGATGTGGAAGCATCGGACCCCTCAGAGATCGAAGATGAGGGGGTGATAGAGCCACGTGCCACCGCCTCCGAAGACTCAGAGGAAGCGTTGGACTCGGAGGGCTCCGAGACGCCTGGTGAGCATCTAAAGCCTTCCCTTCTTTACTGTACGAATGATGACGAGACGCTGCCTACTCTACATGATGCAGCCTTCGGGGAGGATTCAGAGGATCTGGAGGAAGTCACCAGCCCTCCCCTGACACGAGGCTGTCACAACGTTGGCTAGACGGCAGCGCCTGGCGAGGCGGCCTGGCATAAGGGTAAGGGGGTCACCACAGCCAAGTCGACTCCCAAGCGTGCCGCAACGGGTCCTCCAGCCGGAGGCCGAGGGGGCAGTGCTAAGAAGCATCGCACCGGCACCGGCAGGAAGAGGGTGCCCGTCATGGCTGGGTAAGAGTTATTTGTTATCTCTTTTCTATTTGTTGTGCGAGGATAGATTCCTCAATTTGTACATGGTAGGGATGCGGAAGAGGTGGAGGAGGAAACCGCCTGTGCCCCCGAACGAGCCGCCTGGGCGGCCTCTGACGCTGCCAAGAACGCGTTGGACTATGAGTTCAACACGGAGCGCCTGAAGACGGCTCATCTCGAAGAGATGAAGGTTAAGGGCGCTGCCCTGACGGAAAAGAAGGCCGCCCCGACTCAAGTGCACGCGCAACTGACGAAGGAGAGGGAGACGGCCCAGGCCCTCCGAAACGAGCTCTCTGGCATGGCTCAAGAGAGCGCGACACGGGAGCGCGAGGCCCTGGAAGAGGCCCACAAGACCGACATCCATTTCAACCGTAAGTTTTCTTCATATTGACTTGATCTTTCTTATTTGTTGGCCTCCTTCCTTATTCTTCCTCGTACCACCTCCCACCCCCAGGGCTCTTACCTGGGACACGAGAAGCGATGGAAACGGCCATGGTGACAAGCCGTGAGGAGCATTGTGCCGCTGGTCAGGAGGTGGATGCCCACGCCGGCTGGTCTGTGGAGGAGATCGCCACCGGCGTCAAGACCCGCCTGCTTGAAGTAACCCGCTCCTTGGATCAGCTCCAGAGCGCAGACCTGGAGATGGTGAAGGCGCTATGGCCCGACGCCGCGGAGCCGTCGTCCATGAGCCGGATGTCCTGCTGGCTTAAGGTCGGCAGCTCCCTCCTTGACGCGTGGCACGCCTTAGCCGCGCATGCTGGCGCATACCTGGTGCTTCGCTTGGCCAAGTCCTGGTACCGAAACCTGGACTTGGGCAAGGTTGCAACATAGATTGCCGGCTCGGAGGAGGAGCTGGTGGCTCTGGAGGATCAGCTGCAAGTGAGGGCCAGCGACATTGAGTCTTTCGCCGCCTGGGACGAGTTCGGCCTGGAGCGCGATGCATATGGCAACGTGGTCCTTGAGGATCTGTACCATCTGCAGCCTTACGATGCCGGGGGCAGTTCTACCGAGGGGGCCTTCGAGGAGGAAGCCGACGACTCCAGCGGCGAGGCCTACACGGATTCGATCGCGAAGGACGGTGCCGAAGGCTCTCAAGGCGGAGACGGCGCATCCGCCTGAAGCGTAGCCGGCGATGGAGAAGACACCACTTCACGAGCTGCAGTCGGGGCCGCACACGGAGCCGCCGCCCCTTAGCTTGTCCTTTTTGTTTTTTATCTACATTTTCTCGTCAGTCCAACAGTTCCACCCACTGAGATGTCTTATTGTAATGAACCTTGGTCGTGAGCCTCTTAATGCTTTTGAATGTAATATATGTTATATCATTCTGCATTAAATTCGTAAGCACTATGCTTGCTGAGTCGCACTTTTGTCTTTTGATTCCTGTTTGACTCCTTTTCATCCAAGTCCTTTGCTCTCTCTAACATCCGCCTCGCTAGCCCGACAGCCGGGAGACGGTCTGTGACTGGGACGAGGCTTCTGCCTTTGGGAACATTAGACTTAGACTTTTCGAGCCATCAATACTTTTAGACTAAAAAGCGGGCCAGGAGAGGCCGGCTAGAAAATAAGACCAAAAGCGCTCAAAACCGACCCGATCCGGCAACCCTCTTTGTATTTTAAGCTTTTCATGCAGCCTGCCTTCCCTGCCACCGTCTAGTTAGCTGGACAGCTGGGAGCCGGACTGTAGCTTGTGCGAGATGGCAAGGGTTCGAGCCGGGGTACACTATATGCTCAGCTACAACTAAGGAAACCTTTCGGGCCGGCTGGCGAGCCCCCGAGCCTGTAGAGCTGGACCAGGGAACTCGCAAGTGAGTGAGAAACTCTTGGCACGAATCTGAAAGAAGTGTGTCTCAAGCACCCGCTTGAAACACCCATTGCATTCATTCACTAAAAATCCCGAAAAGGGGAGAAGATACATACGTACATGCTTTTTATTTTTCTTTTGCACTCTACCATAGAACGAGCGGAGCAACGCCGCGTTCCATGGACGCTCTGTTTCTTGGAGGAGTCGTCTCTCTTACGCTTCCTTGGCTTCTGGGCGTCTATCATATGGTTTGCATTGTTACGCAATGCCCGGCTGATGATGAACGATCCCTCCCATGGGGAAGAGAGCTTGTGCTGGACGGCTGTCCGCTGGATTCTTCTGAGCACCAATTCTCCCTCTTTGAAAGAGAGGGACTTGATCTTCTTGCTATGGTAGTATCTCAGCTTCTGTTAATATAAGGCCGTCCGGCTCAAGTCTAGATCCCGTGCCTCCTCGAGCAGAATGACGCCGTCTTCTATTTCCTCCTTCGCCTCCGTCTCTGTGTATAGGGTGGCCCGAGGAGAGTCGAACTCAACATCCGTGGGCACGATTTCCTCGGACGCGTATACCAGAAAGAATGGTGTGAAGCCGGTTGACCGGTTCGGCATGGTGCGCAGGCTCCACAACACAGCCGGCAGTTGTTCAATCTAGAAGCCGGCTGACCTGACAAGTGGCGCCACCAGCCTTGGCTTGATGCCGGACAGGATTGGGCCGTTCACCCTTTCCACCTGCCCATTGGAATGTGGGTGCGCCACCGAAGCCAAGTAGAGCCGGATACCTTCCTTGGAGCAGTAGAGTGCCAGAGCACCCTTGGCGAAATTGGTGCCGTTGTCGGTGATGATGATGTGGGGGACGCCGTCGTGGACAGCGATGTCCTTGATGAACCTGACGGCCGTGTGGCCGTCAAGTTTCTTGATGGGCCTAGCCTCAATCCATTTGGTAAACTTGTCGATAGCCACCAAGAGATGCGTCATGCCATCTCGAGAGGTCTTGAATGGCCCCACCATATCCAACCCCCAAACGACAAACAACCATGACAAGGGGATGGTTTTCAGTGCCGAGGCCGGCATGTGGCTCTGCGTGTTGAAGCGTTGGCAGCCTTCACACTTCGTGACCATGTCCACGGCCTCCTCGAGGGCCGTGGGCCAGTAGAATCCATGGTGGAACGCCTTGGCCACCAGTGTTCTAGAGGTGGCATCATGCCCACACTCACACTGACATATGTCTCTGAGGATCTCCTACCCCTTTCTGACTCGACACATCGATGGAATACAACAATCACGCTATGCCGAACCAGCTCACAATTGATGATGGCATAGGCTGTTGATCGTTGCTGGATCTGCCTTGCCTCCGCCTCATCTTGGGGAAGTTCGTCCCGAAGAAGGAAGGCCAAGATGGGTTGAGCCCACGACAGAGCCGACATAGGATCCAGCTCCGCCTCGACTTGAATGCAAGGAGCTTCTGCAACCCCCTCATTTGGTGATGTACTCGCAGGCACGAGGCTTTCTATTTTTGATGCCGCTGTGGTAGCCGAAACGCTGTCTACCTCCATGACGGCCACCCACTGGGTGTTGAGCCGACAGGATTCGAGGCTTGGCATAGCCGAAATTGTTGTTGTAGCCGGCGAAGCAGTTGTAGCCGGCCAAGCAGTTGTAGCCGGTAGAGCCAGTGTATCCGGCACAGTAGTTGTAGCCGACGGAACTGGCGTAGCCAACGTCGTTGGCACTGAAGGATCTGCCGGCACAAAGATCGACGCCGACTCCTGAGACGGCTAGATGGATGGCTTGTGCAATTACTCGAGGGAAACGCCGGCTGAGATTGCCTGCCTTGTGGAGCCGACTTCAACTAAGGTGTCGACCACCCGATTGTCCGCCCAGGGGACATGATGGAACTCGCAGCCCTCGAAAGGATCGCTCAGCTGCTGGATGAGGAAGCGGTAGCTTGCCATGTTGACGTCCCTGGCGTCCCATTCGCCAGAGACTTGCTCCACCAGAAGATCTGAGTCACTGAAGCAAAGGATCCGCTGGATTCCAAGCTCTCTCGCAAGCCCGAGGCTATGAGCGAGTGCCTCGTACTCGGCGACATTGTTGGAGGCGGCAAAGTGTATCTGGAGAGCACATTTGAGTTGGTCTCCTTTCGGAGACGTCAAGACAATGCCGGCTCCCAGACCAGTTCGCATCTTCGAGCCGTCGAAGTTCATCTGCCAATGAGTGGAGTCTGGAGGCGGCGGCGTAAATTGGGTTTCAGCCCAGTCGACGAGGAAGTCGGCCACCACCTGGGACTTGATGGCAGTGCGCGGCTCGTAGCGGATGTCGTGGTCGGCCATGGTGATGGATCACTTGGAAATCCAGCCTGTGGCATCACTGTTGCCCATGATTTCTGAAAGAGGCACTATTAGAAAAAAGGTTGTTAGTGGCGCACCTATTTTGCCTATTAATGGCGCACTATAAGTGTGCCACTATTATCACACCATTAGTAATTGTTAGTAATGGCGCACATTTGGTGCGCCATTACTCTCACACATAGTAATAGCGCACCCATAGTGTGTCATTACTATGTCCAACAGTGCGCCATTAATATCTGACTTAGTAATGGCGCACCACATAGAAGTGCGCCATTACTAACAAAATTTTTTCAAAAAAAATTCAGAATTTTTGTTTCAATTTTTTTTCAGAATTTGTTTTCCTTCTTTTCTTAATCTCCGGTCACTATGGCTTAATCTCAGGTCAATATGGTTAATCTCAAGTCAAATCGCATTCCGTGGTCAAACTTCCAGGAAGGTCACCCATCCTCACACTACTCGAGTCCCAACACGCGTCAATATGCTTAATCTCAAGTCAAATCACACTCCATGGTCAAATTCCCGAAAGGTCACTCATCCTCACACTACTCCAGCCCCACCACGCACTAGCTCACTTAACATGCACTTGTTGATATATCTATCATATCAATCCTATTAAAGCTTGTTGATGTCTAGGACTTTGTTCATCTTATGAGTGTGATGAAATTTTGAACAAATATTTCAAACTTCCCGATCATATTACGTATAATACTTTGAACATTTTTTCCAAAAAAAAAAACGAAACCAAATTTTTTTCTGTGACTAGTGGCTCACCTAGCAAATGGTGCGCCATTACTAAGTTTGAATTTTTTTTCCATTTTCCCCCTCTAGATCTTAAAAGCCCCGTACCTTTTTGAGTAGATGATTTTTGATATAAAAAACTTTTTAAACCGAGTTCGTATGCAAAAGTTATGCCCATTTTACTGAATTCCACACACATTTTGCAAATAAAGTCGAAATTCATATTTGTAAATTTTCCCAACAACTAGACAACATATCACATGGGAAACTTATTTTCTTTTATTTTTTTGACATTTCCATCATTTTATTTTATATTTTTAAAACAGAAAAGGCGGTCCACGGGGGAGTGCATTACTAATGGCGCACCTTCACAAAGTGCGCCATTACTATGTGTATGACTTGGTCAAACCTTGGTCAAACTTAGTAATGGCGCATTTTGTATATGTGCACCATTACTAAGTTGACATGTAATGGCGCACCTTTACAAAGTGCGCCATTACTAAGTTTGACCAAGGTTTCACCCAGTCATACACATAGTTATGGCGCACTTTGCAAAGGTGGGCCATTACTATGTCAACATAGTAATGGCACACCTACAGAAAGTGCGCCATTACTATGTGTATGACTGGGTCAAACCTTGGTCGAACTTAGTAATGGCGCACTTTTCACCTGGTGCGCCATTACTCTTTTGGTTACTAATGACGCACCTACACATGGTGTGCCATCACAATTTAGTAATGGCGCACCACATGTATGGTGTGCCATTTGTGTCCATATTGGCTATAGCTGTTTTTCTAGTAGTGTGGAGCAGTGTTCACCACAGTGATGGCATGCTCTTGGAAGTATTACTTCAACTTTTTTGCGGCAAGGTAAACACCATAACACATCTTTTGATAGTCGGGGTAGTTTTGCTTGGAGGCGGACAAGACCTCGCTGAGTTAATAGATAGGGCGCTGCACTAACAGTACCTTGCCCTCCTCCTTGGGCTCTACTACCAAAACCAGACTGACCACACGAGTGGTCGCTGCAATGTATATGAGGATGGGTTCCCTTTCAGCCGGCGCCACCAAGATTGACAGGCTTGAGATGACGCGCTTGAGGTCGCGGAAGGATTCGTCCGCCTGGTCCTTCCACTTGTACTTGGTCGTCTTCTTCATTAGTTGATAGAGTGGAAGCGCCTTCTCCCCCAGCCGGCTGATGAACCGACTAAGGGATGCCAGGCAGTCGACGAACTTCTAGACGTCAAGGATTCGATCCGGCTTCACCATGCGCTCAATGGTTCCGATCTTCTCAGGGTTCGCTTCAATGCCACGAGCGGAAACGAAGAACCCTAAGAGCTTCCCGCCAGGCACCCCGAAGACGTACTTTTCTGGGTTGACACCAATCTTGTATTCGCGCAGATTGGTGAGCGTCTCGCGGAAGTCTTCAAGGAGACTGAAGTGCTGCTTGGTCTTGACGATGATGTCATCCACATATACGTGGATGTTCGTGCCAATCTACGGCAGGAGGCATTGCTGCGTGCAGTGCTGAAATGTGGCACCCGCATTCTTCAGACCGAACGTCATGGTGGTGTAGCAGTAGGCCCCGAAGGGCGACATGAAGGAGGTCTTCAATCGATCCGTCGGATCTAACTTGATTTGATGATAGTTGGAATAGGCGTCCAGAAAGGACAGCCGTTCGCAGCCGGTTGTGGAGTCGATCACTTGAGCTATCCTGGGCAAGGCGAAAGGGTCTTTTGGCATGCCTTATTCAGGCTCGTGTAGTCGATACACATTCTTTTCCTTCGGCGCCAGGACTGGGTTAGCCAACCAGTCCGGGTGGAAAACCTCCATTATGAAGCCGGTTGCGAGCAGCCGGGCGATTTCTTCTCCAATTGTGCACCGCTTCCCCTCGACGAAGCGGCGCAAGGTTTGTTTCACAGGCTTGGCATCCGGCCGCACATGAAGCTTGTGCTCGGCGCGCTTCCTCGGAACCCCTGGCATGTCTTTTGGATACCATGCAAAGATGTCCCAATTCTCATGGAGGAAGTCGACGAGCTCGCCTTCCTATTTGGTGCTGAGGTTAGGACCGATGGTGACGCACTACTTGGGGTTCACAGGGTCGAGTGGCACCTACTTGGTCTCCTTGGCCGGCTTGAATGAGCCCTTGTTGGCCGTCTGGGATGGTGGAATAGGGATTGTCGGCTGCTCGGTAGCCTGAGCCACGAGTCGGTCGATCTGCCTTTTTTTCTCAGCAATCACCAGGGCGTCGGCCAGGCGGCTGCTGTCTTGTGCGCACTCGAGCAACTTCTTTTAGTCGCCAGCAATGGTAATGATGCCCTTTGCACCCGGCATCTTCATATTGAGGTAGGCGTAGTGGGGGATGGCAATGAACTTGGCCAGAGCCGACCTGCCAAGCAGCGTGTGGTAGGGGCTGATGAGTTCCACCACCTCGAACCAGATTGGCTCTCGGCGGAAGTGTGCCTTGTCGCCGAAGAGAACATCCAGCTGGATTTTGTCGATCGACAAGCAGGACTGTCCTGGCATGATGTCGTGGAAGACAGTGTTGGTCGGCTGGAGTTCCTTCTCCTTTAGCCCAAGCTTGAGCAAGGTGTCGCGGTAGAGGATGATTATGTTGCTGCCAACGTCGACCAACACCCGGGAGAACCGACAAGTGAGCTTCTGGGACGCGAAGGTGGGGTCGAGGACGAGTGCGTATGAGCCAGGGTTTGGCATCACCGTAGGATGGTTCGCTCGGCTCGACATAATGGGATTTTCATACCAATGCATGAATTGGGAACCGAGGCGACTGTGGTGTTCATCACACGCCGGCGTTGTCACTGACTGTGCTTGTCATCACCCTCGTTGGTGAAGACGGCGTAAGCTCCATCTTGGTGGGGGTACTCATCGTGGAGGTGACCGTCATTGTGAGGCGGCGGCGGTGGAGCCGGAGCCGGCCCAGGAGCCGCAGCACGAGGTGCAGCAGCTGCCCCTGGGGGAGCCGGCAGACCCTGTCCTCGCGAGAGTCGCTGTGCAAAGCTGCATTGTCGGAGGGTATGAGTGGCCGTCTTCGCCAGAGTATGCATCTTGCATGGCGCGTCGAGCATTTGCTCAAATGTGAGCTTGGGCTGCCAGTTGTTCTTGCCGGTCCGTTGCCGCTAAGAGACGGCTTGAGTAGCCGGCGTGTCTTCCTCCACGCTAGCCACCTACTTGCTTGCAGAGCGCTAATCGAATTGATCCGCCTTGCGCTTGTTGTTCTGGCCGCCGCGGTTGTCGCCAGTCGGCTCGGGAGTAGTCGGCATGAGGACAATTTTGTCCGATGCGGTGACCTTGACCCGCATCGTGGAGTCGGCTATGGCGTACTTGTCCGCTTTGGCCATGAGCACCGCCAGAGAGGTGTGCTCGGAGCACATGAGCTTGTGCTTGAGTAGAGTGTCGTCTTGGCAGCCGTCAATGAAATATTGAACAGCCTGTACCTCATGCACTCCTTCGCGGGAGTTGCACAGCTCTGTCCAACGCATGATGTAGTCACGATGGGGCTCGTCCGGCCACTGGACGCACATGGCCAGCTCGCGAGGCTGACCAGGGCGCTTGTAGGTGCCAGTGAAGTTGCGGATGAATGCCTCCTCGAAATCAACCCAAGAGTTGATGCTGCCGGATGGAAGGTTGTTGAGCCATGTTCTGGCCGAGCCAGCCGGCATGAGTGGCACGTAGCGGACTGCTACGTGCTTGTTACCCCGGGCGATGTCGACTGCGGTGGTGTAATCGATCAGCCAGTCTTTTGGCTTGGTTGTGCAGTTGTACTTGGGGGTTACCCAAGGGAGAGTGAAGCCTCTGCGAAACGGTTCCCCTTGGATCTGCGGGCCGAAACACGCCGGGCCGATGGGACCATCCTCCTCAAGGAGGGCCGACTGGGCCAGGAGGTTGAGGCGTGTGCTAGCATCTTTGTCGTTGTGAGGGACGCGAGGGCCGATCCGGGCCGAGATTGGAAGGGTGTCCTGGGAGCGAGTTGTGTTGGCCCCCTCCTGATACTTCGGAGGAGGAACCCCGCACACTAAATCCCCCTCGTCGCCACTATCTCTACGACGCCGGCCTAAAGATGGCTCGCTCTGGCGCAGAGAAGGCCTCTCTTGACTACCCTCGCCCTTCTGGCCTAAAGTGCGATGTGAGGAAGAGCCCTCAGCATGATGACGACCGCTGGGGTTGCGGTGTGCTCCGGGATTGGCTCCAGGAGACACCGACTGGGCATGACCAGGGTCAAGAAGAGATTGTTGCTCATTCACGGCGTCAAGGAGATCCTTGAGGCGCTTCTCCTGAAGGACGCGCTCCTCGCCCTCCAAATTGGCATTTCTGCCATGGCCACCTGAGCAGCCCGCAAGTTAGCCGCAGAGGTATCATAGATGGGCTTCTTGTCCCTTAGGACATCGGTGCTGACCCGGACACGGCCGCGGACCGCGCCGAGCCGGCTAGGACCATCAGCAGCTGGAGTGAGTCCATAAGCGGAGTTATACTCGCGCTGCACGGCCTCCATCTGTCGCTTGGCACCGGCGGTGACAATGCCCTCCTCCAGGATCTGCCTGCGGGCCTCCTCGAGTGAGGCCCGAGCATTGGTGGGGTTTGCGAAGGTGGCAATAGGCGTATTCAAGCCGGCAAGGGCAACATGAAGCGTGTCGGAAGGACCCGTAGAGGAGTCATCCACCTCTGTTGACGCCTTGCCGTGAGGCTTGCTAGTGACGGCACCAATGACCATAACCTCCATGAGGTTGGAGACGGCAGCGACGTGGTGCGAGGCAAGACACCCCGCTGACGATGGTGGTTCGTCGAAAACAAGCACCTCGCTAGGGTACTCATCATGTGCAGGCACCTCCTCGAGGGAGAGTCTGCTGAAGCTAGCGCAAAGCGCGTCGATGTCGACGCCCTCACTGAGGTAGCAAGGCTCATCGTCGAGGCACAAGTTGCTGAAGAGAACGCCGAGGTTTAAAACCGCAACAATGATGACGCTGGGGAGCAACTCGTCGTGAGACTCCTCGTCAGAATCCATGAGACGGACTGGAACATCAACCAGCATTGCGAAACCTCCTTGAGGGCAGGCTCCACGGGCATGCTGATCGATCCGGACGCGAGGCATCCGGTGGTGTTTGCGAAGAGCCCGCCCAGAGCGTAACTCCGGCCGATGCCGCTGACGGCCCCACGGTGCGCGCCAAATGTCGGTGATTACTCAGGAGATAAGCCATGGGTAGGCTAAAGATATGAGGTGGAGACCGAAAGGTCACCGACGGGCTCTAGGACCGGGTTTGTACAAGCGTGGGATGCACGGTGTACCCAGGTTTAGGGCTCTCCACAGAGATAATACCCCTAGTCCTGCCGGAGTGTATAATGCGCTAGAGTGGTTACAATGTGCTCCTTGAGCTGTTCGGCGGAGGAGGAAGAAGGAGCTGCAGGCTCGCTACTGCCTCTCCTGTGTGGGTGTGCGTATGAAGGATTGACTGACCCTATGCATGGAGGGGGTCGGGGGTTTTATAGACGAACCCACCGACCTACAATAAGGATAAAAGTACAAAGGTGGGACCCGGCTGGCAACCTCGCCGGTTGGCCAGAGGGTCCATAGTGGCCTTGTCTTGTCGGTGGAGGGGCCCGCTGGCTGCAAGGTCCAATCTGGCTATGGGTCCCACCGGCCAGCCAATGAGGCTCTCGCGTAAGCCCGACGCTAGACGCGTGTAATATGTCCAGCGTCGTTTTGCGAGATTCGTCATGGTTGCTAGTGCGGCCGTCTCCACAGTTCCCACGCCGAGTGTGGTAATGGAGTGGGTGTTTGATGGGCTCACACTATGCGGGGATGATGGATCGGAGCCAGAGTAGGTCAGCGGCATGGCCGCTGACACTGTACATGTCGTGCGCTCCAATCTTTTACCCGTGCCGATGCGTACGCAGCTTTGATCATAGGGTCTCGTCATCACCTACAATCTGATGTGACTTGAGCTCCCTAGCCGGCTAGCGATCTCGCTAGCCGGCCTAGGAACGACCGTCTCGCCTCTAGCAAGCCAGCGTGTCCTAGGCGGCCGGAGGGAGGTAGTCGTCTCGCCCCTAGCCGGCAGGGGCTTCCTAGGCGGCCATAGGGATTGGGCCATCTGGCCCCTAGCCGGCAGGGGTTTCCTAGCCGGCCAGGGGGAGTAGGCAACATAGAAGGAGTTGTGCTTTTCCTTCAAGGTATAAGGCAAAGGAGCAGGCTCGACGAGCCTACCCCGAGGTTATCCCCCCGTCAATCTCATTACCGGCAAGCCTCTTTACGCATTACGTCATACAAGATCCCAGGACTAACTCCTTAGTCACATTGCTTGCAAGGCTTGTTGTGATGTTGTATTACTGAGTGAGCCCCGGGATACTTCTCCGTCATATGCAGCGATAAATACGAGTCTTGATCCATGTCAACCCATCAGACACCTTCGGAGATACCTGTAGAGCACCTTTATAGTCAGCTAGTAACGTTGCGACGTTTTATACACACGAGGTATTCCTCCGGTGTCTCGGAGTTGCATGATCTCATGGTCATAGGAATAGATACATTGAGATGCAGAAAACAGTAGCAATAAACTGACAGGATCATATGCTACGTTCATAGCTTGGGTCTTCTTCGTCACATCATTCTCCTAACGATGTGATCCCGTTATCAAGTGACAACACTTGTTTATGGCTAGGAAACCTTGACCATCCTTCATCAACAAGCTACTCAACTAGAGGCTCACTAGGGACAATATGTTGTCTATGTATCAACACATGTATTTCAGTTTCCAATCAATACAATTCTAGCATGGATAATGAACAAGTATCATGAACAAGGAAATATAAAAATAACAAATTTATTATTGCCTCTACGGTATATTTCCAACAGTCTCCCACTTGCACTATAGTCAATAATCTAGTTCACACCACTATGTGATTGTAATAAATCTAACACCCATACAGTTCTGGGGTTCCATCATGTCTTGCTTGTGTGAGAGGTTTTTAGTCAACGAGTCTGAACCTTTCAGATCCATGTGTGCTTCACAAATCTATATGTCATCCTATGGATGCTACTACCACACGCCATTTGGAACTATTCCAAATGACTGCTCCACTATACGAATCTGGTTTACTACTGAGAGTCATCCGGATTAGTGCCAAAGCTTGCATCGACGTAAATCTTTACGACGAACTCTTTAATCACATCCATAATCGATAAAAAAAATCTTAGTCCATTAGTTACTAAGGATAACTTTGACCACTGTTCAGCGATTCAATCTTGGATCATTCTTTGTACCCCTTGACAGACTCATGGCAAGGCACACATCACGTGTGGTACACAACATGGCATACTTTAGATCTTACGACTAAGGCATAGGGGACGACCTTCGTCATTTCTCTTTCTTCTGCCGTGGTCGGGCTTTGAGTCTTACTCAAATTCAGACCTTACAACACAGCCAAGAACTCCTTCTTTGCCGATCTATTTTGAACTCCTTCAAAAACTTGTCAAGGCATGTATTTCATTGAAAGTTCTATTAAGGACTTTGATCTATCTCCAAAGATCTTGATGCTCAATGTTCAAGTAGCTTAATCCATGTTTTCCTTTTAAAAAACTCCTTTCAAACAACCCTTTATAGTTTTCAGAATTTCTACATGATTCCTGATCAACAATATGTCAACCACATATACTCATCGGAAATTCTATAGTGCTCCCACTCACTTCTTTGGAAATACAAGTTTCTCACAAACCTTGTATAAATCCCAAACTTTGATCATCTCATCAAAGCATATATTCCACCTCCGAGATGCTTGCTCCAGTCCATACAAGGATCGCTGGAGCTTCCGTACTTGTTAGCATCCTTAGGATCGACAAAAACCATCTGGTTGTATCACATACAACCTTTCCTCAAGCAAAACATCGAGGAAACAATGTTTTGACATCATATCTGCAAGATTTCATAAATAATGCAGCAACTACCAACATAATTCCAACAGGCTTTAGCATCGCTACGAGTGAGAAAGTCTCATCGTAGTCAACTCTTTGAATTTGTCAAAGACATCTTTACGACAAGTCGATCTTTCTTAACGGTGACATTCACCATCATTGTCTATCTTCCTTTTAAAGATCCATCTGTACTTGACAATCTTACGACCATCAAGTAGTTCTTCCAAAGTATACACTTTTGTTTTCATACATGGATCCTACCTCGGATTTCATGGCGTCGACCCATTCGTCGGAATCCAGGCCCACCATCGCCTCTCCATATCTTGTAGGTTCATTGTTGTCCAACAACATGACCTCCAAGACATGATTACCGTACTCATCTGGAGCAGGACGTTTCCTTGTCAACCTACGAGGTTTGTTAGTAGCTTGATCCGGAACTTCATGATCACTATCATCAGCTTCCACTTCAATTGGTGTAGGCGACATAGGAAGAACTTCGTGCGCCCTGCTACACACTCCTTGAAGTGACGGTTCAATAACCTCATGAAGTTCCACCATCCTCCCACTCCATTCTTTTGAGAGGGACTTTTTCTCGAGAAAGGACCCGTTTCTAGAAACAAACACTTTGCTTCCGGTTCTGAGATAGAAGATATACCAACTATTTTTGGTATCCTGTGAAGAGGCATTTATCCGCTTTGGATTCGAGCTTATCGTAGTGAAACTTTTTCACGTAAACATTGCAACCCCAAACTTTTAAGAAACGACAACTTTGGTTTCTCCAAACCATATTCATACGGTGTCATCTCTACGAAATTACGTGGTGCCCTATTTAAAGTGAATACGGTTGTCTCTAATGCATAACCAAAAAACATTAGTGGTAATTCGATAAGAGACATCATAGTATGCACCATGTCCAATAGGGCGCGGCTATGACGTTCGGACACACCATCACACTATGGTGTTCCAGGTGGCATGAGTCGAGAAACAATTTTCACATTGTCTCAATTGTGTACCAAACTAACAACGAGATATTCATCTCTATGATCATCTCGTAGATATTTTATCCTTTGTCACGACGATATTCAACTTCACTCTGAAATTACTTGAACCTTTCAATAATTCAGACATGTTATTTATCAAGCAAATACACTGGTATCTACTCAAATCATCCGTGAAGTTAGAACATAACGATATCCACTACGTGCCTCAGTACTCATTGGACTGTATACATCAAAATGTATTACTTCCAATAAGTTACTTTGTTGTTCCATCTCACTGAAAACGAGGCCTTCAGTCATCTTGCCTGAGTGGCATGATCTGGATGTCTCAAGTGATTCAAAATCAAGTGAGTCTAAACAATCCATCTTCTTGGAGTTTCTTCATGTGTTTACACCAATAGGCATGGTTCGCATGTCTCAAATGATTCAAAACGAGTGAGTCCAAATATCCATCAGTATGGAGCTTCTTGATGCATTTTACACCAATATGACTCAAGCGGAAGTGCACAAGTAAGTTGTACTATCATTACTTCTTCATATCTTTTGGCAACAATATTATGAACATGTGTATCACTACAATCGAGATTCAATAAACCATTTGAAGATATTTATTCAACGATTGTTCTTTTTAAATGAATAATCGTATTGAAATAAACACGATCTAATCATGTTCATGCTCAACGCAAACACCAAATAACATTTATTTAGGTTCAACACTAATCTCGGAAGTAAAGGGAGCGTGCGATGGTGGTCAAATCAACTTTGGAAACCCTTCCAACATATATCGTCCCCTCGCCTTTAGCCACTCTCCGTTTATTCCGTAGCTTTTATTTCGAGTTACAAACACTTAGCAACCGAACTGGTATCTAATACCTTGGTTCTACTAGGAGTACTAGTAAAGTACACATCAATATCGTGTATATCCAATATACTTTTGTCGACTTTGCCAGCCTTCTCATCTACCAAGTATCTAGGGTAGTTCCTCTTCAGTGATCGTTCCCCTCATTACAAAAGCACTTAGTCTCGGGTTTGGGTTCAACCTTGGGTCTCTTCACTAGAGCAACAACTAGTTTGTCATTTCATGAAGTATCCCTTCTTGCCCTTGCCCTTCCTGAAACTAGTAGTTTTACTAACCATCAACAATTGATGCTCCCTTTTGATTTCTAATTTCATGGTGTCAAACATCGTGAATAACTCAGGGATCATCATATTCATCCCCGATATGCTATAGTTCATCACAAAGCTCTAGTAGCTTGGTGGGACTGACTTTTAGAGAAACATCACTATCTCATCTGGAAGATTAACTCCCACTTGATTCAAGCGATTGTAGCATGCAGACAATGTGAGTACATGATCAAAGATTGAGCTTTTCTCCCTTACTTTGTAGACAAAGAATCTTGTTGGAAGTCTCATACCTCTCAATAAGGGCATGAGCCTGAAATCCCAATTTTATCTCTTGGAACATCTCGTATGTTCAGTGACATTCAAAACGTCTTTGGCGCCTCAATTCTAAGTTTTTAAGAATTACACACTGAACTATCACGTAGTCATCAAAAACGTGTATGTTAGATGTTCGCAACATCCACAGACGATGCTCGAGGTTCAGCACGCCGAGCGGTGCATTAAGACATAAGCCTTCTACGCAGCAATGAGGACAATCCTCAGTTTACGGACCCAGTCCGCATAATTGCTCCTATCAACTTTCAACTAAATTTTCTCTAGGAACATATCTAAAACTATAGAGCTACAGCGCAAGCTACAACATAATTTGCAAAGAACTTTTGACTATCTTCATGATAATGAGTTCAATTAATCATATTTCTTAAGAACTCTCGGTCAAATAGACATCCCTCTAGTCATTCGAGTGGCGCATGATCCAAAACCACTAACTCAAGTCCGATCATCACGTGAGTTAAGGTTAGTTTCAATGGTGAACATCTCCATGTTGACCATATCAACTATATGATTCATGATCGACCTTTTAGGCTCTTGTGTTCTGAGGACATGTCTATACATGCTAGGCTCGTCAAGTTTAATCCGAGTGTCCCGCGTGTGCAACTGTTTTCCAGCCGTTGTATGTGAACGTTGACTCTATCACACCCGATCATCACGTGGTGTCCCGAAATGACGAACTGTCACAACGGTGCACAGTCGGGGAGAACAAAATTTTATCTTGAAATCAGTGAGGGATCACCTTATAATGCTACCGTCGAGCTAAGAAAAATAAGGTGCATAAAAGGATTAACATGACATGCAAATGAAAAGTGACATGATATGGCCATGAACTTGTGCTTCTTGATCTCCATCACCAAAGCACCGACATGATCTCCATCGTCACCGGCGCCGCACCATGATCTCAATCATTGTGCTGCCATCAAACTTGTCACGCTATCTATGTTGTTAGTACTAAAGCTACTGCCTAGCGATATAGCAAGAGCATCTGTAAGCGCAAAATAAATTTAATGACAACCTTATGGCTCCTGCCGGTTGCCATAGCATCGACGTGCAAGTCGATGTTGAGCTATAACAACATGATCATCTCATACATCCAATATATCATATCATGTCTTTGGCCATATCACATCACATGCATACCCTGCAAAAACAAGTTAGACGTCCTCTAATTTTTTGTTGCATGTTTTACGTGGCTACTATGGGTATCAAGTACGATCACATCTTACTTACGCAAAACCACAACGGTGATATGCAAGTTGCTATTTAACCTTCTCCAAGGACCGCCTCGGTCAAATCCGATTCAACTAAAGTTGAAGAAACAGACACCTGCCAGTCATCTTTATGCAACAAGTTGCATGTCAGTCGATGAAACCGGTCTCTCGTAAGCGTACGAGCAAAGTTGGTCCGTGCCGCTTCAATCCAACAATGTTGCTGAATCATGAAAATAATAAGGAGAGCAGCAAATTGAACATCAACACCCACAAACTCTTTTCTATTCTACTCAAGATATCATCTATGCATGAACCTAGCTCATGATGCCACTGTAGGGGAACATAGCATGGGCAACAAAAAAATTCCTATGCACACAAAGACCTATCATGGCGATGATCATCTACAAGAGGGAGATCGGATCCACATACCCTTGTAGATCGCTACGCAGAAGCGTATATAACGTGGTTGATGTAGTGGAACATCTTCGTGATCCAAATCGCAACCCGTCCCGCGATCCCATCACGATCCATCTCGATCTAGTGCCGAACGGACGGCACCTCCGCGTTCAGCACACATACAACTCGATGACGATCCCAGCCTTCTTGATCCAGCAAGAGGGGTGGAGAGGTAGATGAGTTCTCCAGCACAGCGGCATGGTGGTAGTGGTGGTGAACTAATCCAGCAGGGCTTCGCCTAAGCACTGCCGAACTAGACTAGAGGAGAAACATATCTAGAGAGAAGTAGTGGGAGCACATGGGGATTGTTGTGTATAAAACCCTCAAAAACCTCTAGTATATATAGGAGGAGAGGACAGGAGGCTGCCTTGGCCTCTCCTCCAAGGAGAGGTTCGGCCGAACCCTAAGGAAGAGTCCACCTTCCCTTGTGGGATGGTGGACTACTTTGGGAGGACTCCTCGTTCCCTTCCTTTTAAAGTTCTTTTGCCTTTTATCTCTTCTCCTTGCGGCACGGGCCCTTAGGGGAGGCTTTGGACAGCCCACTAGGGGCTAGTCTACCTCCTCTCACATCCCATGAAGCCTTTGGGTCGTCACAACCCTCCCGATGGTCCCCGGTACCCTCCCGACACTCCCGTAACACTACCGATTTGCCCAAAACTTTTCCGGTACCAAAACAGGACTTCCGATATATTAATCTTTACCTGCGGACCATTCCGGAGCTCCCCGTGACATCCAGGATCTCATCCAGGACTCCGAACAACCTTCGGTCACCAACACCTATACCTCAAGTATACTGAAACGTCATCGAACCTTAAGTGTGCAGACCCTGTGGGTTCGAGAACTATGCAGACATGACCTGAGACACTCTCCAGTCAATAACCAATAGCGGGAGATGGATGTCGATATTGGATCCTACATATTCTACAATGATCTCTATCGGTTGAACCTCTATGTCAAGGATTCAGTTAATCCCGTATGATGTTCCCTTTGTCCTTCGGTATGTTACTGGCCCGATATTCGATCGTATGTATCTCCATACCTAGTTCAATATCGTTACCGGCAAGTCTCTTTACTAGTTTCGTAATACAAGATCCCGTGGCTAACTCCTGAGTCACATTGCTTGCAAGGCTTGTTGTGATGTTGTATTACTGACTGGGCCCCGGGATACCTCTCCGTCACACGGAGTGACAAATCCCAGTCTTGATCCATGCCAACCCAACAGACACCTTTGGAGATACCTGGAGAGCATCTTTATAGTCACCCAGTAACGTTGCGATGTTTATATACACAAGGTATTCCTCCGGTGTCTAGGAGTTGCATGATTTCATGGTCATAGGAATAGATACATTGACATGAAGAAAACAGTAGCAATAAACTGACACGATCATATGCTACGTTCATAGTTTGGGTCTTGTCCATCACATTATTCTCCTAATGATGTGATCTCGTTATCAAGTGACAACACTTGTCTATGGCCAGGAAACTTTGACCATCTTTGATCAACGAGCTAGTCAATTAGAGGCTCACTTGGGACAGTGTGTTGTCTATGTACCTACACATGTATTTGAGTTTCCAATCAATACAATTCTAGCATCGATAATAAACGATTATCATGAACAAGGTAATACAATAATAACCAATTTATTATTTCCTCTAGGGCATATTTCCAACAATAGATGTGGCAGAACGATGAACTCCTTGATCTTGTGCTACGAAAGATAGTCCCGTCAACACTCAATAACTCTCTCACAGATTTGGCATGGGTAGAACAGATTGATTGGGTGGAAAGCAACTTGGGGAGGCTAGAGATAAAGTTTCAAGTGGATGGAATGGAATATCTTGATCTCAACACATGAGTAGGTGGCTCTCTCTCAGTAAAATGAGGGTGGCAAGTGTCTGTGTGTTTTGAGTGCTTCCTGTGCGAATGAGAGGTGGTGGAGGGGTATATATAGGCATCTCCAAAAATCCAACCGCTACAACATTATTGCCCAACTCAGTGACACCGACATGAAACTCGGTGGTACCGACTTCCACTATATGTGGCAACTTCTGAATTCTCGATGAGGCCAATATAGGAATCTCAACGGCACCGATATGGTGACATAGGGCAGTTTCCAAATCTCGGTGAGACGATTTCAAAACTCAAAAATTCCGATTCTTGAAATCGACTGACTAGAAATTTGGTCACTGATTTTCGGTGGCACTAAAGTGGAAGTTGGTGGTACCGACATTCTAGGGTTTGGCATAGGATCTATCTCTAAAACATTGGTAGGGCTGAGTGGAAATTGTTGGTAGCCTCGATTTTGATGTTTAGGCTTTGGACAAAGAATTTTATATGAGAATGGCTAAGTATTTTTGGTGGCTATCTCTAAGCACTCGAGCAACAAATACCTCACCCCCCTTTACGAGTATTGGCTTTCCTATGGAATCAAAAGCGGTTTCTCACAAATAGAAAATGTAGAGTCCTCTTGCTTAAATCTTGGCCAACTATATTCCATTCCTTGGATCAAGAGGCTTCTCCTCACAATCCTGTAGCCAATTCATCTTTGAACATTTCCGAAATATACTTGGATAGGATCATTAGTTCAATGACAAATATGTTATTATGAATTACCAAAACCACCTTAGGGAGCAATTATGCTTTTAAAAGTCTACATCCTCTTTGTTAGAATTATTTTGCTTCCTAGCCCTGGTGGTTGCTTTGGGTAAATCATGCGAACTAGGAGTTCCATTGTCCCCTCAGCTGGTCACGGGATGTGTCTGCTTCCAGGTCCACACTTCCCTCTCTAAACCGATTTTGGCTATCATCAGATCGTGACATAAATGAGCATTGACCCTATAAAGTAGATAAGGAGGAGGGGAAAAGATGAGGATCACAAAATTCAGAAGTTTTTGCAACATTGAACTCAAAAGGTTTAGTTTCAAGTATTCACAATATGGATTTTGGTTCCAGCGAGTTTTAAATTTCGGAGCTTCCGAAGCAACAAACATAAAAAAGGAAATTTGGTCACTCGGTTTGGTTTCACCGACATGTGACTCGGTCTCACTGAAGTTGTGCTCAAAAACTCTAAAACTCCATCACGATGACACCTTAGGAACTTTCGGTTTCACGAGAAGTCCTTTGTAATGTGGGTGAACCCACATCGGTGACACCAAAATGTTTCGAATTGGTGACTCTGAAACGGCATACGATGGAGACCTAACCCTGAAATTTTCTTGTTCAACCTATTCTAAGGGATTTTCTCGTGCATGGAATCATTGCAAACTGCAACTAGAAATGGAAAATAACTTGATGCGCATGAATTATAGGTTTGAGCACATAAGGGGTCAAAGATTTACGATAGCTAGGCAGATCTTCGCTATGGCAACAACGATGGAGAATATTCCATTGATGCTGATGGATTCTGGCGATGAGGGCACACGGGAAACAATGGTGATCGTCCAAAGACATGGGCAGTGGTAGCAGTGGGTTCATGGGTTTTTGTTTGAAGAAATTTTCAAAGTTCAGACCCCGTGGATATATATGTCCACCTGCTGTTGGTTACACTGATCCAATGGTTCTACTGAGATGTGTAACTGCCTATTGAAATAATAACTCGGTGACACCGAGATCTAAAGTTTGGTGGTACTGATGTCTACTATGCAACATTATTCTTATAAACGATGTTCGATATCCAAGTGCATAGTATTGTAAGTGTTGGTGCACTAAAGACTGGGATCCCTATTGCCCAAGAATTGTGCGCGGGCTCAAAGAGTCCCTGACGGCAGGGCATGGCAGGATCTAGACAAGATGCACCCCCGAGATTACCAAGGCCCCGGCAAGCCTGCCTTGCCGGGAAGATAACCAAGGCCACGCTCGTTTAGTGGGCGTGATGAGCTCACCAAGTACAAGATCTCAACAAGCCTCCCTTGCTGGGACGACAACCGAAGCCCCCGGCAAGCTTCCTTGCCGGGACGAAGACCCAAGGCCCCGGCAAGTTCCCTTGCCGGGATGACGATGCTAAGCACTGGAGGGCGACCGCCCTTGCCACAGTGCCACCGCCCCAAAGTTCCAACACATTCCGCATGCGCTAGAGCAGCGTCCAGGTGTCGAAACACCTGAATACGTGTCTTCACCAACATGTTGCTCACAAGGACAAGACGTGCATTTAATGCACCTGACTACGGTAGATGCATTTAATGCACAAGGACAAGACGTGCATTTAATAACTTCTCGTTAACCTACCACCGAGCACTGTAGGTGACCCCTTTGTCTATAAAAGGAGGCTGTTAGCTCATTCACAAGGGGTTAGACTCTTTGGAGATTGGCCAGAAGACGCTTATCATCAATCACTGTAACAAACAACAAAAAGCTTAATACAACCAGAAGAGCAGGACGTAGGGTTTTACGCGTAAGCGGCCTGAACCTGGGTAAAAAGGCTTGTCGGGTGTTGATCGTTAGCTCTGCTCTTGACGTCGTCTTTTCCCACGCTACGATCACAAGAGTTTCACGGTGATTTCCACAGGTGTCGACCTAGCATCGCCGACAGTAGGACACCACCAAATTTCCCTCAAGTGGATGACCTAAGGTTTATGAATCCATGGGAGGTGTAGGATGAAGATGGTCTCTGTCAAACAACCCTAAAATCAAATACAAGAAATCCCCTGTATCCCCAACACACCCAATACAATGGCAAATTCTATAGGTGCACTAGTTCGGCGAAGATATGGTGATACAAGTGTAGTATCAATAGTAGAAATAGACTTTTATAATCTTGATAAATAAAAAAGCAAGGTAACAAGTATTAAACAGGGAGCAAGATGTTATATAAATGCTTGGAAATAAGGCCTAGGGTCCATACTTTCACCAGTGAAATCTCTCAACAATGCTAACATAATAGAATCATATGATCGTCCCTCAATGTGCGACAAAGAATCGGTCCAAAGTCATAAGTAGCAGGGAGCATAAGATGAAATTGTTGTAGGCAGCAAACCACCTCAAAGTTATCATTTCCTATCAATTCATTGAGATATTCCTATAAGTGTCACAAAAAGCCCTAAAGTTCATACTAGAATAATACCTATGATATGTATCAATCAACCCTAATGTCATCTAGATACTCCAATGTCACCTCAAGTATGTGTGGGTTAATTATTCGACATACATCAAACAATTTCATATTCATCATATTCAGTCCAACAAAAACAACTTCAAAGAATGCCCCAAGATTTCTATCGCTGAAAGTAGGACAAGAACGTTTATCAACCCCTATGCATAGATTACCCCAATGTCACATCGGGAATCCATGAGTTGAGTACCAAAACATATATCAAGGGAATCAATGGAACACCCCACTGTCACCACGGGTATCCACATGCAAGACATATGTCAAGTGATCTCAAATCCAATATTCAATACAACATAACAAAATCTCAAAGGGATAGATTCAATTCATCACATGAAGATAGCAAGGGACAAACACCATATGATCCAACTATATTAACAAAACTCATCACACATCAAGATCATAACATCTCAAGGACACAAGAAAGAGAGGGAGAGAGAGAGAAATAGAGAGAGAGATCACATAGCTACTAGTACATACCCTCAGCTCCGAGGGTGAACTACTCCCTCCTTGTCATGGCCACCGCAAGGATGATGAATATGGCCTCCGGTGATGATTACCCCCTCCGATAGTGTCCCGCAACAGGGCTCCCGATGCGTTTCATTCGGTACAAAGGCTTGCAGCAGCGGAGCATAAGTACTAGGTTATCTTTTGGGGCTTTCTGGATTTAGAAGAATTTTTAGCGTTGGAATCACTTCAGCCGGAGCCATGTGGGCCCCACAATCTAACACGGAACGCCCAGGGGGGTGGGTGTGCCCTGTTGGCTTGTTGACCATTGGGTGCCCCCCTCTGGTTGTTATTCGCTCCGCTATTTCTCTTATTGTCTAGAGAAAATTGTGAAAAAGTTTCACGCGATTCCGAGAACATTTATTTTGTGCATAAGAATAGCACCTCGGTTATTCTATCGAAAACATGGTCAGTCCAGGTTAGTTCTAATTAAATCATATAAATGCATCAAAATACTTCATAAATTATCCATATGTTGGAGACGTACCGGCATCCCCAAGCTTAGTTCCTACTCATCTTCGAGTAGGTAAATGATAAAAGAAGTAATTTATGAAGTGTGAATGCTAGCATAGTGAAAAGGTTTGATCAATGATGATTCCAATTATTTTTTCTAGCATCATAAACAACAACTATTTATCATAAAACTTATCAGGATAGAGTACCAATAAATTCATGTGTCATGATTCAAACAATGCATTCTCTTAAACCTTAGCAACCTATGTTCTTAGTCATCAAAAAATTTCAATGCATCTTATTTTCAAGAAAGTCTAAGTAAGAGATCCACATACTCAATTATCATATGGCCTTCTATGATTATTAATACTCAAAGAATATTTTTAGAATGAACAACATCCATCAAACACACACAAAGATATGGGCTCAATGTTTGACCTCCTGACAAACTTATCATGAAGATAATTGTCAACAATAATGATTCATCATCAAATATATTTGTCTTGATATATGTGTTTGGATATTTCCCCACCACATGTGGCTTGCCAACTAATATATTAAGGTTGGAATAAGAAGTTGACTCAACACGAAAAGTAAATAACACGAAAGTAAATAATATAAAAGTAAATAGAGTGTCCCTTCGTGGAGGGAAGCAGGGATTTGCACAGGTGTGAGAGCTCATTGTTTAAAAGAGAGATGAATATATTTTGGGTGGTGTACCTTTTTTGTTAACATTGCAACAAGGGATTTCAATATCTTCCATAATAATAAAATTATTGGCGATTCCCAAATAGAATTGAAATTTTACTCCCCATCAACCATTCAAACACTTTCCTTGGGTAGCCGTATCCACGGGTGCCCTCCAAACAATCAACTTTCTAGGGGGGTTCTTGTTTATATATTTTTTGTATTATGCACGACTAGGCATCTTTTTTACCGGCTTCTCTCGTGCAATGACAAGTTAATGAACACTCATCACGATAATAACCCGCTTAGCATGGGATATATTGACCGCCACGATCGCTGCATGAGCGGTACGAGCACATAAAACAGATGTTTTTTGAAGGTTTTAGAGGTGGCACATGCAAATTTACTTGCAATGACACTGAAATACCATATATAGGTAGGTATGGTGGACTCTCATGGAAGAAAATTGGCACAAGGATTTGGATGCATAAGTAGTATCTCTACTTAGTACAAAGTTTTGGCTATTAAAATGTTTTAAACAAGCACCACATGTTGGAGGATCGATAGCAATATAACTTCTATGCAATTATATCCAAACATAACCATTAAGTTACCTTCCTTGTCCAACTTCAACAATTTGATCAAGTTTGAAAACAATTAATGGGTATTCACAATAATAAAAGATTTTCAAGATAATTTATTTATATGTGAAAGTAATCTTTCTTATACTAATCATTCATGAACTGCTTGTATAACCAATATTGTGATTGTAAAACTTCAATAGATTATACTTCATAAACCAAATATGAAACAACTACTAAGCATAAAGCACACTTGTAATTTAAGATTGATGATATTTCATTCATTCACATTTTTTTCTTAGTATATAAGTGTAGAACAAGAGTAAACATCAAACTACTCTCAAAAGATATAAGTGAAGAATAATGAGTAGCCAAAAAATGAAGTAGCTATGTGAGGACTCAAATTAATATATGAGAATTTTATTCAAACAACAAACAAACAAAAATACACTCCAAGAACATCACATATGATGTGGACAAATAAATACTTAAACTCAACATAGGCTAACCTATATTTGTTGACAAAGAGAGGTGGGATGTGTAGCACCCCCAAGCTTCGATGCTTGATACTTCTTATAACATTTACTTGGGGTTCCTTAGGAATACACAAGCTTGAGCATTCATATGTTGTTCAATCCTCTCATATTCCAGTTTCGCCTAAGTCTCAAAAACTTCATCCACACAAAACTTGAAAAGAACTCGTGAGATCAGTTAGTACAGATAAGAATAAATCAACACTCCAGCAATATGAAGTTTGCAAGGGTTACAGATGTCCTGTTTCCCACGAGGAGCTACTCACGCTTGAACAGGCTGGTTATTCGGTGCCTTCTCCGGAACGTGTCATCATCTCGGCGCCACCGCCGGCTGAACTCTGGTGGACAACAGCCAAGCCGCATATTACGTTCGGCACAGTTTCTCGCCAGGATTCATCCCCCGGATCTTCCGGCGCTGATTTTCAAATTGCCAAATTAAACGGAACTTCTTCCGTGCAACAAGGTGCTGCAATTGATTCCGCCGAGATTCATGGTATTTTGAATTATCAGTATCAATTTTTGGTGGACAGTTTGTATTCTGGGCCGAGTTCCATGCTCATTAATGATCCTGCTGAGGTTTCCTCCTTTTCTCGGCCCGAACCTAATCCTAGGATGGATATTCCATCCTCGCAGGAAGCCCATCTGGCCTTTGATGAACTCATTAATGGCACGGTTGAGGAAATCTTTTCTTGCTCGATTTGCAACGCTCGGGGCCATCTAGCTGCCAACTGCACGGCTTCGCCTGGATTCGCTGACAGCACTGTGGGCCACGCACGATCTAGAGGAGCCTCTTTTATGCGTAATAATTGTCTTACTTGGAACTGTAAGAGTCCCACCACCTCCCCTGTCACTGTTATCTCGGGTACTGCTGATACTCTTGGCGAAACCGCAATGCCTGCAGCACAGTTCCTTCCTGTCTCACCGCGGTCGCATCCTCGAACTCCCTTCGAGACGCCGCCTGCCACTCCGCCACCGCCTCCTGCAATGGCGAACTTCAAGCTTGATCCAGAGTTCTTCCTCCCGCCTGGCCACAACATCATCGACGGAGGTCCTGACCGGCTGCCTCGGACCTACACCACGCCAGCGGTCCCAATCACCCGACGTGATGAGCGTTTCGTAATCGCTGATGTCCACCCAGCGCCCCCGACTGACAACGTGATCCAGGTACGGCAAGAAGTGGCTGCTCTTCTGCTTCACCGAGGGTTACATGTTCGGTCTGCCCAGCCATGGATTGAGGGCGTTGGACTGTTTGAGCTCAGAGATGTGGCGGAAAGCTATGCTGTGGTCCACATGGTGCCGCAGGAAGTTGCTCATAACTCTGTGGTGCGCTTCCTGCGACATGATTAGGGAGTTGGTTTTCGCGGGCAAGAGGGTTTTCGCCATGCCTGCCTCATGATTCTAGGGTCCCCCTCGACTTCCACAATACTGAAGATCTGAGGGCTGCTGTCAACACCTTCGGCGAGTTCCACCATTGGGTCAGTGATGATCCTTATTTAGTTCGTTCCATCGTGTTTGCTTCGTTCCCAGATGACCAACTGGTCCCCCGCAATATCAACTTCTCTCAATATGCTGCTTGGGGGGGGCAAGGTTTCCTGGTCTGCACCGGTATATATCCTGGGGGCGGCGGCTGCCGAAATACTGCCTAATGACGAGGATCCCATGCCCCTCAATGGCAATCCTCACCCGCTCCCTGGTCATCTTGTCCACGACAATCTGCAATTTGCTCTACCTCCGTACCCTGCGCTGGGTTGGAATGCGGTGCCACTAGCACCTGAAGATCCAGTGGTTCCTGCTGCTGATGCTGTTGATGCCGGTGGTTGGAGTCAGCCGCCGGCAGCCGCTGATGGAGGAGGATGGGAACCTAAAGCGGCCCCGGAGGCACCTGCTGTTGATCCTGTTCAGGATCAAGAGTCCATGGTGATTGATCAACCGAGTCCTTCCTCTTCGAACTCGGTTCATGAGCTTGTGGACCTGGACCCTCAGCCGCAGGGTCACATGGAACCGGAACCTGCTTATGAAGCACCACCGGTCCCTGACCTGGAGGTGGTTGTGGCCAACCCTGTTTCCCCGGATGCTAGGTTGGCACCGGCTGCCTAGGGTCATCATGCTGAGACGGAGGAGGAGGTGCCTGCCATGGAGGAGGCGCAAGAGGACAATCCTCTGGCAGTTGTCCTATACAAATCCCCTCACATTCTAATTGACAACCTCTTTGTTGGGGCTACAAGGGTTTTCTATGGGCCTCCTCTGCCGCCAATTCTATCCTGCGCGCGCACTTTTGATGCTCTCATGGGAGCTGCGACCTCTATGCATGTGCCTCGCCAACTGCAGATGCCAATCCTGGAGCCCATTATGATCCCCAAGCGATCAGGGTCGGCAGCTTTTGATCCTGATGCTATAGCGCTACCATCACCAGAGCCTGCTCGCGACGCTCTCTCAGTGCACGAGGTAATCCCTCTCAGTCCGTCTTCATCTGCGGAGGACTTCACTTTTCATTCTCCTGCTCCAACAAAGAAAGGGACCCGCAACAAGGACACTTCTGTCGTCGACTCCTCTGTCCGTCGATGTACTCGCGGCTCTATCAAGCGTGATGGCTTCAAACCCATCCTGCAGGAGCTGCTAGCGCACGTCCCCAAGAAGAGGAAGCCCAAGGCCAAGCCAATGCCCTCCCCATCGCAGGAGACTGATGATGTGCAAGTACCTCCTGCCACTCCTATTCCGGTGATTCCAGAGGTTGGGCAGTCACTAGGCATTGCCCCTGAGAAGCTTACGGTGGATCGACTTATGGAAGGTCCTGCTTATTCCGCAGCATCGTCTGCTGATGTTTAATTCACCTATGTTAATTTGTTACTATACTGGCTACATGTACTGCAAGACTTCTACATGCTTTGTCTTTTGGTTATTTGAACCTTGGTCGCAACAGCTATTACATAGCCCTACTTTTGCTCTATATATATTGTGCAATAGATAGTCGTTCTACGAGAAGTTGGCGTGTGCTTTCTTGGAATGTGCGTGGCCTAAATTCTGACCATAGGCAATGTGCGGTCCGTAACAAGATTGATGAGAGCCTAGATGCTGTGGTGTGCTTGCAGGAAACCAAAATGCAGTCAGTTGAGTTTCGTACATTCAAATGTTTCTGTCCCAAACGATTTGATCAGTTTGCCTACTCTCCCTCCAGGGGCGCATCAGGGGGGCTTATCACCCTTTGGAACTCCTCCATTCTTACTGGTCAGTTAGTTGAATGCACTCCCTATGGTTTGATCATCTCTTTTACCTCAAATCACACTGGTGAATCCTGGACTTTAGTGAATATCTATGGTCCTTGTCAAGGTGAGGCGAGAGATCATTTTGTTAGCTGGCTATATAATCTCCATATACCCACTGGGGCTAATTGGTTGCCTCTTGGAGATTTTAATTTCATTAGATCCCCGCATAACAGAAACCTTCCTGGGGCTGATGTAAATGACATGTTCATCTTCAATAAATTATTGGGTATCTGGGATTGCTGGAACTTCCCATTAAGGGCAGATCTTTCACTTGGTCGAATATGCAAGATTCCCCACTTCTGGAGCAGCTTGACTGGTTTCTCACATCAGCCAACTGGATCTCCTCATATCCTCTTACACAAGTGTTAACCCTTGCCAAGACAGCTTCTGACCATGTTCCTTGTGTGGTCACTGTCAACACTTCCATCCCTAAGTGCAATCTATTCCGCTTTGAAAACTACTAGGTTGAAATGGAGGGTTTCATGGAATGTGTTCAGCAATCCTGGCTCATTCCTTCAAGGAAAACCCACATTACTGCTGTCATTATGGATAAGATGAAACATCTTAGGCAGGCTCTAAAAAAGTGGTAGACAAATCTATCTCAGTTAAAAACTTTCATCTCCAAATGTAATCAAGTTGTGCTGTGTTTGGATGAGCTTGAGTAGTTGAGGTCACTTTTCAGACCAGAGGCTAACTTTAGAAAAATTGTTAAATTACATTTGGAGCATCTTTTGCATCTACAGTGTTTATATTGGAAAAAGAGAGCCACTATCAGATTTGTTAAAGTTGGTGAGGAAAACACCAAATTCTTTCATGCTATGGCTACTGAGAGATATAGGAGGAATTCCATTGCATCTCTCAAGTTAAATGATGGTTCCCTCATATCTGATCATGTTCAAATTGCTGCATGCTTCTGGGCATCTTTTAAGGCTAGAATGGGAACTTCTCTTGGCATTAACATGGCATTTGATTTACCATCCATGCTTCATAAGGTGGAGGGCCTAGATATTCTCACTGAACCTTTTTCTAAGTATGAAATGGACAAGATTGTTCAGGAAATGCCCATTGACAAAGCTCCAGGTCCCGATGGGTTCAATGGTCTTTTCTTCAAGAAATGCCGGCACATTATTTCCCGTGAGTTTTATCAACTTGCTGCTGCTTTCCATGCTGGCCATGCTCAACTTGAGAACATGAACTCATCTTATATTACTCTGATTCCCAAGAAGAGATCACCTGAACATGTGGGAGATTACAGACCTATATCACTTCCTGGGATGGGTCTCAAATTTCTGTCCAAAATGATTGCTAACAGGCTACAGCTGCATATTGTGAAGTGTCTTCACAAGAATCAGTATGGTTTTATCAAGTCTAGGACCATTCAAGATTGTGTTGGATGGACTCTGGAGTACCTGCACCAATGCCATCAATCCAAGAAACCTATAGTCATTCTCAAGCTAGATTTTGAAAAGGCATTTGACTCTGTGGAACTTGAGTTTATTTTTCAGATTCTCAAGCACAAAGGCTTCAATGACAGATGGATACTTTGGGACTAGCAGCTACTAACTTCTGGCTCATATTCAGTCATGATCAATGGTGTGCCTCGCAAGAAGTTTATGTGCAAGAAAGGTGTCAGGCAGGGAGATCCCATGTCCCCACTGCTTTTTGCCATTGCTGCTGATTTTTTACAGACTCTGGTTAACCAACTGCTTGTGGAGGGTCTGATTCAGCTGCCCATACCTTCTCATGATAAGGATTTCCCCATAGTGCAATATGCTGATGATACCCTTATCATCCTACCTGCTGATAAACCCCAGTTGTGGCAGTTCAAGAAAATGCTCCTACTTTTCTCCAAGTCCAGTGGATTATAGGTGAATTATCACAAATCTGCCCTTCTACCTATTAACACTCCTCCATAGCAACTCCAGGATCTGGCTGACTCCCTTGGCTGCAAAGTGGGATCTTTGCCCTTCACATACCTTGGCCTTCAAGTTGGGACAACTAAACCAAGAATCATTGATCTCATGCCACTCGTTGATAACATGGAAAGAAGACTTAGTGCTAGTTCATCTTTTCTAGCTCAGGGGGGAAGGCTACGGTATTTAAACTCAGCACTGTCTTCTGTGCCTATCTTCTCTCTATGCAGTCTGGATATCCCACCACGCATACTGAAGCAGCTTGAAAGAATTCAAAGGCCATGTCTATGGAGAAGAAATGGGCAAGATCATGCACCCCCTCTTGCTACCTGGCATCTGGTGTGCAGACCTAAAAATAAAGGGGGGTTAGGAATTATGAACCTAGCAATCCAGAATGAAGCACTCCTGCTCAAGCATGTTGATAAATTTATAAATCATGCTGATATCCCATGGGTTCACTTGATTTGGAACACTTACTATCATGACACTGTACCTCAGGGAACTGCCCTTTGTGGTTCTTTTTGGTGGAAGGATATCTGTAAATGGCTGGACAAATTCAGATCAGTTACATATGTTCAGCCTAACAAGGGTGATTCCTTCCTGTTTTGGTGTGACTCCTGGTTGGTTGGAAACTCCATTAGGCCACTGGCAGCCAGATTCCAAAGATTGTTTTCTTTTGTGGCTGATCCTTTCTGCACAGTGCAAGAGGTCTTTACAGCCTTTTCTGATGACAGCATGCTCTCTATGTTCCACTTGCCACTGTCTGCTCAAGCTTACCAGGAGCTGCTTTCAGTTCAATCTTTGCTTCAAGACCTGGATCTTGATCATCAGGCCTCTGACAAATGGGTATGGGGAAAAGATGCTAAGGCATACACAGCCAAGAGATACTATACTCACATTCATAGCAGTATTACACCAAACCCTCTACTCAACTGGATATGGAAAAGCTGTTGTACCATGAGGCTTAAGATGTTTGCCTGGATGCTTATCATGGACAGGCTTAACACTCAAGACATGCTTGAACGGCGACACTGGAATGTTTCTGACTCCAATCTCTGTGTTCTATGTTATGCTCGATTCAAGGAAGACAGAGATCACTTATTCTTCACCTGTCTTTTTAGTACCAGGGTCTCGAATTACCTGCAGATCACATGGCAGGGTCCATCCATGTGGAGTGCTACTGTTGCTGCTAAAAGAGACTTCCATAACCCCTTCTTTGCTGAGGTGGTCTTCACTGCATGCTGGAACATCTGGACTATCAGAAATGCAAAGGTCTTCAACCAGGAGCAGCCAAAGTTCAAAAAATGGAGATCTGGCTTCATTCATGACATTTCCCTGTTAGCTCATAGAATTAAGCCGAGTTTCAGTGATGATCTCCTTAAATGGGTTTCCTTTTTTCCTCCTTGAGGTTTGTAGCCTTAGCTCCTCCCCCTTTTGTACATTATAATTTATTCTTGTACATACTGCTCTTATATATGGGAAAAAAAGAAAAAAGGTTGTGGGGGGTTTTCCCTACAGTAGCCAGTAAAAAAAAATTCACAAACTTTCCTCTTCCAATAAAATCTAATAATTGAAATATTACGAGAAAAGTTTATGTTTTTGTATAGCACACATCACACATGCAATTCAAACATTCTACATGCAATTCTTGGAACTTTTATTGGAAAAAATGATTTTAAATAAGATAAATCAAATAGTAAAAAATATGATCCAAGAAAAATAGATATCGTGTGACAAATAAATATATAGCTCTAAGTAAGATATACCGATAGTGTTCGAGACGAAAGAGGGGATGCCTTCCGGGTCATCCCCAAGATTAGACGCTTGAGTGTGCCTTTGATATTACCTTGGGGGTGCATTAGGCATCGTCAAGCTTAGGTTCTTTCCTCTCCTTATTCTCCTCGTATCGGTATCTCACCCAAAACTGAAAAACTTCATTCACACAAAACTTAAGGAACTTCGTGAGATGGGTTAGTGTAATAAAGACAGATCATTCACTTAGGTACTACCAAGACAAGATTCATAATTATTCTCACATTATACCCACCATATTCTATCATTCCCATAATTTATATCACTCAGTATAAGCTATGCAATTGCTAAAACAAGTAACCTATGCATGCAAAAAAGAATCTATCAAAAACAGAACAGTTTATAAAGATGTGAACTTAAACCATGCTTCCCTATCTCTGAAAATTCTAAAAAATTAGGAAAACACTCAGAATTTTCGTATCAAAACTATATAGAAATGTGAAAAAATTGACTCTCCAGTAAAATCATATAAATTCTGCACTCGGCGTAAAAGTTTATGTTTTGCATAGAATTAGACAATCAAGTATCCACACTATTCCAAAGGCTTTACTGGACACCTTATCGAAATTCAAGACACGAAACATGATTACTACAATAGCTTAATCATGTGAACACACAAAAATAGAAAGAAAGGTGTTGGGTTGTCTCCCAATAAGCGCTTTTCCTTGATGCATTTTAGCTAGGCATGGTGATTTTAATGATGCCCACATAAAAAGTATTAATTGCAACTTGAAAAAGGGCATCATGAATCACATGACAAGCATATTTAAGTCTAACCCACTCCCTATGCATAGGGATTTTGCAACCAAACCATTTATTGTAGCAAGAATCAACTTGCATAGGAAGGCAAAACAAGCATGACTTCAAATCTTTGAAAACATAGGGAGGAAACATGATATTATAACAATACCTAAAAGCATATGTTCCTCCCTCATAATAATCTTCGGTAGCATCATGAAGGAATTCAACAATATAACGATCACATAAAGCATTCTTTTCATGATGCATAAGCATAGAACTTTCATTACTACCCACAGAAGCAAACTTCTTATCATTCATAATAGTGGTGGGAGAAAACTCAACAAAAATAACTATCATGTGATACTTGATTGGCATAATACAATTGCACATTGAAATCATGATGACAAGTTTCATAGTTATTATTACTCGTTATAGCATACATTTCATCACCATAATCATCATAGATAGCAACTTTGTAGTCATAATCAATTGAAACATCTTCCAATAGTGGACTCTTCACTAGATAAAGTCATGACCTCTCCAAATCCACTTTCATCATTATTCCAATAAGATTCAACACTCTCCAAACTATATATGTGCCCCAATATGGCACCTCCGCGTTCAACACACGTGTAGCCTGGTGACGTCTCCAACACCTTGAACCAGCAAGAAAGAAGGAGAGGTTGAGGGAGAGAGCTCCGGTAGCACGACGGCGTGGTGGCGGTAGAGCTACGTGGTTCTCCGGCAGAGCTTCGCTAAGCTATGCGGAGGACGAAGAGAGAGATAGGAAGGGCTGCGTCGAGAGAGAGAGAGATTTCGTCATCTCCAAAGGCCAAAACCTCCACTATATATAGGGGGAGGGAAGGGGGTGCCTCCCTTAAGGTTCCCACCCCCAAGGGGTGTGGCAGCCAATCTAGCATGGGAGGTATCGTCCAGGGCAAGGGAGAGGGGGTGGTGCACCCTAGATGGGCCTTAGGCCCATCTGCGCAAGGGTTTCCCCCTTCCCTCTCTTGCTGCGCCTTGGGCCTAGGTGGGAGGCGCATCAGCCCACCCTGGGCTTGTTCCCTTCCACATTTTGGCCCATGCTAGCCTTTGGGGCTTGTGGCCCCTCCCGGTCGACCCCCGGAACCCCTCCCGTGGTCCCGGTACGTTACCGGTGACGCCCAAAACATTTCCAGTGTCCAAAACCCCTCATCCTATATATCAGCCTTTACCTCCAGACTATTCCAGAGCTCCTCGTGACATCCGGGATCTCATCCATGACTCCGAACAACCTTCAGTAACCACGTACACTATTTCCCTATAACCCTGTCGTCATCGAGCATTAAGTGTGTAGACCCTACGGGTTCGGGAGATATGCAGACATGACCGAGACATCTCTTTGGCCAATAACCAATAGGGGGGTCTAGATATCCATGTTGGTTCCCACATGTTCCATGATGATCTGATCAGATGAACCACGATGTCAAAGATTCGATCAATCCTGTATGCAATTCCCTTTGTCTATAGGTATGATACTTGCTCGAGATTTGATCGTTGGTATCCCTATACCTTGTTCACTCTCGTCACCGACAAGTCTCTTTACTCGTTCCGTAACACATCATCCCATGGCTAACCCCTTAGTCACACTGAGATCTATATGATGATGGATTACCGAGTGGGCCCAAGGATACCTCTCTGTCACACGGATTGACAAATCCCAATCTCAAATCGTACAACTCAACAGACACTTTCGGAGATACCCGTAGTGCACCTTTATAATCACCCAGTTACGTTGTGACGTTTGCTACACCCAAATACTCCTACGGTATCCGGGAGTTGCACAATCTCACGGTCTAAGGATATGATACTTGATGTTAGAAAAGCTTTAGCAGACGAACAACACGATCTAGTGCTATGCTTAGGATTGGGTCTTGTCCATCACATCATTCTCCTAATAATGTGATCCCGTTATCAATGACATCCAATGTCCATGATCTGGAAACCATGATCATCCATTGATCGACGAGCTAGCCAACTAGAGGCTCACTAGGGACACATTGTGATCTATATATTCACACATGTATTATGGTTTCTGGTTAATACAATTATAGCATGAATAATAGACCATTATAATGAATTGGAAATATAATAGTAACAACTTTATTATTGCCTCTAGGGCATATTTCCAACAGTCTCCTACTTGCACTAGAGTCAATAATCTAGTTCACATCACTATGTGATTGCAATGAATCCAACACCCATACAGTTCTGGGGTTCGATCATGTCTTGCTTGTGAGAGAGGCTTATTAGTCAACGGGTCTGAACCTTTCAGATCCGTGTGTGCTTTACAAATATCAATGTCTTCATATAGATACCGCTACCATGCACCATTTGGAACTATTCCAAATGACTGCTCCACTATACGAATCCGGTTTACTACTCATAGTCATCGGGATTAGTGACAAAGCTTGCATCGACGTAACCCCTTTACGACGAACTCTTTAATCACCTCCATAATCGCAAAAAATTCCTTAGTTCACTAGTTATTAAGGATATCTTTGACCGCTGTCCAATGATCCATTCCTGGATCACTCTTGTACCCCTTTACTAACTCATGGAAAGGCACACTTTAGGTGTGATGCACAACATAGCATACTTATAGAGCCTACGGCTAATGCATAGGGGACGACATTCGTCCTTTCTCTTTCTCTTGACGTGGTCGGGCTTTTGAGTCTTACTAAAAAATTCACACCTTGTAACATAGCCAAGAACTCCTTCTTTTGCAGATCTATTTTGAACACTTTCAAAAACTTGTCAAGGCATGCATTTTGTTGAAAGTTCTATTAAGCACTTTGATCTATCTCCATAGATCTTTTTCCTCAATGTTCAAGTAGCTCATCAAGGTTTTCCTTTAAAAACTTCTTTCAAAACAACCCTTTATGCTATCTAGAATTTCTACATTATTTCCGATCAAAAATATGTCAACAACCTATATTCATCAGAAATTCTATAGTGCTCCCACTCACTTCTATGGAAATACAAGTTTCTTATAAACCTTGTATAAAACCAAAAACTTTGATCATGTCATCAAAGTGTATATTCCAACTCCGAGATGCTAGCTCGAGTCCATAAAAGGAACGCTAGAGCTTTGCATACTTGTTAGCACCCTTTAGGATCGAAAAAATCTTCTGGTTGTATCACATACAACCTTTCCTCAAGGAAACCGTCGAGGAAACAATATTTTGACATCCTATCTACAAGATTTCATAAATGATGCAGCAACTGCTAACATAATTCCAATATACTTTCAGCATCGCTACGAGTGAGAAAGTCTCATCGTAGTCAACTCTTTGAACTTTGTCGAAAACATCTTTGCGACAAGTCGAGCTTTCATAATGGTGACTTTTCACCATCATCGTTTGTCTTCCTTTTAAAGATCCATTCACAGTTAATAGTCTTATGACCATCAAGTGGTTCTTCCAAAGTCTATACTTTGTTTTTATACATGGATGCTCTCTCGGATTTCATGGCCTCCAGCCATTTGTCGGAATCCGGGCCCACCATCGCTTCTCCATCGCTCGTAGGTTCATTGTTGTGCAACAACATGACCTCTAAGAAGGGATTACCGTACCACTCTGTAGCAACAGTACATGGCCTTGTTGACCTACGAGGTTTGTACTAACTTGATCTGAAGTCTCATGGTCACTATCACTAGCTTCCACTTCAATTGATGTAGGCGCCACAGGAACAACTTCCTGCACCCTGCTACATACACTGGTTGAAGTGATGGTTCAATAACCTCATCAACTCTCCACCATATTCCCACTCAATTCTTTCGAGAGAAACTTTTCCTCAAGAAAGGACCCGTTTCTAGAAACAAATACTTCCGTTTCCGGATTTGAGATAGGTGGTATACCCAACTGTTTTGGGTGTCCTATGAAGATGCATTTATCCGCTTTGGTTCGAGCTATCCGGCTGAAACTCTTTCACATAAGCATCGCAACCCCAAACTTTTAAGAAACGATAGCTTAGGTTTCTCTAATCCATAGTTCATATGGTGTCATCTCAACGGAATTACGTGGTGCCCTATTTAAAGTGAATGCGGTTGTCTCTAATGCCTAACCCATAAATGATAGTGGTAATTTGATAAGAAATATCATACTATGCACTATATCTATTAGGGCACGACTATGACATACGGACACACCATTAGACTATGGTGTTCCAGGTGGCATGAGTTGTGAAACAGTATTGACGTGAAACAATTTTCACATTGTTTTAAATTTGGACCAAACTCGTAACTCAGATATATATGTTTACCTCCACGATCACATCATAGACATATTATCCTCTTGTCACGATGATCTTCAACTTTACTCTGAAATTACTTGAACCTTTCAATAATTCAGATTTGTGTTTGATCATGTAAATACACTAGTATCTACTCAAATCAACTATGAACTAAGAATATAATGATATGCACTACGTGTCTGGGTACTCATTGGACTGTACACATCAAAATGTATTACTTCCAACAAGTCACTTTCTTGTTCCATCTCACAGGAAAACGAGGTCTTCAGTCATCTCGCCCATGTGGTATGATTTGCATGTCTCAAGTGATTCAAAAATCAAGTGAGTCCAAACGATCCATCCGCATGGAGTTTCTTCATGCGTTTATACCAACAGGCATGGTTTGCATGTTTCAAACATTTCAAGAATGAGTGAGTACAAAGATCCATCAGTATGGAGCTTCTTCATGCATTTTATACCAATATGACTCAAGGAACAGTGCCACAAGTAAGTAGTATTATCATTACTACTTTGTATCTTTTGGCAACAAAATTATGAACATGTGTATCACTGCAATCGAGATTCAATAAACCGTTCATTTTAGGTGCAAGACCATTGAAGGTATTATTCAAGTAAATAGAATAACCATTATTCATTTAAATGAGTAACCGTGTTGTAATAAATATAAACTAATCATGTCTATGCTGAACGCAAACACCAAATAATATTTATTTAGGTTTAACACTAATCTCGATGGTAGAGGGAGCGTGCGATGTTTGATCATATCAACCTTTGGAAACACTTACAAAATACGTCGTCACCTTGCCTTTAGCTAGTCTCCGTTTATTCCGTAGCTTTCATTTCGAGTTACTAACACTTTATTAATCGAACCGCTCTCTAAAACCCTGGTGCTACTAGGATTACTAGTAAAGTACACATCAATATCATGTATATCCAATATACTTTTGTCAACTTTGCCATCCTTCTTATCTACCAGGTATCTAGGGTAGTTTCCTTTCAGTGATTGTTCCTCTTTACAGAAGCACTTAGTCTCGGGTTTGGGTTGAACCTTGGATCTCTTCATAGAGCAAAAACTGGTTTGTTGTTTAATGAAGCATCCGTTCATGCCCTTACCCTTCTTGAAACCAGCGGTTTTACAAACCATCAACAATTGATGCTCCTTTTTGATTTCTACTTACGTGGTGTCAAACATCGCTAATAACTCAAGGATTATCATATCCATCCCTGATATGTTATAGTTCATCACAAAGCTCCAATATCTTGGTGGTAGTGACTTTGGAGAACTACTACTATCTCATCTGGAAGATCAACTCGCACTCGATTCAAGTGATTGTAGTACTCAGAAAATCTGAGCACATGCTGAATGATTGAGCTTTTCTCCTTTACTTTGTAGATAAAGAATCTTGTTGGAGGTCTCATACCTCTCAGCAAGGACACGAGTATGCAATCCCAATTCCATCTCTTGAAACATCCCGTATGTCCCACGACGTTCGAAACGTCTTTAGCGCCTCAGTTCTAAGTCGTTTAAGCAATATGCATTGAACTATCATGTAGTTATCAAAGACATGTATGTCAGATGTTCTCAACATCTATAGACCATGCTTGAGGTTCAGCACACCGAGCGGTGCATTAAGGACATAAGCCTTATGCTTAGCAATGAGGACAATCATCAGTTAACGGACTCAGTTCGCACAATTGCTACTTCTATCTTTCAACTAAGTTTTCTCTAGGGACATATCAAAAAACTCGTGGAGCTATAGGCAAGTTATACCATAATTTGCAAAGACCTTTTGACTATGTTCATGAAAATTAACTTCATCTAATCAAACTATTTAATGAACTCCCACTTAGATCGACATCCCTCTAGTCATCCAAGTGATACATGATCCACGTCGACTAGCCTGTGTCCGATCATCACGTGAGACGGACTAGTCATCAATGGTGATCATCTCCATGCTGATTGTATCTACCATACGACTCATGTTCGACCATTCGGTCTCCCGTATTCGAGGCCATGTCTGTACATGCTAGGCTCGTCGAGTCAACCAAAGTGTCTTGCGTGTGTAAACTGGCTTACACCCGTTGTATGCGAACGTTAGAATCTATCACACCCGATCATCACGTGGTGCTTCGAGACAACGATCCTTCGCAACGGTGCACACTTAGGGGAATACATATCTCGAAATTTTAATGAGGGATCATCTTATCTTTGCTACCGTCGTTCTAAGCAACAAGATGTAAAACATGATAAACATCACATGCAATCATATAGTGACATGATATGGCCATTATCAGAATGCTCCTTGGATCACCATCTTCGGGGCACAATGATCATCGTTGTGACCGGCATGACACCATGATCTCCATCATCATGATCTCCATCATTGTGTCTCCGTGGACTGGTCACGCCAACTATTACTTCTACTACTACAGCTAACCGTTAGCGATAAAGTAAAGTAATCAACATGGCGTTCCATCTCATACAATAAATTAAGACAACTCATATGGCTCCTGCCGGTTGTCATACTCATCGACATGCAAGTCGTGAATCCTATTACAAGAACATGATCAATCTCATACATCACACATGTAACGTCACATTCTTTTGGCAATATCACATCACATAGCATACCCTGCAAAAACAAGTTAGACATCCTCTAATTGTTGTTGCAAGTTTTACGTGGCTGATTTGGGTTTCTAGAAAGAACATTTCTTACCTACGTGACAGCCACAACGTTGATATGTTAATGCTATTTACCCTTCATAAGGACCCTCTTCATCGAATCTGATCCGACCAAAGTGGGAGAGACAGACACCCGCTAGCCACCTTATGCAACTAGTGCATGTCTGTCGGTGGAACTAGTCTCACGTAAGAGTGCGTGTAAAGTCGTTCCAAGCCGCTTCATCCCACGATGCTGTCGACTCAAGATAAGACTAGTAACGTCAAGTAATTGAGAAAATCAGCACCCACGACTTTTGTGTTCTACTCGTGCATAGAATCTACGCATAGAACCTGGCTCTAATACCACTGTTGGGGAACGTAGTAAATAAAAAAAATCCTACGCCATACAAGGATCTATCTACGGAGAAACCAACAAAGAGTAACGGGGTAGAGTATATTCATACCTTTGAAGGTTGCTAAGCGGAAGCACTACTAGAACGCAGTAGATGGAGTTGTACTCGCAGCGATTCAGATCATGGTGGATTCTGATCTCTGTGCCGAACTACGACACCTCCGCGTTCAACACACGTGCAGCCCGGTGACGTCTCCAACATCTTGAACCAGTAAGGACAAAGGTGAGGTTGAGGGAGAGAGCTCCGGCAGCATGACGGCGTGGTGGCGGTGGAGCTACGTGGTTCTCCGACAGAGCTTCGCTAAGCTATGCGGAGGACAAAGAGAGAGAGAGAGAGGAAGGGTTGCGCCGAGAGAGAGAGATTTTGTCTTCTCCAAAGGCAAAAACCTCCACTATATATAGGGGGGAGGGAAGGGGATGCCTCCCTTAGGGTTCCCACCCCCAACGGGTGCAGCAACCCCATTTGGCGTGGGAGGTGGCGGCCAGGGCAAGGCAGAGGGGGTGGCGCACCCCAGATGGGCCTTAGGCCCATCTGCGCTAGGGTTTTGCCCTTCCCTCTCTTGTTGTGCCTTGTAACTAGGTGGGAGGCACATCAGCCCACTCTAGGCTGGTTCACTTCCTCCTTTTGGCCCATGCTTGCCTTTGGGGCTTGTGGCCCCTCCCGGTGGACCCCTGGAACCCTTCCGGTGGTCTTGGTACGTCACCGGTGACGCCCGAAACATTTCCGGTGTCCAAAACCCCTCTACTATATATCAATCTTTACCTCCGGACCATTCCGGAGCTCCTCGTGACGTCCGGGATCTCATCCGTGACTCCGAACAACCTTCGGTAACCATGCACACTATTTCCCTATAACACTGCCATCATCGAACCTTAAGTGTGTAGACCCTACGGGTCCGGTAGACATGCAGACATGACCGAGACATCTCTCCGGACAATAACCAACAGCGGGGTATGGATATCCATGTTGGTTCCCACATGTTCCAGGATGATCTCATTGGATGAACCACGATGTCAAGGATTCAATCAATCCCGTATGCAATTCCCTTTGTCTATCGGTATGATACTTGCCCGAGATTGGATCGTCGGTATCCCTATACCTTGTTCAATCTCGTTACCGGCAAGTCTCTTTACTCGTTCTGTAACACATAATCCTGTGGCTAATCCCTTAGTCTAATTGAGATCAATATGATGATGGACTACCGAGTGGGCCCAGAGATACCTCTCCGTCACAAAGAGGTGTCTATTCGTTCAACTCAACACACACTTTCGGAGATACCCGTGGTGTGATACGTCCATTTTGCATCATATTTTCACGTTGATATTTATCGCTTCTTGGGCTATTATTTCACTTCACGGAACTATTCTTATGCCTTTTATCTCTTATTTTGCAAGGTTTACATGAAGAGGAAGAATGCCGGCAACTGGAATTCTGGCCTGAAAGTGGAGCAAGTTTGAGATACCTATTCTGCGCAACTCCAAACGTCGTAAAAATCAATGAGTATTTTTTTCCTGATTTATAAAAAATACTGGGTCGAAGAAGCGCGAGAGGGGCGCCAGGGGGTGGCCACAAGCCTGCACAACGCGGCCACCCCCCAGGTCGCGCCATGGGGGCTTGTGGGCACCCTGCTGGCCCACTTGCCCCCTCTTTTGCTGTGTGAAGGGTTTCGTCCAAGAAAAAAATCAAGGAGGAGCTTTTTCGTGATTTCTCCGCCACCACGAGGCAGAACTTGAGCAGAACCAATCTAGTGCTCCGGCAAGACGTTCCTGCCGGGGAAACTTCCCTCCGGAGGGGTAAATCGTTGCCATCATCATCACCAACACTCCTCTCATCGGAGGGGACTCATCACCATCAACATCTTCATCAGCACCATCTCCTCTCCAAACCCTAGTTCATCTCCATCTCGCGACTCCGATTGGTACTTGTAAGGTTGCTAGTAGTGTTGATTACTCTTTGTAGTTGGTGCTAGTTGGATTAATTGGTGGAAGAGTTTATGTTCATATCCTTGATGCTACTCATTACCTTTCTGGTCATGAATATGATTATGCTTCGTGAGTAGTTACTTTTGTTCCTGAGGACATGGGAGAAGTCATGCTAATAGTAGTCATGTGAATTTGGTATTCGTTCGATATTTTGATGTGTTGTATGTTGTTTTTCCTCTAGTGGTGTTATGTGAACGTCGACTACATAACACTTCAACATTATTTGGGCCTAGAGGAAGGCATTGGGAAGTAGTAAGTAGATGATGGGTTGCTAGAGTGACAGAAGCTTAAACACTAGTTTATGCGTTGCTTCGTAAGGGGCTGATTTGGATCGACTAGTTTAATGATATGGTTAGACTTTGTCTTAATTATTATTTGGTAGTTGCGGATGCTTGCAAGAGGGGTTAATCATAAGTGGGATGCGTGTCCAAGTAAGGGTAGTACCCAAGCAACGGTCCACCCACATATCAAACTATCAAAGTAACGAACACGTATCATATGAACATGATGAAAACTAGCATGACAGAAATTCCCGTGTGTCCTCGGGAGCGCTTTTCCTCCTATAAGACTTTGTCCAGGCTTGACCCTTGCTATAAAAGGGATTGGGCCACTTTTCTGCACCGTTGCTACTTTTGTTACTTGTTTCTAGCTACAAATCTTCTCACCAAACAATCACTTGTTACCGACAATTTCAGTGCTTGCAGATTTTACCTTGCTGAAAACCACTTGTCAGATCCTTCTGCTCCTCGTTGGGTTCGACACTCATACTTATCGAAAGGACTAAGATTGATCCCCTATACTTGTGGTTCATCAAGACTCTTTTCTGGCGCCATTGCCGGGGAGTGAAGCGCCTTTGGTAAGTGGAACTTGGTAAGGAAACATTCATATCGTGTGCTGAAATTTGTTGTCACTGGTCACTATGGATACTAATCCTTTGAGGGGCTTGTTCGGGGTATCTTCACCTCGAACGGAAGCACAAAGAGTTGCTCCTCAACCTGCTACACCTACTGAAAATATTTGCTTTGAATTTCCTTCGGGTATGCTTGAGAAACTTCTGGCTAATCCTTTTACATGAGATGGAACATCACTTCCAGACTTGCATCTAATCTATGTAGATGAAGTTTGTGGTTTATTGTCACATCCCTGAAACCCTAATCAAGTTAGCATTGTGCTCATATCTTCTTTGCATTGCATCTAAGAAAATTTCAACAAGAAAGCAAGTGGTGAAGGAAAACTCAAAAACCCTAGCCACTTCTCAAATTCAAAGGAATTATAAACTTATTCAAATCAATGAACCCAAAATGGCCTCAAGAAAAGTTCAACTTTTTTGATAATTCTTGAAAACAAATAAGCAATGAAGAAAACCATTTTATTAATAATTTTGGCATTTTAAATAAATGCAAAAGAATACTGGTCTCAAGTTTTAAATTTGAATTCAAAAATATATAGTTTCCAAAAATGCTTAGAACTTTATGGGTGATTGGAAATATTCCAACTAACACCCCAGCATTTTTCAAACTATTTATAGTTTTCTTGTGAAGCCAAAATAAATGGAAAGCAATGTCAATAAATAAAACAGAAACAAAATAGAAAGAAAGGGGGAAAAAACCTACATGTCGCCTGAGGAGGCCCAGCCCATTAGGGGTAGGGTCGTCTTCTTCCTCTGCCTTCTGGCAGAGGAGAGATCGACCACGGCGGCTCCTCCACCTCCCGCTTCGCCGTGGCAACCTCCGGTGCCCCCCAGGACAGCATGACAGCATGGTTATCCTCCTCGAGTGCGTCTCTATCCGTTCCCGTGCTCCATTTCCCCCCTCCTCTCGGGTTCTCTCCTCCCTCCTCCTGCCGACATTGCCAAGAGCTCGAGCTCGAGCTGCCGTGCCCCTAGCCGCAGGAACTTCCTCCCGAGTAGTCCAGTAGCTCCGCCTCGACGAGCTGGTTCTCCCTGCAGAGTCCGAAGCCTCCCCGAGCCCTGCAACGCCCCCAGCGCTATCGTCTTCAACCTTCGGCCGCCGGCAAATCGACGGTGGATCGCCGGCTACAGCCCCTCCCCGAGCAGTCTGAGCCTAGCTTCACCTCTACCGTCAGCCTGTGATCATTTCCCCTCTTCTTCCCCTCGGATTCGTGCCCCCTACTCACTGGACCAACGAACCTGAGCTTCGGCAGCAGCTTCGGCTCATCGCCAGCTTGCTCCGGCCACCCATAGCCCTCCCTGAGGCCAGTGCTGGATGAGGCCGAGCCTGGGGATCATCCCACTGCTCTCGGCAACCGTTTCCGAGCACCACATCACGAGTTAGCGCGTCTCCGGCGAAGTTCCGCCACGGATCTGGCCGTCCTATCCCCGGTGGTTTAGCACTAATCACTGACTGACACTAGCCCCAGGCCAAGTCAAACCCACTTAGGGGCTGGTCAGCGCGGGATTAGCTCCTCAGACACTGACCAGTGGGTCCCCCCTGTCAGGTTTGACCTGATCAGGTCAGTTGACCTGCTGACGCCATGATGATGTAGTTATGACGCAATAAGTGAATTTCTGATTTAAAAGAATTCCAGAAAAATGCCAAAACTTCTAAAAATCATAGAAATTAATCTGTAACTCCAATGAAAATAATTTATATATGAAAAAGTATCAGAAAAATAGAAGGAATCTGAATATGTCATTTTCAAACATGTTTGAAAATGTTAATGGACCCAAACATATAGAATAATGAATAAGTTAAATTCCATAAATACTTGGAGATGGAATTTGGAAATCATTTGAATTCCACTTCAAATTATGTGGTCAAACATTGTTCAATCACAAACCAACAACTTAACATGTCATTTCCATGCATGTAAAATAATAAGTAGATCTGAGCATGAGGTCGAATCAATTAAAATGGTATTCGAGAATACCTCGTTTGAAGTGATATTTGAGTTTAATTCAAATCAACTTCAAACCTAAGAAATGTTAGCTATAATAGTATACCACCTTGCATCCTCATGCCATGTTCATGCATCATCTTGTTGCATATGTTTGTTATTGATTGTTGTCATTCCTTTCGATAGGCTTCGCTCCTCCGGATTCCACCGAATATCCGACTGACGGATATTCTCCCTCCTCTGAGCAACAAGGCAAGCAACCATTTTGATCATCCAGATAAATCCCATGTTCTCGCTCCTGCACTTACTTATTGCATTAGGATCAAATGCTCAAATGCTTTTGCCACGTTAGTTGAACCCACTTCCTTTGCATGACCTGTCTTTGTCACAGTAAATAGCTGAACCTTGCAACCTAGCATACTTGGTAGATGCTTGAGCCATGATGTGCCTTATGCTGCTATGCATGCTATGCTTAGAGTTGTGTTTGGTCTGTCATCTGGGAGATGAACATAATTGTGAGAATGCGTTCAGTAAGTAAAGGCGGTGTGTTGAACCTGATTTGGTAAAGGTACCGGTGAAAGGCTATGTAGGAGTCCATGGCGGGTTGTTTCATTGGAACCGTCCTTAGGAACTGAGTTCCGTGTATGTAATCGAAGACTAGATACTACCACACGTTTGGATACTTAATTGACCCTCTCGACTTATTAATCGCTTAGTACTTGGTTCAGGAGTTGCAAGTAGTTTCTTGTGTTTACAGTCATGCTAGAGGCCGTGCATAGCGCTGACCTGAGAGGTGGGCTGTGATGCGGTAGGCAGTGGCACGGTGTACTAAGTGGCACCCGGATGGTGGGCTTGGGAACCCTGCGCACATCGTTTGAGGCTGTGGGAGAAACCTCGGCCGGACTTCCGTGCGGGTTACCCTCAGATAGGCGATAGACCTGGACTAAGTACTAGCGTGGTTAACGGTCATGGCCGACTGCCTCACTGGGCTTCCGCTTGAAGGTTGCCGAGGTGCATGACGTGCACATGGCGATAAGTGGCGAGAGCGTGTGTGAAGAAGTACGCCCCTGCAGGGTTATGATCTATTCGAATAGCCGCGTCCGTGGATATGGACTACTTGGAGACATATGTTGTTCATAGATAACTTCAATGACTACTCATAAAATGGTCAAGATAAGCGTGAGTGTCGTGGACGTCATTTCCATATGGAGACGGAATGATTCCACGATAGAGTATTGTTATGGTGATAGTGGACTCGTGTGCGAGAATTCAAGTTGTCAAAAATTGTTTTAAAAATGCAAGTTGTCTAGCCACGAGTCAAATGATGGCTTTCCGCATGAAACCCCACAATTCCTTATCGATACATTGCATGGGTAGATAGTTATCCTAAAGTCTTGCTGAGTACCTCCGTACTCATGTTTGCTTAATCATTGTTGCAGAGGTTGTTAATGACCCTAATGGAGGGTTCTTCCTAGACATTGACGACGATGAGTAGCTCGTGTCCCAGCTACGATCTGGCCCTAAGTTGGGTATGTAGCATAGTCAGGCCATGTGCCTTCTAGTTTCACCTGTCTGTACTCAGACAGTTTTAAACACTTCCGCTGGCTTGTAACTGAATGAATGCTATGATGGGTCGTGAGACCCTTACTGTGTAATATTATGTGTGTGGCTCTTCCGAGCCTCTTAACTAGAGCTTGTATGTTTATGGTTATGTTGTGATGCCATCGATGTATCTATACATATCGGTATGCCATGCGTATGTGTGTCGTGCTTGATATGTATGGGGTTCGATTACCTAGCCGTAGATTTTAGTAGCATTCCTTACAGGGAAATGCCCCTTTGTGTTCCAACGTGCCATGGTAGCTCGCTACTGCTCCAGACACATTGGTTGACCGGCATGTGTCCTTCTTAGCTGCTGTGTCTGTCCCCTTTGGGGAAATGTCATGCAATGTAATGTAGTCCTTGTAGCTTGCTACGACTCGTCTACATTCGCTGGTGACCGACACCTGCTTTGCTAGGCCTGTCCCTGTGCGGATCTGCCACTTTGGTTTACGACTAGACATGTCGATCCAGGTTCTTTGTCATTGGATTGCTAGCGACACAATTGCATACGCGAGTCAAAAGGCGCAAACGGTCCCGGCTAAGGTAAGGCTGCAGCCGTGGGGTTAACCGTGCGTGAGACCGCAAAGAGATGCGATGTGTTACTGGTTGGATCCCTATGGCTTAGGATCGGGGTCCCGACAGCGTTGGTATCAGAGCCTGACTGACTGTAGGACTACTAAGCCAAACTGGTCAAAGTTGAGTCTAGAATTTCTTTAGTTATATATAAGGGAATTGTTTGTGGACGGGAACGTAAGACTCTTGTTCTCTTCTCAAGTTATTCTATTCTGGTCATCCTCGTCTTTTCTGTGGGGATTAAGGACTAGGTTACTCATCTTCTTCTAGGCTCGTGTTTCTAATCGGTAGATTATAGGACTACGGGTCAAGAGATATTTGGGTTTCTTTCATTTCTAGGGAAAAGGATGTAAGTTTGATGATGAGAGAATTGAACTTGATAGTTGAGTGGTTACGCTATTCCATTTTTGGGTTGTCTCAAAATTTGTTTTTGAGCATTTACAGCCGTTATGCTGCCCAATTTTGCATTCAGAGCTCTAATGCTTTTGCATTACTCTCAATTTTCAGATTCCTGGCCGTCCTTCTCGTCAGGTGGTACGTCTGACCAGGTGCATTGATGTGCCGGGTCATATGGCCATACACAGTGGAGGAACAGTACCGAGACTTCAACCAGAGCCAGTATATCTGCACAGTTAGGGTATTTCCAGACTACCCTGGAGCTGAGGAGCCAATCCATTGGTCCTATGGGTTAGGAGTCACTGTTGACATGGCAGTACAAGATGTTGCCTATTCAATGCTGACCATTATGAGAGCGAGACATGCACCGCTGCAGAATTTAGAGTTCTGCTATGTTCCTGCCTCTCAGCCTGGTGAAGAGGGATACCTCAGCGGAGTCTATTTTGATTCCTCTATGGAGGATCCGCTACTGCAGTCCACTGATGAGATGCTAGAGAACAGAGACAAGGATGCTCGTGCTCTCCGCGTGGACATTATGCTGCACGTGCCCGTCTATGGACGGCTTTGACGCAGCTTACACCGGTAGTCCAGACAGGGTACGGAGATATGGAGATGCTGAACCCTGTTAGGACACATCTTCCGGCCCACATTGACTAGCCAGCTATAGGAGGAGTCACCCCACTTCGGGGACCCCTACTACCACCAATCAGGGGACCAAGGCCACATCCGTGTCCTTATGGATCCCAGGGATCTCAGGACAAAGTGTTTCCTGATCCGCAGGTTGAGCTTCCAGGCCATGGAGGTAATCTTTATGAGATGTTCTATGCGGATGCCTGAGCTATGGGTGGAAGGATAGTATGATAGTAGTCGTGCATTCGCAGTCCTGTGTGACTTGTCAAGTATGCTTGTGATGTGAAATGAATCCCGGAGGCCTAGATAAATAATGTATAGGAAGCTTGTAATCCTCTGATGAGTAGTTTCATAATTCCAGTAGTTTGCTCTTCGGTTAAGGTTGTACTGAACTATGTAAGGGTGTGTATGCACCATGGTGTATATATAGCAGTTGCTTGTTACCATGTTGTTCGGATATTCATTTCCGCATTCCATGTGTTCAGTGCATTATTAATCCATAGCTAGTATTGATATGATATTGGTCTAAGCTGTGAGTTTGTTTGTCAGGATAGTGTTCACCAGGTTGAACCGTGCCCCTGCTCATGAGCAAGGCGACGGTAGTCAAGCGTCGCAGGAAGACCTGCCTCAACCGCCCTCTCTGGCGGAAGTCATGCTTGAGGCAGAGAGGAACAAAAGGGAGACCAACCGACTGTTAGAGCGTATTGAGCAGAATACGGCTCGTCAGCCTAGGAATGTTGCAGTGTCCCTCAACGACTTTGTGAAGCTGAATCCTCCAAAGTTCCATCATTCCGACGATCCCCTCGACGCTGATGACTGGCTGTGCAGCATCTCACGCAAGATTCGCTGTGCGAATGTTGCTGAGGCCGACAAGGTGACCTTCGCGGCGTATTTCGTGGAAGGACCCACCAATCTGTGGTGGGAGAACTTTGAAGCTATGCATCCTGCTGAACCAGTAGCCACATGGGCAGACTTCAGTGCAGCCTTCCGTCTGCACCATATTCCAGAAGGCCTGATGGACAGAAAGAGAGAGGAGTTATGTGCATTCACCCAGGGAAAGTTGACCGTGGATGCCTATAGCCGCGAGTTCGGTAACCTCGCCCGCTATGCAACAGATGAGGTGTCTACTGACGCCAAGAAGCAAGCAGGATTCCGTAAGGGTCTGAGCCGTGAGCTTCGTCGTGATCTGCGCCCCCACGAGTGTGCAAGCTTCCAAGCCCTGGTCAAGAAGGCGATCAGTGCCGAGACTGGTCATACCGACTTTGAATCCACATGGAAGCACTCCCGTCACTTTGGCTCGTCATCTGGTTCCGCGTTTCCAATATGCAGGCTTTGGGTTCCGAACAGTTCTCTGCCGCCAAGATACACTCCGAGGCCATCCTACGTGGCGTCTCAGACGAATTAGACCAACCCTCCAGCAAAAATTTATGGTGGTCCAGCTAGCAATGATGCACCACGTGCCAACCAAGTTATATGCTACAAGTGTGGAGAACCAGGGCACTATTCCCGTGAGTGTCCTCAGAATGTGGGTGCCAACCAACCCGGAAAGTCCGTCGGGAAAGGCAAGTCGGGCAAAGCTTACAATGTGTAAGCCAACTCCTGCACATGGCCATGTGAACCATGTCTCAGCAGAAGAAGCTGCAGAGGATCCCGACATCATACTGGGTACGCTTCTTGTTAATCATCATCCAGCGTCTGTTCTCTTTGACACTGGGTCTTCTCATTCCTTCATTTCAGAAAGTTATGCACAGTTGCATAACATGTATTTTTGTGATATGCCAATTCCACTGGTTGTCCAAACCCCTGGTAGCAAGTGGCAAACCTCTAGGATAACCTATGACAATGAAATCCTAGTAGACAGGCTAGTTTTTCTAGCCTCATTGATAGCCCTGAAATCTTCGGATATTAATATCATCTTGGGTATGGACTGGATGTCAGCTCATTATGCCAAGATTGATACTCATACTAGAAATGTTCACCTTACCCATCCCTCGGGTGAGATAGTCAATGTCTCTACTCGAGTTGCCAAATGCCAACTCTATTCCCTAAATGCCAACCCTCTTCCGGAACTTGAAGACATCCCGGTAGTCCGTGACTTCCCGGATGTTTTTCCAGAGGAACTGCCAGGAATTCCACCTGACAGAGATGTAGAGTTCGTGATAGATCTTGTTCCGGGAACTATTCCAATAGCCAGAAGACCATATAAGATGGCACCCCTGGAGCTAGCCGAACTTAAGAAGCAACTAGATGGGGCCTTGAATAAAGGTTTCATTCGTCCTAGCTCTTCTCCTTGGGCTTACCCCGTCCTCTTCGTCAAGAAGAAAGACAGAACGGATCGGATGGTTGTAGATTACCGACCAGTTAATCTGGTCACCATAAAGAACAAGTATCCGCTCCCCAGGATCAACGACCTGTACGATCAGCTCGTTCGATCCTCAGTCTTCTCCAAAATGGATTTGAGGTTGGGATACCATCAAATCAAGATCAAGAACGGGGACATTCCAAAAACGGCTTTTGTTACTCGTTATGGCCAATACGAGTACACCGTCATGTCCTTCCGTTTAACCAATGCCCCAGCCACCTTCTCTCGTCTGATGAATTCAATCTTCATGGAGTATTTGGATAAATTCGTTGTGGTATACCTCGATGATATTCTCATCTACTCGAAGAACAAACGAGAACATGCCGAGCATCTAAGGCTGGTATTGATGAAACTTCGAGAGCATGGCCTTTATGCCATGTTTTCAAAATGTGAATTTTGGTTACCAGAAGTGACCTATCTGGGTCACGTAATCTCTGTTAAGGGTACTGCTGTCAATCCTGAGAGAGTTCAAGCCGCCATTGATTGGACTCAACCTGAATCACTTAGGCAAGTTAGGAGTTTTCTTGGTGTAGCGAGCTATTGTCGCCGCTTTGTCGAGAATTTATCCAAGGTTGCAAAGCCTCTAACTGAACTCCTCAAGAAGGATAAAAAGTTCGACTGGACACCACAATGTGAACATAGTTTTCAGGAACTGAAAAGGCGCTTGACTTCCGCACCTGTGTTGCTACCGCCATATTTTTGTAAGGACTTTGTTATCTATTGCGACGCCTCGCAACAAGGATTAGGTCGCATTCTCATGCAAGATCGTCATGTGATCGCATACGCATCTCGACAGTTGCGTCCACATGATCTTGAGCTTGCACCCGTAGTCCATGCACTAAAAACCTGGCGACATTACCTTCTGGGTAATCGTTGTGAAATATTCACTAATCTCCAACGTCTGAAATATATCTTCACCCAGCTGGATTTGAATCTCAGGCAAAGAAGGTGGGTTGAGTTGATCTCGGATTATGACTTAGGGATAACTTACACCCCGGGGGAAGGCCAATGTTATGGCTGATGCACTAAGTCGTAAATCTTATTGTAACAATTTGATGCTACAATAAGGTCAACCACATCTCTATGAGGAATTTCGGAAGTTGAATCTTCATATTGTTCCTCAAGGATTCCTTTCTACCCTGGTGGCGAAGCCTACTCTTAGGGATCAAATCATAGCCTTGCAGGCTTATGATAAGGGTATATCCTGGACCAAGGAGAATATTGCTAGCGGTAACGCTAGGGATTTCTCCATCAATGAGAAAGGTGTTGTCTTCTTTCAGAACCGTTTAGTGGTTCCTAAGAGCAAACATTTGCGGCAATTGATCCTTAAGGAGGCTCATGATTCTCCTCTCACCATTCATCCCGGTAGTACTAAGATGTATCAGGACTTACGCCAGAGGTTCTCGTGGACTAGGATGAAGAGAGAAATTGTTGAGTTCGTTGCTAACTGCGACGTTTTTCGTCGATATAAGGTAGAACATGAAAGGCCTGCTCGCACCCTTCAACCGTTAGCTATTTCTGAATGGAAATGGGATAAAGTTAGCATGGATTTCATTACCGGATTTCCCAAGACCAAGAAAGGAAATAATGCTATCTTTGTGGTCATTGACTGTCTCTCCAAAGTAGCTCATTTTCTTCCAGTTCGTGAGAGTATAACAGCTAGCCAGCTAGCGGAGTTATATATCTCTCGAATAGTGTCTCTTCATGGTGTTCCCCTGGAGATTAACTCAGACCGTGGGAGTATCTTTACTTCTCGCTTCTGGAAAAGTTTTCAGAATGCCATGGGGACTCACTTATCTTTTAGCACTTCTTTCCATCCTCAATCAAGTCGTCGAGTAGAAAGAGTGAATCAAATCCTAGAAGATATGCTCCGAGCTTGTGTTATATCGTTTGGTATGAATTGGGAAAAGTGCCTTCCATTCGTCGAATTTGCTGATAACAATAATTATCAATCAAGCTTGGGCAAAGCTCCTTTTGAAGTTCTTTATGGACGAAAATGTCGAACACCTCTTAATTGGTCAGAAACCGGAGAGAGGCAATGGCCCGGATATGAACCAGGATGCAGAAGAGCAGGTTCGCATTATTCGTGAAAAGTTGAAAACAGCCCAGTCTCGTCAAAAGAGCCAATATGATCATCATCATAAGGTTGTGACATTTGAAGTTGACGAGAAGGCTTATCTTCGGGTTACACCTTTGAAGGGTACCCATCGATTCGATATCAAGGGCAAGTCGGCTCCTCGTTACATCGGTCCTTTTCGCGTTCTTGCCCAACAAGGAGAAGTTGCCTACCAGTTGGAACTTCCTCCGCATCTTTCCAAGGTTCATGATGTCTTCCACCTCTCGCAACTCAGGCTTTGCTTTTCAGATCCTATCCGTGAAGTGGACCACGAAACGCTTGATCTCCAAGATAACCTTTCATACCGAGAATACCTTATGCGTATTCTTGATCAAGCTGAGCGTACCACTCGACGTCGAAACCTCAAGTTTCTTAAAGTTCAATGGTCAAAGCATTCTGAAAAGGAGGCAACTTGGGAAAGAGAGGATTGTCTCCGACTTGAGTATCCTGCGTTATTCCCGATGACTTCTAAATCTCGGGACGAGATTTTTTGAGTGGGGGTGAGTTGTCACATCCGTGAAACCCTAATCAAGTTAGCATTGTGCTCATATCTTCTTTGCATTGCATCTAAGAAAATTTCAACAAGAACAAAGCAAGTGGTGAAGGAAAACTCAAAAACCCCAGCCACATCTCAAATTCAAAAGAATTATAAACTTATTCAAATCAATGAACCCAAAATGGCCTCAAGAAAAGTTCCACTTTTCTAATAATTCTTGAAAACAAATAAGCAATGAAGAAAACCATTTTATTAATACTTTTGGCATTTTAAATAATTGCAAAAGACTACTTGTCTCAAGTTTCAAATTTGAATTCAAAAATATATAGTTTCCAAAAATGCTGAAAACTTTATGGGTGATTGGAAATATTCCAACTAACACCCCAGCATTTTTCAAACTATTTATAGTTTGCTTGTGAAGCCAAAATAAATGGAAAGCAATGTCAATAAATAAAACAGAAACAAAATAGAAAGAAAGGGGGAAAAACGTACATGTCGCCTGAGGAGGCCCAGCCCATCAGGGGCAGGGTCGTCTTCTTCCTCTGCCTTCTAGCAGAGGAGAGATCGACCACGGCGGCCCCTCCACCTCCTGCTTCGCCGTGGCGACCTCCGGTGCTCCCCAAGACAGTGCGACAACATGGTTATCCTCCCCGAGCGCGTCTCTATCCGTTCCCGTGCTACATTTCCCCCCTCCTCTCGGGTTCTCTCCTCCCTCCTCCTCCTGCCATTGCCAAGAGCTCGAGCTCGAGCTGTGGTGCCCCTAGCCGCAGGAACTTCCTCCCGAGTAGTCCAGTAGCTCCGCCTCGATGAGCTGGTTCTCCCTGCAAAGGCCGAAGCCTCCCCGAGCCCTGCAACGCCCCCAGCGCCATCGTCTTCAACCTTCGGCCGCCGGCAAATCGATGGTGGATCGCCGGCTACAGCCCCTCCCCGAGCAGTCTGAGCCTAGCTTCACCTCCATCGTGAGCCTGCGATCATTTCCCCTCTTCTTCCCCTCGGATTCGTGCCCCCTACTCACTTGACCAATGAACCCGAGCTCCGGCAGCCGTCTCGGCTCGTCGTCGGGTTGCTCCGGCCACCCATAGCCCTCCCTGAGGCCAGTGCTGGATGAGGCCGAGCCTGGGGATCATCCCAGTGCTCTCGGAAACCGTTTCCTAGCACCACAGCACGAGTTAGCGCGTCTCCGGCGAAGTTCTATCGCGGATCTGGTCACCGCCGGTCAGGGTTCAGCGGGGGACGACGTGGCCGGCCTAACCCGGGGGTTTAGCACTAATCACTCACTCACAATGGGCCCCAGGCCAAGTCAAACCCACTTAGGGGCTGGTCAGCGCGGGATTAGCTCCTGAGACACTGACCAGTGGGTCCCCCCTGTCAGGTTTGACCTGATCAGGTCAGTTGACCTGCTCACGCCATGATGATGTAGTTATGATGCAATAAGTGAATTTCTGATTTAAAAGAATTCCAAAAAAATGCCAAAACTTCTAAAAATCATAGAAATTAATCTGTAACTCCAATGAAAATAATTTGTATATGAAAAAGTATCAGAAAAATCCAAGGAATTTGAATATGTCATTTTCAAACATGTTTGAAAATGTTACTCGACCCAAACATATAGAATAATGAATAAGTTAAATTCAATAAATAATTGGAGATGGAATTTGGAAATCATTTGAATTCCACTTCAAATTATGTGGTCAAACATTGTTCAATCACAAACCAGCAACTTAACATGTCATTTCCATGCATGTAAGATTATAAGTAGATCTGAGCATCAGGTCGAATCAATAAAAATGGTATTCGAGAATACCTCATTTGAAGTGATATTTGAGTTTAATTCAAATCAACTTCAAACCTAAGAAATGTTAGCTATAATAGTATACCACCTTGCATCCTCATGCCATGTTCATGCATCATCTTGTTGCATATGTTTGTTATTGATTGTTGTCATTCCTTTCGGTAGGCTCCGCTCCTCCGAATTCCACCGAATATCCGACTGACGGATATTGTCCCTCCTCTGAGCAACAAGGCAAGCAACCATTTTGATCATCCCGATAAATCCCATGTTCTCGCTCCTGCACTTACTTATTGCATTAGGATCAAATGCTCAAATGCTTTTGCCACGTTAGTTGAACCCACTTCCTTTGCATGACCTGTCTTTGTCCCAGTAAATAGCTGAACCTTGCACCCTAGCATACCTGGTAGATGCTTGAGCCATGATGTGTCTTATCCTGCTATGCATGCTATGCTTAGAGTTGTGTTTGGTCTGTCATCTGGGAGATGAACAGAATTGTGAGAATGAGTTCAGTAAGTAAAGGCGGTGTGTTGAACCTGATTTGGTAGAGGTACCGGTGAAAGGCTATGTAGGAGTACATGGCGGGTTGTTTCATTGGAACCGTCCTTAGGAACTGAGTTCCGTGTATGTAATCCAAGACTAGATACTACCACACGTTGGGATACTTAATTGACCCTCTCGACTTATTAATCGCTTAGTACTCGGTACAGGAGTTGCAGGTAGTTTCTGGTGTTTACAGTCATGCTGGAGGGCGTGCATAGCACTGACCTGAGAGGTGGGCTGTGATGCGGTAGGCAGTGGCACGGTGTACTAAGTGGCACCCGAATGGTGGGCTTGGGAACCCTGCGCACATCGTTTGAGGCCGTGGCGGAAACCTCGGCCGGACTTCTGTGCGGGTTACCCTCAGATAGGCGATAGACCTGGACTAAGTACTAGCATGGTTAGCGGTTGTGGCCGACTCCCTCACTGGGCTTCCGCTTGAAGGTTGCCGAGGTGCATGACGTGCACAGGGCGATAAGTGGCGAGAGCGTGTGTGAAGAAGTACACCCCTGCAGGGTTATGATTTATTCGAATAGTCGCGTCCGCGGATATGGATGTCACATCCCTGACACTTTAAGCAAGTTAGTCTTGTGCTCATGTCTTCCTTGCATTTGCATCTAAGAATTTTTCGACAAGAACAAGAAAGTGGCAAAGGAAAAACTCAAAACCCTAGCCACTACATTAAATAAAGAAAATCTCAAACTAGTTGAAATCAATGAACCCAAAATGGCCTCAAGAAATGTTCAAACTTTCTGATAAATCATGAAAGTAAATGAGCATTGGAGAAAAGTATTTTCTTGACACTTTAAGAATTTTAAATTAATGCAAAAAGCCACTGGTTTCAAATTTTAAATTTTAAATCAGAAACTATATATTTTCAAAAATGGTGAAAACTTTGGAAATGGTTGGGAATATTATAACAATATTTCAGGAGGTCTAAAGTAGTTTTTACTTTTTGTTTTGGAGCTGAAATAAATAGCAAAACAATAGTTAGCAAAACAGAAAAAAATGGGAAACTCTTACCTGTCGCCTAGCCTGGCCGGCCCATCTCCCTGGCTCGTCCCCTCCCTCGCGCCAGTAGGAGCAGGAGGTGGCCGCCGCCTCCTCCGGTGCGGCCACGCACCTGTGCGCCTGACTGGCCGCCGCCTCGCGCTGGCAAGGCCGGGGATAAGCTCCCCGAGGCCTCCTCTATCCATTCCCAGCGCTAACTCTCTCCCTCCTCTCGGATCTTGCCCTCCTTCCTGCTGCCGCCATTGGAGCCGAGCTCGAGCTCGAGCCGCAGCACCTCTAGCCATGGGAACCCTCCTGGGCGTAGTCTGTTAGCTCCGCCTCATCGCCCTGGTCATCTCTGCAGAAGCCGAAGCTTCCCCGAGCTCTGCATCGCCCCCAACGCCATCGTCTTCCACCTCCGGCCGCCGGACCTCTCCCGTCGATTCGCTCCCTCCGGCGCATCCCCGAGCCCCTCAACAGCACCATCGGAACCGCCGTGAGCTCGTCGTCGTTTCCCCTCTCGCCCCACGCTCTCCCGTGCATCGTAGCCTCGTTCCCCACCAAGGCCGAGAGCTTCTCGCCGCCGGTCATGTCGTCGCTGTCGCTGTGGTGTCTGATCCACGTGCTCGAGCTAGGATTCAAGCTCCTGGAGCCTCCAGGAGTGCGATGAGCCCTCCAGCTGCCCTCCCCGAGCCCTAGAGCCATCGCTCGTAGGAGGCCGAGCTTCGGCCGCCGCTCCGGCTTGTCGCCGGCGCCTCTCCCGACGACCCTAGCTTCTCCTGATGCCCCTGCTAGATGCGGCGTTGCACCAGCGTTCCGTAGCTGCAAACCGTGTTCAAATTGGTGCTGTGCAGCGCCGATTATGTCGTCTCCGGCGAGCCCTCCGCCGCGGGCTTGGTCGCCGGCGACCACCCTCCGGTGGGCGTCGACGTGGCCGACCATTAGGACGTAATTGCCCTCCCCTCAGTCGCTGCCAGAGGGCCCCACGCCTGGTCAAGCCCCAATTAGGGGCTGGTCAGTGCGGGATTAGTCCCAGAGAGGCTGACCAGTGGGGCCCCCCTGTCAGGTTTGACCTGAACAGGTCGGCTGACCTACTGACATCAGCCTGATGCAATAAATAGAATTTCTAGTATAGAAATAATTCCAGTAAATTGCTAAAACTTGTAAAAATCATAGAAATTAATCTGTAACTCCAATGAAAATAATTTATATATGAAAAAGTATCAGAAAAATTCAAGGATTCTGATTATGCTATTTTCAACCATGTTTAAAAAAGTTACAGAACCCTAAAATGTGGAATAAGGAATAATTCAATTCTCATAATTACTTTTAAATGGAATTTGGAAAAATATTCAAATTTCATTATGAATGCGATGATCACACACTGTCCTAGTTACAAATCAGTACCATAACATGACATCTCATGCAAGCTAACATCAAGTTGATCTGAGCATCAGGTCGAATCAATTAAATCGGTAACCATGAATACCCCGTTTGAAGTGATACCGAATATGATTCAAATCAACTCTAAACCTAATAGATGTTCATTATAATAACTTATCACCTTGCATTCTCATGCCATGCTCATGCATCATTTTGGTTGCATATGATTGTTATTGAATGTTGCCATTTATTTCGGTAGGCTCCTCAACCCCGGATTCCACCGAATATCCGTCTGACGGATATCGTTCCTCCTCTGAGCAACAAGGCAAGCAACACTTTTGATCATCCCGATAATTCCCATGTTCTTGCTCCTGCACTTATTTATTGCATTAGGATCAAATGCTTCAACTGCTTTTGCCACGATAGTTGAACCCATTTCCTTTGCATGACCTAACCTTGTCACAGTAAATAGCCGAACCTTGCAACCTAGCATACCTGATAGTTGCTTGAGCTATGATGTGCCTTATCCTGCTATGCATGCTATGCTTAGAGTTGTGTATGGTCTGTCATCTGGGAGATGAACAGAAATGTGCAATGTGTTCGGTGAGCAAAGGTTGTGTGTTGAACTTGATTTGGTAAAGGTACCGGTGAAAGGCTGTGTAGGAGTACATGGCGAGTTGTTTCATTGGAACCGTCCTTAGGGACTGAGTTCCGTGTATGTAATCCAAGACTAGATACTACCACATGCTGGGCCCTGAAATATGACCCCTCTCGGCCTATTAATCGTGTAGTGCTCGGTCCACGAGTTGCAAGTAGTTTCTGGTGTTTATAGTAATGCTGGAGGCCGTGCATGGTGCTGACCTAGAGGTGGGCCGTGATGTGGTAGGCAGTGGCACGGTGTACCAAGTGGCACCCGGATGGTGGGCTTGGGAACCCTGCGCACATCGTTTGAGGCCGTGGCGGAAACCTCGGCCGGACTTCCGTACGGGTTACTCTCAGATAGGCGATAGACCTGGACTAGGTACTAGTGTGGTTAACGGTCGTGGCCGACTCCCTCGCTGGGCTTCCGCTTGAAGGTTGCCGAGGTGCATGACGTGCAGATGGCGATAAGTGGCGAGAGCGTGTGTGACGAAGTACACCCCTGCAGGGTTATGATCTATTCGAATAGCCGCGTCCGCGGATATGGACTACTTGGAGACATATGTTGTTCATAGATAACTTCAATGGCTACTCATAAAATTGCCAAGATACGCGTGAGTGTCGTGGACGGCATTTCCGTAGGGAGACGGAATGATTCTACGATAGTGGATTGTTGTGGTGTTAGTGGACTCGTGTGCGAGAAATCAAGTTGTCAAAATTATTTAAAAAAAATGCAAGTTGTCTAGCAGCGAGTCAAATGCTGGCTTTCCGCATGAAACCCCACAATACCTTTTTGATACCTTGCATGAGTATTTAGTTAACCTAAAGTCTTGTTGAGTACCTTCGTACTCATGTTTGCTTAATAAATGTTGCAGAGGTTGCTAATGACCCTAATGGAGGGTTCTTCGTAGACATCGACGACGACGAGTAGCTGGTGTCCGAGCTACGATCTGGCCCTACGTCGGCTCTGTAGTATAGTCAGGCCATGTGCCTTCTAGTTGCCCTGTCTGTACCCAGACAGTTTATAACTCTTCCGCTGGCTTGTAATTGTATGACTGCTATTATGGGTCGTGAGACCCTTAATGTGTAATATTGTGTGTGTGGCTCTTCCGAGCCTCTTAAATAAAGGTTGTATGTTTATGGTTATGTTGTGATGCCATCGATGTATCTATACATATCGGTATGCCATGCGTACGTGTGTCGTACTTGATATGTATGGGGTTCGATTACTTAGTCGTGAACTTTAGTAGCACTCCTTACAAGGAAATGCCCCTTTGTGATCCAACGAGCCTTGGTAGTTCGCTACTGCTCCGGACACAATGGTTGACCGGCATGTGTCCTTCTTAGCTGCTGTGTCTGTCCCCTTTGGGGAAATGTCACGCGATGTAATGGAGTCCTTGTAGCTTGCTACGACTCGTCTACATCCGCTGATGACCGACACCTGCTTTGTTGGGTCATGTATGCCTGTCCTTGTGCGGTACTGCCACTTTGGTTTATGACTAGACATGTCGATCCGGGTTCTTTGACATTGGATTGCTAGCGACACCTTCGCATACGTGAGTCAAAAGATGCAAACTGTCCCGGCTAAGGTAAGGCTGTAGCCGTGGAGTTAACCGTGCGTGAGACCACAAAGGGATGCGATGTGTTACAGGCTGGATTCCTATGGCTTAGGATCGGGGTCCCGACAATGGACAACTTGGAGACATATGTTGTTCATAGATAACTTCACTGGCTACTCATAAAATGGTCAAGATAAGCGTGAGTGTCGTGGACGGCATTTCCGTATGGAGACGGAATGATTCTACGATAGAGTATTATTGTGGTGATAGTGGACTCGTGTGCGAGAAATCAAGTTGTCAAAAATTGGTTTAAAAATGCAAGTTGTCTAGCCACGAGTCAAATGCTGGCTTTCCGCATGAAACCCCACAATTCCTTATTGATACATTGCATGAGTAGATAGTTATCCTAAAGTCTTGCTGACTACCTCCGTACTCATGTTTGCTTAATCATTGTTGCAGAGGTTGTTAATGACCCTAATGGAGGGTTCTTCCTAGACATCGACTACGACGAGTAGCCGGTGTCCCAGCTACGGTCTAGCCCTAAGTTGGGTCTGTAGTATAGTCAGGCCATGTGCCTTCTAGTTTCACCTGTCTGTACTCAGACAGTTTTAAACACTTCAGCTGGCTTGTAACTGAATGACTGCTATGATGGGTCGTGAGACCCTTACAGTATAATATTATGTGTGTGGCTCTTCCGAGCCTCATAAATAAAGCTTGTATGTTTATGGTTATGTTGTGATGCCATCGATGTATCTATACATATCGGTATGCCGTGCGTACGTGTGTCGTGCTTGATATGTATGGGGTTCGATTACCTAGCCGTAGATTTTAGTAGCATTCCTTACAGGGAAATGCCCCTTTGTGTTCCAACGTGCCATGGTAGCTCGCTACTGCTCCGGACACATTGGTTGACCGGCATGTGTCCTTCTTAGCTGCTGTGTCTGTCCCCTATGGGGAAATGTCACGCGATGTAATGGAGTCCTTGTAGCTTGCTACGACTCGTCTACATTCGATGGTGACCGACACCTGCTTTGCTGGGTCATGTATGCATGTCCCTGTGCGGATCTGCCACTTTGGTTTATGACTAGACATGTCGATCCGGGTTCTTTGTCATTGGATTGCTAGCGACACAATTGCATACGCGAGTCAAAAGGCGCAAACGGTCCCGGCTAAGGTAAGGCTGTAGCCGTGGGGTTAACCGTGTGTGAGACCGCAAAGAGATGCGATGTGTTACGGGCTGGATTCCTATGGCTTAGGATCGGGGTCCCGACATTTATTTAAGCTTGCAGGTTTGCTCGAGGATGAGGTCAGGAAGAAGGTATTTCCTTTATCTTTGAAGGATAAGGTGTTGACATGGTACAGGCTATGTGATGATACTTGATCATGGGACTACAATCGGTTGAAATTGGAATTTCATCAAAAGTTTTATCCTATTCATTTAGTACATCGTGATCGGAATTATATTTATAATTTTTGGTCTCATGACAGAGAAAGCATCGCTCAAGCTTGGGGGAGGCTTAAATCAATGCTATATTCATGCCCGAATCATGAGCTCTCGAGAGAAATTATCATTCAGAACTTCTATGCTCGCCTTCTCATGATGATCACACCATGCTTGACACTTCTTGTACCAGTTGTTTTATGAAGAGACATATTGACTTCGAATGGAATTTATTGGAGATCATTAAATGCAACTCTCAAGATTGGGAGCTTGAAGAAGGTAAGGAGTCAGGTATGAATTTCACTTTTGATTTCGTTAAATCCTTTGTTGAGACATATACTTTTTGCGCTAAGTATGGACTTGACTCTGAGATAGTAGCTTCATTGTGTGAATCCTTTGCTGCTCATATTGATCTCCCCAAAGAGAAATGGTTTAAATATCATCCTCCTTTAGAAGTCAATGTAGTTAAACCCACTCCAGTTGAAGAGAAAGTCATTGCCTATAATGATCCTGTGGTTCCCAGTGCTTATATTGAGAAACCACCTTTCCCTGTTAGGATAAAGGATCATTCTAAAGCTTCAACTGTGATACGTAGAGGCGATATTAGAACACCTACACCCCCCGAGCAAATTAGAGTTGAACCTGGCATTGCTATTATCAAAGATCTTATGTCTGAAGATGTCGAGGGACATAGTATTCACTTCTGTGAAGATGCTGCTAGAATTGCTAAACCTCACGTTAGAGACAAACATAGGCCTGTTGGTGGCATGCTTGTGGTTTCTGTTAAGATAGGAGATCATTGTTACCATGGTTTAAGTGATGTGGGTGCTAGTGTTAGTGCAATACCTCAATCCTTATATGATGAAATCAACGACGAGATTGCACCTGTTGAGATAGAACCTATTGATGTCACTATTCAGCTTGCCAATAGAGATAATATCTGCCCTGTGGGAACTGTTAGGGATGTTGAAGTCTTGTGTGGTAAAACGAAGTATCCTCCTGATTTCCTCGTTCTTGCTACCACACAAGATAGCTTTTGTCCCATCATATTTGGCAGACCCTTCCTCAATACCGTCAATGCTCATATTGACTGTGAGAAGCAAACTGTCACTATTGGATTTGAAGGTGTGTCACATGAGTTCAATTTCTCCAAGTTTGGTAGACAACCTCATGAAAAGGAGTTGCCTAGTAAGGATGAAACTATTGCCTTAGCTTCTATTGTCGTGCCTCCTACTGATCCCTTAGAGCAATACTTGCTTGAGTATGAAAATGATATGGATATGGATGAAAGGGATGAAATAGATAGAGTTGTATTAGAACAATATCCTATCCTTAAGAATAACTTGCATGTTGAACTGCTTGGGGGTCCACCCCCACCAAAGGGTGATCCTGTGTTCGAGCTTAAACAGTTGCCAGATACTCTTAAGTATGCTTATCTGGATGAAGAGGAGATATATCCTGTCATAATTAGTGCTAGCCTCTCAGAGCATGAAGAAAAGAAGTTACTAAAAACTCTGAGGAAGCACCGTTCTTCTATTGGATATACTCTTGATGATCTTAAGGACATTAGTCCCACTCTATGCCAGCACAAGATTAAAACTGATCCTGACTTCAAACTAGTTGCTGATCATCAAAGGAGATTAAATCCTAAGATGAAAGAAGTAGTAAGAAAAGAAATACTAAAGCTCCTGGAAGCGGGTATTATCTATCCTGTTGCTCATAGCGATTGGGTGAGTCCGGTGCATTGCGTCCCTAAGAAGGGAGGCATTACTGTTGTCCCTAATGATAAGGATGAATTGATCCCACAGAGGATTATTACTGGCTATAGGATGGTGATCGATTTCAGGAAACTGAATAAAGCCTCTAGGAAAGATCATTACCCTGTGCCTTTTATCGATCAAATGCTAGAAAGGCTGTCTAAACACACACACTTCTGCTTTCTAGATGGTGATTCTAGTTTCTCCCAAATACCAGTTGCACAAGCTGATCAGGAGAAAACCACTTTCACCTGCCCTTTTGGTACCTTTGCTTATAGACGCATGCCTTTTGGCTTATGTAATGCACCTTCCACCTTTCAAAGATTTATGATGGCTATATTCTTTGACTTTTCTAAAAAGATTGTCGAGGTTTTCATGGATGACTTCTCCATTTACGGGTCTTCCTTTCATAATTGCCTCAACAACCTTGATCGAGTCTTGCAGAGATGTAAAGACACCAACCTTGTCTTGAATTGGGAAAAGTGCCACTTTATGGTTAATGAAGGCATCGTCTTAGGACATAAAAATTCTGAAATATGTATTGAAGTCGATAATGCTAAGGTTGACGCAATCGAGAAAATGCCATACCCCATAGATATCAAAGGTATAAGAAGTTTCCTTTGTCATGCTGGTTTCTATAGAAGGTTCATTAAAGACTTCTCTAAGATTTCTAGGCCTCTTACCAATCTCTTGCAAAAGGATATTCCTTTTGTTTTTGACGATAATTGTGAGGAAGCCTTCGAAATACTTAAGAGGGCTTTGATAACTGCACCTATTGTTCAACCACCTGATTGGAACTTGCCTTTTGAAATCATGTGTGATGCTAGTGATTATGCTTTTGGTGCTCTTCTAGGGCAAAGAGTTGATAAGAAGTTGAATGTTATTCACTACGCAAGTAAAACTCTAGATAGTGCCCAGAGAAACTATGCTACTACAGAGAAGGAATTTCTAGCAGTCGTGTTTGCATGTGAAAAGTTCAGGTCTTACACAGTTGATTCCAAAGTCACTATTCACACTGATCATGCTGCTATTAAGTACCTCATGAAGAAGAAGGACGCTGAACCTAGACTTATCAAATGGGTTCTCTTGCTACAAGAGTTTGATTTTCACGTTGTCGACACGAAGGGTGCTGATAACCCCGTAGCATATAACTTGCTTAGGTTAGAGAACGTTCTTGATGACCCACAACCTATTGATGATAGCTTTCCCGATGAGCAATTGAATGCCATCAATGCTTCACGTAGTGCGCCGTGGTATGCTGCTTATGCAAACTATGTCGATGCCAAATACATACCACCTAGTTTCACGTACCAGCAAAAGAAGAAATTCTTCTTTGACTTGAGACATTACTTTTGGGATGATCCTCACCTTTATAAGGAAGGAGTAGATGGTGTTATTAGACGTTGTGTACCTGAACATGAACAGGGACAGATCCTACAGAAGTGTCACTCCAAGGCTGATGGAGGATACCAAGCGGGAGATAGAACTGCACACAAGGTATTGCAATCTGGTTTCTATTGGCCCACTCTCTTCAAGGATGCTCGTAAGTTTGTCTTGTCTTGTGACGAATGTCAAAGAATAGGTAATATTAGCAAACGTCGGGAAATGCCTATGAAATATTCACTTGTCATTGAACCATTTGATGTCTGGGGCTTTGATTATATGGGACCTTTTCCAAAATCCAACGGGTATACTCATATCCTAGTTGTTGTTGATTACTTTACTAAGTGGGTAGAAGCTATCCTCACTAGTAGTGTTGATCACAACACCTCTATCAGGATGCTGAAAGAAGTTATTTTCCCTAGATTTGGAGTCCTTAGATATCTAATGACTGACGGTGGTTCACACTTCATTCATGGTGCTTTCTGTAAAACGCTTACTAAGTACGATGTCAACCATAGAATTGCGTCTCCCTACCACCCTCAGTCCAGTGGTCAAGTAGAGCTAAGCAACAGAGAGATTAAACTGATTCTGCAAAAGACTGTCAACAGGTCTAGAAAGAATTGGTCTAAGAAGCTCGATGATGCACTGTGGGCTTATAGAACTGCCTATAAGAATCCCATGGGCATGTCTCCGTACAAAATGCTGTATGGTAAAGCATGTCATTTATATCTTGAGCTAGAGCATAAAGCTTATTGGGCAATCAAAGAGATCAACTTTGATTTCAAACTTGCCGTTGAGAAGAGATTATTTGACATTAGCTCGCTTGATGAATGGAGATCTCAGGCATATGAGAATGCCAACTTGTTCAAAGAGAAGGTTAAGAGGTGGCATGATAAGAGGATACAAAAGCGTGAGTTCAATGTAGGTGAATATGTCTTGCTATATAACTCTCGTTTAAGATTCTTTGCACGCAAGCTTCTCTCTGAATGGGAAGGTCCCTATGTTGTTGAGGAAGTACATCGTTCCGGTGCTATCAAGATCAACAACACGGAAGGTAATTGTCCGAGAGTTGTAAATGGGCAGAGAATCAAGCATTATATCTCAGGTACTCCCATAAATGTTGAACGCAATATCATCAATACCATAACTCCGAAAGAATACCTAAGGGATATTTATCAGCCTGTTTCAGATTCCGAAAACGAAGAGCTATGTGATTCGGTGAGAAAACACAGTCCAAAACTTTTCGAGTAGGAAATTTTCTCTGTTTTGGAATATTTGAAAAAATACAAAAAATGGAAATAGTCCGGAAAGTGTGCGAGGAGGAGACAAGCCTGCACGACGCGGGCCCACCTCCTGGCCACGCAGGGAGGGCTTGTGGCCACCTCGTGCACCTCCCGGACTCCGTTTTCGTGCAGGGTACTCCTTCTGGTCTGGAAATAATCATTATATATACTCCCGTTTGGTCTGATCCCTGCATTACGCATATTTTTTCTGTTTTTCGTTTCGAGCCTGTTTTCTGCCGCAGATTTAGAGCAAGATGTCGTCTCAGGAATCCGTGGGGGAGAACAATCGCCCTCAAGTTTATGGAGATGTAAGTGCTGATCTGAAAAGGATGGAGGTCATGGAGGCTGCAACTCCTCCACCATCACCACCAAAGGAAGACAACTGAGCATTGGTATGGGCAATGCCCTTGGCTTATGCCACGCTTGGGGGAGTTTCCCCGATATCGTATCACCATCACATCTTTTGCCTTTACCTTTGTTTTAGTTTTCCTTTTCAGTTTTCTCTTTCTCTAGTAGATTAAAAGTCTGAGTGTTTTAGTCTTGAGTTTTGCTTTGTGTCACCCCGATGTATTCGAGCTCGTGAGCCATATAATAAAGAGTGTCTTAGTTGAAGGGCTTTGCCGCTTGCCATGATCAAAAGAGTGAGAATAGAACAAAAGCATGAAAGATCATGTAGCGATCTTATGGGAAGTGATGGCTTCACATATAAAAAGAATGAGTATTGAAACTTGTTGAGGGTACGCAAACGTAGACCTTGGTGATTGTTGCAATTAATAGGAAGTGATAAAGAAGGAGAGGTTCACATATAAATATATCATCTCTGACACCATCTATGATTGTGAACACTCACTAAACTATTACATGCCTACAAGTAGATGTTGGACAAGGAAGACAACATAATGAATTGTGTTTGCTTGGCTCCGATCAATGTTATAGGATTAGAGATCCCTTGGCATGTGATGATTGCTTCCACCTCATATTAGCCAAACCTCCCGCACTAAGTAGAGATACTGCTTGTGCATCCATAAACCATCAACCCAGTTTTCCATGAGTGTCCACCATACCTACCTATGGATTGAATAAGATCCCTCAAGTAAGTTGTCATCGGTGCAAGCAATAAAAATTGCTCTCTAATATGTATGATCTATTAGTGTGTGGAAAATAAGCTTTGTGCGAACCTGTGATGAGGAAGACATAAAAGCGACAGACTGCATAATAAAGTTCTTTATCATAGGGGGCAATATAAAGTGATGTTCCTCCGCACTAAGAGGACACGCATCCAAACCTCAAAAGCGCATGGCAACCTCTGCTTCCCTCTGCGAAGGGCCTATCTTGTACCTTTACTTTTTGCCCTTGAAAGAGTCATGGTGATCTTAACCAATTCCTTATCTCGCCTTTATCTTGGCTAACGTCATATGCTGGGGAAAGATCTATATTCATATGTCAACTTGGAGGTAAGTATTCATGAGTTATTATTGTTGACATTACCCTTGAGGTAAGCAGTTGGGAGGCAAAACTATAAGCCCCTATCTTTCTCTGTGTCCAGCTGAAACTTTGATCTCATGAGTACCACGTAAGTTGTAGCAATTGTAGAGAATGAAAGAATGATTGAGTATGTGGATTTGCTTTACAAGCTCTTATTTGACTCATTCTGATGTTGTGATAAATTGCAATTGCTTCAGTGACTAAAGCCTATCGGTTGTTACTTCTCGCTAAGGTTCTTGATCCATGCTTTACTTTGTGAAGGAATTATCACTTTAGCATGAGAGATTATATGTTGGTATTGTTGTTCTGATCATGAGCATGATGCATGCATGTTCGTATCTTGTTTTGTCGACACCTCTCTCCCTAAACATGTGGACATAATTGTTGAGCTAGGCTTTCGCTTGAGGACAAGCGAGGTCTAAGCTTGGGGGAGTTGATACGTCCATTTTCCATCATGTTTTCACGTTGATATTTATCGCTTCTTGGGTTGTTATTTCACTTCACGGTACTATTCTTATGCCTTTTCTCTCTTATTTTGCAAGGTTTACATGAAGAGGGAGAATGCTGGCAACTGGAATTCTGACCTGAAAGTGGAGCAAGTTTGAGATACCTATTCTACGCAACTCCAAACGCTGTAAAAATCAACGAGGATTTTTTTCCTGATTTATACTGGGCCGAAGAAGAGCCAGAGGGGCGCCAGGGGGTGGCCACAAGCCTGCATGGCGCGGCCACCCCCCAGGCCGCGCCATGGGGGATTCTGGGCACCTTGCTGCCCTACTTGCCCCCCTCTTTTGCTAAATGAAGGGTTTCGTGCAGGAAACAATCAAGGAGGAGCTTTTTCGTGGTTTCGCCGCCGCCACGAGGCGGAACTTGACCAGAACCAATCTAGAGCTCCGGCAGGACGATCCTGCCGGGGAAACTTCCCTCCCGGAGGGGGAAATCGTCGCCATCGTCATCACCAACACTCCTCTCATCGGAGGGGACTCATCACCATCAACATCTTCATCAGCACCATCTCCTCTCGAAACCCTAGTTCATCTCTTGTAACCAATCTCTATCTCACGACTCCGATTGGTACTTGTTGATTACTCTTTGTAGTTGATGCTAGTTGGATTATTTGGTGGAAGAGTTTATGTTCAGATCCTTGATGTTACTCATTACCTGTCTGGTCATGAATATGATTATGCTTTGTGAGTAGTTACTTTTGTTCCTGAGGAAATGGGATAAGTCATGCTAATAGTAGTCATGTGAATTTGGTATTCGTTCGATATTTTGATGTGTTGTATGTTGTTTTTCCTCTAGTGGTGTTATGTGAACATCGACTACATAACACTTCACCATTATTTGGGCCTAGAGGAAGGCATTGGGAAGTAGTAAGTAGATGAAGGGTTGCTAGAGTGACAGAAGCTTAAACCCTAGTTTATGCGTTGCTTCGTAAGGGGCTGATTTGGATCCACTAGTTTAATGCTATGGTTAGACCTTGTCTTAAATCTTCTTTCCTAGTTGCGGATTCTTGCGAGAGGGGTTAATCATAAGTGGGATGATTGTCCAAGTAAGGGCAGTACCCGAGCGCCGGTCCACTCACATATCAAACTATCAAAGTAACGAACGCGAATCATATGAACATGATGAAAACTAGCATGACAGAAATTCCCGTGTGTCCTCGGGAGCGTTTTTCCTCCTATAAGACTTTGTCCAGGCCTGTCCCTTGATACAAAAGGGATTGGGAAACTTTGCTGCTCCGTTGCTACTTTTGTTACTTGTTGCTTGCTACGAATCTTCTCACCAGACAATCACTTGTTACCGACAATTTCAGTGCTTGCAGATTTTACCTTGCTGAAAACCACTTGTCAGATCCTTCTGCTCCTCGTTGGGTTCGACGCTCTTACTTATCGAAAGGACTAAGATTGATCCTCTATACTTATGGGTCATCATGGTGCACCTTTATAATCACCCAGTTACATTGTGACATTTGGTACACCCAAAGCACTCCTACGGTATCCGGAAGTTGCAAAATTCATGGTCTAAGGAAATGATACTTGACGTTAGAACAACTTTAGCAGACGAACAACAAGATATAGTGCTATGCTTAGGATTGGTTCTTGTCCATCACATCATTCTCCTAATGATGTGATCCCATTATCAATGACATCCAATGTCCATGATCAGGAAACCATGATCATCCATTGATCAACGAGCTAGCCAACTAGAGGCTCACTAGGGACAGATTGTGATCTATATATTCACACATGTATTGCCGTCTCTCGTTAATACAATTATAGAATGAATAATAGAAAATTATCATGAACTGGAAATATAATAATAACAACTTTATTATTGCCTCTAGGGCATATTTCCAACAATATCTCATCCTTGTAATGCTCTAGCAATTTGGAACAATTTCTTGAACCATCATTTTCACTAAATACATTATATAGACGAAGTATTTGAGGCAACCTTAATTCCATTTTTTTTAGTTTTATTTTTATAAACCAAACTGGTGATAAACAATAAATTAAAAGATTAAATTACAAGATCTAAAGATATACCTTAAAGCACTCATCTCCCTCGCAACCGTGGTAGAAAAGAGCTTGACGTCTACTATGCAACTTTATTCTTGTACACGTTGTTGGGCCTCCAAGTGCAGAGTTTTGTAGGACAACAACAAATTTCCCTCAATTGTATGAACTAAGTTTTATCAATCCGTGAGAGGTATAGGATGAAGATGGTGTTTCTCAAACAACCCTACAATCAAATAGAATAAATATCTTTTGTCCACAACACACCCAATACAGTGGAAAATTGTATATATGCACTAGATCGGCAAGAGATGGTGATAAAAGTGTAGTATCGACAGTAGAAATAGATTTTTATAATCTTAATAAATAAAAACAGCGAGTTAACAACTAGTAAACAGAAGGCAAGACATTTTATAAATTCTTGGAAATAAGGCCTAGGGTTCATACTTTCACTAGTGCAATCTCTCAACAATGCTAACAAAATAGAATCTTATGATCATCCATCAACGTGCGACAAAGAATTAGTCCAAAGTTCATAAGTAGCGGAGAACATAAGAAGAAATTATTTAGGCGACGAACCACCTCAAAGTTATCCTTTCCCATCAATCCATTGAGCTATGCCTATAAGTGTCACAAACAACCCTAGAGTTCGTACTAGAAGAGCACCTATGATACATATCAATCAACCCTAATGTCACTTAGATACTCCAATGTTACCTGAAGTATCCATGGGTTAATTATTCGACAAGCATAAAAAAAATCGATTTCATCATATTCAATCCAACACAAAGAACCTCAAAGAGTACTCCAAGATTTCTATCGGAGAAAGTAGGACAAAAACGTGTATCAACCGCTATGCATAGATTACCCCAATATCACCTCCGGAATCCGCCAGTTGAGTGCCAAAACATATATCAAGTGAATCAATAGAACACCCCATTGTCACCACGCATATCGACATGCAAGACAAACATCAAGTGATATTAAATCCAATATTCAATCCAACATAACAAAATCTTAAAGGGAAAGATTCAATTCATCACATCAAGATAGCAAGGGAAAAACACCATATGATCCAACTGTATTACCAAAGCTCATGATACATCAAGATCATGACCTGCCAAGAACACGAGAGAGAGAGAGAGAGAGAGATATCACATGGCTACCGGTACAAACCTTCGGCCCCGAGGGTGAACTACCGCCGGGATAATAAAGATGTGCTCCGGTGATGATTTTCCCCTCTGGTAGGGTGCCAAAATAGGGATCCTTATGAGTTTTCATTAGTACAGAGGCTTGCCGCAGCGGAGCAGAACTTCTAGGTTCACTATCAAGGGTTTCTAGATTTATAGGAATTTTTAGCATTGCAATCACGTCGGCTGGAGCCACATGGGCCCCACAAGCTAACAAGGCACGCCGAGGTGGGTGGGCACGCCGAGTTTTCTTGTGGCCCGCAGGTGGTCCCCCGCATGTGGTTGTTTGCTTTGTTATTTATCTATATTGCCCATAAAATCGCCAAAAAGTTTCACGCGATTCCGAGAATTTTTATTTTCTCCATAAAAACAACAGCATGATAATTCTGCTGAAAACAATGTCAGACCAGGTTTGTTCTAATTAAATCATATAAAATGCATCAAAACCATATAAAAATATTGTAAATATAGGTAATTATGGCATGAATACTTCATTAAATATCGATACGTTGGAGACGTATCAGGTATCAAGGTAGAAAAACCTAGATCACCCCTAGTGCTTCGGTGGAACTAAGTTTGTAAAGTTGGTCACCCCAAAAAATACTTGGGAGGTTTTGGAAGTCAGCCCTTGTCGAATCGGTGACTCCGAGTTCTCCTCACCCGGAGGGTCCAAAAAGCGCTTGCTCATATTTTGTGATGAAGCATGAATAGAATTTGAGACGAGAATGCATAGATAGCTAGAGGGGGCACCTAGGCATTCTTGTACACACAATTGTCAAGACAAATAAAATCCAAATATAATAAAAATTGGATGTCCTTGAATGGACTAAAATATGCATAGCAACATGCTCACACAATAAGATGTCGAAAAAGAATATGTCAAACATGCGCAACCACTCTAGTATCTACCAAGCACTTTGGCGATGAAGGGGTCATCTGTATATGAGTATATTGACTTAAGGAGCCAATCAAGAATGCTTTATCATTGGTCATACTCATCATTTAAGCACGTGTGGGGTTGCCACTTTTGTATAAAGCTTTTAGTTTGTTTACATCTTGTGAGATGCTTTGACTCGAGTCTTAGATAAAGCCCCCCTTGATGTGATATACCCTTTTAGATGGATGCACTAACCTTGGTTTTTTTGTTGTAGACTTCGTGAAGGTGAAGTAGTAGTGGATGCTCTTGGTTGATTAATATCATCTTGAATTGGGAATTATCCTTGTTGTTTCTTACTTTTCTCATCTACATGGGTTAGTCCCACACAAGGAACAAATACAAGGATATCTATGGACATGCAATGCAATAAATGTATGGTGATGTCCATTGATGCAATAATTACCTTGCCCCTTGCTTAGTAATGAGGGAATTTGTGAATCCTTGAATTATTGAGTAAGGTTGGAGTTGTTTGCGAATAGTTCTTGCCAAATTGAGTGTGAGTGAATTTTGTTGGCAGAGTTAACCTCAAGAAGTTCTCTGGTTCTTCTTCTTGGGAACCCACATCAACTTGATGTGGATCATTGGATTTGAGGTAGCACTGGATGCAGTAGATCTAGTAGTGGCCTTGGAAACCCACTTGACCATGGCTTGGGATTCTCCTTCGAATGAGGAAATATCCTCCCGAAGCATGTCCTTGCCCTTGAGCTTGTGGTCTTGTGGTGGAAGATCATCTTGAGATTTTCCCTTAGAGAGTGTAGGATCATACTGTTGGAAATATGCCCTAGAGGAAATAATAAATTAGTTATTATCATATTTCCTTGTTCATGATAATCGCTTATTATCCATGCTATAATTGTATTGATTGGAAACTCAAATACATGTGTGTGTACATAGACAACACACTGTCCCTAGTGAGCCTCTAATGGACTAACTCATTGATCAAAGATGGTCAAGGTTTCCTGGCCATAGACATGAGTTTTCATTTGATAATGGGATCACATCATTAGGAGAATGATGTGATGGACCAGACTCAACCTATGAACATAACATATGAATGTGTCAGTTTGTTGCTACTATTTTCTGGAAGTCAAGTATCTATTCCTATGACCATGAGATTGTGCAACTCACTAACATTGGAGGAGTACATTGTGTGTATCAAACATCGCAATGTAACTGGGTGACTATAAAGGTGCTCTACAGGTATCTCGGAGGGTGTCTGTTGAGTTGGCATGGATCAAGACTGGGATTTGTCACTCCGTGTGACACAGAGGTATCTCTGAGCCCACTCGGTAAGAAAACATCACAACAAGCTTGCAAGCAATGTGACTAAAGAGTTACCCATGGGATCTTGTATTACAGAAAGAGTAAAGAGACTTGCCGGTAAGGATATTGAACTAGGTATGGAGATATCGATGATCGAATCTCGGGCAATTAACATACTGATAGACAAAGGGAATTATATACGGGATTGATTGAATCCTTGACATCGTGGTTCGACCAATAAAGATCTTCGTAGAATATGTAGGAGCCAATGTGGACATCCAGGTCCAGCTATTGGTTATTGGTCGGAGAGTCTCACGGTCATGTTTGCATAGTTCACGAACCCGCAGGGTCTACACACTTAAGGTTCGGTGACAATTTGGTATTAGTGAGTTATGTGTGATGGTAACTGAATTTTGTTTAGAGTCCCGGCTGAAATCCTGGATGTCACGAGGAGCTCCGGAATGGTCCGGAGATAAAGATTTATATATGGTAAGTCATATTTTGGCTACGAGAAAACTTTTGGGTTTTTTCGGTATTGTACCGGGAAGTTTCTAGAAGGTTACGAAAACTTCCGGAGGAGTCCGGAAGTCCACCAAGGATTCTACCACGTCCCAAGGGTTTGCATGGGCTTAGGGGAGACACCTTGGCCTTATTGGACCAAGCGCACAAGTCCCTCAAGGCCCATGCAGTTGGGAAAGGTGGAAAGTCCACCTTTGTATGGAAGGGAAGGAGGGGGACTAGGATTCCACCTCCTCCACCCTTGGGTGATCCTAGGGCTTGGAGGGGATGTTCCCCATGCCCTTCCACCTATATATAAAGGGGATGGGGCACCCCAAGAGCACACACGAATCCCTTGGCGCCCCTCTATCTCCCTAGATCGTTTTCTCCTCTGTTCGCAGTTTCGGTAGCCCTAGGCTTGGCCCAGTCGGGATAGCACCACCACCGTCGCCACCACGCCATCGTGTTGCTGGAGAACTCATTTACTACTCTACCCTTGATTTCTAGATCAAGGATGCGGAGATGTCGTCGATTTGTACGTGTGCTGAACGCGGAGGTGCCATCCGTTCGGCCCTCGATCGGGAGTTCGTTGGACGGATCGTGATTGGATCGCGAAGACGTACCACTACTTCAACCACGTTCTTTAACACTTCTGCCTAGCGATCTACAAGGTTATGTAGATACAATGTCTCCTCCCTTAGATGTGCGTCTCCTAGATTGATCTTGGTGAGCGTAGGAAATTTTTTGTTTCCCATGCAACGTTCCCCAACGGTGGCATCATGAGCTAGGTCTATGCATAGATGACATGCACGAGTAGAACACAAAATAGTCTATGCACGTTGATGTTAAGATTGCGTACTTCCTTAGTCTTATCTTTATTTGACGGTATTGTGGGATGAAGTGTCCCGGACCAACCTTACTCGTCCACGTACGAGAGACCAGTTCCATCGACTGACATGCAACTTGTTGCATAAAGATGGCTGGCGTGTGTGTGTGTCTCTCCCACTTTAGTTAAATAAGATTCGACACAAGAGGTCCTTGTAGCAGGTTAAATAGAAACTTGAATATCACCATTGTGGATAGGTGTAGGTAAGAATTGTTCTTGCTAGTTGTCCATAGCAGCCATGTAAAATTTGCAACAACAAAGTAGAGGATGTCTAACTTATTTTTGTAGGGCGTGTTGTGATATGATATGGCCAAGATGTGATGTTAGAGGTGATGTATGAGATGATCATGTTTTGTATAGATTATCACGACTTGCATGTCGATGCATACGGCAACCGACAGAAGCCATAGGGTTGTCTTTAATTATTGTTTGATATGCGTGTCAATCATTAAACGATATGTAGTTCTTTACTTTATCGCTAAACAGTAGCAATAGTAGTAGAAGCATGGTTGGCGCGACAACCCTGATGGCAACACAATGATGGAGATCATGGTGTCATGCCAGTGATGATGGAGATCATGTCGGTGCTTTGGAGCTGGAGATCAAAATCACAAGATGACGATGGCCATATCATGTTATTTATGATTTGCATGTGATGTCAATCCTTTTTATACACCTTGTTTTTCTTAGAACGACTGTAGCACTATAAGGTCATCCCTCACTAAAATTTCAAGATAAAATTGTGTTGTCCCCGAGTGTGCACCATTGCGAAAGTTCGTCGTTGTGAGACACCACGTGATGATCGAGTGTGATAGACTCTCTGTTCACATACAACAAGTGTAAGACAGTCTTGCACATGCGGAACACCCGGGTTAAACTTGACGAGCCTAACATGTACAAACATGGCCTCGGAACACATGGGACCTAAAGGTCGAACATGAGTCATAGAGTAGATATGATCAACATGGAGATGTTCACCATTGAAACCACCTGATCTCACGTGATGGTCGGACATGGGTTGGTGGATTTGGATCATGTCACACTCGAACAACCTAAGGGATGTTGACTTGAGTGGTAGTTCTTAAGTAATATGATTAATTAAACTCATTATCATGAACATAGTCAAAATTTATTTGCAAATAATGTTGTAGATCAATAGTTTGTGCTGTAGCTCCCATATATTTTGATACGTTCCTAGAGAAAACTAAGTTGAAAGATGATAGTAGCAATTATGCGGACTGTGTCCGTAAACTGAGGATTGTCCTCATTGATGCACAAAAGGCTTATGTCCTTAATGCATCGCTCGTTGTGCTACCCTCCCCCCAAGCGTCGGTTGTGGATATTGCGGACATCTGACACACACGTTGTGATGACTACATGATAGTTGAGTGCGTCATGCTTTACGGCTTAGGATTGAGGCTCCAAAACATTTTGAACGTCATGGAACATATGAGATGTTCCAAGAGCTGAAATTATGATTTCAGGCTCATGCCCGTGTTGAGAGATATGGCGCCTCCGACAAGATTCTTTGCCTGCAAAATGAAGGGGAAAAGCTCAATCGATGAGCACGTGCTCGGATTGTCTGTGTACTACAATCACTTGAATCAAGTGGGAGTTGATCTTCCAGATAAGATAGTGATTGACATAGTTCTCCAAAGACACTGCCACCAAGCTAGTAGAGCTTCGTGATGAACTATAGCATATCAGGGATGGAGAAGATGATCTCTGAGCTATTCGCGATGTTTGACACCGTGAAGGTAGAAATCTAGAAGGAGCATCCAGTGTTGATGGTTAGTAAAACCACTAGTTTCAAGAAGGGCAAGGGGAAGAAGGGAAACTTAGAGAATGACAAGTCAGTTGTCGCTTCAATGAAGAAACCCAAGGTTGAACCAAAACCCGAGACTAAGTGCTTCTATTATGAGGGGAACGGTCACTAAAGCGGGACTACCCTAGATAGTTGGTAGATAAGAAGGCTGGCAACGTCAACATAAGTATATTAGATATACATTTTATTTATGTGTACATTACTAGTAGTCCTTGTAGCACTTGGGTATTAGATACTGGTTGAGTTGATAAATGTTGGTAACTCGAAAAAAAGGTACGGAATATATGGAGACTAGCTAAAGGCGAGGTGATGATGGGTGTCAGAAGTATTTCCAAGGTTGATGTGATCACCATCGCACACTCCCTCTACCTTCGAGATTAGTGTCAAACCTAAATAAATGTTATTTGGTGTTTGCATTGAGCATGAACATGATTACATCGTCTTTATTGCAATGTGGTTATGCATTGAAGTCACAGAATAATAGTTATTATGTTTACATGAATAATAACTTCAATGGTCTGATACGTCTGCAACGTATCGATAATTTACTAAGTATTCATGCCCTATTTGCCTATGGTTGTGTTATTGATGCACTTTATATGATTTATTTAGAACTAACCCGGACGGACGCTGTTTTCAGAAGGATTACCATGGTGTTGTTTTTCGTTTAGAAAATCGAAGTTCTCGGAATTGCCCGAAACTTTTCATGATTTTTTCTGGAACATATGAGCAACATTGGAGCAAAGAACCACCACAGGAGGGATTCCACGGAGGCACAAGCCAACAGGGCACGACCTGGGCCTTGGACGTGATTCTAACACTGAAAAATCCTATAAATCCGAGAAACCCCAAAAGTAAAGAGAGAACTTCTGCTCCACTACCGGAACACTCTGTATCACCGAAAAACCAATCTGGAGTGATTCCAGTACCCTCTCGGAGAGGGAAAACCATCACCCGTGGCCATCTTCATCATCCTTGTAGAGGCCATGACGAGGAGGGAGTAGTTCACCCTCGGGGCTGAGGGTATATACCAGTAGCTATGTGTTCAATCTCTCTCTCTCTCCTCTCTCTCTCATGTTCTTGAGATGGCACGATCTCAAGAACACGATATTCGTCAATATAGTTGGATGATATGATGTACTTCCCTTACCATCTAGTTATGATGAATTGAGTCATTTTATTTAAGATCTCGTCATGGATCTCGTCATGTTGGATTGAGCATATTGGTATGAAAGCACTTGATGTAATTATTTGCATGGAATACCCGTAGTGACATTGGGGTATTCTGATGATTCACTTGACATATATTGAGGTATCAACTTGCGGGTTCCGGTGACCTTGGCGTTCAATGCATAGGGGTTTATTGCACGTTTTCATACCATGTTCACCGATAGAAATCTTTGGGTGCTCCTTGCATGTTCTTTGTGTTGGATTGAATATGATAGCTCCCAAATTGTTTGATGCATGTCGCATAATTTACCCACGGATACTTGAGGTGAAATTGGAGTATCTAGGTGACATTAGGGTCGATTGATATGTATCATTGGTGTTATTCTAGTACGAACTATTAGATAGATTGAACGGAAAGGATAGCTTGATGTTATCTTAGTTAGGACTCTTGAATAGATTGTATGGAAAGGATAGCTTGATGTTATCTTAGTACGAACTCTTGAATAGACTGAATGGAAAGGATAGCTTGATATTATTTTAGTACGAACTCTTGAATAGATTTATCAGAAAGAATAACTTTGAGGTGGTTCTATTACCTACACCAATTTCATATTATTGTTCTCCACTAGATAGGAACTTTGGAGTGATTCTTTGTTGCACGTGGAGGGATCCAACTATGTTAGCATTGTTGAGAGATTGTACTAATGAAAGTATGTACCCTAAAACTTATTTCCAAGCATTAATACAATGTTTTGCTCGTTGTTTGCCACTTGTTACCTTGCTGTTTTTATATTTTCAGATTACAATAACCTAAAGCTACCATCCATATTGCACTTGTATCACCATCTCTTCGCCGAACTAGTGCACCTATACAATTTACAATTGTATTGGGTGTGTTGGGGACACAATAGATTTCTTGTATTTGATTGTAGGTTTACTTGAGAGAGACCATCTTCATCGTACAACTCCCATGGATTGATAAACCTTAGGTCATCCACTTGAGGGAAAATTGCTAATGTCTTACAAAACTCTGCACTTGGAGGCCCAACACGAGTCTACAAGAATAAAGTTGTGTAGTAGACATCATGGTCATGCACCCAATGTGAATGGTTTATTGAATCTCGATCGTAGTGATACACACATTCATTGTATGTATGCCAAAAGATACAAAGTAAGTAATGATAGTACCACTTACTTGTGGCACTGCCACTTAGGTCATATTGGTATAAAACGCATGAAGAAAATCCATGCTGATAGATCTTTAGACTCACTCGAGTTTGAATCGTTTGAGATATGCGAACCATGCCTATTGGTGTAGAAAGCATGAACAAACTCCATGTTGATTGATGTTTTGGACTCACTTCATTTTCAATCGCTTGATACATGTAAACCATGCCTCATGGGCAAGATGACTCAGGGCCTTGATACGTCTCCGTCGTATCTACTTTTCCGAACTATTTTGCCCTTGTTTTGGACTCTAATTTGCATGATTTGAATGGAACTAACCCGGATTAACGTTGTTTTCAGCAGAACTGCCATGGTGTTGTTTTTGTGCAGAAATAAAAGTTCTCGTAATGTCCTGAAAATTTACGGAGATTTTTTCTGGAATAAAAGAAAAATACCTGTGCAAAGATCCATCGGAGGGGGCGTGCCAGTGAGCCACAAGCCCACAGGCCGCGGCCACCCCCCTAGGTCGCGCCGTGAGGGCTTGTACGGCCCACCTGGCACCACTGCCCCAAACTCAGCTCTATACCTTCCATCTCGCCCGAAATAAATCAGAGAGAAGGTTTCATCGCGTTATACGATACGGAGGCGCCGTCACATCCTGTTCTTCATCTAGAGGGCAGATCTGGAGTCCGTTTCGGGCTCCGGAGAGGGGAAATCATCGCCATCGTCATCATCAACCTTCCTCCATCGACAATTCCATGATGCTCTTCACCGTTCGTGAGTAATATCATCGTAGGCTTGCTGGACGGTGATGAGTTGGATGAGATCTATCATGTAATCGAGTTAGTTTTTGATGGGGATTGATCCCTACTATCCACTATGTTCTAGATTGATGTGGCTACTATTTGGCTATGCTTAATGCTTGTCACTAGGGCCCGAGTGCCATAATTTCAGATCCGAACCTATTATGTTGTTGCCAATATATGTATGTTTTAGATCCTATCTTGCAAGTTGTAGTCCCCTACTATGTGTTATGACCCGGCAACCCCAGAGTGACAATAGCCGGAACCACTCCCGGAGATGACCATAGTATGAGGAGTTCATGTATTCACCACGTGTTAATGCGCTGGTCCGGTTCTTTATTAAAAGGAGAACCTTAATATCCCGTAGTTTCCATTAGGACCCCGCTGCCACTTGAGGGATGGTCAATAGATGTCATGCAAGTTCTTTTCCCTAAGCACGTATGACTACATACGGAATACATGGCTACATTAGATCGACGAACGGGAGCTAGTTACTTATCTCTCTGTGTTATAGTTGTTACATGATGAATCACATCCGTCATACTCATCCATCACCGATCCACCTACGAGTCTTTTACTAATGGTCCTTGCTACGTTACTTTGTCTAGGCTTGTCCCTTGCTACAAGAGGGATTGGGCCACTTTGCTACTACTATTGCTACTGATGTTACTCTGCTGCTACTACTGTTCCTTGCTACTTCGCTGTTACTTGTTGCAAGACCTTTTTCCACACTGTTGTCAGGAAATAATAGTTCCTCGCCCACATGCAACACTGGCGCCATTGATACAACAGTTAGGATTAGTCTGCCGTCAACAGTTCTGTTTCTGACACCGTTGCTATCATACTACTTTGCTACTGATACTTTTCTTGCAGACACTAATCTTTCAGGTGTGGTTGAATTTGACAAACTCAGCTGCTAATACTTGAGAATATTCTTTCGCTTCCCCTTTGGCGAATCAACAAATTTGGGTCGAATACTCTACCCTCGAAAACTGATGCGATCCCCTACACTTGAGGGTCATCATGCCTCATTTTCCAATAAGATGGAATGGGGAATGACTTATTGGAAATAATACATTTTGATGTGTGCACTCCAATGAGTGCTGAAGCACACTGTGGATATCGTTATTTCTTACTTCAAAGATGATTTGAGTAGATATGGGTATATTTACTTGATGAATCACAGGTCTAAAATGTTGAAAAGTTCAAGCAATTTCATGGTGAAGTTGAATTTCGTCGTAACAAGAGGATGAAATGTCTACGATGTGATCATAGAGGTGAATATCTGATTTACGAGTTTGGTGTGCATTTAAGACAATGTGGAAATTGTTTCACAACTCATGCCGCATGGAACACCATAGTGTGATGGTGTATCCGAACGTCATAGCCACGCCCTTTTAGATATGGTGCATGCTATGATGTCTCTTATTGATTTTCCACTATCGTTTTAGGGTTATGCATTAGAGACAACCACATTCATTTTAAATATGGGACCATATAATTCCATTGAGATGAGACCGTATGAACTATAGTTTGGCAAGAAACCTAAGCTATCATTTCTTAGTGTTTGGGTCTATGATGCTTATGTCAAAGGGCTTTAGCCTAATAAGCTCGAACCCAAAGTGGATAAATGCATGTTCATAGGATACCCAAACCAGTTGGGTACATCTCCTATCTCAGAACCAAAGGCAAAGAGTTTGTTGCCGAAAATGGGTTCTTTCTCTAGAAAGAGTTTCTCTCGAAAGAATTGAGTGGGAGGTTGGTGGAACTTGATGAGGTTTTTTGAACCGTCACTTCAACTAGAGAGTGGAAGGGCGTAGGAAGTTGTTCCTGTGGCACCTACACCAGTTGAAGAGGAAGCTAATAAAGGTGATCACGAAGCTTCAGATCAAGTTACTACCAAACCTCATAGGTCAGTACACATAATGCTTGAGAGTGGTACGGTAATCCTGTCTTAGAGGTCATGTAGTTGGACAACAATGAACCTACGAGCTATGGAGAAGCGATGGTGGGCCATGAAATCCGAGTAGGATCCATATATGAAACAAAAGTGTGGACTTTGGAAGAACTACTTGATGGTCAAAAGGCTATTAAGTACAAATCGATCTTTAAAAGGAGGACACAAATGATGGTAAGTTTCACCATTCAAAAAGTTCAACTTGTTGCAAAGAGGTTTTCGACGAGTTCAAGTACTGGACTATGATGAGATTTACTCACTCGTAGCGATGCTAAAAGTCTGTTGGAATTATGTTAGCGGTTGCGACATTTTTCAATTATGAAATCTGGCAAATGGATGTCAAAACATTGTTTCGATAATGGTTTCCATGAGGAAAGGTTGTATGTGATACAACCGGAAGGTTTGGTTGATCCTAAGGGTGTTAACACGTATGCAAGCTCCAGCGATCCTTCTATGGACTAGAGTAAGCATCTCAGAGTTGGAATATACGTTTTGATGAGATGATCAAAGCTTTTGGGTTTATACAAAGTTTATGAGAAACTTGTATTTACAAGAAAGTGAGTGGGAGCACTATAGAATTTCTCATAAGTATATGTGGTTGACATATTGCAGATCAAAAATGATGTAGAATTTCTGGAAAACATATAGGGTTGTTTGAAAGGTGTTTTTCAAAAGAAAACCTGGATTAAGCAACTTGTACATTGGGCATCAAGATCTGTAGAGATAGATCAAGATGCTTGATAAAACTTCCAATGAATACATACCTTGACAAGATTTCGAAGGAGTTCAAAATGGATCAGTCAAAGAAGGAGTTCTTGCCTGTATTATAAGGTGTGAATTTGAGTAAGACTCAAACCTGACCACAGGGAAGAAACAAAATGGACGAAGGTCGTCCCCTATTCCTTAGTCGTAGGCTCTATAATATGCCATGCTGAGTACCGCACCTGATGTGTGCATTACCATGAGTCTGTCAAGGGGTACAAGAGTGATCCAGGATTGTATCACTAGACAACGTTCAAAATTATCCTTAGTAATTTGAGGACTAAGGAAATGTTTCTCGATCATGGAGCTGATAAAAGAGTTCGTCGTAAAGAGTTACGTCGATGCAAGCTTTGGCACCAATCTGGATGCCTGTGAGTACCAAACCGGATTCTTATAGTGGATCAGTCATTTGGAATACTTCCAAGTGAAGTGTGGTAGCAGGATATACAGTATGACAGAGATTTGTAAAGTACACACGGATCTGAATGTTGCAGACCCGTTACTGAAAATTTTCTCACAAGCAAAACATGATCAAACCTTAGAACTCATGGGTGTTAATCATATAGTAATGTGGACTGGATTATTGACTCTAGTGCAAGTGCGAGACTGTTGTAAATATGCCCTAGAGGAAATAATAAATTACTGATTATCATATTTCCTTGTTCATGATAATCGTTCCTTATCCCTGCTAGAATTGTATTGATTGGAAACTCAAATACATGTGTGGGACATAGACAACACACTGTCCCTAGTGAACCGCTAATGGCCTAGCACATTCATCAAATATGGTCAAAGTTTCCTAGCCATAGACATGAGTTGTCATTTGATAACGGGATCACATAATTAGGAGAATGATGTGATGGACAAGACCCGTCCTATGAACGTAGCATATTAATGTGTCAGTTTATTGCTATTGTTTTCTACATGTCAAATATCTATTCCTATGACCATGAGATCGTGCAACTCATTGACACCGGATGAGTACCTTATGTGTATCAAACATAGCAACGTAACTAGGTGACTATAAAGGTGCTCTACAGGTATTTTCGAGGGTGTCTGTTGAGTTGGCATGGATCAAGACTAGGATTTGTCACTCGGTATGATGGAGAGGAATCTCTAGGCCCACTCGGTAATACAACATCACAAGAAGCTTGCAAGCAATGTGACTAAAGAGTTAGCCACGGGGCTTGTATTACAGAACGAGTAAAGACACTTTCCGATAACGAGATTGAACTAGGTATGGAGTGGAACGCCCAAGCTGCAGTCCTATCCTTATTTTGGCGTGAGGGCCTTGACAGGCATAGAAACGCATCTCGTTGTTTCGCAATAATGGATATCGTTACAAGTACATGTATTGAAAATATGAGTATAAATAGTTGTCTTACACTCACCACAAGCTACATTAGAGTCACGTCAGTACAATTCATACAATCATCATGAAGAAGAGCAGGGTCCGTCTATGGACGAAAACAAACGATAAAACAACGACATCCATCCTTGCTATCTCAGGCTGCCAGCCTAGAACCCATCTTATATCGATGATGAAGAAGAAGAAGAAACTCCAAATGAACATTCAACTCGCTCGCGTCAAATAACTCTTTAGATGTACCTGCAACTGGTGTTGTAGTAATCAAGACTAGAAAAGCTTAATGGGTGAGGTATGGTTAAGTGGTGAGGCTGCAGCAAGCGACTAAGACATTCATTTGGTAGCAAACTTACTTGTACAAGAATAAAAGAGGGGAGAAGATCTACGCATAGCGGACGTAAACTACTGATGATCAAATGAATGATCCTGAACACCTACTTACATCATACATAACCCCACCGTGTGCTCGACCGGATAAGGGGCTCACGAAGGAGAGAGTCACGGTTACGCACTTAGTTGGCAAGCTTTAATTAAGATTACTTCGAGTTAACAAGAACTGGATGTTAAACAAAGTTTCCACGTTACCACATAACCGCAGGGGTGCTCCAACTAGTCCACCACAAACTACCACACACTGCGACGGAATGACCTCGATCAGGGAAAACCCATGATCTCCTCGGGTTCCTATTCGAAAACCTCAACCTCGAGATAACCCAAAGCATCCTCGGAATCCCTCGTACAAGAGGCTCGAGAAAGGTAAAACCAGTCCAGCAAGGCCGCCCGGCATGTCGACGATCCCGATAGGAACCGCGTATCTCGTTCTCAGGACACGACGGATGAGCAATACATACAGTGGCCGGATAAAAATCCCTCGAGTTGCCCCGGGTGGCCTCGCAAGTGGCAGTGTTTTGGACCAGCACCATCAGCACTATCCCTCCCTGTATTACATTGAGTTACTCCTCGGGTAGCGCTAGCTCCCTATGTTTTCCAGTATTAATAGAATTATTATGTTTGGCAAATATAGTACCAATGTTGGGCCTTGCCAGACGATCTTTATCCCAAAACGAAAATCTAGGGGGTCCCCACAACAACCCCAAGCATGTTAGAAGCGCTCATTTATGGAACATAAAACCGGTAGCCGAAACTAAGGCGACAAAGGTGGAACAAAACACCAGGCTAGAAGGCCAAGCCTTCCACCTTTTACCAAGTATATAGGTGCATTAATTTAAATAGCATTAATATGGTGATATAACAAGGAACCCATGTTATCACATGGAAGCAACTGCACCTGCAACTAGCAACGCTAACACATTGTTAAGCAAGCGGTAACATAGCCAATCAGTGGTTTGGTAGGTTGTAGACAGGTTGAAGGTTTTCATGGCAATCTTGAGAGGCTGATATTTAACAGGTGGTAGGCAACGAGACATAACAAAAGAAGCGAGACAACTAGCATGGCAATGATAGTGATGGTATCTAGGGAAATGATCATCTTGCCTGAGATCCTGCTTGAAAGAAGAACCGGCATAGTCGAACGGATCCTCACATTCTGACACGCTTGTGGAACTCTATTGAGACGAAGCAAACCGGAATCAAGTATCAACACCGATATTCACCACCACACATGCACGACATGATGCAATTCACATATGATGCATGATCAGCTACAGTTATGCAGGATATGGCATGGCAATTCACAGCAATCAAACACTACACATTAAGTGAAGTTCAGTATGCAACGAGTTGCATATTGATGAAACTCCACATATGAATTATTTAGTTCTATCCCGATTAGGTACACGACAATATTCAATGTTGGTTAAACATGGCAAGAGGTGAAGCGTAATTAAGCTACCTATCTAGGCATTTTAAAGGAGTTCGGAAACGACTTATAGCATCTACGAACTGACCTCACACGTTAATTTATAATTTTGCCCAGATCTGAAGTAACACGTTTTAATATTTGTTAAACAGCAAAATAAAGTGGTTCATGTGATTCTACGCGTCGTTCCAATCAATTTACACATAGAGATCATTGCAAACAGAGTTACGGTTCAAAAGATATGATCACCGCAAGATACCATGAATGTAATATGTATGCGAATGACAGCCACAAGCATTCCAAACCAAGAAGCCGGCTACATAATATGAAACTACATGAGATTCTAAGCAAGTTTCATATAACACCCGTTCAAAACGGAGCATCGGCTCAACAATTACAAGTAGAACAAGAAATAGCTACAATCTGCCAAAAACAGCAACATGGCATTTTCTACACCCAAAAACAACAAGCTATATAATTCTAAAATGCACAAACAAGACATGAGGCAGTAGTGTTCAAGATGCACAACAACACCCTACTAAATACAACTAGCATGGAAACATTGATCACAAGGAAAAGAACTCATAAAATGGCATCTCGCACACAGTTTCAGACTTAGTGAAAATAACAGTTTTTGACAGTGCAGTTTTTGACCAGAAGGCATGTTGACAGCAGTAAAACTATATGCTATGGGGCACCGAATGGCATGAACATTTACATCATGCTATAGAATCTTAAGGACTACAAATAACTACATTGCACCAACCCCAAAGGAGTTGTGCATCACTAACAAAGCGCATGGCAAAACAGCAACAGAATATAACAGATTTCAGACTTAGAAATATTTCAGCATCTCCAAATCAGCACTATTTTATAGCATGTTGGCAACAAGCAAACAACACCTAAACATGTATTTCTATAGCAACCAAAAATACCAGGGGCTAGCCTACATATCCAAGAGCATATCTCTAGTTCACAACTAATTCATTTGATGCACGGAATGAATCACGTGAAATAAACAAAAGGGCAACATGGCAAAATATCATGCACGCAAACTTACTCGGAAAGCAAAACTAAATACACAGTTTAATTCTATGGATTTTTCTACCCCAAAAACATATATAACATGTGGGGTTCGAAAAATAAAACTAACGCCACACATATATGCGAGAATATATCCTAAACACGACATAGCAAACTATTGACAACTCCCACATGCAAAAATGCAAGCAACTAGTCCAAAATACATGGCAAAGGGTCACGAACATCGTGAACAATTTATATATGGGATTGAATAATCCGGACGCGCACAAAAATAACTATGGGAATATAACCATAATAGGACAGCACGTAAATCTAGGAAAACGTCAGGTCAAACAACTTCAAATATGCGTGCTACTTGTATAATAATATTCTACGCGGAAATCTACACAAGTTTCATATATAACTCGCTGCGAGCCGAGGCACGCGTAAAAAGTTATCCACTTTTTAAAATTTATGGTAATTCCTGAAATTGCTAAATCGCAGAAAACTTGAAAAGAAAACCTATTCGGGCCTAATCCATTTATCGGGCTCAACAGGGCATGCGCTAAATAATATGCAGCGCCTAGGGCGCGAAAAAGAGGGTGGTAGGGGTCTCACCTTGGTGGGCCTCGGCCCATGGAGTGGGAGGCTGGTTGGAGCTAACTGCTGGGCCTCATGGAGGTCGACGGGAGGCGAGAGCTGGGCCTCGGGCAATTGCTGGGCCGGCCCACCCGACAACTCAGTGGGACGAGCCAGCGCTCGTTGCTCCAATCTTGGTTAGGAGCAGCTCGCGGCGACGACGTGCAGGTCAACGGCGCTGGCGGCTGTCAGGGGAGAGATCTCAGACGCGGGGAGGCAAGGCACCGACGGGCCCTAGGGACGAGGCTCCGGATCTGATGACCTGCGGGGGTCGGAGGCGGGTGCACCGAGCCATGGCGAGGTCCGGCTTGCAAGGCTGGCCGAGATCTGGGCAGATCTGGAACGGAGGCTGACCGCGGTGCTCGGGGCGCCGCAGCAGGCGGGGGAACGCGTGACAGGAGGTCGCCGGAGAGGCCAAGCTCGGCTGTGGCGGGGCGCGGCTGGCCGGCAGCGATAGTGGCGGCGCTAGGCAGCAAGCGGGAGCGAAGCAAGGGCGGCTCAGGGCGGCTGCGGGAGAAGCTCGCGAGCAGCGGCGGCGGGTCCGAGCCCCGTGGGCCTCAGATGGGCTCGGGCGAACCCACGACGACTGGAGGCTGAGGAGAGAGGAGGTGGGTGGAGAGAGAGTGTCTAGGGTTTGCACAAATTCCGAGGTGGGAGGCTAGGCTGCTTGTTTTGGACGAGGAGACACTCTATTTAAAGGCATGAAGGCTAGGGTTAGCAGTTTTTCGCCCCGGTTTCAACCGTGCGATCAAAATCAAATGGTCTCGCACGCGGGGACGGTCTAGGTGGCTGTGAAGAGTGTCTAGGTGGGATGAGAGAGAAATGGTCCGACCGTGACATGCGTTTTAAAATACCGAAAAATGTCCGATGAATAACCGATGACGGTACCACTACGGACGCCCGTTCGGGTATCAAACAGACTCCGATTGCAAGGAGAATTGGCAGGCGGCCTACCTATATTAAAAGTAGACCGCACACCAAGTTTCAACTCAATCCGAGAATATTTTAAACACAATGTGAAAAAACAAGGTTTTAACGATGCCGCGGGCGCGTGCTTGTGTGATCGGACTCAAAACGGTCAACGCAAGAACGGAGAGAACATCAACTAAAAACGGATGCAAGTTTTTGAAAACTGGTGGCAACGGGATGCCGATGCAATGCAGATGATGCGCATGATGCAATGATGAATGCAACAAACAAAATAATAACACGGCAGCAACAGAATAAAAGGGGAATCTTGTGGAGCGTCGGCTCGGGCTATCACAACTCTCCAACACTACAAGAGGATCTCGACCCGATATCCAAGAATGGAAGGGGAATATAAAGAGAAAGAGCAAGAGGTAATACTTAATTGCTTCTTTAACAAATGAGTGAAGCCAATGATCCTTGAAGGTTTGAAAGAGATGAAGAAAGATATGAGAAACAAGCAAGAATTCAATCAAAATTTCGGCAGCACTTCAGTAGGAAAAGGGGGACAAAATTCGATAAGATAGAAAGAACTTGAAAAGATTCACAACAAACTAACTAAATGTAACGAGGGAATAATATGATGTTGAAAAGACAAAATGATAGATTGAAGAGAGCAACATCACAAAGCCTCCATTAGAAATAATAGAAACTAGGTCTTGGCAAGAAAGAACGAAGAAGAAAATGAGAACTACTAGCACAAGAATATTGAGGAACACCTTGATAATGAAGAGATCTTCAGCCGCCTAATAGAAAACTGAACAAGGCACCAGAATAATTTAGACACAAACGAAGAGACAACAATTGAGAAGAATTTGAAAACGAAAGCTGAAAGCTGAGAACGAAAAAAATCTTGTGAAATGATGGCCTTCAGAGGATCAAGAAAGAAAACAACTCAGAAATGCACGGGATAGCAAGAAAGGGATTCTCATGGTTGGGAACAATTCAAGATGATGCCACAAAGCTGAAATGAAGAATCTTCAAGAGAATGGACCAAGATTTGAGAGAAACACTCCTTCGGTCTTCAATGGAGAGAATGATGAGAAGAACACCGCCATGAATTACTGAGACACTCAGGAAATGATTAGAAGAGAAAGGAAAGATCCTGGGAAAGAACCTGTGGGTTGTGGTCCACTTAGAAGAAACCACCGTTGAAAAGTTTTCTAAGCAAGAGATATTGAACCGGTATAAAGAAAAACTTGATGAGGTTGGAAACCTCGAAATGATTGAAAGGGTTGAAAACAAGAAACTTCCGAGATATCTTCAACACGCCGAATAGAACAAAGATGGTTGAATAAACAAGAGAGACTTGAATAAGAATTTCCAACACATAAATCCTTAGAGGAAGAAAAGGATATGATGAACACCTAGAGCTTGAATAGAATCCACCAAGGAAGAAAACAAGAATGAAGAATGATACACACGAAACTCCTGAGAATCTTCACAACAAATCACCGGCTAAGAGAGAAAACAAAAAGATAGTGGAAGCAACAATTAAAAGAAGACACTTGAATGATAATTGAATCACTAAATAAAAAGGGTGGGAGGGTGGGAAGAAAACAAAGACAACTTGGGACAGATGAGACAAACTCCAGAAAGAAATGATATATTGATCTTGCAAAATTGGATAGGATAGAATTCACTTGAAGAGAATCACACCGGTTGAAAGGAATTGACATGACGACTACAGCTTAAAAGAATTGATCAGACAATTTGATTGAGCAAAAGAATTAGCACTCTCATAAAAATATGAGAATGCCACTTAGGAAAGATATGAAATCACCATTTGACGTTGAAGCAACTTGAACTACCACACTCAAGCAAAACAAAGGATGAAGCTTACGAAATAGGCCAGAATAAATTCATGACAGAGGTTTCATCCGATATTTCCATGGATAGGATCGCACGAGCTCGATCCTATAGTAAACATCATGTACAAGGCAGTGCACACAAATTACGAAGCATCCCCGAGTCATAGCAAGCTACAAGGACTCTTTAAGACATAACGAGAACCGTTGTAAGACAACCGTGAACAAATGAATCCACTAGATGTCCAACCCCAACCTCATATCATGCATCCGTTGGAAGATTGTCCTATAAGGAACTACTTGTATTCCCACCTAAGAACTCCCGAAATTTCTTGTCATGCAATCTGGTCCACGGATACAAGGAGTAATATATCACTCAACTCCTATACTAACCCGTCTAGTCTATCACATCCATCATCACATAACCAGAATCTCGGAACTTCATCTATCTTAGACCCTCGTAATCACAACGATACTTAGTGTGGCGATACATCCAGACCTATCTGCACCAATACTGGTGAAGCCGGACTCCTCTCGCCACTACTAGTATTGAAGCAATTTCGAACATCCTTCATCCTGAGATACTAAGAAATCTGAATGATAGCGATATGCTCAAGAATCCCCTGGAGCTCAACTCCCGAGAAGAAATCAAGTGAGACAGGAGGCACCAAGACAGAACTCCGTCACATCGACATCATATAGATTCCAAAATATCCGCGTGATCCTATAAAATTTTGACTGAGAAGAGGAGTAGAATTAAAACTATTACGTCAAGAATCCTCACCAGAGCATAGAAGAGGAGAAAAAAGAATCCTACTCTCCGATATATAACTAGACTCAAGGCAGTTTTTCACTAGACTCGACTCGGCCAAGTTCGATCAATCAAGGGGGCTCGTAGGTCGGTACTGCTCTGATACCAACTTGTAACACCCAAGATGCAATCCTATCCTTGCGTGAGGGCCATGACAGGGATAGAAACGCATCTCGTCGTTCTGCAAGAATGGATATCGTTACAAGTACATGTATTGAAAAGATGAGTATAAAGAGTTGGCTTACGCTCGCCACAAGCTACATCAGAGTCACGTTAGTACAATACATACAATCATCATGAAGAAGAGCAGGGTCCGTCTACGGACGAAAACAAACGACAAAAGAACGACGTCCAGCCTTGCTATCCTAGGCTGCCGGCCTGGAAACCATCCTAGATCGATGAAGAAGAAGAAGAAACTCCAAATGAACATTCAATGTGCTCGCGTCAAATAACTCTTTACATGTACCTGCAACTGGTGTTGTAGTAATCTATGAGCCACAGGGACTCAGCAATGTCATTTCCAAAGGTATCAAGACTAGCAAAGCTTAATGGCTGAGGTATGGTTAAGTGGTGAGGCTGTAGCAATCGACTAAGCATTTATTTGGCAGCTAACTTATGAGTACAAGAATAAAAGAGGGGGGAAGATCTATGCATAGCAGACGTAAACTATAGATGATCAAATGAATGATCCTGTACACCTACTTACGTCAGACATAACCCCACCGTGTCCTCGATAGGAGAAGGGGCTTACGAAAGAGATAGTCACGGTTACACACTCAGTTGGCAAGTTTTAGTTAAGCTTACTTCAAGTTATCTGGAACCGGATGTTAAACAAAGTTTCCACATTGCCACATAACTGCGGGCACGGCGTTTTGAAAGATTTAACCCTGCAGGGGTGCTCCAACTAGTCCATCTCAAACTACCACACGCTGCGACGGAATGACCTCGATCAGGGAAAACCCGTGATCTCCTCAGGTTCCTATTGGAAAACCTCAACCTCGAGACAACCCAAAGAGTCCTCGGAATCCCTCGCACAAGACGCTCGAGAAAGGTAAAACAAGTCCAGCAAGGCCGCCCAGCGTGTCGATGATCCCGGAAGGAGCCGCGTATCTCGTTCTCAGGACACGACGGATGAGCAATATATACATAGGGTGGCCAGATAGAAATCCCTCGAGTTGCCCCGGGTGGGCCCGCAAGTTGCTCTGTTTTGGACCAGCAATATCAACACTGGCCCTCCCTGTATTATGTTGAATTACTCCTCGGGTAGTGCTAACACCCTAGGTTTTTCTAGTATTAACAGAATTATTATGTTGGGCAAATATAGTACCAATGTTGGGCCTTGACAGACGAGCTTTATCCCGAAACGAGAATCTAGGGGGCCCCAAAACAACCCCAAGCATGTTAGGAGCACTCATTTGTGGGACATAACACCGGTAGAAGAAACAAAGGCGACAAAGGTGGAACAAAACACCAGGCTAGAAGGCCAAGCCTTCCACCTTTTACCAAGTATATAGGTGCATTAATTTAAATAGCGTTAATATGGTGATATAAAAAGGAACCCATGTTAGCACATGGAATCAACTACACCTGCAACTAGCAACGCTAACTCATGGTTAAGCAAGCGCTAACATAGCCAATCACAGGTTTGCTAGGTTATAGACAGGTTGAAGGTTTTCAAGGAAATGTTGAGAGGCTGATATTTAACAGGTGGTAGGTGCTGCGGCAACAAAAGTCCTTCCGAGGCGCTTAGGAATTCTTCTTGTTACTTCTCTGGTTTGTCGGTTTTTCCTTGAAGAGGAAAGGGTGATGCAGCACAGGAGCAGTAAGTATTTCCCTCAATTTGAGAACCATGGTATCGATCCAGAAAGAGGGCCTCGTCAAGTCCAGAGTACCTGCGCAAACACAAACAAGCTTGCACCCAACGCTTCAAAGGGGTTGTGAATCGCTTCAAGATTGTTTGCAAAGTGAGATCTGAAGGCGGAAAGTGCAACGAAGTAAAAACTCTAAGGCTGAAAATATGGTGTGGAGTAGACCTTGGGGCCATGGTGTTCACTAGAGGCTTCTCTCAAAATAGCTAATATCACGGTGGGTCCACAAGTTACTCTCGAGCAATTGATAGAACCGCGCAAAGTCATGACGATATATAAGGCAATGATCATACATATAGGCATCACGTCCGAGACAAGTAGACCGATACTTTCTGTATCTACTACTATTACTCCACACATAGACCGTTATCCAGCATGCATCTAGTGTATTGAGTTCATGACGAACAAAGTAACGCCTTAAGCAAGATGACATGATGTAGAGGGATAATCTCAAACCAATGATGCAAACCCCATCTTTTTACCCTTGATGGCAACAACACGATGTGTGCCTCGCTACCCCTTCTATCACTGGGTGAGGTCACTGCACGGTATGAACCCAAAACCAAGAACTTCTCCCATTGCAAGAATCATAGATCTAGTTGGCCAGAAAAAACCCACAACTCAAAGAGAATTACAAGGATATGTAATCATGCATAAGAGAGATCAAAAGAAACTCAAATAAGATTCATAGATAATCTGATCATAAATCCACAATTCATTGGATCTCGACAAACACACCGCAAAAGAAGATTACATCGGATAGATCTCCATGAAGATCATGGAGAACTTTGCATTTAAGATCCAAGAGAGAGAAGAAGCCATCTAGTTACTAGCTACGGACCCGTAGCTCTATGGTGAACTACTCACGCATCATCGGAGAGGTCATGGTGTTGATGAAGAAGCGCTCTGTGACCGAATCAGCCCTCCGGCAGGGCACCAGGACGTCCCCCAGATGGGATTTTGCGGAGACAGAAGCTTGTGGTGGCAGAAAAGTGATTGCGATGATTTCCCGATTTTTTTGGGATTTTTAGGGAATTTATAGGCGCAACCCCTAGGTCAGGGGACGCTTAGGGGGGCCACAAGCCTGGATGGCGCGGCCTCCCCCTGGCCGCGGGGTGGGGGCTTGTGGGGGCCCTGGGGCTCCCCTTCCTTGTCTCCCAACCTCCCCGATCTTCTTCCGTTCCAGAAAAAATATTTTCGGGGATTTTCTTCTGTTGGACTCCGTTTCAAAATCTCCTCTGAAAGGGGTCAAAAACATGGAAAAACAGGAATTGGTACTTGGCACTGAGTTAATAAGTTAGTCCCAAAAAATATATAAAAGGCATGCAAAACATCCAAAGTTTGACAAGATAATAGCATGGAACCACCGAAAATTATAGATACGTTGGAGACGTATCAGTAGGCAACGAGACATAACGAAAGAAGCGAGACAACTTGCATGGCAATGATAGTAAAGGTATCTAGGGAAATGATCATCTTGCTTGAGATCCCGCTTGAAAGAAGAACGACTCCGTGAAGCAGACGAACCGAGGTAGACGAATGGATCCTCACATTCCGACATGCTTGCCGAACTCTATTGAGATGAAGCAAACCAGAAACAAGTAGCAACACCAATATTCACCACGGCACATGCACGACATGGCGCAATTCACATATGATGCATGATCAGTTACAGTTATGCAGGATATGGCATGGGCATTCACAACAATCAAACACTACACATTAAGTGAAGTTCAGTAAGCAACGAGTTGCATATTGATGAAACTCCACATACGATTTATTTTGTCCTATCCCGATTAGGTACACGACAACATTAAATGTTGTTAAACATGGCAAGAGGTGAAACGTAATTAAGCTACCTATATAGGCATTTTAAATGAGGTCAGAAACGACTTATAACATCTTTGAACTGACCTCATACGTTAATTTATAATTTTTCCCAGATCTAAATTAACACGTTTTAACATTTGTTAAACAGCAAAATAATGTGGATCATGTGATTCTACGCGTCGTACCAATCAATTTACACATAGAGATCAGTGCAAACGGAGTTACGGTTCAAAAGATGTGATCACCGCAAGATATGATGCCATGAATGCAATATGTATGCGAATGACAGCCAGAATCATTCCAAACCAAGTAGGAGGCAACATAATATGAAACTACATGATATTCTAAGCAAGTTTCATATAAGACACGTTCAAAACGGAGCAACGACTCAATAATTACAAGCAAAACAAGAAATAGCTACAATCTGCCAAAAACAACAACATGACGTTTTCTACACCACAAAACAACAATCTACATAATTCTAAAATGCACAAACAAGACATGAGGCAGTAGTGGTCAAGATGCATAACAACACCCTACTACATACAACTAGCATGGAAACATTGATCACAAGGAAAAGAACTCATAAAATGGCATTTCACACAAAGTTTCAGACTTAGTGAAAATAATAGTTTTTGATTAGAAGGCATATTGACAACAGTAAAACTATATTCTATGGGGCACCGAATGGCATGAACATTTAAAGAATACTAGATAATCTTAAGGACTATAGATAACTACAATGCACCAAACCCAAAGGAGTTGTGGATCACTAGCAAAGCGCATGGCAAGACAACAACAAAATATAACAGATTTCAGACTTTCTATAGCAACCAAAAATACAAGGGGCTAGCCTAAATATCCAAGAGCATATCTCTAGTTCACAACAAATTCATTTCATGCACTGAACAAATCACACAAATAAACAAAAGGGCGACCTGGCAAATATAATGCACACAAACTTACTCGGAAGGCAAAACTAAATACACAGTTAAATTGTATGGATTTTTCTACCCCGAAAACATATATAATATGTGGGGTTCGAAAAATAAAAGTAACGTCACATATATATGCGAGAATATGTCCTAAACACGACATAACAAACTATTGACAGCTCCTACATGCAAAAGTGCAATCGACTACTCCAAAGTACATGGCAAAGGGTCACGAACATCGTGAACATTTTATCTATGGGAATGAACAATCCGGACGCGCACAAAAATAACTTACGGGAATATAACCCTAATAGTACAGCACATAAATCTATGCAAACGTCATGTCAAACCACTCCAAATATGCATGCAAGTTGTAAAATAATATTCTACGCGAAAATCTACACAAGTTTCATATATAACTTGCTGCAATCCAAGGCACGGGTAAAAACTTAGCGACGTTTTAAAATATATGCTAATTCCTGAAATTCATAAATCACAGAAAACTTGAAAAGAAAACCTATTCGGGCCTAATCCATTTATTGGGCTCAACAGGCCATGCGCTAAATAATATGTAACGCCTAGGGTGTGAAATAGAGCGCGGTAGGGGTCACACCTTGGTAGGCCTCGGCCCATGGCGTGGGAGGCTGGTTGGAGCTTGCTGTTATGCCTAACGGAGGCCAACGGGAGGCGTGACCTGGGCCTCGAGCAAGTGTTGAACCGGCCCACGCGAGAGCCGAGCGGGGTGAGCTAGCGCCCGCGGTCCCGATGTCGATCAGGAGCAGATAGCGGCGACAACGTGCATGTCAACGCCGCCGGCGCCTGTCAGGGTTGAGATCTCAGACACGGGGAGGCAAGGCTCCGGCAGCCCCTAGGGGCGAGGCTCCGGATGTTTTGACGTGCGGGGGTCGGAGGCGGCTACACCAAGCCATGGCGAGGTCCGGCTGGCGAGGCTGGCCGAGATCTCGTGGGATCTGGCAGGGATGTCGGCAACAGTGCTCAGACCGGCGCAGCAGGCGGGGGAGCGCGCGACAGGAGGTCGCCGAAGAGGCGGAGCTCAGTTGCGGCGGGGCGCGGCTGGCTGGCAGTGAGAGCGGCGGCGCTAGGCAGCAAGCAGGAGCGAGGCATGGGCGGCTCGGGGCGGCTGCGGGAGATGCTCACGAGCGGCGGCGACGGGTCCGGGAACCGTGGGCCTCAGATAGGCTCAGGTGGCCCCGCGGCGGCTAGAGGCTGAGGAGAAAGGAGATGGGGGGACAGAGAGTGGTTAGGGTTTACGTGAATCCCGAGGTGGGAGGCTAGGCTGCCTGTTTCATATGAGGAGACAATCTATTTAAAGGCATGGAGGCTAGGGTTAGCAGTTTTTCGTCCCGGTTTCAACCGTGCGATCAAAATTGAATAGTCTCACATGCGGGGACGGTCTAGTTGGCTGTGAAGAGTGGCTAGGTGGGAATCAGAGAGAAATTGTGCGCTCGTGACACATGTTTTAAAATACCGAAAAACGTCCTATGAATATTCGACGACGGTGCCGCTACGAACGACCGTTCGGGCATCAAACGGACTCCGATTGCGACGATAATTAGCCGGCGGCCTACCTATATTAAAACAAGACCGCATGCCAAGTTTTGACTCAATCCAAGAATATTTTAAACACAATATGAAAAAAAAAGGTTTAAATGATGCCGCGGGCGCGTGCGTGTGTGATCGGACTCAAAACGGTCAACGAGAGAACGGAGAGAACAACAACTAAAAATGGATGCAAGTTTTCGAAAACTGGCATCAACGGGATGCTGATGCAATGCAGATGATGCGCATGATGCGGTGATGAACGCAACAAACAAAATAATAACACGGCGGCAACTGAATAAAAGGGGAATCTTCTGGAGCGTCGGTCTGGGGCTGTCACAAGGAGGTACCCATGATCGACTCTCGGGCAAGTAACATACTAATAGACAAAGGGAATTGTATACGGGATTGATTGAGTCCTTAACATCGTGGTTAGACCGATAAATATATTTTTAGAATATGTAGGAGCCAATGTGGACATCCAGGTCCCGCTATTGGTTATTGGCCGGAGAGTCTCTTGGTCATGTCTCCATAGTTCTCGAACCCGCACAGTGTGCACACCTAAGGTTCGGTGACGATTTGGTATTATTGCGTTATGTGTGATGGTAACTTAATTTTTGTCGGAGTCTCGAATGAGATACCGTACATCTTGAGGAGCTCCGGAATGTACCGGAGGTAAAGATTTTTTATATGGGAAGTCATATTTTGGCTACCAGAAATGTTTCGGGTTTTTCGGTATTGTATCGGGAAGCTTCTAGAAGGTTCTGGAAATTTCCGGTGGAGTCCAGAAGTCCACCAAGGGTTCTAACACGTCCCAAGGGTTTGCATTGGCTGAGGGGAGACATCATGGTCTTATTGGGCCAAGTGCACAAGTCCCTCAAGGCCCATGGAGTTGGGAATGGTGGGAAGTCCACCTTTGTATGGAAGGGAAGGAGGGGGATAGGATTCCACCTCCTCCCCCTTGGCTGGGCCGTACGGATTGGAGGGGCTGTTGTCCACGCCCCTCCACCTATATATAGAGGGGAGGGGGCGCCACAAGAGAACACATGAAGCCCTTGGCACCTCTCTCTCCCTAGATCATTTTCTCCTCCGTTCGTGCTTTCGGTAGCGCTAGGCGTAGTCCTGTCAGAATAGCACCACCACCGCCGCCACCACACCATCGTGCTGCCGGATAACTCATCTACAACTCCGCCATCGCTCGCTGGATCAAGGAGGCGGAGACGTCATCGAGTTGTATGTGTGCTGAACGCGGAGGTGTTGTCCGTTCGGCACTCGATCGGGAGTTCGTGGGACAGATCATGATTGGATCACGAAGACGTACCACTACATCAATCGCGTTCTTTAATGCTTTCTCTTAGAGATCTACAAGCGTATATATATACAATCTCTTCTCTTGTAGATGTGCATCTCCTAGATTAATCTTGGTGAGTGTAGGATTTTTTTTTGTTTCCCATGCAACGTTCCCCAGCACATACTTATCCTTTTGGGGAACAAACTTCGTCTTGGGGTATTGATCTTCTTCCCATTCAACTTCATTGGCATTAAAATTTCATTCAAAACCAGCACCTTGGTTCTTCTGGTGCCATCCTTACTTGCACACAATCTCCTCAAATAGCTTTCCGGCAAGACTCTTTTACAATGTGGGATCACTAGAACGGATGTCTAGAGGGGGGTGAATACACTTCTTGCATAAATTAAAAACTAGCCTTTTCCGATATTGATAGTTGGCTGACTATAGCAATTCTAACGAGTCTAGTGCACCCTACACATACTAGTCAATATATATGGCAACGGAAAGTAAAGAGAACGTACATGTAAAGTAAGGAGTAGAGTTTAGGAAGATCAAACGCAAAGATGTACACGGTGATTTTTGGCGTGGTTCCGATAGGCGGTGCTATCGTAAGTCCATGTTAGTGGAGACTTCAACCCACAGAGGTAATGACTGCCCGGGTCCACGGAGGGCGCCACCCACAAAGGGTCCATGGAGAAGCGGCATTGTCTATTCCACCATGGCTTACATCATCCAAGGACTAGCCTCACTTGAGGTAGATCTTCACGAATTAGGCGATCTCTTTTCCTGTACAAACTTCTTGTTTTAACTCCACAACACGAAGTAGGAGGCTCCCAAGTGACACCTGGCCAATCTAGGGAGCACCACCCTATATAGGGAATAGATGTGGTAGTACGATGAACTCCTTGCACTTGTCCTTCAAAAGATAGTGTCCTCAATACTAAATCACTCTCTGACAGATTTGGCATGGGTAGAACATATTAATTGGATGAAAAGCAAGTTGGGGAGGCTACAGATCAAGTTTCAAATGGATGGATTGGAATATCTTGATCTCAACACATGAGTAGGTGGATCTATCACACAAATATGGATATCGCAAGTGTATGTGTGTCGGTGATGCTAGGTCGACACCTATGGGAATCAACATGAAACCCTTGTGATCGTAGAGCGAGGAGAGGTGACTTGAAGAGCAGAGCTGACAATCAGCACCCGGCAAGCCTTTTTACCCAGGTTCAGGCCGCTTACGCATAAAACCCTACGTCCTGCTTGTCTGGTTGTATTAAGCGTTTTGTTGTTGATCGTTACAGTGACCGTTGATGACTGTCTTATGGGTCAATGTCCAAAGAGTCTAACCCCTTCGAGGTGAGCTAAGGGCCTCCTTTTATCGGTAAAGGGGTCACCTACAGTGCTTGGTGGTAGGTTCACTAGGAGTTACAGTAAACCTAGGGCGGTGTTTATCCATCTACCGCTGTCAGGTGCATTTAATGCACGTGTTGTCCTTGTCAGCGATGTGCTCGTGAAGACAGGTATCCAGGTGTTTCAACACCTAGACGCTATGCTGGCGCAAGCGGAATGCACTCGCACTTGGGGGGCAATGGCACTGTGGCAAGTGCGGTTGCCCACCAGTGGCCAGGCCCGTCATCCCGGCAACGAGCTTGCCGGGGCCTTGTTTCTTCGTCCCGGCAAGGGAGCTTGCCGGGGGCTTCAGTCGTCATCCTGGCAAGGGAGCTTGCCGAGGTCTTGTACTTGGTGAGTTCATCACGCCCACCAATTGGGGCGCCGCCTTGGTCATCTTCTCGGCAAGCCAGGCTTGCCGAGGCCTTGATAATCTTGGGGGTTGCATCTTGACTGGGTCCCGCCATGCTCTGTCGGCAGGGGCTCTTCGCGCCCGTGCACAAGTCTGGGGCACTAGGGACCCTAGTCTTTAGTGCACCAACAGGAGCCCCCGGGCCTGGGCTACACACGCATGTGAAGCGTTGTTGGGCCAGGCCCAAAGAGGTGCACGGGGCTTCATGGCTGTCTTCGCTGGCGGTTGCTTTTCCCCACGTTGCGCATTGGACGCGCGAAGTGGGGGGTCGTGCGCGGAGTGGCCTTTCCACCTCTTGAAACGCCTCTGCCACGTGCGTGGAATGCACAATTATGGATGGACAGGTGGCAGACGTGGCCTTGAAAGGCGCTGTAGTGGTTGGGCCCGCCCGTGCATGCATTGGTGCAGCAGGGCGGTTCCCTGTTCGCCCGTGAGCACGAGCGATTGGGCGAGAGGGGTGGTGGCTTCTGGAGCAAGGGAGGCTAGCCCCCGCGCCCCGTCCTATAAATTTGGAGGGTTTGCGAGGGGTTTTGGTCACCCAACTCCTTCTGAATCCCCCAACTCTTCAGCCTTGGTCTTGAGAGTCTTCTCCTGTTATTAGGTGGCGCTCGCCCCTAACTGGTTAGGGGACGGGGTCGACCACCATCGGCCGCTAGGGCGGCGAGAGGATCCCGTTCGAATCTTGCCACAGCTTTTGGGGGCGCCGCGACGGAGGACGGCCCGAGCGCCTGTGGCGGAGGAAGGGAGAAGGGCTGCGGTCGTCGTGGAGGTTGAGGCCGGGGGAGGCGGAGGGCTACTCTTGCGCCTCTGCCTTCCCCGAGGCTTGCTCATGTGGCTATCCTCCATGATGCTCGGGTGAGGCCGGACGGCCTTCGCTCGCGCCCATCTACTAGAGGACTGGCACGTCCTCCGCTCCGAGCTCGCGGAGGTGGACATGTTGTCCGTCAAGCTTTATGGGAGCCCATGTGTGCTTCTCTCCTGCTACGAAGAGGGCTCGAGCAGCGGCGAGCGTCCCTGCCCGAGCGATAGCGACGATCGGGACAACAGCGAAAGTGGTGCCCTTAGCAGGTTGGAATCCTTGGGGGTCAAGTCGGAGTACGACTCCCGAGCTCTCACTAACTGTTGGCCCTGCCGCCGGCGCCCGCTCACGCCTCTCACCCTCCTTGCTGGAGCCCGCACCGACGCCTCGTCTTTGAGGTGGTGCGACCATTGTCTCCGACCCTTCATCTCCTCCTGCTGCCCTGTCCTCCGGTGCTGCTCTCCACTATGCAATGATGGTCCACGAGGGGCCAGCCTGGGTTGCGCCGGGGGATGGCCCACTTTTTGTCTTTTTGAACTTCACTCCCCCGCATAGGTCGATCCTCATCAAAAGACACAGTCTTTAGATTAGGATAACGATGCTTTGTAAGTGAAGCCAAATGTATCCATTCCAATGAATGAAAAGACTGTTTTCCCTTTTCCTGATTCTATTCTTTGTATGATTTGTCTTTGCATTTTGTGGGAGCTTGCCGGGCTTGCCGGCAACTACCGGCAAGGCTCCTTGCCGCGTTCAGTGCAACCATAGAAATCGCCAAGCGCAGCTTGAGAAAAAATCAGGCGCTACGTAGCCGCTTGCTGTGTTGATCTGGTTCAAAATACTTTGAAGGTGCTCTGTGGCCGTTTAGGTCGTTTGAACGAGCTCGAAACAAAGACAAGGTGCACTGATCTTTGGAAAGGTCCCAGTATGCGCAGACTCCACACACAAAGATTGGAAACTCTAGAAGGGAAAACAGAGAATCTATCTACTTCAGATCTGAATCTTAAACATGAAACGTATCTGCTCACGTCGTGGTTGCATGGCGCTTGAATCTTTTGTCGGGGCGTCGGGGCCCCCGCCAAGCAGGAAATTACCGCTCCCGGCAGCTTTTTCTCCAGCAAAGACTTTTTGCCGATAGTCTGCGACCGTCGTTCGGAGAAAAAGTTGGCCAGGGTGTAATCCCTTTACTTTTCTCTTGCTAGGTTGTGCTTGCGGAGCCCCCGAGCGCATCTCGGGCGACGATGCGACGCTCTCAGGGGCAGAACACTTACGCTGGAGTGTGCGCTGGGGCTTCGAGACCGTTTGGCACATCCTCAACGACTATGCATCACTCCGCGGAGGTGCGTCCGCCAGAGTATGCACCATGTCCTCTGTGAAGCTCCGAGATACGCACTTGACAGCGGCGCGTTGGCCCCGTGCGATGCATCGGCCTGACGATGTCGCCTTTGGAGCCTCCGCCTCCCTGCCTCGCGCTCGTGCAGCAACGTACTCGCGTAGGCCTTGGGAAGCCGTAGCGGAATAGAGCATCCACCGCGGTATCCCGTTTCCGGGGGAACTGCGGCGCAGCGCCCAAACTTCCAAGAATGTGGTGTTGAGTTTGCTCGGATTCGCACAAAACTCCACGCCCCCTACCTGGCGCACCGAAGATGTCGGCGATGCGAGATTGACACCTATAGGAATCAACATGAAACCCTTGTAATCATAGGGCGGAGAGACGTGACGTGAAGAGCAGAGCTAACAATCAGCACCTGGCAAGCCTTTTTACCCAGGTTTGGGCCACTTACGCGTAAAACCCTACATCCTGCTTGTCTGGTTGTATTAAGCATTTTTTTGTTGATCGTTACAGTGACCGTTGATGACCGTCTTATGGGTCAATGTCCAAAGAGTCTAACCCCTTCGAAATGAGCTAAGGGCCTCCTTTTCTAGGAAAATGGGTCACCTACAGTGCTCGGTGGTAGGTTCACGAGGAGTTGCAGTGAACCTAGGGCGGTGCTTATGCATCTACCGCCGTCGGGCGCATTTTTCCTTTTTAGCGATGTGCTGGTGAAGACAAGTATCAAGGTGTTTCCACACCTGGACGCTGTGCTGGCGCATGCGGAATGCGCTGGCACTTGGTGGCGGTGGCACTGTGGCAAGGGCGGTTGCCCACCAGTGGCCAGGACCGTCATCCCGGCAAGGAGCTTGCCGGGGCCTTGATTCTTCGTCCTGGCAAGGGAGCTTGCCGGGGGCTTCAGTCGTCATCCCGACAAGGGAGCTTGCCGGGGACTCGTACTTGGCGAGTTCATCACGCCAACCAAATCGGGCACGGCCTTGGTCATCTTCCCGCCAAGGCAGGCTTGCCGAGGCCTTGATAAACTTGAGGGTTGCATCTTGACTGGGTCCCGCCATGCATTGCCGGTAGGGGCTCTTCACGCCCGTGCACAAGTCTGGGGCACTAAGGACCCAGTCTTTAGTGCACCGACAATGTGTGTTATGAGTGCTTCCTTTGCGAACGAGAGGTGTTCGATGGGTATATATAGGCACCTCCAAAAATCCAACTCTTATAGCATTATTGCCCAACTCGGTGAAACCGAAGTGAATCTCGATGGCACCGGTTTCCCAAAAATGTGGCAATTTTCGAATTCTTAGTGAGACCAATATAGGAATCTTTGTGGTATCGATATGGTGACCTAGGGCAGTTTCCAAATCTCGGTGCGACCGATTTCAAAGCTTGGAAATTATGATTCTTGGAAACTTCATACCAGGAAGTTGCACCAAAAGTGGAAGTTGGTGGTACCAAGATTCTAGGATTTGGCAAAGGTTGTGTATCTAGAAAAATAAGTAGGGCCTAGTGGAAAATATTGGTGGTACCAATTTTGATATTTAGGATTTTGGACAGAGAACTTTATGGGAGAATGGCTGAGTATTTTTGGTGGCTATCTCTAAGCACTTGAGCATCCAATTCATCATAGATACCTCACCCCCTTTTAATAGGATTGGCTTTCCTATGGACTCAAATGTGATTTCTCACAAATATAAAATGTGGAGTCTTGTAGCTTGAAGCTTGGCCAATCATATTCCTCTTTGTAGTGCATCTCCACACAATCCTTTAGCCAATGCTCTGTGTGGCCTATACCTGAAATATACTATGTAGAAGTGTTAGTCCAATAGACAATGTATCATATGTGCTTTCAGTCTCCGCCTTTTTTGTAATTTGTGAAAATATAGAATCAAAGCTTCAAATAAATATATGCATTAGAATGTGACAGCTTTGAGAGATACACGATTAATACAAGCTCCTCCTAAATGTGTGCAATCCCTTTTTAATGGATGTTTTCTTTTGACTGCATGGGCACACACATGGTAGAAGTAACAAGACAAGTCATGTGAATCTTGTCTATTTGCATCAAACATATGTGAATTAAAGATTTCCATGTTCAAGACTCACTCTTGCAAACAATATGTGCAAGAGACAAGAGATCATCCTGCACAAGGATATGATGTATATACTTACCTTGAGGTTCTTGAGCATCTTAGCAGTAGGAGTATACTTGGGAAAACAATTGTTTGATAACATAAGAGTATTACATTGTAAAGATTCAAAGAGCTTAAATACTACCAAGACATGGAAGATATATTGAAAATAGGATTTGAGTATAGATATGTCTCCATGAGTATTTTGAACTTACTCCCCTAAGTATGAATATGTAAGATTTCCACTCCCTTGAATGATAGCATGTAGATATTGGGAGTAGGTATGGTGAGACAAGTTCAATCCAAAGTAGGCAATAAAACTCAAATAAGACTTTCTATATCTCTCCCACTTAATGGTATCTCTCCCTCTGAATGTGTAAGGTTTAATATATCTGCCCCTTTGGCTGATCTCCCCTTTTGTAGATCTCCCTTTAGGTATAAGCTTTTAAAAGCTTTGATATATCTCCCCCTTTAGCATTAACTGCGAAAAAGGTCAGAGGGTGAGGGTTCATTAAGAGTAAGGGATCCTGGATTCTTCTTCTTGATAAGGGTTCCTTTATTCTTCTCCCCCTTGAGTTTACATAAGGGTTCCATGAAATTTCTCCTCCTTTGTGTATGGATAAGGGTTCCTTGAAATTTTTCACCCTTTTAGCTAGGGATCCTAGATGTTTATCCCCCTTATATTGCGTGATCATTTGAAGTTTCTCCCCCTTAGCATAAATTTCTAGAAATACTAAGAAAATCACAAAGATCAAAGGTAGTGATGAAATTTGGAGTCTCCGATGCAATATGATTCGATACAACCGAATTTGATCTTAGGCCTTTGGGAGATGTCCGTTAGATTGAGTTTCATAGTTCAGAGAGACTGAGTTGTATTTAACAATTCAACTACTCAACTCAAATATACAGAAAATATCCAACAGTTTAGAAAAATAAAAGAGAAAACATTTGAAAAAGATAAGACAAAACAAAGATCTTTTTTTATTTTTGAAATATATACATACATATAGATGAGAACCGAATGGTTCCAAGGAAGCATGCAACAAAAATATGAACCATACAAGAATCATCATCTAGATGTTGCACGGTGACTAGGTCACCTATACTAGAGTATACTGACTTGATGAATCAAGCAAGAATGCTTGATCATAGGTCATACCATCGTTATGCACAAAATGGGGTTACTATTTTTTGATTAAACATTTTAATGTCTTCATCTCACTTGAGTTGCTTTACCTCATGACTTGGTATAAAGCTTTATCCAGGATATGAGTACATACCTCTGAATGATGTTGATGACATGGCATGTAGGTGAACTTGTTGTGGATGCTCAATGTTGATGAAGATCATCTTATGTTGGGAGTTATTCTTGTCGTTTTGGTTCACTTTTCACCTACATTTGTTAGTCATGCAAGGAAGATCATAATATATCCAAATGACAAGAGTGAATTTAATAAACAATTTGTTGTCAAGTATATGATTTTGTTGTCTTCTTCCTTCATCTTCGAAGAAAGGGTTGTTGATAGTTGGCCTTTACAAGATTTCTTTTGATGTGAGTTGATGGCAATCTTGTGGAGTGTAGTTCTTCCAAGTACCTACAAAAGGTTAGATGTGATACGTCTCAAACGTATCTATAATTTTTGATGGTTTCACGCTGTTATCTTGCCTTCTTTGTATGTTTTATGTTCCTTTTTATATCTTTTTGGAACTAACTTATTAATTAAGTGCCAAGTGCGAGTTCCTGTTTTTCCATGTTTTTGACTCTTTTCAGATCTGATTTTGGAACGGAGTCCAAACGGAATCAAATCCCGAAATGATTTTTTCCCGAACGAAATAAGACCAGGGAGCCTTTGGGCAAGCCAGGTGGGTCCCATGGAGCCCACAAGCTCCCACGACGCCACCAGGGGGCGGCGGTGGGCAAGCTTGTGGCCTCCCTGGCTGCCCCCTGACCTATCTCTTGCGACTATATATTCCCAAATATTCCGCAAAAAATGAGGGGAGCCTCAAAAATACTTTTCCGCCGCCGCAAGCTTCCGTTTCCGCGAGATCTCATCTGGAGACCCTTCCCGGCACCCTGCCGGATGGGACTTTGGAGGTGGAGCGCTTCTTCATCATCATCATCGCCCCTCCAATGACTCGTGAGTAGTTCACTTCAGACCTATGGGTCCGTAGTTAGTAGCTAGATGGCTTCTTCTCTCTCTTGGATCTTCAATACAAAGTTCTCCATGATCTTCATGGAGATCTATTCGATGTAATCTTCTTTGGCGGTGTGTTTGTCGAGATCCGATGAATTGTTGACTTGTGATCATATTATCTATGATATATATTTGAGTCTTTGCTGATTTCTTATATGCATGATTTGATATCCTTGTAAGTCTCTCCGAGTCTTGGGTTTTGTTTGGCCAACTAGATCTATGATTCTTGCAATGGGAGAAGTGCTTGGTTTTGGGTTCTGCCATGTGGTGACCTTCCCCAGTGACAGTAGGGGCAGCAAGGCACACATCAAGCAGTTGCCATCAAGGGTAAAAAGAGGGGGTTTTATCATTGGTTTGAGATTATCCCTCTACATCATGTCATCTTGCTTAAGGTGTTACTCTGTTCTTATGGACTTAATACACTAGATGCATGCTGGATAGCGGTCGACGTGTGGAGTAATAGTAGTAGATGCAGAAAGTATCGGTCTACTTGTTTCAGACGTGATGCCTACAGAAATAATCATTGCATAGATATCGTCATGACTCTGCACAGTTCTAACAATTGCTCGACAGTAATTTGTTCACCCACCGTCTACTTGATTTCATGAGAGAAGCCACTAGTAAACACTACGGCCCCCGGGTCTATTCACATCCATCGTTTACATCTCCGTTTTTACTTTTCTTTGTTACTTTGTTGCTTTCAGTTCTCACTTGGCAAACAATCTATAAGGGATTGACAACCCCTTCATAGCGTTGGGTGCAAGCTTTTGTGTTTGTGCAGGATCTTGAGATACTCTTCCGCCAGATTTATACCTTGGTTCTCAAACTGAGGGAAATACTTACCATCGTTGTGCTACATCACCCTTTCCACTTCGAGGGAACACCACTGCAAGGCTCCAAGGCCACGGGGGAAATCCTTTGCATACTTGCCTAGGAAGTCCCTGAAGGCTTAGCCGTAGCTGAAGGATTCCTGGTGCCGTCGACACAACTATTTCTGGTGCCGTTGCAAGGGATACACAACAGAACAATCAGAAGTATTTCTGGCGCCGTTGCCGGGGAGGAGAAATCAAGATCTATCCAAGTAGGTCTCACAAACTCTTCTCTCGCATTTACTTTTCTTGCCAGTTGCCTCTCGTTTTCCTCTCCCCCACTTCACATTTTCCGTTTTCATTCGCCTTTCGCCTTCGCCATTTTATTTTTCCTTTTTGTTGTCTTCTTTTGTCCATTTCACTCTCTCTTCCTTCTCGTTTGTGTGTGAGATAGTCCATCAATGGCTAGACCCACCACTCCAAATGACACCCCTGAAAATGAAGTTCTCAATTTCAGGCAGAATGAGGAAAAAAAATTGAAGGACGCTTGGTACAGGATTTGCAATGCTCAAAGTATATCTGCTCGTAAGCAATCCACTACCGTCCTCCTTCGCAGTTTCTATGTTAGAATTTCTCCTTCGAATAGGTATATCCTTGATACCATTGTAGGCGGGAACTTTTTGGGGAGCCATACTGTTGACTCCTATAGAGCTATCATTAATTTGGTAGGCTCACCCCCGCTCATGGTTAACGGAACTATCTTGACCTCGGAACACGTGATGCAAAGGCTTGACGCTATTGAAAACAAAATTGCCACAGTTGAACTAATTGAGGGTTTGGATAGAAAGATCCACAATCAAATTACTCAGTACGGATCCAAAGTGGGAAAATTTTTGAAAATTTTAAAGGAGAAGGAACTTATAGTTAATGATTCTTCTAGAATTGGCAAATTAGAAGATGTCATAACCAACTTGGGCTCCGCTTTTGCCGCTGTGCAAAATACTCCAAATCTTCCTCTCAAAAAGACCGTCAAGCCTGTTGTTGCTCCAAGATTTAGTGGTGAGTCATCTAATAAACATGAAAATCTTAAGATGATAAATGATCACACTACCTATGGTTTGATCACCACAGATGACTATACGTGATTCCATCACTTTCGCCTAGCTAAGGGCGTTAAACAAAAGCGCTTGTTGGGAGGCAACCCAATGAATCTATCCTTTTTATTTCTGTTCTGTGTTTTCCACACTTTCATAATTCTGTTATGATTGTGTTTTTTGTGTTTCTTTTTGCGTTTGTGCCAAGCAAAACCGTTATGATTAGTCTTGAGGATGATCGTTTGGTCATGCTGGAAAAGACACAAACTTTCTGCTCACGAAAAGAATTTCCTTTTTTTCTGTAAGAGCTTTTGAGTTGATTCTTTTTTATGCTGATTGGTACACAAATTCTTCAGAACTTTGTAACTTTTCAGAATTGTTGAAGTACCAGAGGTATACAAAACATACAGATTACTATAGACTGGTCTGTTGTTGACAGATTCTGTTTTTGTTGTGTTGGTTGCTTATTTTGATGAAACTATGGATAGTATCGGGGGGGTATTAGCCATGGAAGATTGTAAGTACAGTAACCCAACATCAGCACAAGTAGAATTTGAGTTTGCTACAGTACCTAAGGAAGTGGTGGTTTGGTTTCTTGTACTAATGTTATCACGAGTTTCTGTTTAAGTTTCGTGTTGTGAAGTTTTCAAGTTTTGGGTGAAGTTCTTATGGACAATAAGATAAAGAGTGGTAAGAGATCAAGCTTGGGGATTCCCAAGGCACCCCAAGAGATTCAAGTATGCCATAAAATCCTAAGCTTGGGGATGCCCCGGGAAGGCACCCCCTCTCTCGTCTTCAATCCATCGGTAACGTTACTTGGGGCTATATTTTTATTCACCGCAAGTTATGTGTTTTTGCTTGGAGCATCTTGTATCGTAGGAGTCTTTTATTTTTTTTGTGTCACAATCATGCTTGCTGCACACCTAGAGAGAGAGACATGCACACACCGTGATTTTGTCGAGCTTCACTTATATCTTTTGGTAGACAATTCAGCTCATATGTGCTTCACTTATATATTTTGAGCTAGATACTTTTGCTCTATGTGCTTCACTTATATCTTTTAGAGTGCAGTGGTGCATGGCTTGGTAGTTTATCTATGCTTTTAAAGTAGTCTCAAAAGGGGTAGTTATCCAAAGGGATACGAAAACTTCCACCTTCATGTGCATTGAATATTTAGAGAAGTTTGATTCATCTCATTTAGTTTTGAGTTGTGGTTATGGTAATATTGAAGTCATGCTAGTAAGGTGTTGTGGATCTAGAAATACTTGTGTTTAAGTTAGTGATTCCCGTAGCATGCACGTATGGTGAACCGCTATGTGATGAAATCTGAGCATGATTAGTATATTGATTGTCATCCTTTGCGTGACGGTCGGGATCGCGCGATGGTTTATACCTACCAACCCTTCCCCTGGGAGTATGCGTTGAATGCTTTGTTTTGATTACTAATAAAACTTTTGCAACAAGTATATGAGTTCTTCATGACTAATGTTGAGTCCATGGTTTAGATGCACTTTCACCTTCCACCATCACTATCTTCTTAGTGCCGTGCAACTCTCGCCGGTGCACAAAACCCACCATTAGCCTCCCTCAAAACAGCCACCATACCTACCTACTATGGATTTTTCAAAGTCATTCCAAGATATATTGCTATGCAACTACCTCCATGATATGTGCCACCACGTCTACATTGCCTTTGCATGATCGTAAGATAGCTAGCATGATGTTTCCATTGATGTCTATGCCATGCTAGATCATTGCCACGGTACACTACCGAAGGCATTCCATATAGAGTCATAATTGCTCTAAGTTTTGAGTTGAAAGTGTGATGATCATCATTATTGGAGCATTGTACCATGTAAGGAAATAAAAGAGGCCAAATAATCCCATAAAAAAGAGGCCAAAGAGCCCACCAAAATAAATAAAATAATAAATAAAATAATGAATGAGAGAAAAATAGAGAAGGGACAATGCTACCACTTTTTCCACACTTGTGCATATTGAGCACCATGATCTTCATGATTGAGAGTCTCTCGTTTTGTCACCACCATATAGCTACTGGGAAATTCTCATTATATAACTTGGCTTGTATATTCCAATGATAGGCTTCCTCAAAATTGGCTTAGGTCTTCATGAGAAAGCAAGTTGGATGCACACCCACTAGTTTTGTTGAAGAGCTTTCACATACTTGTAGCTCTAGTTCATCATTTGTATGGAAATCCCTACTCATTCACATTGATATCTATTGATGAGGATCTCCACAGCTCATTTATATGCCTAGTTAATGTGACTATCTTCTCCTTTTTTGTCTTGCAACCTCCACTACTATCCACACCATCTATAGTGCTATAACCATGGCTCACGCTCATGTATTTCGTGAGAGTTGAAAATGTTTGAGAAAGTAAAGGTGTGAAACAATTACTTGGCCAATACCGGGGTTGTGCATGATTTAAATTCGTTGTGCAATGATGATAGAGCATAGCCAGACTATATGCTTTTGTAGGGATAACTTTCTTTTGGCCTTGTTATTTTGAAAGTTCATGATTACTTTGCTAGTTTGCTTGAATTATTATTGCTTCCACGTCAATAGCAAACTATTGTTTTGAATCTAATGGATCTGAACGTTCATGTCACATAAGAGGAATTACAAAGGACACCTATGCTAGGTAGCATGAAAGCATCAAAAATTCATTCTTATCACTTCCCTACTCGAGGACGAGCAGGAGTTAAGCTTGGGGATGCTTGATACGTCTCAAACATATCTATAATTTTTGATGGTTTCACGCTGTTATCTTGCCTTCTTTGTATGCTTTATGTACCTTTTTATATCTTTTTGGGACTAACTTATTAATTCAGTGCCAAGTGCCAGTTCCTGTTTTTTCCGTGTTTTTGACTCTTTTTAGATCTGATTTTGGAACGGAGTCCAAACGGAATAAAATCCCTGAAATAATTTTTTCCCGAACGAAAGAAGACCAAGAAGCCTTTGGGCCAAGCCAGGTGGGCCCCAGGGAACCCACAAGCTCCCACCACGACACAAGGGGGGCGGCAGTGTGCAAGCTTGTGGCCTCCCTGGCCGCCCATGACCTAGGTCTTGCGCCTATATATATTCCCAAATATTCCGCAAAAATTCAGGGGAGCCTCGAAAATACTTTTCCGCCGCCGCAAGCTTCCGTTTCCGCGAGATCTCATCTGGAGACCCTTCCTGGCACCGTGCCGGAGGGGACTTTGGAGGTGGAGGGCTTCTTCATCATCATCATCGCCCCTCCAATGACTCGTGAGTAGTTCACTTCAGACCTACGGGTCCGTAGTTAGTAGCTAGATGGCTTCTTCTCTCTCTTGGATCTTCAATACAAAGTTCTCCATGATCTTCATGGAGATCTATCCGATGTAATCTTCTTTGGCGGTGTGTTTGTCGAGATCCGATGAATTGTTGACTTGTGATCAGATTATCTATGATATATATTTGAGTCTTTGCTGATTTCTTATATGCATGATTTGATATCCTTGTAAGTCTCTCCGAGTCTTGGGTTTTGTTTGTCCAACTAGATCTATGATTCTTGCAATGGGAGAAGTGCTTGGTTTTGGGTTCTACCATGTGGTGACCTTTGCCAGTGACAGTAGGGGCAGCAAGGCACACATCAAGCAGTTGCCATCAAGGGTAAAAAGATGGGGTTTTTATCATTGGTTTGAGATTATCCCTCTACATCATGTCATCTTGCTTAAGGCGTTACTCTGTTCTTATAGACTTAATACACTAGATGCATGCTGGATAGCGGTCGACGTGTGGAGAAATAGTAGTAGATGCAGAAAGTATCGGTGTACTTGTTTCGGACGTGATGCCTATAGAAATAATCAATGCATAGATATCGTCACGACTCTGCACAGTTCTATCAATGGCTCGACAGTAATTTGTTCACCCACCGTCTACTTGCTTTCATGAGAGAAGCTACTAGTAAACACTGCGGCCCCCGGGTCTTTTCACATCCATCATTTACGTTTCCTTTTTTACTTTGCTTTGTTACTTTGTTGTTTTCAGTTCTCACTTGGCACACAATCTATAAGGGATTGACAACCCCTTCATAGCGTTGGGTGCAAGCTTTTGTGTTTGTGCAGGATCTTGAGATACTCTTCCGCCGGATTGATACCTTGGTTCTCAAACTGAGGGAAATACTTACCGTCGCTGTGCTACATCACCCTTTATGCTTAGAGGGACCACCAACGCAATGCTCCAAGGCCACGGGGGAAATCCTTTGCATACTTGCCTAGGAAGTCCCTTAAGGCGTAGCCGTAGCTGAAGGATTCCTGGTACCGTCGACACAACTATTTCTGGCGCCGTTGCAAGGGATACACAGCAGAACAATCAAGATGCAATACAAGGGAGCATAGTTTTCCAAGATATAAGATGATGACATATCAATAGCATCATGGAATAATCAAGTAGGCTCATGCACTTGAATTCATCCGAGTGAGTTTAGCTCAATTTTGAAGCATCGATGATGTTCAACTCACTCCTCAAATGACAAAACACTTTCTCGTCAAGTGGCTTGGTAAAGATATCAGCCAATTGTTTGTCCGTAGGAACATGCTTGAAATTAATATCTCATTTACCAACATGATCACGACTAAAATTATGTCGCGCTTGAATATGTTTAGTTCGAGAATATTGCACGAGATTATGGAAAATTTTAATAGCACTTTGATTGTCACACGACAATGGAACATGTTTAACATGACTGTCATAATCCGTAAGAGTTTGCGTTATCCGTAGTAACACTACACAACATGATTCGGCGAAAATGTATTCCACTTCAACAGTAGATAAATATACCAAGTTTTGGTTCTTGGATGAACAAGACACAAGAGATCTAATAAGAAATTTACATGTACCCGAGGTGGATTTTCTATCAACCTTGTCTCCGGCGTAGTCTGAATCAGAATAGCCAACAAGATTAAAAGAAGATCCCTTGGGATACCATATGACAAACTTTGGTGTATGTATCAAGTATGTCACAATTCTTTTCACAGCCTTTAGATGACACTGCTTAGGTGTCGCTTGATAAGGGAACACATGCAAACACTCAACATGATGTAGGGATGGGAGGCGCATAGATATAACAATGAACCGACCATTGATCGATAAAATTGTTGATCAACCGGTTTGTCCTCCTTGGTAAGATCAACGTGTCCACTAGTGGCCATGGAAGTTTTCATACCTTTGAACTCTTGCAGGTTGAACTTCTTGATTAAGTCCTTGGAGTACATGGTTTGATATATAAACGTACCTTCTCTCGTTTCTTTGATTTGCAAACCAAGGAAGAATTTCAGCTCACACATCATGGGAATCTGATAATTCTGAGACATCAACCTTCCAAACTTCTCACTAAAATGTGGGTTAGTAGATCCAAAGATAATATCATCCACAAAAATTCGGCACCTAAATAGTTCGCCATTAACTCTTTTAGCGCATAAGGTTGCATCAATTTTACCAATCTCAAAACCCTTTTCTATGAGAAACTTCATTAGGCATTTGTACCAAGCATGAGGGTCTTATTTAATACAATACAAAGCTTTATGAAGTTTGTAAACATGATTAGGTTTCTTAGGGTCGAGAAAGTGGGGAATTTGTTTGACACAAACTTCCTCCTAAATTTCACCGTTCAGAAAAGCACTTCTGATATCCATTTGGTAAGGAGTAATATCATGGTGATTCGCACAAGCGATAAGAATGTGAATGGCTTCAAGTCTAGAAATGGTGGCATAGGTCTCATCGTAGTCCATACCTTTGACTTGCGTGTAACCTTGAGCTATGAGACGCGCCTTGTTGCATACAACTTGACCATGTTCATCTTGCTTGTTCTGAAACACCCATTTTGTACCATTGATGGGGTACTCGTCCTTGGGTTCCAAGTTGTGTAGCTCTTCGTGCATCGCATTCACCCAATTCAGTTCTTAAAGGGCTTCTTCTACCTTCATAGGATCAATTCCATAGATGAATGAGTAATGCTCACAAAAGTTAGCTAAACGAGTTTTAGAGTGAGTGATTCTCCCGGTTTGTATGTCACCGAAGATTTGATTCAGTGGATGATGCTTGTCCACTCTCGCTCAAACACGTGACAGCTTTTTCTTGTTAGATGGTGGAGCTTCTTCATCATCATCTTCTTCGTTGTCGTTGAAGGTGTCATCTTCTTGAGGTGGTGGTGAAAAGGTTGAGGTGGATCATCATGGTGTACTTCTTCCTCCTCTTCATCATGTCATGTACCACTTGTGGATGCCTTCATGTCATTTTCTGGTTCGCCTTGACACGAAGTAGGGGCTTCCACTTGTGTTGATGAAGTGCTTTACTTCACCTCCATGGGAAGAATCATGGTGATGGACAAGTCTTGGATGGCTTCCGAAGGTTCCTTATTTCCCACATCATTTGGCAATTGTTCGACTTGCGAACCATTAGATCCATCAAACTTCACATCTGCTGTCTCTTCAACTTTTTGAGTGAAGTTTTTGTAAACACGGTAAGTGAGGAAACGTTCATGAGATTTAGGAACAAATTTAGAAGGACAATGCTTATCAAGAATGTACCACTTTGAGCCGAATACCCGAAAGTATCAAACTTAGGGTTTGTTACTAGTGAGTAGCTCGTATGCCATTTTACCGAGAAGAGCTTGTGTACATAGAGTTGGTACATGGCATGATAAGTTGTTCCCATGGCTACTGTCGAAAAGTGTCTTGGTGTCTTGTATTCATCAAGCATCGTTCTTGCCATCTCTATGAGAGTTTGGTTCTTCCTCTCAACAACTCCATTTTGTTGAGGTGTGTACGTCACTGAGAACTCTTGTGAGATACCTTCTTCATCAAGAAAAGTATTCACATTTGTGTTCTTGAACTCTGATCTGTTGTAGCTTTGAACTATCTTGATCTTCAATTCAAACTGATTTTGTGCTTCCCTAGCGAAGTTCTTGAAGATCTTTTGCACCTTCGACTTCTCATCAAGAAAGAAACCCACGTAAAACTAGAAAAGTCATCTACAATAACTAGACCAAAATAATTTCCACCAAGGCTCTTATAAGCGTTGGGACCAAAGAGATCCATGTGAAGCTCCTCGAGTGGTCTTCTAGTAGTCATTATGTTCTTCACGGGATGACTTCCACCGACTTGTTTTCCTGCTTGACAAGCACTACAAAGTCTATCTTTGTCAAATATAACATCTTTAACACCAAGAATATGATCGAGCATGTCAACATTATGTATACCAACATGTCCTAGCCATTTATGCCATAACCAACCTTCAGAAGATTTTGCAATAAGACATTTACGAGGTTTGGATGTTTTAGTGAAATTGACAATGTGTAGATCACCTCTAAGAAAACCAGTAAAGACCATGTTATGATTGTCTCAACGAAATACATGGCCATCAACTTCCATAAATAGCACACTGAAACCAAAATCCGCTAATCTAGATACGAAAAGAAGATTGTAGCCAAGGGATTCAACAAGCATGACATTTTGAATGGAACTATCATGAGATATAGCCACCTTACCAAGACCAAGTATCTTACCCTTGGAGTTGTCCCCAATAGTCACATACCTTCGTGGTCCATGGTTTTGCGTGATCTCGTGAAACATGTATTTATCTCCGGTCATGTGATCGGTGTTTCCATTGTCGAGTATCCACTCCTTTCCTCGTGACATGTAGTCTGTAAGGCTTTCCATAAGACTTAGGATCCTCATGGTCTTATTATACTCGATATCAAACACTTCGCATTCATCGTGGTAGCCATGATCCACATTATCATCGTCACATGGAATGTCCTTGTCACAAGAATCAAAAGATTCATCTGAATGTCGACTATGACAATGTTCATGTTTACGCATGTGAATGGCTTCAACAATGATGTTATTAATGGTAATGACATCTCCTTTAGCATGCATGAGGTCATGAAGATCAAATATACATTTATCAAAATTTGGATCATTGGGCTTCACCTTGTGAAGGAAATGCATTTATGGAAAACGATATCGAGAGTTTTGAAGGAGTAGTTAGGATGTCTTTTCTCCAAGTCTTTCCACAAATTATAAGCACACTCAAAATTCTTCATTTGATTAAGCACAATTCTTGGCAGTCCTCTAATTATGAGATTAATAGTTTTAATATAACCAAGCATATTAACTTCATCATCATGAGAAGGATGTAAGGGATCAATGCGAGGCTCATAGGGATGTTCAATATACTTGCTCAAATGGAATTCATCAAAGATATCAAGCATCTCACCTTTCCATTGTATATTGTATTCCCCATTGATACTACAAACTCTACAACTAAAATTCCCCAAACTAGATTGTAAGACCCAAGATGCGATCCTATCCTCATTTTGCCTTGAGGGCCTCGACAGGGATAGAAGTGCATCTCATCGTTTTGCAAAAATGGATATCGTTACAAGTACATGTACAGAAGAGATGAGTATATTTAATTGGCTTACACTCAGCACAAGCTACAGCATGAACAACACAATACAACAATACATTTGATTACCATGTAGAAGAGCAGGGTCTGACTATGGACGAAATACAATGATAAAAGAACGACATCGACCCCTGTTATCCCAGGCTGCCAGCCTGAAACCCATCCTTTGATCGATGAATAAGAAGGAGAAGAAACTCCAAATAGAACAACCATCGCGCTCACGTCAAAGTATCGCTTTACCTATACCTGCAACCGTTGTTGTAGTAATTTGTGAGCCACATGGACTCAGCAATCTCATTTCCAAAGGTATCAAGACTAGCAAAGCTTAATGGATGAGGTAATGTTAAGTGGTGAGGCTGCAACAAGTACCTAAGCATTTATTTAAGTGGCTAACTTACAAGTACAAGAATAAAAGGGGGTGATCTACGCATAACGGACGTGAACTGATAATGATCTCGAAGTGATCCTGAAACACCTACTTACATCAAACATGACCACACCGTGTCCTCTTCCGGATGCATAACTCACGAGAAGAGATAGTCATGGTTACGAACACAGTTGGCAAGTTTTAATTAAGTTTACTTCATGTTTGCTATGACCTCATGTTAAACAAAGTTTCCAAGTTGCCACGTAACCATGGACACGGCTCGGAAAGATTTAACCCTCCAGGGGTGCTCCAACTAGTCCAACACAAACTACCACAAGCTACGTCGGAAACCTCGACCATGGAAAAACCATGATCTCCTCAGATTCATGGTGGAAAATCTCAACCTCGAGATAGCCCAAAGTATCCTCGGATTTCCTCGCATAAGACCTTGAAGAAGGGTAAACGAAATCCAGCAAGGTCGCTCAACGTGTCAATGATCCCGATAGGAGCCGCATATCTCATTCCCAGGACATGATGGATGAGCGACGTGTACAGTGGCCTGATAGAAATTACCCAAGTTGCCCAGGGTTGGCCTCGCACAGTGCTCTGTTTAGGACCAACACCATCAGCACTAGCCCTACCTATATTATGTTGAATTACTCCTCGGGTAGCGCTAAATCCTTATGCGTCAATTAATTATCAGTGTTATTATGTTGGGAAAATTTATTACCAACGTTGGGCCTTGCCAGACGAGTTTTATCCCAAAACGAAAGTCAAGGGGGTCCCCATAACAATCCCAAACATGTTAGGAGCGCTCAATTATGGAACATAACACTGGTACACAAGTAACTAGGGCGATAAAGATGGAACAAAACACCAGGATAGAAGGCCAAGTCTTCCACCTTTTACCAAGCATATAGGTGCATTAAATTAAGTAGCCATAATTGATGATATAACAAGGAACCCATGTTCACATGGAAGCATCTGCACCTACAACTAGCAATGCTATAACAAGGCTGAGCAAGCAATAACATAGCCAAACAAGGGTTTGTTGGGTTGTGGAAAGTTTAGAGGATTTTCATGGAAATGTTGGGAGGCTGACATTTAAGTGGTAGGCAGCGAGACATAGCGACAAAAATGAGACAACTAGCAAGGCAGTGATAGTAGTTGTATCTAGGGAAATGATCATCTTGCCTGTGATCCTTCTTGGAAGAAGAACGAATCTGTGAAGCACACAAACCAACATAGTCGAATGGATCCTCACAACCAGAAGCGGTTCAGAACTCTATTGAGAAGAAACAATCCGAAACAACAATCAACACACGGTAACACCAAACATATTCATGACAAGATGCACAATCAAATATGATGCATGTACATTTAAATTAGGCAAGGCATGGCAAGCACAACAATTAATACTACACATTAAATGAGTGTCAATATGCAACGAGTTGCATATTGACGAAACTCCACATTTTTATTACTTAGTTCACTCTCAATTAGGTACACAACAACATTAAATATTGTTAAACAAGGCAAGAGGTGAACTATGAATAAACTACAATATCTAGCCATTTTAAATGAGGTCGGAAACAACGAACAACAATTCTGGAAAGTCCCCATATGTAAATTAAGATTCGGTAATGTTCTTCCTATAACACAATTTTATAGTTGTTAAATAGGAAAATAAATGGCACCATGTTATCCTACGCATTTTTCAGATCAAGTTACACATGTGGAACATTTTAATCAAAGCTACGGTTAATTAGTTATGAATTAAATCATTTCAACATGGCATCTATGCATAGGTTGCGCGTAGGGCTTGTGCGAGGGGATAGGAATAGAAGGGAGGGAAAACGGTCAGCCCGGGAACAAGGTTTTAAATATTGAAAATGTCCAACAATTTGACTAACGATAGTGTCGCTATAGGTTTATCCGTTGGGGTATCAAATTACCTCCGTTTGCGACAAAATCTGGCAAGCGGCCTACCTACACTACAATAAGGATGCACGCCAACTTTCAACTCAATTCGAGAATGTTTTATAGACACTTTTGAAAACAATATTTATTTGATGTCACGGTGCGTGTGGGTGTGGTTGGTCTCAAAACGATCAACGGCGAGAACAAAGTGAACTGACAATTAATAACAAATGCAAGTTTTAAAAAATGACGACAAAATAATGCATATGCAATGCGGATGATGCCAATGATGTGATGATGAATGCGACAAACAAAATAATCACACGATGACAATGGAATAAAATGGGAATCTTCTAGAGCGTCGGTTCCGGGGTGTTACATAAACACATCCATCTTCCTCCAATGGTGATTAAAACAAGGCTATGGAGACCAAATCTCTGATACCAATTGTGGTATCACTAGAAGGCATGTCTAGATAGGGGGTGAAAAGACTATTAGCAATAATTAAAACCTAGCTTTTCCCAATATTGATGGTTGGCAGATTTTAGCAATTCTAATAAGTCTAGTGCACCCTACACATGCTAGTCAACATATAGGACGGCGGAAACTAAAGGCATTGCACATGTAAAGTAAGGAGTAGAGTTTAGGAAGATCAAACGGAAATATGGACACTGTGAGTTTTGGCGTGGTTCTGATAGGTGGTGCTATCGTACATCCACGTTAGCGCAGACTTCAACCCATGGAGGGTAACGGTTGCTGGAGTCCATGGAGGGCTCCACCCATGAAGGTTCCATGAAGAAGCAGCCTTGTATATTCCACCATGGATTACGTCCACGAATGACTAGCCTCACTCGAGGTTAATCTTCACAAAGTAGGCGATCACCTTGCCTGTACAAACTTCTTGGTTCAACTCCGCAACACTAAGCAGGAGGATCCCAAGCGACACCTAACCAATCTAAGAGGCACCACCCTCCAAAAGGTAATAGATGCGGTAGTATGATGACTTTCTTGCTCTTGTGCTTCAAAAGATAGTCTCATCAACACTCAATCACTCTCTCACGGATTTGGCATGGGTAGAAGAGATTGATCGGATGGAAAGCAACTTGGGGAGGCTAGAGATCAAGTTTCAAATGGATGGATTGGAATATCTTGATCTCAACACATGAGTAGGTGGATCTCTCCCACAAATATGGATAAGGCAAGTGTATGTGTGTTCTGAGTGCTTCCTCTGCGAATGAGAGGTGGTGGATGGGTAAATATAGGCTTCTCCGAAAATCCAACTGTTACAACATTATTGGCCAACTCGGTGAAGCCGAAGTGAATATATGTGGCACCGGTTTGCAAAAGATGTGGCAACTTTAAAATTCTCTATGAGATTGATATCGAAATCTCGATGGTACCAATATTGTGACCTAGGACAGTTTCCAAATCTTGGTGAGACCGATTCCAAAACTCGGAATTGTTAGAAAACGACATACTAGAAAGTTGGTCACTGCTTTCGGTGGCACCAAAAATGGAAGTTGGTGGTACCGAGATTCTAGGGTTTGGCAATGGTTCTGTCTTTGGAAAAATTGGTAGGGCCGAGCGGAAAATATTGGTGGCACCGATTTTGATATTTAGGCTTTTGGACAAAGAACTCCGTGGGATAATGGCTCAGTATTTTTTGTGGCTATCTCTAAGCATTTGAGCAACCAATTCGTCATAGATACCTCAACCCCTTTTAATAGTATTGTCTTTCCTATGGACTCAAATGTGATTTCTCGCAAATATAAAATATAGAGTCTTGTAGCTTGAATCTTGGCTAATCCTATTCCTTTCCTTGGGGATTCTCCATGCAATCCTTTAGCCAATGCTCTCTCTGGACTATACCTGAAATATACTAGGTAAAAGTGTTAGTCCAAGAGACAATGTATGTTGTCATTAATTATCAAAACCACCAAGGGAGCATATGTGCTTTAATAGACACCTTTTCCTATAATTCCTTTCAATAAATTGTTTTATTTCTCAAGTGTAACTTGGCTAAGTGAATCATTAGTGGAATCAATAGAACTACTAGAAGCAACATCATTTGAATTAGATTTTTTATTATTGCTACTAGATGAAGAAACTTTCTTTCCTTTGTTACTAGTTTGCTTAGATTTAACTTGTGTCACAAATGTAGACAAGAGTAATCGTTTGGCAAGATAATAAGAACTCTTATTTCAAAGATTGTCATTGATAGCTTTAAGGAAATCATGTTCTTGCTCTAAATTTAAATTCTCGAAGCGTAACTTCTCATGACTTCTTAGATGCTCTTGAGTATATTCATGATCTAACTTAAGAGTGCTTAGTTCTTTAGTTAGGTGCTCAATCTCCTTCTTATCATCTTCACATGACCTATCTTAACTAGCACGATTATTATCAACTTCATTTTGACTAATATCACTAGTTTTATCAAAGAGCAAGTCATCATCTCCAAGTAAGTCATCCTCATCACTATTAAATTCAATGTATTTAGGGTATGATACCTTGGGGCCTTTATCCATGAAGAAAATTTCAATTCCTTCATTTGGTGAATGAGATAAATCATAGGAGTTAGAGGAAACAAGTGCTAGTCCAGCAAAAACTTCATCGTGACTATAGTCGGAGTTAGAGTGGTAGCTTCTCTCGGATTGGTTGTCGGATTCGAAGTTGGATACCCATTCACCAACATGATCTTGATGTATTATTCTTATGTAGCTCTTGGTGTACTTGTTCTTCTTCCATGAGTCCATGCTTCTCTCGGAGGGTCTTTGTTCATAACGGTCTTCTCTACTCCTCTCTTCTAGGTGAATCATCTCTTAAGCTTCTTATTCTAGGTGACTCTTCTCTTCTATTGGAGGGGGTCGATCACTCATTGGAAAAGTGTCCGGGTCTTGCATAATTATAAAAATTTCGGTCACGACTAGATGACTACTTCTCCTCATATCTTGATTTGGAGCTTCTATCTTTGCATCTATTCTTGTAGAACTTGTTGAATTTATTCACCAAGAGGCTTAACTCTTCATTTTTAACAAGGTTCTCTCTTGAGGTAGCAGGAGTGTCACTTGTGTCTTTGTATGCACCGCTTGACTTGTTGTGGAGCTCTTCTTTATCTTTGTAGTTTGGCATCATTTGGATCAATGTGCACATGGTATTGTACTTTCCATCCAAGGATCTAAGTCTCTTTCTTATGATGAATTTGCCGGTCATCTCTTCGCTTCGTAAGATGGCAATCACATTTATGATGAGAGCAAGCCTAGAGTGCATTTCCACGACTCCTTCACCATTCTACATCTTGAAATTGTCAAGTTCACTTTGTAGCACATCCAACTTAGATTCTCTGACGGAGTCGGTTCCTTCATGTATATCAACCAAAGTGTCTGAAATTTCCTATGTATTCTCAAGACGACTAATCTGATTGAATTATTCGGGGCATAAGTAGTTGAATAGAATGTCGCAAGCTTGAGCGTTGTATTGCAACATCTTCAATTCTTTCGTAGTCGCTTCACGATCCGATTATTTTCCATCACCAAAGAATTCACCTTGCAAACAAACACGAACAACGTCCCAAATGATAGTGTTATGACCAAGATTATGCATTTTCATTTTGTGCTTCCAACTAGCAAAGTTTGTACCATGAAAATATGGACTTCTATAGTGGTAGTTTCCCTCACCAGTGTCATACTGTCCTAGGTTGTGAAACCAACGCAATGGAGACCAAAGCTCTGATACCACTTGTAGGACCCGAAGTATGTATAGAAGGGGGTGATTAGACTACTTGACCAAACAAAAACTTAACATTTTCACAATTTTAGTGGATGGTAAGTTATAGCAATTTTACCAAGTCTAGCACACCCTGAACATGTAAGTCTTTGAGTATAGCAGTGGAAAGTAAACGCATGCACATGTAAGTAGAGAGTAGGGATAGGAAGAGCAAACGCAAAGATGACACAGATATTTTTGGTGTGGTTCCGGTAAGTATGTTTGCTTGTTCTGAGTGCTCTCACTTCGAATGATAGGGAGGTGGAGGGGTATATATAGCCATCTACAAAAATCCAATCGTTACAACATTATTGCCCAACTTGGTGGAATCGAAGTAAAAACTCGGTTGCACCGACTAGTGCAAAAGGCTGCAACTTTTGGCTTTTCAGTGAGCCCAATATACAAATGGTCGATGGGTCAAGGCGTGGGAAGTTTCGCAAACTCGGTGGCACTGAATTGAAAAACTCAGAAATTTTGATTTTTGTCAATTGGATACGAGTAAGTTGGTCACTGTTTTCGGCTGTACCGAGATGGGACTTGGTTACACCGAGTTGCTAGGGTTTGGCTATGGGATCTATCTAAGGAAAACTCAGTATGGTCGGTTGGGTAATGTTGGTAGGACCGAATTTGAATTTTAGAGATTTGACAGAATATATTGTGGGAGAATTCTTGAGGGGTTTTGGTGGCTAATCTCTAAGCACTTGAGAAACCAGATCATCATAGATACCTCATCCCCTTTTAGTAGTATTGGCTTTCTAATGGACTCAAGTGTGATTTCTCACATAAATATAAAATGTAGAGTCTTGAAGCTTTTTCCAATTGATGTTCCAAGCATCTAGGGAATCTCCTCACAATCCTAGCCAATCCATTCATTGAACTTTTCCTCAAATATACATGGTAGAATTATTATTCCAATAAAATAGTTGTTATTAATTACCAAAACCACCTAGGGAGAAGTTATGCTTTGAGTGTTACACACACTATTACTAACAAAAGTTGTAGTAGTGCTCCTCTTTTTTGGAGTCATCTTCAACACACAATATGCTCGGAATCAAACTCCTCGAAATTTATCAGCCTTCTGTGTGGAGTAGATAACTTTCGATGAAGTTTATTGCAAACTTCTCGGAGACTATAGTAGTCTTCTTAAAATTTCAAGGGTTATTTCACTTTGTGCGTAATAGCAAAAATTGTGTCCCCCGATCTTTCTCACAACAATATCCAAAACTCTCTGGGCAAGGAAGTCTACAAACACCAGGGTACTCGAACAAGTGATGCTGAATCACCTCCCTAGGGCCCCCGAGGATATCCAACGGTTGCCATGCAAACACAACAATGTTTTCCTGGAGGAAGGAAATGAGCTCACCTTACTTAGCAGCGAGCCAACCGCCAATATTGATGGTCTTGGAGGGCTCATCACCAAGTGGCACGTTCTTGGTCATGGTGGCGCCATTGGTGGACATTTTGGAACTTCTCATGGTCACGCCAAGCATTCTCGGTGATCTTCATTGTCATTGATGAAGGTAACACCTAATAGGTAAAGATTCTCTGTGAAGAATAGAATGCTATGGAGATTAGTTCACATTGTGGTCGTGCCTCGAGGCCTGAGTATCTCGACAGTGAGATGGGCATAGTGGATCTCCACCAAGGAGATTCGTGAGCGCATGATGCTGAGAATGTTGTTGTACGGGCGATTGAATGCAAAGACGATGCTCTCCGTCATGTAGTCGCCATGGTCCCAAAGGTGACCATGAATGACACTTTCGCAAGAGGCACATTGATTTCCCTGGCGACACCCTAGAACACATCATTCGATGTAGGTACTTGGGGGCAATGGAATCTTCTTGAAAGCATCGGGGAGATGACGTCGAGGCTCGTGCCCCCACCACAAGCATGGAGTGACCTGTATATTGCATATCATCAAGAATACCACCAACAGGAGGCGGTCCATCCAAAATATGATCTTGGGGGTGATCCGCATGATCCAACGTGGTCGGCGTGCCCGACCACTTGAGTGGCCAGGACACATCAATTCTCAGGAGCACAACATTCACCTCATGCATCAACAACTTGAACTAGAAGTGTGAAGTGGCATGGAGGCGGCCCGTGGATGCAAGCCATGACCTTGCCCCCCTATTAGGCGAAGCTGATGTCTTGGCCGTCTTGAATGTTCTCGTCTTCGTGGTCATGCTAGGGAGAATGTGGTCCCGACAACTGCACTGTTGCAATACCTTCGTGGCATGCTTATTACTGGTTACCGACAATGATTTCAACTTCTCGGCACTCTGTGAGCTCGTGCTTGTCGGATTACTATTTTTATACATGTTTACCATTTTTGAAATACATTGTCAATATTTTCAACAAAAACATGTTTTGAGCTCTACTTTTGTTTTTATACACATTGTAAAAAAAATTTGAAAGTAGGAACAATTTTTATACTTTTCAAACATATTTGAACATGTTTAACATTTTTCGTATACATGATTAACTTTTTTTCACATATATATTTTGATGCCTAATTTTTTCATATAATGTGCACAATTTAAATATACCTGATAAAGAATTTTCTTATACACATTTAATATTTGTCAAGTACATGATTCTTTTAAATATGCATTTTGGTGTCTACATTTTCTATACATATTGTACATTTTTAGGGAATCCCTATTGGACGTATTCTGTGCTAACTAGCGCTGGCTTCACATAGAGCGGCTGATTGGCGGGCTTTTCTGGGTCGCGACTGTTTCTTCAGTGTTTTCCGTGCGCACGTTCCAGCTATTTGAACTATTTGTACAGTTTGCGTTGTTCTGTGTTGTTTCTTACACTTCCTTGTTGTTCCCTACTGCTTCCTAGCACTATTTCTTCACTTGTTTCTACTATTTGTTACGAGAATTAACGGAATGAAGTTTCACTATTCTTTGGAAACACGCTGTAAGAACCTATGGAAAATTAAAATTGCTCGCACTCTTTAGTTGTAAAAACGTAAGGAAAATTAAAAAATGCTACCAATACAAATTAATATATACAAGATCTTCACTTTACTAAAACATTTGTAAAAAACAATTTATTCTAGAAATTGAATCTGCTAGCTAAATATTCTTTACAACTCCTTCTGAAATTGTTGTAAGCTTACAGCTTGTTTACAAACTTAGTTCTCATGTTTCCGAACATTCTTTGAAGATCAAGTTATTGCAAGAAACTATGAATCAAGGAGCAAGACAAAAAAAGAAAACTGAAGGAATTTTTTTCCCTTGGAGGTGTTCCTTTCACTTGAGTCATCCTTGATGTCTAGTACTAACAGCAATGACACCCTTCATAATAAAAAGGTGAAACTTGTTATTTGGAAATTGATATTCAAATCGTAAAACATGTGCAAATAAATTTGATCAATGGTATTCTTTGGGTGAAACATGCTACAGTGAATAATGTTACCTCAATAATGGAAAAAAATGAGATGGATATATTTTCCTCAATAATGGCATTATTTGGGTTCAACATTCTTTTGGTGAAATGTGTTACAGTATAGCATGCTTACTGAATATGAATAACCTCTAAAATGTTCATATGAACAAACTGATCACGAAGTTACCTAATATGCGAACAAAAATGATTAGCATTGAAAGCTTCACTTGATTATGTGGAAACCGTGTTGAAACGCACGAAGAAGATAGAGGATGTTGTGAAAAATATCAAGGTTCGTAACAGAAAATTAATTCGGTTTTGAAAGAAGAGGCTGAAAAGAACTTATTAGGGAACTTACATGACTTTGCACAAAACAAGTTAGTAATGGTAGCTGAATTCAGTTGTTACAAGTTACAATCTCAAAAAGGAACTTCTGACATAGAGATTGTATATCACCCTTCAATATTTTCAAAAGAAGGTGCATTTTAAGAGCTAATATTTTGCAAAAAAGGAGAAAAGGACATACATGCATATCTCTTACATTTGAGAAACACTCCAATCCGGCACCTTTGTACTTGCTAATGTACTGAAGAAGGAATATTCCCGAGTCATAGGTGTAAAAAAAATAATTGTAGAATCAGTATTGGAATTATTGTGAATTTCGGATCCTTAAAATTTGTTTTTTATTTGCATGGAGAAAAAAGTATCTTAACAATTATAAAAGGTTAAAGGCGAGAGTTCCATGGAAGACGCACCTGAAATTCACCTTGGGAGTTGCTACAAATCATGATTCAAAATTTCCTTTGTTAAAAGAAGAAGAAATTCCATATCTAGCACTGAACAAAGTCTTGAAGTTGTAGACAATAGCACTAATTGTTGGCACAAATGAATCGCCATTGTAGTATGGGTTCATAATATCAAAAAATATTGGCTCTAAAGTTAGCAACGATTAAAATCCATTACTTTTCCGTGAACACATACATTTTTACCTTGTAATTGTAGGAAGGAACAAAGTATTAGTACAACCTCTTTCAAAAAATTAAAATATATAAGAGCATTTTGTACAAAATAACTTTTCTTACCAAGGAAGCATTCAATAAATTGAAGCCAACAGTACTTTCCTGTAAGATTTATTTGTTTCGAGGATCTGAATGATTTAGCATTGGGTTCATTAGCTTCTCCTAGTTTTCCCCATAAAATGATTTTTTTTACCGGCTCCCCATAAAATGATTGATAGTTAAAAATGGAAGATATCAATGTATTTGAAACAAAAAATGATGAAAAGATTTCAAAATATAGGCTCACCATGTCATCATTGCTCTACTAATTCACTATTTGGTAGGAGGCCTTTTCTTCCTTGGTTCAGCTCGTCCTTATTCTTTAGTTTCGCGAAACAGCCAACAACACAAGAGTTGATCCAACCACCTGTCTTGAAGGATAGAGTTATAGTCTTCTGGTCTACCCAAACTCCTTCAATCTCAAATATCCTTTGGTTGTTCATGGCAGAAGAGCAGCAACAATAAAAATTAAAATAAGATGACCCTTCACAATAGCAAGGGGGAATATGTAATTGGAAATACACATTCAGATTCTAAAAAAAGGTGCAAAAACATTTGATCAATTATATTCTTTGTGTGAAAGCTGCTACATTATAAACTAAAATGTTCATATGAACAAGATCTAAAATGTTCATATCAACAAAATGATCAAAAAGAAATTCAAATGGATGGGATAAACATGTTTATGTTCAAATTAAATCAAGTAGAACATTTTTATGTTAAGAAATTATCCAAAAACATAGGTTGTTTCTACATACGTGTGAGTTAACTTGGGAAGAACTCCAACCATTAATTGGTAGAAATCATTCTCTATTACATTCGAAAATATGGCGTTCTTACTCTAAATTTTTCTTCTTGAATTACTAGTTCTGAGATTTGTAACAATTGTTATTACCTTGATGCCAAGTTGGAAGGTTGTGGTCTTGAAAACTTACTCGACTGTCCTTCATGATGTTCGAGTACTTGGACTAGCAAAGGATCTTCAGTTGGTATGCCAATATTTTTTTTGTCGACTTTAGGTGATATGAAATCCAGTATCCTTATTAGGTTCTCAGTTGCAAGAACATTGGGGTTCACATGACTATTATAATGAGTTTTATATTTACTTGTTGGGAGGCTGAACTGAGTAGAGGAACCAGATGCAAATGGTTTAGCTGTTTCTGATATAATTCTAACATAATTGAAAGGAACATTTTGAACTATGTCAATTGAATTGCTGATTGCATCAAAAGAAGGAACATATGCGCGTGTGTATTGACTACTGTTAACAGGCACTGCTTTGATGATAGTATTGTCAACTACATTTTTTTCATCAATTAACCAACCTTTATCCAGTTCATGAGCGTTAAAATCTGGTTGACAAAGAAAAATGGAATTAACAAGTTAGTTCATCTGATTCCTGTGAAAAGAAACTTGGGTCAAAAGGATGTTGGTAAGAGAAATAACCTTCCAACCACTCTCCTGGTAATAAGAATTTGAATTGTGGTAAGCAGAGTTTTCTTTCTTTCGCTCTTCTGTTTCTAGATGTTGATTCAGACAAGTATTCTGGGCAAATAAAAAAGATTTGTTATGATTTATTTCAAGATCTACTTGTGTACAAAGAAAAAATGCTGAAATGTAGAATTATACAAGAAAACTTACAATGTAAAAGTGCTGAAACATCAATTGGCGATGTTGCTTTTGGACTTGGTGTATTTACCAATAGTTTTGGACACGAAACCTCTTCGAAAGTTGGTAGATTAAAAGAGAGACAAATTGGAGCTTGTTATGTTCACAGAGTCAGGAAAATCTTTGACCAAATGCTCGAGAATTTCATTTATGTTGATTTCTTTATATTCATCAATGGTTGTTGGAACAATTAGCTTTGGAAAATTTGGAGGTGATTCTATAGCAAATGATTATTTAGTGGTACGAACTTTGAATTTATTTTTTGACAGGGCTGATTTAAATTGGAGATTCAGGCTGCTCGAAGATTTCCATGTCTCCACAAATGAAGAATGCATATCATCTACATAGGTCTTCAAAGTAGGTGTTGAGTTCTGAATGATGTTCTTGAAGCATTTTTCAGCTAGCATTTGAACTATGATCTTGTCGTCAGAAATGAGTAAGTCTATCTTGTGAAATGGACTTCAAAGATGCGAAAGTCAGATTGTTGTTACTCTAAAAACACAAGAAGGTGCAAGAGAACTTACATCAGTTAGACTTATGTGTGTGAATTTAGAATCAATATAATCGGATATATCTTCATGTAGTTCAATCAAAACTTAATCACTGAATGGAGTAGCGCAGATGTACTCTGTGTTTCATAAGACTAAAAGAAGAGGATGTTAAATATTAATATAATGTTTCACTGTGCTTTGAAGCAGTATCAGGACTTCAAATTCATATTTAATTATGTGCAAAGAGTGATATCTAAGAATAAAAAGGGCATACCGGTAGTCTTCCATATTCATTATTTTTTCCATGGAGCGCATCGAGCGCCATGTATGAATTTAGCATGTTTGCCGACCATAGTGGTTGTCTTGGTTCAATGCTTGAAAACTTGAATTCTGTTATAATAAGGAACTCAAAGTAGGAAATTCGAAATTAAAAATAAAAACTCGGACATAATGTAAAAAAATGAAAAGTGGGAATTTGAGGCAAATAATTTTCTAGTATGGTATATAGAAAAATGAAAATTGAAGTAGCTTTGATGTGGGAAATAGTCTTACCACAATCAGTAATTTACTTCCACCGGGAATGAACTTTTTGTTGCTTGTGTTATTCATTCTTGCCTTCTTTATTGAATAAACCATGTAGCTTAGATCTAGCAAGCACCAACCGTATTGTGAAATTTTGTCGATGTCAACTACTGCATTGTACACAAACTTGCTATCAACTCCACTTGAATTGGGGGCAACAAACAAAGATAGCAGAATGAGAATGAAGATTTCGCACAAATTATCTTCTAGAAGGTCATCACTAATAATTTAGAAAAGGTACTCAATAATGGGTGCAATTGTCCCTAACTCATCCTTCATGAACTCATATGTTGATTCTGATGGTTTTGTGATAACTGGAACTCCACCAATTGGTACGCCAAAAATCTTGTGAATAGTTGAAGCTGTAGTTGGGAATTTAAATCCATTTGGCATTTCAATAGAGTAGGAACTATTGTTGAAAGGTTAGTAAGCTAGAAGTAAATGCATTCAATATTGGACACGCTACTCATTTCCAAGAATGACCGGAAACCCATTCTAGCTACACGTTGCTTCCTACTGTTAGATATTTCAGATGTAAGCTTCACAAATTATTCAACCTGATGAAATTGATTGGACTGCATGAAAAAATAAATAAATAAAAATGAAATTTTAGAGGATTTTTTTTATTTGAGAACAAAAAATGCTTGAAAGCTTAAGTTGATTACCTTGCATTTGTTCCCTTCATTTACAATTTCTTCTGCTTCCCTCTTCTTTGTACATCCTTGTTCCAACTATGATGAATGCAGGATTATTGTTAATTGTGGTAATTAAATTAAGAGAATGCATGTAAAAAATGAGAACATGGTAGTTGGTTCGCCATCAAATGAAAACTCACAGTTATATTCCACAAAATTCTGATCTGCACACATTCATAACATTTGTTGTTTTTATTTTTACAGTTATCGCAAGACAGAGTACAACAATAATGTACTACTAAAAACTACATTTCATCAAAAAATATAAAAAAAGCACTTGTTTTATGAACTACTAATAATAAAAGAATCTTCCATGAACTAAATTTGTACTTGCAGAACATAGTGGAAAGCAGTACTAAGTAAAAAATTGTCGTGAATACACCCGCGGTGTTCAATTGGCTTTAACACACACAAAAACACTAAGTAATGGGTACTACAATTGTACATAAAAAATATTTGTAGATTGCAGCTATTTCTAAAATGTTCAATTTGAAACCTGCAAGAATAATTTGTGTAGCAGAATTATCATACCAAGAAATTCATAGTCAAATTGATTCATAAACTTCAAAACATAAATTTCCCGAACATATGTGTTACAACCAACACATAAACTTGAAAGCTGAGGCTGCTGTCAAGGTTTACACCCACAATAATCTTCCTACCCCTCCCTACCCCTCCCTTATCCCTGATTCATATGTTTGCACCCCTACCCCTCCTTTCTTCTTCATATGAGAAGTTCCTTGTTCCTTCCTACCCCTCCCTACCCTCCCTTCTACCTAATTCGCATGTTCTGCACTACAAGATGAAGACAACAAGCAAAGAGAGGTAAGGCCAGTAGAAAGGCAGGTCAGAAGAGAGAAAGTAGGGGAATGAGAAGGGGACGATGAACCTTTTGATTAGAGACGAAATAGAGGAAACATATTTTTTCTGATGAAGAGCAGATTTGGGGAGCACCGACAGCAAGCGGAGGTCGGAGAGAACAAAGAAGCAAAATTTCTATATCCTTATTTGGGGAAAGTGTTCTCGGTGGACGACCCTACTTGTTTGTTGTTCAGCCAAAAAAAGATAAGTAAAAAAAGAAAAGGAAAAACCACCGTCCCGGCCAGATAAGACCTGAGGGTACGTGGCTCGGTCTCTTGCACAAATCCACCAGAAACGGGGTGGCAATGTAGTGTCCGAGCCCCTAGGGCACCTTCTGGCGGCGGTGGCGGCGCAGGACCGCACAGGTATTAGAATACCTCTCCCTCTTTTCTTGATCTTCTTCCTTTCTTGTTGATTGATCTTCTCCCACCGACGAATTTCCTTAGGCACAGAAAGGATTTTGGTTGGGAAAAAAGGGAATGAACAGGTAGATTTGATGTATAATTGACAATTTCGGTTGATCTGTGAACAATGTTGGAAATTAGGGATGTGTTATTTATTGTTGATCTGAGAACAAGAACATAGTGTTGGCTAGGTACACTAACTAAGTAACTTGTTTAGGAAAATCTATAGTTTCCTGAATTTAACTGCTTATACTTGTGTTGCATTGAACCTTCTAGGATTATCTAGTTTTAATTATGTTAATTCTTCCTACAAAGTACTAAGATTAGTTCATCTGTGAATAGGAAGAAATGAACAAAGCCCATCATTATCTAGTGTTTGTTTTGCTTTTTCATAACTCGAATTTCTGAATTATGGTTGGAGCCTATGGTATATAAAGATGGAAGGCAAAAAGCAGTTTTGTGCAATCTGTATATAGCCAGTAATCAGTAAGAAGAAAGAAGTTACTAATAAGGTTAGCCTCTACAAATCTTGTTTATAAATAAAAATTTGAATGTGTTGATTTAAAGTTACTTATTACAAACCACGTAGAAGACTAATTTGTGTGTTGTTTTCTGTTAGATGTAGAAACAAAGTGAGATAATAACTCCATCCAATGGAAAAGATGTGAAGAAAACAAAGAATAAAAATGAAAATAACCTTCTCAAACCAATAGCAGGCAAATGTGCTACCGAATGTGCAAGTGTTGTAAGTCCCTTACATTCATTCGGTTATCAGCTTCACACAAGATTTCACTAAGGATGAAAAAAATTGCTTTATCTTTTGTGTTAGGGCAGTGATTTGATGGAACAATATGATCAGTTTGTTCAATACGAAAGTTTGAGGAAAGAAACTGAGGTTGGTTCTAATGTCAAATGCATTTCTTCTAGGTTTCATTATGTGAACTTCCTTCTTATTACAAAGTGTGATAAGAACAAACAAAGTTTAACACACCAAAATGGTGGACAGGAACTGATTGAGATTCAAGAAGGTGAAATGGGATTTAATTTGTTTGGGGGTATTGACGAAGAACTAGAATAACATGCACCAAACATCATGAGTGTAAATTTAGGAATGTCAACAAACAATGAATAGACTGTAAGTGCTTATAAAGTGGGTAGTGTGACTATAATTCTAGCATATATTTTGGGTGCACAAAAAAATGTATGAAAATATTAAAAGTTTGTCTTAATTATTTTTGGCATGCACTCGTTAGAAATGATGAGAACACTTCAATGTTACTGAATCTTCTTGAGCTAAGTTTGAGAAAGCAGGTCAGCGTGAAAAAAAGGAAAAAAAACTAGAAGTAATTGAACCTTTTTTCAAATTGATTGATCAAGGTTCCATTTTTTTACGGAATATTGTTGGCGAGTATATGTGCATTGAACATTTGACAACAACAGGAGAAGTGCTAAAAATTTGCAATGAGGTAAGATTCTGCATTTTGAGGAAAAAGGAAGAAAATAAACCTTCTACATATAAACATTAATTTGTGAAGATTGTTATTCGGATGTCGAATACTTGTGTTTTTTCCTTTGCACGTACTTTCTTTAGTTAAGAATTGTGAATATGATAATGAAGGCAATTCTAAAAATGGAGATTCCGAGGAAGATACAATTGCTTGTGTTGGGAGTGAAGATACAACTCTTGGGGAACATTGCATGGGAAACAAAAAAATTCCTACGCACATGAAGACTTATCATGGTGATGATCATCTACGAGAGGGAGATTGGATCCACATACCCTTGTAGATCGCTAGGTGGGAAGCGTTAAGAAACATGGTTGATGTAGTGGAACGTCTTCGTGATCCAAATCGCCGCTGTCCCACGATCCGTCCCGATCTAGCGCCGAAAGACGGCACCTCCGCGTTCAGCACACATAAGCTCGATGACGATCTCCACCTTCTTGATCCAGCAAGAGGGGCGGAGAGGTAGATGAGTTCTCCGGCAGCGCGACGGCGTGACAGCGATAGTGGTGGAGCTTGTCCAGCAGGGCTTCGCCTAAGCACCGTTGAAAACCAGACTAGAGGAGAAACGGATTTAGCGAGAGGGTAGCATATGTGGCTAATTGTTGTGTCTCAAAAACCCTAAAAAGCTCTAGTATATATAGGAGGAGAGGAGGGAGGCCGTCGACCCTATAGCTGCACCTTTGGGTCCGCCGAAGTGGGAGGAGTCCTCCTCCAATCCTACTCCAAGTAGGATTCCCCTTCCACTTGGAAACCTTTTCCACCTTTTGTATTTTTCCCTTATTTTCCACTCCAGCTGCATGGGCCCTTAAAGGTGGCTTTGGCCAGCCCACCAGCGGCTGGTTTGCGTCCTCTCTTGGCCCATGGAGCCCCAGGGTCGTCACACCCCTCCCGATGGTCCTCCGGCATCCTCCCGGCACTCCCGGTACACTACCGATGAGCCCGAACCCTTTCCGGTAACCAAAACAGGACTTCCTATATATTAATCTTTACCTCCGGACCATTCCGGAGCTCATAGTGACGTCCGGGATCTCATCCGTGACTCCAAACAACCTTCGGTCACCAACACCTATAACTCAACTATATTGAAACGTCATCGAACCTTAAGTGTGAAGACCTTGTGGGTTCGAGAACTATGCAGACATGACCGAGACACTCTTCAGCAATATCCAATAGCAGGACCTGGACGTCCATATTGGATCCTACATATTCTACGAAGATCTTTTATCCGTTGAACCTCTATGTTAAGGATTCAGTTAATCCCGTATGCAGTTCCCTTTGTCCTTCGGTATGTTACTTTCCCAAGATTCGATCGTTGGTATCTCTATACCTAGTTCAATCTCGTTACCGGAAAGTCTTTTTACTCATTCCATAATACAACATCCCCTGACTAAATACTTAGTCACATTTTTTGCAAGGCTTATTTTCATGTTGTATTACCGAGTGGGCCCCGAGATATATCACCGTCACACGGAGTGACAAATCCTAGTCTTGATCCATGCCAACCCAACAGACACCTTCGGAGATACCTGTAGAGCACCTTTATAGTCACCAAGTAACGTTGTGACGTTTGATACACACAAGGTATTCCTCCAGTGTCCGAGAGTTGCATGATCTCATGGTCAGAAGAATAGATGCATTGACATGCAGAAAACGGTAGCAACAAACTGACACGATCATATGCTACGTGTGTAGTTTGGGTCTTGTCCATCACATAATTCTCCTAATGATCTGATCCCGTCATCAAGTGACAACACTTGTCAATGGCTAGGAAACCTTAACCATCCTTGATCAACGAGCTAGTCAACTAGAGGCTCACTAGGGATATTGTTTTGTCTATATATCCACACATGCATTTATGTTTCTATTCAATATAATTATAGCATGGATAATAAACGATTATCTTGAAACAGGAAATATAATAATGACTGTTCATTATTGCCTCTAGGGCTTATTTCCAACAACAACAACTTCATTCCCAACACATACTCTTCAATTATTATTGCTATGGAATATTGTTACCGCAATAGTTTGTATAATGTACGCGAAAACATTCGAAAAAGACAACATTTTCCGAAAAAATATGAGAAAATTTTGGAAAATAGGAATAGGTTTTGAAAAAGCCCTGATTTTTTTAACACGTGAACAAAATTGACAAATGTGAAAGTTTTTCTGAATTTGCATACAAATTATGAAAACAAGAACATTTTTAGAATTTTGTGAACAGTTCATGAAATTGGGAACATTTTCTAAAATTCGTAAAACCGAACATGCATCTAAAAATGTAGTGACTGCAGCAAAGCCTATATTTACCCGAATTTCATTTAGAAATGTTCGTTAAAAATGATCCGTTAATAATGTTCCTTTTAATAATGTTTTATTAACAATGTTATTAATTATTCCTTTAGTAATATCCCTTAGAATGTACCCTCCGTATTATACATTATTGAAACGTTATTGAGGGAACATTATTAATGGAACGTTTCCCAAATATTGTTGGATTTAAAATATTATTCAATGAAGATTATGAATGAAACATTTTTCAACGAACATCATTCAGCAAACATTGTTAATGAAACATTTTTTAGGAAACATTGTTCATGGAACGTTATTCACCGAACATGATTTAAATGAAGGAACATTTTATAGGAGCAAGACTCCTACGAGGGTGTTGCCTTAGGTTTTACGGGTGGAAGGAGGGTTAGCGAGGATTGGTGTCGGGACCCCGATCCTGAATCATAAGAACCCAGCCTGTAACACATCACATCACTTTGCGGCTTCACGCACGGTAAACTCCACGGCTGCCACCTTAGCTTGGCCGGGACCGTTTGCATCTTTTGGCTCGTGTATATGAATGTGTCGCTAGCATTCAAACGACAAAGAACCCAGGTCGACATGGCTAGTTATAAAACCAAGTGGTACATCCGTACATGGACAGGCATACATAACCCAGCAAGGCAGGTGTCGGTCATCAGCGTGTGTAGACGAGTTGTAGCTGGCTACAAGGACTCCATTACACCGCGTGACATTTTCCCGAAGGGACGGACACAGCAACAAAGAAGGATACATGTCAATCAATCAATGTGTCCGGAGCAGTAGCAAGCTACCAAGGCTCGGTGGAAGCACAAAGAGGAATGTCCCCGTAAAGAGTACTACTAAAGGCACACAACTAGGTGTCGAATCCCACACATATAATGCATTTCATAACATACACACAATATGAACTATACGTGTAGATACAACATGGCATCACAACATAACTCTATGACTCAAGCTTTTATTAAAGACTCCTAAAATTCAACATAGTATGATATTACAAACAGGGGTCTCGTGACCCGTCACTCAAGCCATACAAACGTCAAGCTTAAGCAAAACATGACTGGGTACAGACATCTACTAAAAATGGCTGAAGGAGCCTGAAAAGCTACCATGACCCTACCAAAGGAACCAAACCTCTGTCTCGGATTCCCAAGCTATTCTGGTCAACATCGAACACATTGCGTAGAACCTTTTAAAGAGACTAAATCTTCTCTGTAAAAACATAAATATAGCAACCGTGAGTACAAAGGTACTCAGCAAGACTTACATCAGAACTATCTACATATGCATCATTTTTCAACGAAAGGAGTGTGGGGTTTGATTGCAGCAAGCCAGCTTTGACTCTTGGCTAACCTGTACTACGACTACAAGTTCTTTCTTTGAGGTGGGATAGCGCACACGAGTCCACATGTTCACCAATCAATACACCACCATGGATGCACTCTCGTCTCCCTACGAGAAGGCCATCCATAGCACTCACACTTATCTTGCATATTTTAGAGAATCCATTTAAATTGTCTATGTAGCACGTAATGTTTCCAAGTAGTCCATATTCGAGGACTCGGCTATTTGAACAAATTAAATCACCATGCAGGGGTATACTTCTTCACACATGCTCGCACCACTAAGCACCATATGCACGTCATGCATCTCGGCAACCTTCAAGCGGAACCACTGGCGTGGGTGTCGGCCACGACTGTTAACCACACAAGACCCTAGTCCAGGTTTATCGCCTATTTGAGACTGAACCCGCAAGGAAGTCCGGCCGAGGTTTCCTCTTCGACCCCAAACGATGTGCACACGGTTCCCAAGCCCACCATCCGGGTGCTACTTGGTACACCGTGCCACTGTGTATCTACCGCAGAGAAGCCTACCCCGTCGGGCAAAGCTAAACACGGCCACCAACACTTTTCCTACAAACAGCAGAAACTAATTGCAACTCCTGGACAGAGATCTAGGCAGTTAATAAGCCGAGCGGGGTCATATTTCAGGGCCCAATGCATGGTAGTATCTTGTCTTCGACAACATACACAGAACTCAGCTCTTAAGGACGGTCCCAATGAGACAACCCAGCATGTACTCCTACATGGCCTCTCATCGCTACCTTTACCAAATCGGATTCACATCTTTACTCTCACACTGTAGGACATGAACACAACCAGTCCGATTCATCATCCAGATGGATCAGACCCACACGACTCTAAGCATAGCAGGCATTGTAAGCAAGCATGAATGAGTAAGCACAACAAGGCTCAAGCAGTTGCTACTCATGTTAAGTGGTTTCAACTATTTACTGTGGCAAAATCAGGTCATGTAGAGGAATGGGTTCAACTACCGACAACATGTAATAGTTGAATTGTGTTTGTCCTAATGCAATAAAAGAGAGCAGGAGCTAGAGAGTGGGTTTATATCAGTATGATCAAGGGGGTTTGCTTGCCTGACACGTCTGAAGAAAGCAATGAGTCTTCATCAATGTCAACGATCACATCGTCGGAACCATCGTCTACCGAGAGGGAAAAGTACCGGTAAACAAGAAACAACAATAATTACTTCACGGAAATGCAAAACTATGATGCATGATCATGAAATGAAGATGTGAAGTGGCAGGGCTAATATAGCAACCATTTCTTAGGTTGAAGCTGGATTTGAATTAGAATTCAAATATCACTTCAAGCAAGGTATTTTCCGGATACCCTTTTAATTGATTCGACCTGATGCTCAGGTATAACTTGTTTTAGCATGCATGAAGATGGCATTTTGAGGTACTGGTTTTCCTAGCTCAATGTTTGGTCTTGTTAATTAAAGTGGAATTCAAAAATATATCAAATTCCAACCCCAAACTATTTGTTAAATTTACCCTAATCATCATTTTACCTACTTGGTGATGTTAACTTTCTCAAACATGCATTAAAATGCCATAATCAGATTCTTTGGATTTTTCTGATCATTTTTCATATATAAATTATTTTCATTGGACTTACAGATAATTTTTCTATGATTTTTAGAAGTTATTAGCATTTTTTGGAAATTCTTTTATATTAGAAATACATTTATTGCATCAGCATGACGTAGGGCTGAGGTCAGCAGGTGAACTGACCTGGGCCAGGTCAAACCTGACCAGTGGGGTCCACTGGTCAGTGACGAGGGGTTAATCCCCGAGTTGACCAGCCCCTAACTAGAGTTTGACCCACCTTGGGGCCCGCTGTCAGTGGCTAGGAGGGGTGTTGGCGGTCGGGGGCTGCCAGAGCCTGGCCGGCGACGACCAAAACCACGGCGGAGGATCACCGGAGATGACCTAAATGGTGCTACAGAGGGCCATTTGCCGCGCGGTTTGCGTCTACGGGTTGCTGGGGAAGTGGCCGATCTGGCAGGGGTGGCAGGAGGGAGTGGAGTCGTCGCAGAAGGTGCCGGCGACAAGCTCTAACGGCGGTGGGGTTCGGCCGATGCGGGGAGCGGGGCTACGGGGCACGGTAGAGCGTGCGAGGAGAGGTGAAAGAGTCAGCGGCTCACGGGGATTCCAATTTTGGCATCGGGGAGGTCGGAGAAGCCCGGTGGCAGCAGATCGACGGCGGCGGATCTCGGCGACCGGAGATGGGGAAGACGGCGGTGGCATCTCAATTCAGTAGGCTTTGGCTCGATTCTCTTGGTGGTGAGGAACTGCTCATCGAGGCGGAGATGAAGAGCACGTCACGGAGGCGAGGGGTGGCCGGAGACTACGCGGACGGCGACGGCCTGCTCAAGCCGAGCTCGGCCATGGCGAGGAGAGAGCGAGAGAGCGAAGGAGGGAAGCCGGAGAGAGGTGGAGAAGGAAGAGGCGTGCACGGGGTACTCATCCCCGTCGTCGCGGTGCCAAGAGCAAGCAGGAGGTGGCGATGGCTGGTCGGGGAGCTCGCCACGCCTCTCCTATGCCTACTGGCCCGGGGAGGAAGACGACAAGAGCCCCTGGTGGGCTGGGCTGGACCAGGTGGCGCCAGGTAATTCCTTTCCTCTCTTTTTTCATTCTGTTTTTATTTGTTTACTCACATTTGTTTTGAATTAAAAAATAAAATCAAATCATTTTATAAAGATCCTCATATATTTTTATATGAATTAAATATAATTGTCCAATGCCACATAATAGTTTTTGGCATTTATGGAACCATATTTTATAAATAGTAAAACAAAATTCCATTTATAATAGTTGTTTGATTAGTTCAAAAACCAATATAATTGTTTCTATGATCCAAAATATTTGTTGACATTTTTATCTCAGTCCAATGTTTTCCCAAAATACTTGGAACATTTTGTTGGTACATTTTAAAGCAAGTTTTATATTGCTTCTTTTCCAGAATTTGGTTCCCGAGGCTTGATCACTTCCTCATTTCAGATTCAATGCAAATTGAATGCATGCATGGATATGCAATGGCAAGCAAGGTCAACTTGGGTTGTGACAACTCACCCCCACTAAACAAGAATCTTGTCCCGAGATTCAGGCGTAGTCGGGAAGAGGAAGAGGGGACACTAAACTATCGCAATCTTCACGATCCAATTGCCCTTCTTGAAGATGTTGATTCATAGCATCATGTTGATCTTGACATCTTTGTCTTTGAGGTCTTCATCTAGCTCGACGACAAAAGAACAGGAACATTCTACAAGATTTGATCCCCTCAAAGATCGAGCAACTCAAGATCAACTCATAGAATGAGACATAGAGACGTCCCTTGAGCTGAAACACAACACTCATGACAGAAACGAGGAAATGAGGCATATGACAAAGGTTCAATTGGTAGGCAACAAATCCACGCTTAAAACGGATGATGACGAGGTTTCAAAGTAGCGAGGAGTTAAGTTGCCCTTCATACCATAACGGGGCACCTCAGGAAGGTGACTCGTAGAGTTATTCCCTTAAGTGGAAAAAGAATTACTTTTGATACAAAGATCATTAAAACTCTTCATACAAGGGTAAGGCAATTCACAAATGATTGTTTGAAGAAATTTGAAAGAATGGCATACTCAGCTGTGGAAAGAACTAGAGTTATAGAACAACGCGGCAAACGGAAGGCACATTCCAATTGATACTGAGGTATAACCTAGTGTCTGAGTGTGCCCTCAAGAACTTGAGCATTTCCATATTCATCAAGGTTTTACCAATATCCGTGCCAAGATCTTGGTGACACATCATACCACCATGATGAATAATGTTGGAGGATGCAGATGCAAAGGAAGACAACACTTTCTCAGATTTTCTCCTTAGCTATGCCAAGGGAACGAAATCTGGTTAATCGACCGAGAGACATTTAGCACCCCTCTTATAATGTTCTCCTTGATGTACTAGCACGACCCAATTATAGGTCATGCCTTATACATAGCACATCAAGTATAGGTCGGACTTTCGGCGTCAAAGGGAGTCCATGAGGAACAACTTCCAAAATAAGTCATACAAACCTCACGGGGAGATGGCTAAGGTTGCTGATGGAAGATATAATAATATTAAGTCTTCCGGCTAGGTGTGTTAGCCACGACATCACCTTACCGGGTTACAGAGAGACCAATATTATAATCCTTGGGAAGCGTTACAACCATCATATCTTCCTGAGATTCAGATCTGGTTGGTGACATGATGTTTCAGACTCAGCATGTCTGAAAAGAAAGTTTTCAACACAAATCGACAAGATAACATTGCGAGATTCTCGGGAAATGAACTATGGAAGACAACTCCAAGACATGAGCTGGATTGCAAGACCCATGTGAACACGCTGTCCAAGACAATGATGAGCACATGAAAAGTATTGCAACAAAACACTACAAAGTTCTCGGTGGAAATCATCATTGTGGTTAACGAAGCCATGTGCAAATCCGTCTGGTACCTTCAAGAATGGCACTTAACTTCTTTTCCTTGAACAAAATCAATCAGTGGCTTGGGGTGCTTGGAATTACATATGGAGTGGAGATGATCAGTCTATCAAACCATAGAATACTTCGCACGTCCATGACTGACTTGGGATGATTCCGAAGAAAACAAATTAACTTTTTGCAAATTCACGGCAGCAACTTGGATCAATGCACATGAATTAGAGGAAGTCACTTCTTACACCTAACATATACCTCATGCTCAAGACACGAAGATATTGTCTACAAATTTCCAGCACTAGCTTAATGTCCAACATAAATCATGGAACAAATGAAAATGTTGCCGATGGGCTCAACAACAATTCATCGAGATACCCATATAAATGGATTTCCACAACTATGTGAGCAAGATAATAGCATTGGTCAAATCAAAGAATACAATGGTGTATGCTGAAGGAAATCCACGAGTAAGACACCGTTACGAAAATCTTTTTCTCTGAGTTTGATTGGACAATAGCCCATACTCAAATCAAATTTGGACAAGATAATATATACAACAATTGATCACATGAATCAACCGATGACAATATCATCTTCTTCAAAACTTACAGAACAGAAAAAATATCCCTTTTAAATGAGCTAAGTTTAGGCGAAGCTTTTATCTTCCAACTCTCCAAGTTGTTGTTTAGCTTAACCAACTAGCTCGGGGTATCCAACATCGATTCTTGGAGAAGGGTGGATTATAGGGAAACCAACTTGATCACGAGCTCTATCATAACAGTCAGGAAAAACCTGGTAAACTTCCGAGAAGATAATTGGCAAATCATGAACCACCGATATGTTATTAAGCTCGGGAACAATCTCGCTTTTCAGGGCAAGATGATGTGATCAAAAAGCAAAGGATTGACACAATCCTAACCCATTGATCGAAAAGTGCACCATGAAACATGGACTAGGTAGCACGGTCAATCTTAGGATGACGACTCAATCATCATCACCATAAGAGTGAATTTATTGTCCATTAACTACTAAGAAATGGCATTGCTAGGAGTATTGATTTCACACATCATGGTTCACTTTTCGAAATTCCAGTTACAACCATCATGGAAACCGAGGGACGAACAATGATATCGATAAATATCACTACATCAAGAGCTCATAAGAGATGGTAATTCTCACGACATTCTTGAGAACAAGAGGGTAATACCCCAAGGTAGAACAGAACACAAGATGGATTGGCATTTTGATCTGCAGAGTATAACTACTTTGACCCAATCCAAGAAATGGATGAGGTACTGGAGTTTACTTCTCCTAGTCAATTAGAAATAGAACAACTTGACAAACCACGGGAATAGAAGACATCGATGACACGAATGCACAACTACTCTTGACTAACCTCTCATGGATGAAGGTCAAAATACAACTAGATAGGGCCAAATCAAGAGCACATGATTTCTTGAGTTGTGGATGCATAGATTAGCATGTCGATTGAGTTCAACATAATTCTTCCAGATAACCCATGCAGGAGGGCGGAATTGGCAGAATCACAATATGAAATAGAGAACCCATCATGAGTACTCTTGTTATGATCTTTAGTTCACGAAGAACTTCTTCCAGAGATGGTCCATGGTCTTGGAAGAATGATATACCAAGAACCTTGGGAGCTACAACAAGGTTACTAATCATTCTAAAGGAACTAGCAGCACTATCAACACAAATGAGCAGAATGATACTTGGATTCAAAGACCCAAAAATAGAATACATACTAGCTAGATAACATCACGGGATGTTTTCATAAGTGATGGCCAGAATTTTCACACTGGGAACCAAAACACATCTAGACTATTGGGTAACTTTCGAGGAAACATGTTTTCCTAACACTTCAACAATAAGTCGAGGTAATAGAGTACCTCATCACAATAATTATTATGCTTTGTCTGGCCGAAAAGACATTAGAAATAAGAGGAAGGAATTTGCAATTGCATCAGATTGTTTAGAAACCTTAGAAAACTCGGACAACATAACGGCTGTACGGGCATGAAATATGAGGCAACCTGCAAGAAAACTAACAACATAACAATTGAATTCTTATGGAGAAACGGATCCTTGAGGACAACAACTTCCCTATACACCTCCAACATAGTAACTCGTCATCCTAATGATTAGATGAGAAAGCCTACTTCTTAAACCCCATAGAATAAAGAAGAGGGTGACTCAGAATAAGGATGACAGAAGGAAAGGAGTAAAAAGAGCCTTACGTTCCCTCCACAAACAATTCCCTTATATAACTAAAGAGTTGCTAGTTTCAACATCGACCAGTTTGGCTTGGTTATCCTACATGCAGTCAAGCTCTGATACCAAAGCTGTCGGGACCCCGATCCTGAATCATAAGAACCCAGCTTGTAACACGTCACATCACTTTGCAGCCTCACGCACGGTAAACTCCATGGCTGCCACCTTACCTTGGATGGGACCGTTTGCGTATTTTGTCTCACGTATATGAATGTGTCGCTAGAATTCAAATGACAAAGAACCCGGGTCGACATGGCTAGTTATAAACCCAAGTGGTACATCCGTACAGGGACAGACATACATAACCTAGCAAGGCGGGTGTAGGTCATCAGCGTGTGTAGTCGAGTCGTACCAAGCTACAAGGACTCCGTTACACCGCGTGACATTTCCCCGAAGGGACGGACACAGCAACAAAGAAGGATACATGTCAATCAATCAATGTGTCCGGAGTAGTAGCAAGCTACCAAGGCTCGGTGGAAGCACAAAGAGGCATTTCCTCGTAAATAGTACTACTAAAGGCACACAACTAGGTGTCGAATGCCATACATATAATGCATTTCATAACATACACACAATATGCACTATATATGTAGATCCAACATGGCATCACAACATAACTCTATGACTCAAGCTTTTATTAAAGACTCATAAAAGTCAACATAGTATGATATTACAAACAGGGGTCTCGTGACCCGTCACTCAAGTCATACAAACATCAAGCGGAAGCAAAATCTGTGTGGGTACAGACATCTACTAAAAATGGCTGAAGGAACCTAAAAAGCTACCACGACCCTACCAAAGGAACCATGGAATGCAGAAATGAGCATATGAACATCATGGCAACAAGCAAACTGCTATATATACACCATGGTTCTTACACACCATAACATAGTTCAGTACAAACTCAAACTGAAGAGCAAACTACTAAAAAGATGATACTACTCATTAGTGGCATTCCAAGCTTCCTATACATTATTTATCTAAGCCTCCGGAACTCATCTCACACCTCAGTCATATTCCACAAGACACGTAGGACTATGGAAAATATAACTGCTACAATACCACTACAGCACTCACGAACTCAGACATCCGCGTAGAACATCTCATACAGGTTTCCTCCGTGACCGGGGAGCTGAACCTGTGGGTCGGGGAACACCCTAGCCTGGGTCCCCTGGAAACCATAAGGACACGGATGTGGCCTCGGTCCCCTGACTGGTGGCAACAGAGGTCCCCGAAGAGGGGTGACACCTCCAATAGCGGGCCAATCAACGTGAGGTGGCACATGAGTCCTAACTCGGTTTAACATCTCCATGTCTCCATAGCCTTTCTGAAAGACAGGTGCCAAGTGTGTGAAAGCTGACCATAGACGGGAACGAGTAGCATAAAGCTCCATCTGAAGAGCACGAGCATCTCGGTCTCTATTCCTTAAAATCTGGGTGGTAACCTCCAGCAACGGGTCCTCCAAAGAAGATTTATAGTAAACTCCACTGAGATAACCTTCTTCTCCTGGCTGAGAAGCTGGGATATAACAAAACTCTGAATTCTAGAGCAGTGCATGATTTGCTCTCATGATGGTCAACATTAAATAGGCGGCATCCTGGACCACCAGGTCAATGGTAACCCCCAACCCATATGACCAATGGATTGGCTCCTCAGCTCCAGGGTAATCTGGATATACCCTAACAGTACACATATACTGGCTCTAGTTAAAGTCCCGGTACTTCTCCTCCACTGTATACTCTGGGTACCAACGGTAACCAGCTATTGACATCATCATGACCAACATGGTCGTGTGACCCGGTACATCAATGCACCTAGTCAAACGGACCACCTGACGAGAAGGGCGAGGAGGCATCTTCAATAGAGAATAATGGAGAGGCATTAGAGCTCTAGAAAAATCAGACAGCACAACAACTGGAAATGCTCATAAACAATTTTGAGACATCTTGCAAAGATTGGATAGCATAAACACTCAACTCTCAAATTCAGGGTTCCATGGTCAACAATTTTTCTCAAAAACAAACAAGAAAACTCGAATTGACTCTCGAACCAGTTTCCTACAGTCTACGGAGTAGTAACACGTGATCCTGAGAGATATGTAAGAAGCCTAATTCTTAATCCCCATATAAAAGATGAGGGTGACCAGAATAGAATGACTTGAGAAGAGAAGCGAATAGAGCCTTATGTTCCGTTCCATAATCAATTCCCTCATATATAACGAAAGCATTTCTAGACTCGACTTCGACCAGTTTGGCTTGGTAATCCTACAGTCAGTCAGGCTCTGTTACCAATGCAGTCGGCACCCCAATCCTAAGCCATAGGAATCCAGCCTGTAACACACAACATCACTTTGTGGTCTCACGCACGGTTAACTTACGGCTTCCACCTTACCTTGGTCGGGACCATTTGCGTCTTTTGACTCATGTATGCAATGTATCGCTAGCATTCCAATGTCAAAGAACCCGGGTCGACATAAGTAGTTGTAAACCCAAGTGGCACATCCATAGAGAAACATGCATACATAACCCAGCAAAGCAGGCGTCGGTCATCAGGGTTTGTAGATGAGTCGTAGCAAGCTACAAGGACTCCGCTACACTGTGAGACATTTCCCCGAAAGGACAGACACAACACCTAAGAAGGATACATGTCGGTCTACTAATGTGTCCTGAGCAGTAGCAAGCTACCAAGGCTCACTGAAATCACAAATGGGCATTTCTCTGTAAAGATTACTACCAAAGGCGCACAACTAGGTGTCGAACCCCATACATATCACAGCACATCACACGTACACATGATATACTCAATATGCATAGGTACAACAATGGCATCACAACATAACCATACAACATCACAACATTTATTTAGAAGACTCGAGAGAACCTTACAAAATAAGTTCATATAGGTAGGGGTCACATGACCCGACACTCAAGTCATACAAACAAAGTCATACAAGCCATGCGGAAGAATTAGAGTTGTCTCAGTACGGACAGATAAAAGGACAAGGCATAAAGCCTGACTATCTACAGATCCCTTCTGAAGGGGCCAGGTCGTAGTTGGGATACCAGCTACTCGTCATCATCGTCGTCTAGGTAGAACCTACCAGATGGTTCGTGGGTATCTTCTGCAACATTTATTAAGCAAACATGAGTACGAAAGTACTCAGTAAGACTTCAAATCAGATCTTCCTACTCATGCACAAGTATCAACAAAGGGGGTTGCGGGGTTCCATGCAACAAGCCAGCTTTGACTCTTGGCTAATCTATACTAGGACTTAAAGTATTTTTGAACAAGTTTTGATAAGTCGTACACGTTTCCACTACATCCACAACAATACACTATCATGGATTCTTTCTCGTCTCCCTATGAGAATGTCATCCATGATACTCACACTTATCTTGATACTTTTGTGAGTATCCATTAAAATTAGCTATGAACAACATATCTTTCCAAGTAGTCCTTATCCAAGGACGCGGCTATTCGAATAGATCATAACCCTGCAGGGGTGTACTTCTTCACACATACTCTCACCACTTATTGCCATGTGCACTTCACGCACCTCGGGAACCTTCAAGCGGAAGCCCAGCGAGGGAGTCGGCCACGACCGTTAACCCTGCTAATAGCTAGTCCAGGTTTATCGCCTATTTGAGACTGAACCCGCATGGAAGTCTGGTCAAAGTTTCCGCTACGGCCTCAAATGATGTGCGCAGGGTTCCCAAGCTCACCATCTAGGTGCTACTTGGTACACCGTGCCACTACCTACCGCGTCACAGTCCACCCATAAGGTCAGCACTATGCACGGCCTCTAGCATAACTACAAACACCATAAACTACTTGCAACTCCTCGACCAAGTACTAGGCGATTAATAAGCCGAGAGGGTCCATTGGTTTCGGGCCCATTGTATGGTAGTATCTAGTCTTGGATCACATACACGGAACTCAGTTCCTAAGAACGGTTCCAATGAGACAACCCGACATGTACTCCTACATAGCCTCTCACCGGTACCTTACCAAATCAGGTTCAACACTTAACCTTTAGTCACTAGAACACATTCATTCACTCCAGTTCATCACCCCGATGAAACACATCTAACACAGCTTTAAGCATAGCAAGCATAGAAAGGTAAAGCACATCATGGCTCAAGCAACTACAAGATATGCTAGGTTGCATGGTTTAGCTATTTATTGTGACAATGGTAGGTCACGTAGAGGAATGGGTTCAACTACCGAAGCAAAATTTGAAATGTTGTGTCCTAATGCAATAAATGAGAGCAGGAGGAAGAACATGGGATTTATCAGGGTGTTCAAAAGGGGTGCTTCCCTTGTAGATCAATGGAGGGATACACTCCTTCGGTCGGATACTCGTGAGTATCCTATGGGGCGGGGCCTACCAAAAAAACAATCACAATCAATACACGGCAAGTGCAGCAATATGATGCATGATCAGGGCATGACATGGATATGATGGATGAGCTAATGCATCTTTAAATAAGTTGGTTGGAGCTCGTTTGAATCAAAGATTCAAATGCCACTTCAAATAAGGTATTTTCATATACCATTTTAATTGATTTGACCTGATGCTCAGGTATAACTTGTTCTATCATGCATGAAAATAGCACCATTGGATTCTTTGGATTTTTATGATAAATTTTGATATATAATTTATTTCAATATGAGTTACACATTAATTTCTATAATCATTAGAAGTTTTGAACTAATTCTGGAATTTTATTAATCATAGAATTCCAATTATTGCACCAGCATGACATCAGCATTGCATCAGCTCGTCAATTTGGCCGTTGCTAGTCAAACCTGAAAAGTGGGGTCCACTGGTCCGTGTCTTAGACACTAACTGAGATTAAAACTAAACTAATAAGCTAATTAACAATGTTGGTCCCACTAGTTAGTGAGTTGTTAGAGTTTAAAATAATTGAATTATTTAACTAGTTTAATGTTCATTAACCAGAGACTCGCCCCACGTGGCAATGACCGAGGGAGGTCAAACCCCTGGTTGATGGGGTTAATTCCACCGGCGGTGAGCCGCCAGCAGCTCGAGAGACGGCATAGGAGGTCAGGATTCCTCCTTGGACGACCAAATGGAAGACTGAGACCACAAATGGATCGGCCTCTAACCCACGCATCTAAAGGAGCAAGTATCAGGGGACATGGTGCCCAGAATCATTTTCGGCCATGAGCTCGGCGGCTGCCGGAGTTTGGGCTTCGTCGAGATCGATGTTGCAATGTGCAAACGAGCCGAAACTAGGTACCTACAACACCTACATGTCGTCGTAAAGCTTCTGGTGGCATCGCTTTGACCAACCGTTCACCGGAGCATCATCGTTGGTGAGCTCCCTCGGATGATCTCGTCGGAATCCATGGAATCAGCAACTATGGCTAGGGATCGAAGGGGAAAAGGAGGGGACTGGTTTCTACAGCCCACGAGGAGTGCAGAGACGTCGAAACCGAGCTAGGGGAGGGCCTGATGACGGCGAATCGATGGCGGCGACCTCGATGACCGGAGGTGGAAGTCGACGGCGTGATGGTGACTTGGGGGCTCTTGGCGTTGCGTGACTTACTGGAGAGCTTGAGGGCATCAAGGTGGAGCTGATGAGCGTCACAGGGGCGAGAGAGAATGGCTGGAGCGAACTAGCAACGGCGAGCTCGTTCGGAGGCCATGGTGGAAGAGAGGAGAGAATGGAGGAGAGAGCGAATGGAGAGGGGGAGAAGCTAGCCACGGCAGAGGGAACCTTATCCCACTCGCGAGCACAATCAACAGGCATGCTGCTCCGTGCCTCGGCCATGGCAAGCGGCAGCCACCTCCTCCTCTGCCTACTTGCAGAGGTAGAAGACGACACGAGAGGGCTAGCTGGGATGGGCCGGCGCCAGGTAAGGTTTCTTCTTTCTTTTTTTATTTTCTATTTAGTTTTCTGTTTTAGTTCTCACATGGATTTTGTTATGTTGTCTAGGCTCAAAACCTAAGACAAAAACCGTATAAAAATATATGGAGCATATTTGAATTATTTCCAAACTCCACAAATTATTTCAGCATTTCTGTAATAACTAAAATATTTATAGTTATTTGTTTTGGCAATTTTAGTTGCTTCTATGGATTAATTAAAATGCCAAAAGTGATTTAAAAATAGATTTCATCCCTGTAATGTTGTTGCCAACATTTAACAAAAAAGATAAACATTTTTAAGGCCATTTTGGGTTCATTGAAGATCACACTTAGTTGAATTTCTTAAATTAGAGTGAGGTTCTAGGGCTTTCCTTATTCCCCATTTCATTTTAATGCAAAAATAAAATATGATGCACACTCTAGCTAGGCACCAAGTAATGGAAACCCGGGATGTGACAGAAAATTATTTGGGGAACAATATTAGTGGAATATAATAAAACTTCTAAATATTTTATAATTGTTCTTGAATAAGAATCCTTAAAAATGCTACATAATAAAAGTTCTTGTTACAAAATGATCAACAATAAATGTTGTGGAAAAAAATTGTCTCCTTCAAAAATGTTGTTCGAACATTGTTCACGGAACATTATTCACGCGACATTAGTGTGAGTTCGAATTTAAATGAACATTACAAAAGGAACAATACTAAAAGAAGAATGTTCCCTATTAATGTTCCTTGGAATATTGTTCTTTTAATAATGTTTATTACATAATGATCCCTGAATAATGTTCCCTTAATAATGTTCCTTTTAATAACGTGTCATGATAATGTTACTCATTATTCTTAAGTAATATTCCTTAGAAGCAATGTTTCCATGAATATTGTTCCTTTAATAATGTTCACTCAATACAAAAAACCTCAATGATACATATTTGTTTAAAATTATTAAAAAAAATAAAAGTACCTAAATAATGTTTCCAAACTAATGCTCTTATTTTCTACTTTATTTTCACAAACATTGGGGAACATTTGCGAGCCTTGTCTTCTTTGGATAATGTTCCCCAAAAATATTACTCTGAATAATGTTCCTAAAATGTTATTTTCAATATTGTGCCCCAAATAATGTTCTGTGAGTAATGTTCCACCAATAATGTTCTTTTCATTATTTTAACAAAATTTCATTATTAAGGGCACATCATAAGATGAACATTTCTACACGGAACATTAATAAGGGAACAATATTTCCCACATTAATGAGGGAACATTATTAAAGGCCATCAATATTTCACGAACATTATAGAGGTCACATTACTAAAGGAACATTATTGAGGGTACATTATTCAAGAAACGTTTTCCCAAACATTGTTAATTTTAAAATATTATTCATCAAAAATTATTAATGAACCATTTTTCAGAGAACATTATTTAGCGAACATTATTATTGAAACATTTTCCATAAAACTTTATTCCTTGAAATTTATTCAGGGAACATGATTTAAAGGAGGGAACATTATTGAGAAAACATTATTAAAGGAACGATTTTACCAAACATTTTTGGATTTAAAATTTTATGCAACGAACATTATTAATGAAACATTTTTCAGGGGTCACTATTCACCGAACATTATTAATGGAACATTTTCCAGGGTGCATTATTTGGGGAATAATATTAGCGGAAGATAATAAAATTTGTGTATATTTTGTAATTGTTCTTGAATAAGAATCTTTAAAAACCTCCATAATAAAAAATATATTACAAAATGAACATCAACAAATGTTGTGGAAAATAAATTGTCTCCTTCAAAAATGTTCTTCGAACATTTCTCATGAAACATTATTTCGGGGAACATGATAAAGGTAACATTATTAAATGAAAAATATTAAATAAGATTATTAAGGAACATTATCCAAGGAACATTATTTGGTGGACAATTTTCATGAAATATTATTGGTTGAGTGAATTTAATGGAACATTATTTGGTGAATAATATAACAATATTCAAGGAACATTATTGGTTTAATGAACTGATATAACAATATTCACGGAACATCATGTGGGAGATAATAATTCAAGGAACATTATTTACAGAATACATCCCTATATAAATTGTGAATATTTATAATTGTTCTTGAATAAGCATCATTACCGAAACTGAATAAAAAAGTAATCATCAACAAAAGCTTTGGAAAATTAAATTTTGTCTTGAGTAATGTTCTTTGAATATTATTAAGTGATCATTATTCAATGAACATTATTGGTTGATGTGGGGACCCCGACTTACAAGTCGAGATCGCCGAATGAACGTGCTCAGTGATCCCATAGATCAATGCTCACCAAACACACAGATACTGAATAATAAGAGTCTTACATCCAAGTACCGAATTATTACATCACAAGACCGAACGGTCCAGTTCACAAGGTTTGGCCTAAGGCCAAATCGTACTAATACAACTAATAGCGGAAATCATGGGGGCTAAGCGGTGCCCATGCCATCAAGACTACACCGACAGGCATTCTGACTGGTAAGCGTCCTAGTTCGCACGGGCATCTCCGAAGACTTACTCGTCTCCAAACTCCAGTCCTTCCATGTCTGGTCAATATAATAACCAGTGGCAAGCCAATGAGTACTTTTGAATGTACTCGCAAACATCCCATGATATGAACAATGAAAGTGAAGGATAACAATAACATGCATCTTTGGTGGATGTCTCTTGGTGGTAAATAAACGTGATCACAGGTATGCATCATAAGTTAAGAACTCCTTTTGAAGAACAGGTTACATATATCAATATATCTGTCAAGGGCTGAACCTTTCGTGTTCCCCTATATGCCAAGTCAGCGAACTTGGTCGTATCATTACTTTCATGATAACTCCTTTTTATCACAACTCACACACACTTGGTTTATGCGGAAACCACTTGATGTAGTTTAAGTAGGATTACCCAATTGTCCTTGACCGTGAACACAACTATTCGAATAGTTTTACATTCTGCAAAGGTAGTACGCTGGACCCACGAGATCCGGGGAATTTCAGTGTCATCCACGACACGCGGTATATAATATACCCGAGGTAAGTACCCGATCAATGCCTTTCCCCTGACGATACTAGACAAAGAGGTCCACTCGATTGGTACCCAGCCCACATGTTGTACGTCACACGAGCACCGACTATGGACAGTATTAACCATGCGGGGACCAATGGTGTGCTTGGAACTCATAAAAATGGCATAGTCGCCATACCTGGCACGACCCCATCACGAGAGTGACCACACATCACTCCCGCCACTAGTAATGTGGCTCTCTGCTAGCACCGACCAGAGTAATCAACACAGCACCGTCACATAAGGGGTAACATGGTCGTACATGTAAGGTTGGGACAGTCGACACATCATTAATCTATTCCCATTTCCGAAACCATACTCACACAAATACCCGGTGCACCACTTTACCAGAAGTGGCCACCTAACTCATCATCACCCTCGGGCATTAGTGGCACCCGATGGGGTTTTCGTAAATCTTTGATTTATACCAACAACATGCTCATGCTACTCTTACTCTAGCTTTACTTGTCAACATGATACTAGCATGACCCTCATAGGTGGTAGGATCAAGCTTAATGCATATGCTCCGGAGGAGCCATCGGTAACATCACATCAATGATTTACCGGCACTTATGATCATATGCAACGGAAATATTTGCTACACTAGCATGCAATATAACATATGCTCAGTCATGGTCAAAGGGCTGCTTTCCTTTGTCAGCTAAGTATCCGGGGTCTTCGAGGTCTTCCGCTCCGATTCCCTCTTCACACGGATTTTCTATCGTCGCCAAAAGAATAAATAAGAAATAGCTCACTCAAAAACGGATCACAAAGTCATTTTCAAAAATGTTCTTTATTAATGATAAATCCGAGTTGTTATTTTTAAAAATATTTGCCTCTGATCCCAATGAAGGAACTTTTTTAAAATCAACTAAACAGAAGCAAAACTATTCCAATTTAATCCTTTTTATTATGGTAAAACAGAATAGTTGCTGAAAAATTCAACTAATGGTCTTATTAAATACTACACATTTTTAGAAGAATATCACTGGAAAAATTATATTTTTACACTGGTTAAATATTATTATAAAAATCATTGAAAATCAGATTTTAAAACAAAAGAAAAATGGGCTAAGTCCCTGGCCTGGCTTGGCCTAGAACTAGGCCGGCCCAAAGGCGAGCCGACAACCTGCCCATGCGCGCGCGCCGTCAGGTTTGAACCTAACGTGCGGGGCCCTGCGGTCAGCGGCTACGGACAGCAAGGGAGAGGGGGTTGGGCCACCGACAGGTGGGGCACACCTATCGGGGTCTTCTCCTACCTGTGGCCAGAAAGGAGGAGGAGCTCGCCGATGAGGCTGCCGACGTTCTCAAGCCCCAACGAAGACAGAAATGGGTTCGGCTCATCGCCGCCTACCTGCTAGTGGTCAGAACAACGAAAGAGAGGCACGGGTTCACCGGTGACAAGGAGGCCGCGACGGAGGAGCTTCGGGAGGTGGTCGAGGTGGTTGCTAGGGGCACGGATAAGCTTGGGAAAGCTGGGGGGAAGCTTCCTAAGGTCGAGGGGGTGTTTGGGGGGGTCGAGGAACGCAGGAGCCGTCGTGTAGCCGGAGATCGACCGGAGCTCTGAGGCGGAGGGGCCTCAATTGATCTCGAGCTCCGGGGCTCTGCTAGATTACTAGGGTGGCTAGATAGGTGCTAGTGGTTGTGGCGAAGCTGTCTGAGGGGTGCTGGAGCGAGGGGGGCTATAAATAGGACCGCGATGGTGAGCTGATTCAGGAGCACCGGTGACTCACCGTGGCACGCATGGGGGTGCAGAGAAGAGCTGGGGTCGAAACCACGGTCTCAGGACGTGGTTTTGGACTGCAAGAACCATCTGCAACAGATGGAGAGAGAGGGGAGTCGAGCATCAGTGGTCGCGCAACCTTGGTCGGTTCTGGTGCGCGCGGGCACGCGTCGCACAAGCTCTAGCGCGGGAGAGGAGGGGCCTTGATGGTCGCTCGATGTAGAGGGGTTGTCGGGGAAGGGGTTGGACACCTCGGGGGAGGTTGGAACTGGCCGAGGGCGTCGCCCCCACCTCGGTGGCTTCCTGTAGCGCTCCCAGAGCACAGTTTTGGCATGCCATGGCATGCTGGTGCACTCTGAGGTGCTTTGGACGTGGCTAGCATGTCCTGGAACTGGCTGGGGGTGAGGCTAGCTGTTGAAGTCCCATGAGAGCTACGGCTGGTCAAGGGAGACAAGAGAAACAGGTGTTGTCAGCTTTGAGCTGAAGCTTAGATTGGGGTTTTTGGCCTTTCTACTTTGAACCAGAGAGGGACCAGTTGACTGGGGCTGGGCATTGATACTGGCCACCTAATCGGAGAGTTTGGAGCAAAGGGGTTGGGTTTAGCTATGGCTAAGAGGGCTTTTATCCATCTGTCCGAAGGTGCTCAACAGTGGTTTGAGGGGGTTGCACCCCACCACTGGTGCTGCAACTTAACAGGTTTGGGTTTGGTGCTAAAACATGGGGTTTCACCAAGTTTCAGCTCCATTGGACAAGTTTAGCTTTGTAAACTTGAACACACCACCATTCGACCAAATATGTCCCTTCCAAAGGGAGTGTGGGAAAACTAAGTCCCACAAATCCCATTTTTGGTGTGGAACCCTCATTTGACGTATTAGGCACTCCTGCAAAGTTCCATCGTCATTGGACAAACTTTGCTATGTAGAGTTGCTTTAACTTCAATCTGGACAGAAGGGGTTTTATAGTTATTTGGGGTCCTTAATCACCTTGGATCAAAGTGAAACTTTATGTGGATGCCAAATATGGGTTAGGAATACTACTGGAATTTTCTAGGATTTTATTGAAAATATTTCCTTTGGAAATATTTCAAAATGTCAAGACAGATATAAATGGTTTTCAGGGTTTTACTCAAATAATTATCAAATAAATAGGGGTTTAAAATCTTATGTATGTAAAATATATGTCCTTCTAATCATCACCAAATTTAATCAGATTTTTCTAAAGCAGAAAAGTATTTTTCCATGCAGGAATACCATTTCTGGCCTCAGAAATGAACATGCAATTAAATTAGGAAAATAATTCACAAAATAATTATTTTGTTGTTTTGGAGCACTAAAATAAAGCTAAAATCAGATCACCAACTTTGGGTAAGAACACTCCTTGCCATCAAGGGCATGTAGTGCAACTCAAAGTAGGGTTTTTAACTTAATCAGAAACTAGAAAAGGGTTTTGGAAACAACTCAATATTGTGAAATGGGGTTTTTGTCATCACATGATCAAACACACAAGCATACAATGACAATCATGGCACTCACATCATTAGTTTTGAAAAAAAATTAACAAGCTCAGATTTTTGCATTACACAGAAAGTGGTACTAAAAACAGGGTGTGACAAACCTATCCCCCTTACAAGAATCTCGTCCCCGAAATTCCGCTAGGTGCTAAAAAGGTCCGGAAACTCAGATCGGAGATAGTCTTCCCGCTCCCATGTTGCTTCGGCTTCGGTGTTGTTAGTCCACTGAACCTCGAAATACTTGATGGTGCGGCTTCTTGTGCAACGCTCAGCTTCATCCAGAATGCGGATCGGCTTCTCGCGGTAGGTGAGATCTCGCTGAAGGTCGATGGCATGATGGTCAATGTCCTTGTAAGGACCGGATTGGTTTGGCACTTGAAGACACTTTTGAAGTTGTGACACGTGGAAGAGGTTGTGCACCCCCGAAAGTTCCGGAGGTAGCTCCAATTGGTAAGCGACTTCTCCACGCCTTGTCGTGATCTTAAAAGGTCCAATGAACCTTGGAGTGAGTTTCCCTTTAACATGGAAACGCTTGGTTCCCTTTAGAGGTGTGACATGGAGGTACACCTGGTCTTCGATGTTAAACTCCAATTCTCTGTGGTGCGAATCCGCATAGCTCTTTTGTCGCGACTTGGCTGCTCTTAGGTTGTCTCGAACAAGTTGCACCTTCTCTTCTGCCTTGTGCAAGACTTTCGGCCCGAAAAACAGTCCTTCACCGGTTTCGGACCAGTTGAGCGGGGTGCGACACTTCCGTCCGTACAACACTTCAAATGGGGCCATCTGGAGACTGGACTGGTAGCTTTTGTTGTATGAAAACTCAGCGAACGGCAGATAGTTTTCCCATTTCGCACCATCTGCCAAGACGCAAGCGCGTAGCATATCTTCGAGTATCTGATTTACTCTTTCCGTTTGTCCGCCCGTTTGTGGGTGGAAAGCGGTGCTGAAAGAGAGTTTGGTTCCGAGGGCTTCTTGGAACTTCTTCCAAAGTCTTGAGGTGAACTACGTGCCTCGGTCAGATACAATCTCCTTGGGAACTCCGTGAAGGCTCACAATACGCTCAATATAGAGAATAGCAAACTTTTTCCCATCATAAGTGGTGTGGACTAGAATGAAATGGGCCACCTTGGTCAGATGGTCGACAATGACCCATATAGAGTCATGGCCTCTGCTAGACCTTGGTAATCTAGTAACAAAATCCATGCCTATCTTGTCCCACTTCCAATCTGGCACCTCGAGAGGTTGTAGCAATCCAGCAGATCGATGACGCTCAGCCTTGACCCGCTGGCACACGTCGCACTTGGCAACATAAGACGTTATTTCCCTCTTCGTGCCATGCCACCAGAATCTTTCTCAAAGGTCTTGGTACATCTTGGTACCACCGGGGTGAATAGAGTAGGGTGTATCATGTGCTTCCTGTAGGATCAAATCCTTGAGTTCGGCCTTGTTAGGTACACATAAACGTTTCCCATACCACACTACTCCTTGTTCATCCACTGAAAATCCTGGGGCCTTGCCTTCCTGAATCTTCTTCTTCATGCCTTCAATGCTCTTATGACCCTTCTGGGCCTCCTTGATATCATCAACCAGCGTTGGTTTGACTTCGAGGTTAGATAGGAATCCTGACTCCACTAGCTCCAATCCGAAGTTCTCCATTTCCTCATATAAGGCGGGCTGCCTTTCCTTGAGCATGACGTTCAAGGTCCTGGTCTTCCGGCTAAAGGCATCAACCACCACATTGGCCTTACCGGGGTGATATTGGATGTTGAGGTTGTAATCTTTGATTAATTCCAACCATCTTCGGTTCCTCATATTCAATTCCCTTCGGGTGAAGATATACTTCAAACTTTTGTGGTCGGTGTATATTTCACAATGTTTCCCCAGAAGGTAATGTCGCCATGTCTTTAGGGCATGCACTACTGCTGCCAACTCGAGATCATGGGTGGCATAATTCTCATCATGCGGGCGTAGTTGTCGTGAGAGATACGCCACAACTCTGCCTTCCTACATTAGGACCCCACCGAGGCCGGTTCTGGAGGCATCACAATATATCAAACTCCTTGCTGATATATGGAGTGGCCAATACCGGGGCGGTAGTTAGCCTCTTCTTCAACTCTTGCAAGCTTGCTTCACACTCCGGCGTCCATTCAAACTTCTTGCCTTTCTTCAAGAGCTGAGTCATAGGTCGAGCGTTGTGGGAGAATCCTTCTACAAACTTGTGGTAATATCTCGCGAGTCCGAAGAAGCTCATGAACTCCTTCACATCAATTGGCGACTCCCAGTTGGTTACCGTAGTAATCTTGGAGGGACCAAGTGCCAATCCACTTGTTGTCATGGTATGACCCAAGAATCTAACTTCGTTCAGCCAGAATTGGCACTTGCTGAATTTGGCATAAAGTTGGTGCTCTTGAAGTTTCTCCAACACTAACCTCAAGTGTTGCTCATACTCTTCTTCAGACTTGGAAAAGATTAATATGTCATCAATAAATACGATGACAATCTTGTCCAGGTATTCCATGAAGACCTTGTTCATGAGGTAGATGAAGTAAGATGGGGCATTAGTCAACCCGAAGGACATGACAGTGCATTGTATAGACCGTACCGAGTCACGAACGCAGGCTTGGTTATGTCCTTAGGTCGAATCTTCAGTTGGTAGTATCCAGACCGGAGATCGATCTTGGAAAATACCTTAGCTCCATTTAGTTGATCAAACAAGTCTTCAATCTTGGGGAGTGGATACTTGTTCTTGATCGTGACCTCATTGAGAGAACAGTAATCGACGCAGAGTCTAATAGTCCCATCCTTCTTAGACACGAACAGAACAGGCGATCCCCAAGGTGACGCACTCGAACGGATGAACCCTTTCCTGACTTGCTCATCCAGCTGCTTCTTTAGCTCCGCTAGTTCTTCGGATCCCATCCTGTAAGGCTTCTCATAGATAGGCCTTGATCCGGGCATGAGCTCAATGATGAACTCGATGTCTCGGTCAGGAGGCATTCCTGGTAGCTCATCAGGAAAGATGTCCCGGTACTCACAGACTATTGGCACTCGATCGAGTTCTACCTCCGACAGGCTATTAACCCGCGGTACTTGAGTGGTTACTGGCTCAGACACATACTTGACTTTGACCCCTTGGTCGCTTGTCATGGTAATAGCCCTGTTGGCACAGTCCAAGATGCTTTGATGCTTGGCTAACCAATCCATGCCGAAAATTACTTCTAGTCCTTGCAACTTAAGCACAATGAGATTTGCTGAGAAGCTTGTCCCATTGATAACTACCCGACCTTCCTACATCCTAGGTTGGTCCTCAACACTGCTCCCGGGATTTGAATTGCCAGTTGTCCGCGAAATAGGGTAGGGTTTAAACGACATTTTTCGGCAAATCCTTGTGTAACAAACGAATGCGGAGAACCACAATCAAACAATACTGTTGCTGGGGTGGAGTTACCGAGGAACGTACCCAGAATGTAGTCCGGGTCTTCCTATGCTTCTTCTGTGGAGATATGATTAATCCGCCCCCTGCTGTGATATTGCTGACTGCGGGGAGCTTGGTTCCTGCCTAGTGCTCCCTGGCCTTGATTTGGCGCATTGGGGCACGGTGCGTCGGGCTTCTTGTTGGGACACTGCCTGGAATAGTGCCCTGTCTGACCACATCCAAAACAGGTAACTTGTGCTGGAAGATTGGTCTTGACACCAGTATTGTTCGGTGGATTGATTGCTGGCTTGGTGTTGACTTGCTGCTGAGGCTGGTAGTTCTGGCGAAATGTTGGAGTCTTGTACTGCTGATGTTGATAGGTGGGTCTGGCCGGAGCTGACTGTCATGGGCGTGGCTTCGGGTTACTCGGTCCTCCACTACCCATTAGCTTGCGCTTACGGGTGTCCTCCATAGCACGATGCTAATCCTCCAACATAAGGGCCTTATTAACCAGATCGCTAAAGGTCTGGCATTCAAAAACAACCAGCTGATACTGGAGTGACTGATGTAGTCCTTCCATAAAGCATTCCACTTTGGCGGCGTCGGTGTTGACATCTTCCGGTGCATATCTTGAGAGCAGGTTAAACTTCTGCAAATACTCCTTGACGCATCCACTACCTTGCCTTAAGGCTCGGAATTCACGCTTCTTCATGGTCATCATTCCGGGAGGAATGTGAGCAGCACGAAATCCATCTTTGAACATACCCAAGTGATGACTTGTCCTCCTCGCATGATCTGAAATCCATCCCACCAAGCTTTGGTTGTGCCTCCGAGACAGTGAGAAGCATAGAGGAATTTCTCACGATCATCAGTGCATTTGACCAGCGCGAGGAGGTCTTCGATGGTACGGATCCAGTCATCGGCATCCAATGGTTCAGTCATCTCCGTGAATATAGGTGGCGTAGTTATATGAACTCAGAGAGAGTAGAGCGACCATTTCCATTCACGTTCTGCGGCGGGTTGTTCACCAAGGCTTGAGCCAGCTGCTGAATATCGACATTATTGGCTTGGCGTTCCTCTTGAAGAGCTTGAAGGAACTGAGACATAGTCAAGCTTTCAGGAGGAGGCAGTGGCGGTGGAACATCGTCTGGCTGCTCGTGGTGATCTCCAGCTTGAGCTTCCCCTCTGGTTCCCTGCTACTGACCTAAAGAAGCAGAGGCAGGGTTGCTAAAGGTGTTGTTGCGAGTTGCATTCACCAATCTGTCAGGGGAGTAGACAGGTCAATTTGCTGAATCGGCCGAAATCATAAGGGATGATGCTCTAGTAAAGAGGGGGGCTGGTGCTGTGCTAGTGTGAAATTTTTAAGCCAAAGGTTTTACGCATTAGATTTAAACAAGCGATGTAGTCGCTCACAATCTTCCTAAAGTAGAATGCGACTTGCATCCAACATGCTTACACAACACTCATGATTCACTGAAACGATACATGAACTTCTACGCACGGGGAGTAACTCCTAATTTCCTATGTTGATAATACTAAGCGGCAGACTGCGGGGTCTCATAGGCGGGTTCTGCGGGATCTTCGTTTTCATCTTCATCTTCATCAGTGCTTCCCTTCTTTGAAGGAGTAGGAGAAGGATGCGGTCCATCGCGGCGTCTCTTGGTTGGCGAGGTAGCGAAGAGTTCGATGTACTCTTCCGCGGTAAGGCGACAACTCTGAAGAGGAGTGGCCTGAAGCGATGGTATACCTCCTCGGAAAGCGATTCCAGGTGGTCCTTCGGGTGCTCCTTCCTTCTTCACCTTGCGGATCTTGATCTTCTCCATGCAATGTAGATCCTTGACTTGGTGCAGCTGTTGGCGAATCCTTGTCGACTCTTTGATCAAAAGGAGCATCAAAGTGTCGGAGGAGAGATTGAAGTAGGTCTGAAACCTCAGTGGCGTCCCGTCATCAGAAGATGGGTTGAGTGTCCAACTCCCGTCTATCCCATCCTTAACGAAGGGTAGGCGACGAGTAGCTGGCTCGTCAGCCATCTCGGGAAGCATGTTGCGGACTCGCACGAGCGCCTCTCGTGCTGCTATCTCCACTGCCAACATCAGATCCTCCATCTATGGTCCTTCAAAAAATCAGCTAGCTGGGGAGTCATTAGCCTTTACCATCACCTCCATGTGATATTCCTTGGTGTCGGCGTTGACCCAGTGCTCGTGGTAAAGGAAGATGGGCGTGCAGCGTACTTGGCACTTCTCAAGGCTATCACTCAAAAGTAGAGGAAAGCCCATCTCCAGAAGCGTCTCAGCTACGGCTGACATCTACAAGATGTAGAGGAGAGGGATAGAAAGTTTTTTGTGGGTGTAGAATCTCTGGTTATGCTCTATGTGCACTAATCGTCTCGGCTATCGTCCATGCTACCTAAGGCTTCCTATAGTCAGGATGGCTCTACTACCAGCTCTGTGGGGACCCCGACTTACAAGTAGAGATCGCCAAATGAACGTGTTGAGTGATCCCAGAGATCAATGCTCACCGAACACACATATACTGAATAATAAGAGTCTTACATCCAAGTACCGAATTATTACATCACATGACCGAACAGTCAAGTTCACAAGGTTGGGCCTAAGGAAAAATTATATTAATACCACTAATAGCGCAAATCATAGGGTCTAAGAGGTGCCCATGCCATCAAGCCTACACCGACAGGCATTCTGATTCGGAAGCGTCCTAGTTCGCAGGGGCGTCTCCGAAGACGTACTCTTCTCCAAACTCTGGTCCTTCCATGTCTGGTCAATATAATAACCAGTGGCAAGCCAATGAGTACTTTTGAATGTACTCGCAAACAACCCATGATATGAACAATGAAAGTGAACGATAACAATAACATGCATCTTTCGTGGATGTCTCTTGGTGGTAAATAAACGTGATCACAGGTATGCATCATAACTTAAGAACTACTTTTGAAGAACAGGTTACAGATATCAATATATTTGTCGAGGGCTGAACCATCTGGGTTCCCCTATATGCTAAGTTACCGAACTTGGTCGTATCCTTACTTTCATGATAACTCCTTTTTATCACAACTCACGCACACTTGGTTTATGCGGAAACCACTTGACGTAGTTTAAGCAGGATTACCCAATTGTCCTTGACAGTGTACACGGCTATTCGAATAGTTTTACACTCTACATAGGTAGTACGCTGGACCAACGTGATCCGGAAAACTTCCGTGTCATCCACGACTCGCGGTATATAATATACCCGAGGTAAGTACCCGATCAATGCCTTTCCCCTGACGATACTAGACAAAAAGGTCCACTCGTTTGGTACCCAGCCCACATGTTGTACATCTTACAAGCACCAACTGTGGACAGTATCAACCATGCGGGGATCAACGGTGTGCGTGGAACTCATAAAAATGGCATAGTCGCCCTACCTGGCACGACCCCATCACGAGGGTGACCACACATCACTCCCGCCACTAGTAATGTGGCTCTTTGCTAGCACCACCAGAGTAATCAACACAACCCCGTCCCATAAGGGGTAACGTGGTCGTACATGTAAGGTTGGGACGGTTGACACATCATAAATCTATTCCCATTTACAAAACCATACTCACACAAATACCCGGTGCACCACTTCACCAAAAGTGGCCACCTAACTCATCATCACCCTCGGGCATTAGTGGCACTCGACTGGGTCTCCATAAATCTTTGATTTATACCAACAACATACTCATGCTACTGTTACTCTAGCTTTACTTGTCAACGTGATAAAAGCATGACCCTCATAGGTGCTAGGATCAAGCTTAATGCATGTGCTCCGGAGGAGCCATCGGTAACATAACAACAATGATTTACCGGCACTTATGATCATATGCAACGGAAATATTTGTTACACTAGCATGCAATATAACATATGCTTAGTCATGGTCAAAGGGTTGCTTGCCTTGGTTAGCTAGGTATTCGGGGTCTTCAAGGTCTTCCGCTCCGATTCTCATATCACACGGATTTTCTATCGTCGTCAAAAGAATAAATAAGAAATAGCTCACTCAAAAACAGATCACAAAGTCATTTTTTAAAATGTTCTTTATTAATGATAAATCCAAGTTGTTATTTTTAAAAATATTTGCCTCTGATCCCAATGAAGGAACATTTTTAACATCTACTAAACAGAAGCAAAACTATTCCAATTTAATCCTTTTTATTATGGTAAAACAGAATAGTTGCTGAAAAATTCAACCAATGGTCTTATTAAATACTAAACATTTTTAGAAGAATATCAGTGGAAAAATAATATTTTTACACTGGTTAAATATTTTTGTAAAAATCTTTGAAAATCAGATTTTAAAAAAATGGGCTAAGTCCCTGGCCTGGCTTGGACTTGAACTAGGCCGACCCAAAGGCCAGCCGACAGCCTGCCCTGGCGCGCGCGCCATCAAGTTTGAACCTGACGTGCGGGGCCCTGCGGTCAGCGGCTGCAGGCAGCGAGGGAGAGGGGGTTGGGCCACCGACAGGTGGGGCACACGTGTCGGGGTCGTCTCCTACCTCTGGCCACAGAGGAGGAGGAGCTCGCCGGCGAGGCTGCCAACGTTCTCAAGCCCCAACGAAGGCAGAAATGGGTTCGGCTCATCGCCGCCTACCTGCTGGTGGTCGGAACAATGACAGAGAGGCACGGGTTCACCGGCGATGAGGAGGCCGTGGCGGAGGAGCTTCGGGAGGTGGTCGAGGTGGTTGCTAGGTGCACGAATAAGCTTGGAAAAGATGGGGGAAAGCTTCCTGAGGTCGAGGGGAGTGTTTTGGGTGAGGTCGAGGAACGCAGGAGCCGTCGTGTAGTCAGAGATCTACCAGAGCTCCAAGGCGGAGGGGCCTCAGTCGATCTCTAGCTCTGGGGCTCTGCTGGCTTGCTGGGGTGGCTAGGGAGGTGCTAGTGGTTCTAGCAAAGCTGTCTGAGGGGTGCTGGAGTGAGGGGGAGGGCTATAAGTAGGCCCGTAATGGTGAGCCGATTAGGGAGCACGGGTGACTCACCGTGGTGCCCATGGGGGTGCAGAGACGAGTTGGGATCAAAATCACGGTCTCAGGACGTGGTTTTGTACTGCTAGAACCATCTAGAACAGAGGGATAGAGAGGGGAGTCGAGCATCAATGGCCGCGCAACCTTGGCCGGTTCTGGTGCGCGTGGGCACGCGTCGCACATGCTGTAGCGCGGGATAGGAGGGGTCCTCATGGTCGCTCGATGCAGAGGGGTTGTCGAGGAAGGGGTTGGACACCTCGGGGGAGGTTGGAATTGGCCGAGGGCGTCGCCCCACCTCAGTGGCTTCCTGTAGCACGCCCAGAGCATAGTTTTGGCATGCCACAGCATGCTGGTGCGCTCTGCTGTGCTTTGGACGTGTCTAGCATGTCCTGGAACTGGCTGGGAGTGAGGCTAGCCATTGAAGTCCCATGGGAGCTTCGGCTTGTCAAGGGAGAGAAGAAAAACAGGTGATGTCAGCTTTGACCTGAAGCTTAGATTGGGGTTTTTGGCATTTCTACTTTGAACCACAGAGAGGCTAGTTGACTAGGGCTGGGCATTGATACTGGCCACCTAATCGAAGAGTTTGGAGCAAAGGGGTTGGGTTTAGCTGTGGCTAAGAGGGCTTTTACCCATCTGTCAGAAGGTGAGCGACAGTGGTCTGAGGGGGTTGCACCCCACCACTGGTGCTGCAACTTAACAGGTTTGGGTTTGGTGCTAAAACATGGGGTTTCACCAAGTTTGAGCTCCATTAGACAAGTTTAGCTTTGTAAACTTGAAAACTTCACCTCTTGACCAGATTTGTTCCTTCCAAAGAGAGTGTGGCAAACTAAGTCCCACAAATCCCGTTTTTGGTGTGGAACCCTCATTTGAGGTATTAGGCACTCTTGCAAAGTTTCATCATCGTTGGACAAACTTTGCTATGTAGAGCTGCCCCAACTTCCATCTCAATAGAAGGGGTTTTATAGTTATTTGGGGTCCTTAATCACCTTGGATGAAAGTGAAACTTTATGTGGGCACCAAATATGGCTTAGGAATACTACTGGAATTTTCTCAAAAGGTCAAAACAGACAGAAATATTTTTCAGGGTTTTACTCAAATAATTATAATATAAATAGGGGTTTAAAATCTTATGTATGGAAAATATATGTCCTTCTGATCATCTCCAAATTTAGTCAGATTTTTCTAAAGCAGAAAAGTATTTTTTCCATGTAGGAATACCATTTCTGGCCTTAGAAATGGACATGCAATTAAATTAGGAAATTTATTCACGAAATAATTATTTGTGGTTTTGGAGCACTAAAATAAAGCTAAAATCGGATCACCAACTTTGGGTAAGAACACTCCTTGTCATCATGGGCATGTAGTGCAACTCAAAGTAGGGTTTTTAACTTAATCACAAACCAGAAATGGGGTTTTGGAAACAACTCAATATTGTGAAATGGGGTTTTTATCATCACATGATCAAACACACAAGCATACAATGACAATCATGGCACTCACATCATTAGTTTTGAAAAAGCTTTAACAAGCTCAGATTTTTGCATTACAAACAAAGTGGTAGTAAAAACAGGGTGTGACAGTTGACCAAATTTAATGGGAACATTATTAAAAGAAAAATTTCCGGCGAACATTGTTGAAGGAACATTGTTCCATTAATAATGTTTTGTGAATAAGGTCAATTTAGTAATGTTCCCTAAATATAATGTCCGCTCGTTAATGTTCCCCAAATTTTTTAGTGGAACATTATTTGATGAACAATGTTTCATACAAGAACATTTAAATGTTTGGGGATCAATATTAGAATTAATATTAACTACGAACATTGCGTGGGAAATCATTAATGTTAGATTATTAAACAAACATGTAGGAAACATGATTTTTAGGGAACATTATTTTCTCAATAAATATTATTGCGGGAACATTATTTGGGGAACAAAATTTTAGGGATGTTAGTTGAACGAATTTAATGTAACATTTTTAAGGAACATTATTAGAAATTATGTTCCACGAAAAATGTTTCATTTAATAATGTTACCCGAGAAATGTTTCATTTAATAATATTCCATGGGAATTGTTCATTTAATAATGTTCCAATCGTTTACATGATTCAAAAGTATGTTTTCTATATAAGTGCTTTTGGCATTTAAAAACAAGTACATGCATTTTAAGATAGTTTTCATAATGCACAAGAAAATCCTTTAAAATGAAATTTTGTTCCTTGCGTAATGTTAGAAACTATATTTCGCTCAATAATGTTCCCTAGAAATAGGGTCCTAGAGAGACAAGACAACACGTACATGAACAGAAATATGAAGTACAAAAAAAATGTTCTTCGCACAAACAACTTGAAAAAATATAGTACCGGTGACACAATTTATAAGGTAAAAACATTTAAGAACAATACGAGGGGATGAAAAAACACTTGGAATAGTGCTCGTCATAATCACGTAGACTAGTTAGAACACAAAATATTTTCAGGAAGTGTATTCCACACTTGGTAAAAAGTGACACGATTTTTTTCAAAACAAAAGAAGTGAGACTTAAAAGTATTTCTGGTGCGCATTCAATGCAATGGTGAAAAACTCATTCATTTTAGGAGCTTGAGGTTTTCTTTCTGCACATTTCTAATGGCGCTTCTTCCTCTTCTTGGTTGATACATCTTCTTGAAGACCCTAAAACTCTTCTTCGTGGATGTTAGACTTCGCTAGCTTGTAAGCAACAATCTGCCTGAATAGAGGGATAATTTCCTAATACAAATGAAATTGTGAACAACATATTAAACATAATAAGGAAACAATAAAATAGGAAAGAAAAATATATAACAAGGGGGAAAACACACATCATCAAACTCCTTCATCTTCTTCCCATCCGAGATGTCCATGTACATGATAGCATCCAAAGCACAATTGTGGCTGTACAAAAATACAAATCTTTTCAGTAAAATAAGTTGATGTTTAAAATAAGGCAAGTGAGTAAAATAGTTACAAACAACAATGAACGAAGTATACTGATGTTGTTTTACTCACCGGTTCTTTTGCTGGGGATAGTTCTCAAGTGAAATTCTCTCAAAATTCTCAATATTCTTGTATGTCCATCCTGCAAACTTGAAAAGCATGCTCATGTTGATGTTGTGTTGTAAGAACAAAAACTAGGGATCAACAAGCATAGTACTATCTTAGAAATAACGAACAGTCAAATTATTTTGAAAACTATACACATACAAAAAGTGACACGGAAGGTAATAGAAGAAACATTTTACAGTGAAAAAAGAAAAGAAATAAGAAGAATCCGAACCATGTTTGATGTTAACTTATTGACTTTATTTGAGGAACAGAACTCCTTGAGTCGAAGAAATTAACAGTTCAAAGAGATTGTCGATGCACAACAAAGTCCAATGGAATGAATCAACTACGGGGAAATAAAGCTGGATGGCAAGTAAACAAGAAAAATCAGAACATTATCGGGGCGATGGAAAAAATGTGAGTTCTTGCAATATGAGTGTACCTGATTATCTCTATGAAGTTTTTCTTGAGATTCGTGAATCTGAAAATTGTTGATCAAGTAATTCACGATGTTTCCGTGAATGAGAAGCATGATTGCAATGGTATTGTTATAAATTCTATTAATATCAATTGTGCTAATGATATTCAAACCCACAAGCTTGGGATGCTATATTTGATGATTTTTCCATGACCACTACTTATTGCAATGATCATGATTGGGGTGATAATGCTTCTTATGATCTTGATAATTTATTTAATACTCTTGATGATAATGATATTGAAAGTGGGTTTGGAAGAGTTTCAACTTTAGGCATTATTGATCCCACTATTTTGGGGAGTGTTCAATCTTACGAATTTTTTATGGAAGTGGGTTTGGAGAGGTCATGACTTTAGTTAATGTTAATCCCACTACCTTGGAAGATTGTCAGACTTTTATGCATGTGGATCATAAAAATAACGCTTTATGTGATAGTTATATTGTTGAACTTATTCATGATGTTGCTGAAAATTACTATGAGAGAGGAACCTATGCTTTTACATATTGCAATATTATCAAGTTTCCTCTCTATGTGTTGGAAATTTTGAAGTCATACTTGTTTTGCCTTCCTATGCTAATTGATTGTTGTTCCCATAATTTGTTTGCTCACAAAATCCCTATGCATATGAAGTGGGTTAGACTTAAATATGATTTCCATGTGATTCATGATGCTCTCTTTATATTTCAATTCTTTACCTTTATGCGAGAATCATTAAAATCATCATGCCTAGCTATGGGCATAAAACGATAACGCTTGTTGGGAGGCAACCCAATTTTATTTTATGCTTTTGTTTCTGATTGCAGCACACATTATTACTTCTGTAATAATTGTGTTTTCTTATTTTAATTAGTGTTTGAGCCAAGTAAGACCTTTGGGATGGTCTACGGTGTTTGCAAGTTGATTTTGCTAAAACAGAAACTTTCGCTCTTCACTCCAGAAATTTTGTAAATTCACTGGAACGTGCTTTTGATCTGAAAGTTTTACACAAGTTTGGTATAAAAATTTCCTTGATCTTCCTAATGTTTTAGAAGTTTTGAAATATGAAGATGGTAATATGAGAGTCATGCTAGTAAGTAATTGTGAATTGGAAAAAATACTTGTGTTAAAATTTGTGATTCCCATAGCATGCACGTATGGTGAACCGTTATGTGATGAAGTCGGAGCATGATTTGTTTAATGATTGTCAACCTTTGTGTGGAGGTCGGGATCGTGCGATGGTTAACTCCTACCAACCCTTCCCGTAGGAGCATGCTTCTAATACTTTGCTTCGTTAACAAATAGGCTTTTGCAATAAGTACGTGAGTTCTTTATGACTAATGTTGAGTTCATGAATTATACATACTCTCACCCTTCCACCTTTGCTAGCCTCTCTAGTATCACGCAACTTTCGCCGGTACATTAAACCCACTTCCTCAAAATAGCCACCATATACTTTCCTGAAAACAACCACCATACCTACCTATTATGGCATTTTCATAGCCATTCCGAGATATATTGCCATGCAACACCACCGTCCCGCTTTTTATATGACACGCACCATCACTTCCATATTGCTTATAGAGTCATATTTTGTTCTAGATATCGAGTTGTAATCTTTGAGTTGTAATTAAATAAAAGTGTGATGATTTGCATTATTAGAGCATTGTCCCGTGTGAGAAAAGGATGATGGAAGCTATGATTCCCTCACAAGTTGGTATGAGTCTCCGAACTTTACAAAAAATAAAAGAGGCCAGCGAAGCCCATAAAAAATAAAAGAGGCCAAAGATGTCCACCAAAAAATGAGAGAAAGAGAGACGGGACAATGCTACTATCTTTTTACACACTTGTGCTTGAAACTAGCACCATGTTCTTCATAGAGAGTCTCCTATTTTGTCACTTTCATATAACTGGTGGAATTTCATCTTTTGCACAACCACTTAGTTTTCTTTTTGAGCTTCCATACACTTATAGCTCTAGTGCATTTGTTGCATGGTAATCCGTACTCACTCACATCGATATATATTGATGGGCATCTCCATGGCCCGTTGATATGCCTAGTTGATGTGAGACTATCTTCTCCTCTTTATTTTTGCAACCTCCACCATATTCTATTTCACCTATAGTGCTATATCCATGGCTCACGCTCATGTACTGCGTGAGAGTTGAAAAGGTTTGAGAACATAAAAAGTGTGAAACAATTGCTAGATTTTCATCGGGGTTGTGCATGATTTAGATACTTTGTGTAATGAAGATGGAGCATAGCCAGACCGTATGATTTTGTAGGGATAACTTTCTAAGACCGTGTTATTTCGAAAGGAACAGTTGCCTTGTTAGTATGCTTGAAGTATTATAGTTTTTATGTCAATGTTAGACTTCTGTTTTGAATCTGTGGATCTGAATATTTCTACCATAATAAAGAATATTACATGTATAAATATGTTAGGTAGCATTCCACATCAAAAATTATGTTTTTATCATTTACCTACTCGAGGACGAGCAACAATTAAGCTTGAGGATGCTTGATACGTCTCCAACGTATCTATAATTTTTTATAGTTCCTTGCTATTATATTATGTGTTTTGGATGTTTTATATGCATTAATATGCTATTTTATATTATTTTTGGGACTAACCTATTAACCTAGAGCCTAGTGCCTGTTTCTGTTTTTTCCATGTTTTTTAGTCTTGCAGATAAGGAATATTAAACGGAGTACAAACGGAATATAATCTTTGGAGTGATTTTTCTTCAACCAGAAGTAACCTGCTAGGCTTGGAGAAGGGGGAGGAGACCTGTCGGGAGAAGACAAGCCTGTAGGGAGCGCCCTAGGGGGGCGCCTCCTGGTTTGTGGGCCCCCTACAGGCCTCCTAACCCTAATCTTCGTCCTATAAATTCCCAAATATTCCCCCAATACCAGAACGAGACCAAAAATATACTTTTCCGCCACCGGGAGCCTCTGTTCCCGTGAGATCCAATATGGGATCCTTTTCCGGTAATCTTCTAGAGGGGGAATCGATCATGGAGGGCATCTACATCAATGCTATTGCCCCTCCGAAGATGCATGAGTAGTTCACCATAGACCTACGGGTCCATAGGTAGTAGCTAGATGGCTTCTTCTCTAGCTTTATTCTTCAATACCATGTTCTTCATGATCTTCATGGAGATCTATCCGATGTAATACTCTTTTACAATGTGTTTCTCGAGATCAGATGAATTGTGGATTTATGTTCAGATTATCTATGAATATTATTTGAATCTTCTCTAAATTCTTATATGCATGATTTCATATCTTAACTAGTGTCTTCGAGTTATTGGTTTGGTTTGGCCAATTAGATTGGTAATTCTTGTAATGGGAGAAGTGCTTAGTTTCGGGTTCAATCTTGTGGTGTCCTCACCCAGTGACAAATAGGGGCAGCGAGGCACATATTGCATTGTTGCCATCGATGATAAAAAGATGGGGTTTTCATCATATTGCTTGAGTTTATCCCTCTACATCATGTCATCTTACCTAATGCGCTACTTTGTTCTTCTTTAACCTAATACTCTAGATGCAGGAAGGAGTCGGTCGATGTGTGGAGTAATAGTAGTAGATGCATAATCGTTTCGGTCTACTTGACACGGATGTGATTCCTATATGCATAATCATTGTCTTGGATATCTTCATAATTACTCGCTTTTCTATCAATTTCTCAACACGTAATTTGTTCACCCACCGTATTATTCTCCTTCATGAGAGAAGCCTCTAGTGAAACCTATGGCCCCGCGTCTATTTTCCATATTATACTTTCAGATCTATAAACCAAAAATACCAAAAATATATTGTGTCATTTATTTACTTTTGTTTTACTTTTAGTTCTAGCAATCTTTTATATCTATCTCTATCAGATCTCATCCTTGCAAATAATTGTGAAGGGATTGACAACCCCTTTTTAGCGTTGGGTGCAAGTGTTTCATTGTTTGTGTAGGTGCTAAGATTGGGGCCTTGCTTGTTCCTCCTACTGGATTGATACCTTGGTTCTCAACAAACTGAAGGACATACATATCTACTTTGCTGCATCACCCTTTCCTCTTCAAGGGAAAACCTACGCAAGATCAAGAAGTAGCAGTAGGCGATCTCCTTGCCCATACAAACTTACTGGTTCAACTCCACAACAAAAAGTAGGAGGCTCCCAAGCGACACCTAACCAATCTAGGAGGCACCACCCTCCAAAGGGTAATAGATGCGGTAGAACGATGAAGTCCGTGCTCTTGGTCTTGACAAGATAGTCTCATCAACGCTCAATCACTCTCTCATAGATTCGGCATGGGTAGGAGAAATTGATTTTGTGGAAAGCAACTTGGGGAGGCTAGAGATCAAGTTTCAAATGGTTGGACTGGAATCTATTGATCACAACACATGAGTAGCTGTCTCTCTCTCAGAAAAATGGATCTAGCAAGTGTAAGTGTGTGTGTGAGTGCTTGCTCTGCAAATCAGAGGAGGTGGAGGGGTATATATAGGCATCCCCCAAAATCCAACCGTTACAACATTATTTCCCAACTCGTTGACACCGAAATGAATCTCGGTGGTACCGAGTTGCACTAAATGTGGCAACTTTTGAATTCTCGGTGAGACCGATATATGAATTGTGGTCGTACCGATAAGATGACCTAGACTAGTTTCCAAATCTTGGTGAGACCGATTCCAATCTTGAAAATTCCGATTCTTGGAATTTTCTCAACATAAAGTTGGTCACATGATTTCGGTGGTACCGTGAGATTAGGGTTTGGCAAAGGATGTGTCACTGGAAAATCGATAGGGTCGAGTGGGAAAAGTTGGTGGCACAGATTTTGCTGTTTTGGCATGGGACAAAGATATTTGTGGGAGAATGAGCGAATACCTTTGGTGGCTATCTCTAAGTACTTGAGAAACCAATTCATCATAATACCTCACCCCCTTTTAATAATATTGGCTTTTCTATGGACTCAAAAGTTATTTCTCACAAATGTAAAATGTAGAGTCATATTGCTTGAAGCTTGAGCTAATCCTATTCCTTTCCTTACATTAAGGGGCTTCTCCTCACAATCCTTTGGCCAATGCTCTCTATGGACTATACCTGAAATAAACTAGGTAAAAGAGTTAGTCCAGGAGACAATGTATGTTGTCATGAATCATCAAAACCACCAAGGGAGCATATGTGCTTTCAATTTCCCCTTTTTGGAAATTGATGACAATATACAATCAAACTTCAAAAAATGATAGTCATAATAATATGACAGCTTTGAAAGATATATGACTAATACAGGCTCCCCCTAAATGTGTGCAATCTCTTTCTACAGGATAGTTGCTTTGGACTGCATGGGCACACACATGGTAGAAGGACAATACAAGTCATATAAATCTTGGCTATTGAAATGTCTCCGTCGTATCTACTTTTCCAAACTCTTTTGCCCTTGTTTTGTTCTCTAATTTCCATGATTTGAATGGAACTAACCCGGACTAACGTTGTTTTCAGCAGAATTGTCATGGTGTTGTTTTTGCGCAGAAATAAAAGTTCTTGGAATGACCTGGAAATTTACGGAGAATTTTTGTGGAATATATAAAAAATACTGGCGCAAGAATCAACGGAGGAAGTGGAGCATGGAGCCCACAAGCCCACCAGGCACGGCCCCCCTGGCCGCGCCTGGCAGGCTTGTGGGGCCCAAGTTGCTCCACTGCTTCCAATATGAGGTCTATTTAGTCCCTTTCGTCCGGAAAAAAATCAAGGAGAAGAGTTCATCGCATTTTACGATATGGAGGCGCCACCACCTCCAGTTCTTCCTCTGGACGGCAGATCTGGAGTCCGTTCTGGGCTCCAGAGAGGGGAGATCGTCGCCATCGTCATCACCAACCTTTCTTCATCGCCAATTCCATGATGCTCTTCATCGTGAGTAATCTCATCGTAGGCTTGCTGAACAGTGATGGGTTGGATGAGATCTATCATGTAATCGAGTTAGTTTTGACGGGGATTGATCCCAAGTATCCACTATGTTGTGAGATTGATGTTGCTACTACTTTGCCATGTTTAATGCTTGTCACTAGGTCCCGAGTGCCATGATCTCAGATCTGAACCTATTATGTTGTCGCCAATATATGTGTGTTCTTGATCCTATCTTGCAAGTTGTAGTCACCTACTATGTGTTATGACCCGGCAACCCCGGAGTGACAATAGCCGGAACCACTCCCAAAGATGACCATAGTATGAGGAGTTCATGTATTCACCAAGTGTTAATGCGTTGGTCCAGTTCTTTATTAAAAGGAAAACCTTAATATCCAGTAGTTTCCATTAGGACCCCGCTGCCACGGGAGGGATGGACAATAGATGTCATGCAAGTTCTTTTCCCTATGCACGTATGACTACATACGGAATACATGCCTACATTAGATTGACGAACTCGAGCTAGTTACATATCTCTCCGTGTTATAACGGTTGCATGATGAGTAGCATCTGGCATAATCATCCATCACCGATCCAATGCCTACGAGTTTTTCCTACTGGTCCTCGCTACTGTTACTTTGCCGCTACTGCTGGCACTGCTGCTACTGTTACTCTGTTGCTACTCATGTTACTTTGCTGCTACTGCTATCACTTTGCTGCTACTGGCTACTGTTGCTACTGCTGCTATCATACTACCTTGCTACTGATACTTTGCTGCACATACTAAATCTTTCAGGTGTGGTTGAATTGACAACTCAACTGCTAATACTTGAGAATATTCTTTGGCTTCCCCTTGAGTCGAATCAATAAATTTGGGTTGAATACTCTACCGTCGAAAACTATTGCGATCCCCTATACTTGTGGGTTATCAGCTATATGCATCAAATATATGTGAATGAAGAACTTCCATGTTCAAGACTCACTTTTGCAAACAATATGTGCAAGAGACAATAGATCATCGTGAACAAGGATATGATGCATATACTTACCTTGAGGTTCTTGAGCGTCTTAGCAGTAGGAGTACACTTGGGAAAACAAATGTTACATAACACAAGAGTACTCTATTGTAAATATGCAAGGAGCTTCCAAAGTACCAAGATTTGGAGAACATATCAGAAATGTGAGTTGATGATAAATATGTCTCCAAGAGAATTTAGAACTTTCTCCCTTAAGAATGACTATGTAAGACTTTCCTCTCCCCCTGAATCATAACATGTATATATTGGGGGTAGGTATGGTGAGACAAATTTAGACCATTGATAGAAATAAAACAATTATATATATCCCCCCCCTTAATGGTATTTCTCCCCGTGAGTGTGTGAGGTTTGATATATCTCCCCCTTTGGCAGATCTCCCCGTAGGTATGTATCTCCCCCTATGACTGAAGCTTATTGGAAGATTTGATATATCTCCCCCTTTGGCATTAATTTCCAAAAATGTGAGAGGGTGAGGGATCATTAAGAGAAAGGAATCATTGATTCTTCTCTCTTTGATGAGAGTTCCTTGAATTTGACTTTTCTCCCCCTTTAGAATTTTTTAAGAGTTCCTTGAACTATCTCCCCCCATGTTAGGGATCCTGGATGTTTCTCCCTCTTATATTGTGGGATCATTGAGGATTTCTCCCCCTCTAAAATTTTGGGAAGCAAGATTATATCCTCCTTTGGCAAAAATGGAAATGTTCAATAAGAGCTTAGGATGTAATAAAACTTCGGATCATTGAAATTCCTCCCCCCTTAGGCAAAAGTCCAGAAATATAACAAAATCATAGGCAATGATAAGTTTCGGAGCCACCGAGGCATTAAGGTTCGGTAGAACCGAGAATGATACTAGGCCTTTGTAAAAAATTGGTTAAACCGAGTTTTCCAGATCGGTGGGACCGAGTTGCAATGAAAATCAACTTCTTAACTCAATATAGACAGAAAATATCGACAGACTTTGAAAAACAAAATATCCAAAGATTTAAAGAAGAAATAAGAGAAAACAGTTTTTGTGTTTTTTGAAATATACATTCATATATATATATAAGAGTTGAATGGTTCCAAGAAAGCTTGCAATGAAAATGTCAACCATACACGAATCTCCATCTATATGTTGGGCGGTGACTAGGTCACCTATATTAGAGTATATTGAGTTGAGGAGTCAAGCAAGAATGCTTGATCATAGGTCATACTCATTGTTAAGCACAAAATGGGATACCATTTTAGATGCAGCCTTTTAATGCATTCATATCACTTGAGTTGCTTTACCTCATGACTTGATGTAAAGCTTTATTAAGGATATGAGTACATACCTTCGAATGATGTTGATGACGTGGCATGTAGGTGAACTTGTCGTGGATGCTCAAAGTTGATGATTATCATCTTCTGTTGGGAACTATCCTTGTCGCTTTGGTTCACTTTTTACATACATTGGTTAGTCATGCAAGGAAGAACATAATATATCCAAATGACATGAGTGACAGTATAAATGAAAGAGTTGTCAAGGATATGATTTTATTGTCTTCTCCCTTCATCTGTGAAGAAGGAATTGTTGATACTTGGCCATGGCAAGATTGCTTTTGATGTGAGTTGATGGCAATCTTGTGAAGCGTAGATCTTCCAAGTACCTACAAAAGTTCATATGCAATACAAGGGAGCATAGCTTTCCAAGATATAAGATAGTATCATATCAATAGCATCATGGAATAATCAAGTAAGTTCATGCCCTTACATGCATCCGAGTGAGTCTAGCTCAAGTTTGAAGCATCAATGATGTTCAACTCACTCCTCAAATGACAAAATACTTTCTCATCAAGTGGTTTGGTAAATATATAAGCTAGTTGTTTGTCGGTACGAACATGCTTGAGATCTATATCTCCTTTACTAACATAATCACGAATGAAATGATGTCGCACTTGTATATGTTTTGTTCGAGAATGTGGCATGGGATTATAGGAAATTTTAATTGAACTTTAATTGTCACACAACAATGGAACATGTCTCACATGAATGCCATAATCCTTAAGAGTTTGTGTCATCCATAGTAATTGCACACAACATTATCCCGCGGCAATGTATTCTGCTTCGGCGGTAGATAAAAATACCGAGTTTTGTTTCTTGGATGACCAAGACATAAGAGATCTCCCAAGAAATTGACATGTACCCGAGGTGGACCTTGTCTCCGACATAGTCCGAGTCGGAATGGCCAACAAGATTAAAAGAAGATTGTCACACCCTATTTTCACTATGTCGGGACCCCGATCCTGAATCATAAGAACCCAGCCTGTAACACATCACATCACTTTGCGGCCTCACGCACGGTAAACTCCACGGCTGCCACCTTACCTTGGCCGGGACCGTTTGCGTCTTTTGGCTCACGTATGTGAATATGTTGCTAGCGTTCAAACGACAAAGAACCCGGGTCGACATGACTAGTTATAAACCCAAGCGGTACATCCGTACAGGGACAGGCATACATAACCCAGCAAGGCAGGTGTCGGTCATCAGCATGTGTAGACGAGTCGTAGCAAGCTACAAGGACTCCATTACACCGCGTGACATTTCCCCGAGGGGACATACACAGCAGCAGAGAAGGATACATGCCGGTCAATCAATGTGTTCCGAGCAGTAGCAAGCTACCAAGGCCCGATGGAATCACAAAGAGGCATTTCCCTGTAAAGAGTACTACTAAAGGCAAACAACTAGGTGTCGAATCCCACACATATAATGCATTTCAAACATACACACATTATGCACGACATGTGTAGATACGACATGGCATCACAACATAACTCTATGACCCAAGCATTTTTTAAAGACTCATAAGAGTCATCATAGTATGATATTACAAACAGGGGTCTCGAGACCCGCCACTCAAGTCATACAAACAACAAGCGGAAGCAATTCATGTCTGGGTACAGACATCTACTAAAAGTGGATGGAAGAACCTGAAAAGCTACTACGACCCTACCAAAGGAGCCAGACCTCTGTCTGGGATTCCCAAGCTATTCCGGTCAACATCAAACACGCCGCGTAGAACCTTTTAATGAGTCTAAGTCTTCTCTGCAAAACATAAATCAGGCAATCGTGAGTACAAAGGTACTCAGCAAGTCTTACATCAGAACTATCTACATGTGCATCATGTTTCAATGAAAGGATTGTGGGGTTTGATTGCAGCAAGCCAGCTTTGACTCTTGGCTAACCTGTACTATGACTACAAGTTCTTTCCTTGAGGTGGGATAGCGCACACGAGTCCACATATTCACCAATGCAATACACCACTATGGATCCACTCTCGTCTCCCTACGAGAAGGCCTTCCATAGCACTCACACTTATCTTGCATGTTTTAGAGTATCCATTTAAATTGTCTATGTACCACGTAATGTTTCCAAGTAGTCCATAACCGAGGACGCGGCTATTCGAACAGATTAAATCACCCTGCAGGGGTATACTTCTTCACACATGCTCCCACCACTTAGCACCATATGCACGTCATGCATCTCGGCAACCTTCAAGCGGAAGCACTGGCGTGGGTGTCGGCCACGACCGTTAACCACACAAGACCCTAGTCCAGGTTTGTCGCCTATTTGAGACTGAACCCGCAAGGAAGTCCGGCCGAGGTTTCCTCTACGGCCCCAAACGATGCGCGCAGGGTTCCCAAGCCCACCATTCGGGTGCCACTTGGTACACCGTGCCACTGTGTATCTACCGTAGTGAAGCATACCCCGTCGGGAAGAGCTAAACACAGCCGCCAACACTTTTCCTACAAACACCAGAAACTAATTGCAACTCCTGGACAGAGATCTAGGCGATTAATAAGACGAGAGGGTCAATTAAGTATCCCAATGTGTGGTAGTATCTTCTCTTGGATAACACACATAGAACTCAGTTCTTAAGCACGGTCCCAATGAGACAACCCACCATGTACTCCTACATGGCCTCTCATCGCTACCTTTACCAAATCAGATTCACACCTTTACTCTCACACTGTAGAACATGATCACAACCATTCCTATTCATCATCCAGGTGGATCAGACCCGACACGACTCTAAGCATAGCAGGCATTGTAAACAAGCATGGATGAGTAAGCACAACAAGGCTCAAGCAGTTGCTACTCATGCTAAGTGGTTTCAACTATTTACTGTCACAAAATCAGGTCATGCAAAGGAAAGGGTTCAACTACCGGTAACATGTACAGTTGAATCGTGTTTGTCCTAATGCAGTAAAAGAGAGAAGGAGCGAGAGAGTGGGTTTATTTCAATATGGTCAAGGGGGTTTTGCTTGCCTGACACGTCTAAAGATAGCAATGAGTCTTCATCAATGTCAACGATCACATCGTCGGAAACATCGTTTAGCGAGGGGGAAACAACACCGACAAACAAGAAAGAACAACAATTACTTCACGGAAATGCAACACTATGATGCATGCTCAAGACATGAAATGAAAGGTGGCAGGGCTAATGTGGCTATCGTTTCCTAAGTTGAGGTTGGTTTGAATTAGGATTCAAACATCACTTCAAGCCGGTTATTGTTCCGGGTACCCTTTTAATTGATTCAACCTGATGCTCATAACAAATTGTTTCAACATGTATGGAGTTAGTTTTTTGAGGTGCTGATTTGCATTGACTAATGTTTGAGCATAGTAATTGAAGTGGAATTCAAATAAGTATCAATTTCCAACTCCAAACTATTTATTAAATTTACCCTATTCATCATTTTGCCTATTTGGTGTTGTTAACTTTTTCAAACATGCATGAAAATGCCATAATCAGATTCCTTGGATTTTTCTGATACTTTTTCATCTATAAATTATTTTCATTCGAGTTATATTTTAATTTCTATGATTTTTACAAGTCTTAGGCATTTTCTGGAATAATTTTATAATTGAAAATCAATTACTGCGTCAGCACTGCATCAGCATTGCGTCAGCAGTCAACTGCGCCTGGGCCAGGTCAAATCTGACCAGTGGGGTCCACTCGTCAGCGACCCAGGGGCTAACCCCGCGCTGACCAGCCCCTAATAGGGGTTTGACCAGGCGTGGGGCCCTCTGGCAGTGGCTCTGGGGCGGGGGGGGGGGGGGTTAGCTTGCTAACGACTGGCCACGTCGGCCCTCACCGGAGGATGGTGGCCGGCGACCAAGCCCGCGGCGGAGGGCTCGCCGGAGACGACCTAAACGGCGCTACACGGCACCAAATCGGGCGCGGTTGGGTTCTACAGGAAGCTGGCAGAGCGCCGCATCCGTTCCGACCAAGCCACAGGTCAGGAGGTGGCCGGAGCGAGGCCGGCGACGACCTCGGGCGGTGGCCGAAGTCGGCCACGGTGGGGATCGAGGCTACGGGGCACGGAAGAGCGAGTTGAAGATGGCTACGGCTTCCTGCGGGCGCGGAGAGCACGGGGAGGTGCTCGGCAGCGGCCCTAAGTGGCTCTAGCCACGACGGCGCCATGGCCAGCGGCAGGAGCTTCGGACTCCGGTGGCACGGGGTGCTAGGAGAGGGGAACGGTGATGAGGCGAGGGGGAAACGGATCCGGAGCTCACAGGGATTCGATTGGAGTAGACGACAAGCTCGGGGACACTTTGGTTGGCGCGAATCGACGAGGAAGGTCCGGCGGTCGGAGGTGGAGAAGATGGCGGCGAGGCGATGACAGGGGGCCTCCGGGCTTGATTCCTTCTTCCAGGGGACGAGGAGGAGCACGGCGGGGGTCTGGGGCATAGCAGTTGGGCTAGAGGGGGCTCGTGGCCACGGCTACGACGATCGGCGGCGACGGCCTCGCTGGAATCCATGGGGGAGGGAGAAGCAGAGAGATAGGGGAGAGACTGGAGAGGGGAGGATGAGCTCAGGGGTCTAGGTGGTGGCCGGAGACGGATATGGATGCATGGGCGGCCGCCAGGGCGAAGCAGGAGCTGGCTCGCCCGGCACCGTGCCTCATCTCGCCTCTGCCTTCTGGCAGAGGTAGAAGATGACTGGCAGAGGCTAGTGGGCTGGGCCATCTCTTTCCTGGGCCAGGTTAGTTTCTCTCTCTCCTTTTTTTTCTAATTTTGTTTTATTTTCTTTCTGGCATTTTAGGTTTAGGATTTGAATAAAACATTTAATCATTTTATGAAATCCTAGAATAGTATTATGTGAGAGTAGTAAAAATAATCAATGGCACAAAAATAGTTTCAACATTTTATAAAACTAGGAAGTATTTGAAATCAATTAATTAATTGATTTCAGTGGCTTTTGAGTTTAAAATAAAATGCGAAAAGTATTTTGAAAATATATATCACCCCTGATATTTTCTTTCCAACATTTATCAAAAATGATGGACTTTTATGAAAACCATTTTGGTTCATTGATTTGTCACCACTTTTGAATTGTTTTGCATATAGAGTTGCTAGGGTTTTGTTTGAATAAAGAATAGCTAGGATTTTTCTCTTGTTGAACCTATTTGGATGTTGTTTGGTGTTAGGGTTTGGTCATCCCCATTCGTAGATCATCCAAATTGAATTAAATTGATTTGAATGCATTCCTGAATGCTTCATGATGCAACTAACTACAAGATATAATCTAGGGTTGTGACACACTACCACTTTCTCTGTAATGCAAAAATCTGAGCTTGTTAAAACTTTTTAAGAACTAATGATGTGAGTGCCATGATTGACATTGTATGCTTGTGTGTTTGGTCATGTGATGATAAAAACCCATTTCACAATATTGAGTTGTTTCCAAAAACCCTTTTTTGATTTCTGATTAAGGTAAAACCCTACTTTGAGTTGCACTACATGCCCTTGATGGCAAGGAGTGTTCTTACCCAAAGTTGGTGATCTGATTTTAGCTTTATTTTAGTGCTCCAAAACCACAAAATAATTATTTTTAGAATTGTTTTCTTAATTTATTTACATGTCCATTTCTCAGGCCAAAATGGTATTCCTACATGGAAAAATACTTTTCTGCCTTAGAAAAATCTGATTAAATTTGGAGATGATCAGAAGGACATATATTTTCCATACATAAGATTTTAAACTTCTATTTATATTATAATTACTTGAGTATAACCCTGAAAACCATTTCTGTTTGTTTTGACCTTTTGAAATATTTCCAAAGGAAATATTCTCAATAACATCCTAGAAAATTCCAGTGGTATCCCTAAGCCTTATTTGGTGTCCACATAAAGTTTCACTTTGATCCAAGGTGATTAAGGACCCCAAATAACTGCAAAATCCCTTCTATCCAGAATGAAGTTAGAGCAACTCTACATAGCAAAGTTAGTCCAATGATGATGAAACTTTGCAGGAGTGCCTAATAACTCAAATGAGGGTTCCACACCAAAAATAGGATTCGTGGGACTTAGTTTGCCCACACTCTCTTTGGAAGGAACACATCTGGTCAAATGGTGAAGTTTTCAAGTTTACAAAGCTAAACTTGTCCAATGGAGCTCAAACTTGGTGAAACTCCATGTTTTAGCACCAAACCCAAACATGTTAAGTTGCAGCACCAGTGGTGGGGTGCAACCACCCCAAACCACTATCGAGCACCTTCTGACAGATGGGTAAAAGCCCCCTTAGCCATAGCTAAACCCAACCCCTTTGCTCCAAACTCTCATATTAGGTGGCCAGTATCAATGCCCAACCCCAATAAACTGGCCCCTCTCTGGTTCAAAGTAGAAATGCCAAAAAACCCAATCTAAGCTTCAGCTCAAAGCTGACAGCACCTGTTTCTCTTGTCTCCCTTGACCAGCCGAAGCTCCCACGGGACTACAACGGCTAGCCTCATCCCATCCAGTGCCCAGGACATGCTAGAAACGTCCAAAGCACCTCAAAGCGCACCAGCATGTCGTGGCATGCCAAAACTGCGCTCTGGGGGCGCTACACAAAGCCACTAAGGTGCGGGTGACGCCCTCGGACAGTTCCAGCCTCCCCCGAGGTGTCCAACCTCTTCCCCGACAACCCCTCTGCCTCAAGCGACCATCAGGGCCCCTCCTCCCCCGCGCTAGAGCTTGTGCGACGCGTGCCCGCGCGCACCATTACCGGCCAAAGTTGCACGGCCACTGATGCTCGACTCCCCTCTCTCTCTCCCTCTGTTGTAGATGGTTCTGGAAGTCCAAAACCACGTCCTGAGACCGTGGTTTCAACACCAGCTCCTCTCTACACCCCCATGCGCGCCACGGTGAGTCATCGGCGCTCCCGAATCGGCTCACCGTCGCGGGCCTATTTATACCCCTCCCCCTTGCTCCAGCTCCCCTCAGACAGCTTCGCCACGACCACTAGCACCTCCCTAGCCTCCCCCGGTGCTCGAGATCGACCGACGCCCCTCGACCTCGGAGCTCTGGTCGATCTCCGGCTACATGACGGCTCCTGCGCCCCTCGACTCACCAAAACACTCCCCTCGATCTCATGAAGCTTTCCCCCAACTTTGCCAAGCATTTCTGTGCCCCTATCTACCCTCTCGACCACCTCCTGAAACTCCTCCGCCGCGGCCTCCTCGTCGCCGAGGAATCTGAGCCTCTCCGTCATTGTTCCGACCATCAGTAGGTAGGCTACAACGAGTCGGTCCCATTTCTATCTTCGTTGGGGCCCGAGGACGTCGGCAACCTCGCCGACGTGCTCCTCCTCCTCTGTGGCCAGAGGTAGGAGACGACCCCGACAGGTGTGCCCCACCTGTTGGTCGCCAAGTCCCCTCTCCCTCGCTACCCGCAGCCACTGACCGCACGGCCCCGCACGTCATGTTCAAACCTAACGGCGCGCGCGCCTGGGGAGGCTACCGGCTGGCCTTTGGGCCGGCCCAGTTCCAGGCCAAGCCAGGCCAGGGACTTAACCCAATTTTCTTTTGTTTTAAAACTGGTTGTTCAAATATTTTTATAAAAATATTTAACCAGTGTAAAGATATAATTTTCCACTGATATTTTTCTAAAAATATGAAGTATTTAATAAGACCATTGGTTGAATTTTTTAGCAACTATTCTGTTTTACAATAATAAAAAGGGATTAAGTTGGAATAGTTTTGCTTCGGTTTAGTTGATTTATTGAAACCAGAGGCAAATATTTTTTTAAATAACAACTTAGATTTATCAGTAATAAAGAACATTTTTAAAATGACTTTCTGATCTGTTTTTGAGTGAACTATTTCTTATTTATTCTTTTGACAATGATAGAAATCCGTGTGATGAGGGAATCGGAGCGGAAGACCTCGAAGACCCCGAATACCTAGCTGACCAAGGCAAGCATCCCTTTGACCATGACTGAGCATATGTTATATTGCATGCTAGTTTAGCAAATATTTTCCGTTGCATATGATCATAAGTGCCGGTAAATCATTGATGTGATGTTACCGATGGCTCCTCCGAAGCACATGCATTGAGCTTGATCCTACCACCTATGAGGGTCATGCTAACATCATGTTGACAAGTAAAGTTAGATTAATAATAGCATGAGCATGTTGTTGGTATAAATCAAAGACTTATGAAAACTTCGTCGGGTGCCACTAATGCCCGAGGGTGATGATGAGTTAGGTGGCCACTCTTGGTGAAGTGGTGCATCGGGTATTTGTGTGAGTATGGTTTCGGAAATGGGAATAGATTTGTGATGTGTCGACCATCCCAACCTTGCATGTACGACCATGTTAACCCTTTATGGGACGGGGCTGTGTTGATTACTCTGGTTGGTGCTAGCCAAGAGCCACATTACTAGTGGCGGGAGTGATGTGTGGTCACTCTCGTGAAGGGGTCGTGCCAGGTAGGGCGACTATGCCATCTTTATGTGTTCCAGGCACACCGTTAGTCCCCGCATGGTTGATATTTTCCAGAGTCGGTGCTCGTAAGACGTACAGCATGTGGGTTGGGTACCAATCGAGTGGACCTCTTTGTCTAGTATCGTCAGGGGAAAGGCATTGATCGGGTACTTACCTCAGGTATGTTATATACCGCGAGTCGTGGATGACACGGAAGTTTCCTGGATCTCGTTGGTCCAGCGTACTACCTCTGAGAGTGCAAAACTATTTGAATACTCATGTCCACGGTCAAGGACAATTGGGTGGTGCTGCTTAAACTACGTCCAGTTGTTTCCGCAAAAACCAAGTGTGTGTGAGTTGTGATAAAAGGAGTTATTATGGAAGTAACGATATGACCAAGTTTGGTGACTTTGCATACAGGGTGAACCCGGATGGTTCAACCCTTAGCAGGTATTGATATATGTAACCTGTTCTTCAAAAGTAATTCTTTAACTTGATGCGTATTCACAATCATTTACTACCAAGGTGGATCCCACCAAAGATGCATGATATTGTTATCCTTCAGTTTCATTGTTCATATCATGAGCTGTTTGCGAGTACATTCAAAAGTACTCATTAGCTTGCCATTGGTTATTTTATTGACTAGACATGGAAGAACCGGAGTTTGGAGATGAGTACATCTTCGGAGACGCCCCTGCGAACTAGGACGCTTCCCAGTCAGAATGCCTGTCGGTGTAGGCTTGATGGCATGGGCACCCGCTTAGCCCGTATGATTTCCGCTATTAGTTGTATCCATATTATTTGGCCTTAGGCCCTATCTTGTGAACTGATTGTTCGGTCATGTGATGTAATAATTCAGTATTTGGATGTAAGATTCTTATTATTCAGTATATGTGTGTTCGGTGAGCATTGATCTCTGGGATCACTGAGCATGTTCATTCGGCGATCTCGACTCGTAAGTCGAGGTCCCCACAAAGATCCCTTGGGATACCATATGCCAAAGTTTGGTGTATCTATGAGGTATCTCACAATTCTTTTCACAGCCAATAGATGGCACTCCTTAGGTGCCTCTTGATGTCGAGCACATATGCAAACACTCAACATGATATCGGGACGGGAGGCACATAGATATAGCAATGAACCGATCATTGATCGATAAACCTTTGGAGCAACCGGTTTGTCGTCCTTAGTGAGGTCAATATGTCCATTAGTAGGCATGGAGGTTCTTGATATGTCTCCTACGTATCTATAATTTTTGCTTGTTCCATACTGTTATATTATCATTCTTGGATGTTTTACAATCATATTACTACAACTTTATATTATTTGTAGGGACTAACCTATTAATGGTTGCAAAATTGCACAAGTTCTTGTTTCACACTTTGATTTGTAGGAATTAATTAAAAATTGTCAAAAAACGCAAAAGGAGCCTTGTTGGAGGAAGACTCTTACTCTCCTCAAATGTGTCCACAAACAATTGTGAAAGATCGTCAGTTTGACCCCCGAAGACAGCGTCAAATGGAAAAACCTAAAACTAGGAAACCGTGGGGCATTTTATGGCAATGATTCTCGACTAGAAATTAGTCCAGAACGGAGTTCATATGCCATCTAGAGAACCGTTTTACTAAAAGAAAATATATCATTACGGGATCACGAGAATTGTTGACGTCATTGAGTCGAACTCTTAACATATCTCATATATTCGGCCAAGCCACGACTTTGGAGACTCATGAGGGCAGTGAGGATCCCCTAGAAAGGTTCTAGAGGTGCCTGAGAGCCATTGGATCAAAGGTCCATCCATCGGAGGGCCATAGAGCAACAAAGAGGCACATATAAGGAGAGAAAACCCCTAATTTTGGTACAACAACCAAGAGCCACGAATTTGCCTCTCCCTTGTTAGCCACCAAGAAGGGGAGAGGCTCCTCCATTGAAGAACCAAGGCCAAGGAAGAAAGAAGGGCAAGGGGTTGCCGCTCGTCGTCGGTGTCGTGGCCGCCATCGCCTCCATCTCTTCGGGGTTGCACCTCTCCATCAACAAATCTCTCTTTCTCACCATGATAATGTGTGAGTAATCCTCCTCGGGGCTGAGGGTATGTACTAGTAGCTATGTGTTGAATCTCTCCCTCTCGTATTCTTGATATGGCACGATCTTGATGTATCGCGAGCTTTATTAATATAGATGAAACATATGGAGTTTTCCCTCTCTATCTTCTTCTGATGAATTGAGATTTCCCATTGAAGTTTTCTTATCGGATTGAGTCTTTAAGGATTTGAGAACACTTGATGTATGTCTTGCAATATGATATCTGGGGTGACAATGGGATGTTCTACTGATCCACTTGATGTATGTTTTGGTGATCAACTTGCGGGTTTCGTGACCTTGGGAATCTAATCATAGGGGTTGGCACATGTTTTCGTCTTGACTTACCGATAGAAACTTTGGGGCACTCTTTGAAGTTCTTTGTGTTGGATTAAACATGATGAATCTGAAATTATGTGATTCATATCGTATAATCATGCCCATGGGTACTTGTGGCGACATTGGAGTATCTAGGTGACATTAGGGTTTTGGTTGATGTGTATCTTAAGGTGTTATTTTAGTACGGACTCTAGGGTTATTCGTCACATTTACAGGGATAGCTCATAAGATTGATTAGAAAAGATAACTTTGAGGTGGTTTCATACCCTACAATAATTTCTTCGTTTGTTCTCCACTATTTGCAACTTTGGAGTGAACTCTTTGTCGCACGTGAGGGATTTATATATGATTCAACTATGTTAGTATTGTTGAGAGAACTTGCACTAGTGAAAGTATGGACCCTAGGCCTTGTTTCCAAGCATTTATACAATGTTTTGCTCGCTGTTTACTATTTGTTACCTTGCTATTTTTATATTTTCATATTACAAACACCTATATCTACCATCTATATTACACTTGTATCATCATCTCTTCGCCGAACTAGTGCACCTATACAATTTACCATTGTATTGGGTGTGTTGGGGACACAAGAGACTCATTGTTATTTGATTGCATGGTTGTTTGAGAGATACCATCTTCATCATATGCCTCCCACGGATTGATAAACCTTAGGTCATCCAATTGAGGGGAACTCTCTATTGTCCTACAAAACTCTGTGCTTGGAGGCCCAACACGAGTCTACAAGAAGAAGGTTGTGTAGTAGACATCAAGCTCTTTTCTGGCGCCGTTGCCAGGGAGGTTAAGTAAGCGGCACTCACACCCCGTCAATGAATCTCTTTTCTGGCGCATGATACGTCTCAAACGTATCTATAATTTTTGATGGTTTCATGCTGTTATCTTGTCATCTTTGGATGTGTTATGTACCTTTTATATCTTTTTTGGGACTAACTTATTAATTCAGTGCCAAGTGCCAGTTCCTGTTTTTCTGTGTTTTTTGCTCTTTTTAGATCTGATTTTGGAACGGAGTCCAAATGGAATAAAATCCCAGAAATGATTTTTTCACGAACGAAAGAAGATCAGGGGGCTTGTGGGCCAAGCCAGGAGGGCTACAGGGAGCCCACAAGCCCCCACTCCGCCACCAGGGGGGCGGCGGTGGGCAGGCTTGTGGCCTCCCTGGCGCCCCCTTGACCTAGATCTTGCGCCTATATATTCCCTAAAAATCCGAAAAAAATCAAGGGAACCACAAAAATACTTTTCCGTCGCCGCAAGCTTCCGTTTCCGCGAGATCTCATCTGGAGACCCTTCCCGGTGCCCTGTCGGAGGGGACTTTGGAGTTGGAGGGCTTGTTCATCATCATCATCGCCCCTCCAATGACTCATGAGTACTTCACTTCAGACCTACGGGGCCGTAGTTAGTAGCTAGATGGCTTCTTCTCTCTCTTGGATCTTCAATACAAGTTCTCCATGATCTTCATGGAGATCTATCCGATGTAATCTTCTTTGACGGTGTGTTTGTCGAGATCCAATGAATTGTGGATTTGTGATCAGATTATCTATGATATATATTTGAGTCTTTGTTGATTTCTTATATGCATGATTTGATATCCTTGTAAGTCTCTCCGAGTCTTGGATTTTTTCTAGCCAACTAGATCTATGATTCTTGCAATGGGAGAAGTGCTTGGTTTTGGGTTCTTACCGTGTGGTGACCTTTCCCAGTGACAATAGGGGCAGCAAGGCACACATCGTGTAGTTGTCATCAAGGGTAACAAGGTGGGCTCTGTCGTAGATATGAGATTGTCCATCTACATCATGTCATCTTGCTTAAGGCATTACTCTGTTCTTTTGGACTTAATACACTAGATGCATGCTGGATAGCGGTCGACGTGTGGAGTAATAGTAGTAGATGCAGAAAGTATCAGTCTACTTGTTTTGGACGTGATGCCTATAGATATAATCATTTCCATAGATGACGTCACGACTTTGCACGGTTCTATCAATTGCTCGACAGTAATTTGTTCACCCACCGTCTACTTGCTTTCATGAGAGAAGCCACTAGTAAACACTACGGCCCCCGGGTCTATTCACATCTATCGTTTCCACTTCCGTTTTTACTTTGATTTGTTACTTTGCTGCTTTCAGTTCTCACTTGGCGAACAATCTATAAGGGATTGACAACCCCTTCATAGCGTTGGGAGCAAGCTTTTTGTGTTTGTGCAGGCACTTGTGATACTCCTTCACTGGATCGATACCTTGGTTCCCGAACCGAGGGAAATACTTACCACCGCTTTGCTACATCACCCTTTCTGCTTCGAGGGAACACCAACGCAAGGCTCCAAGGCCACGGGGGAAATCCTTTGCATATTTGCCTAGGAAGTCCCTTAAGGCGTAGCCGTAGCAGAAGGATTCCTGGTGCCGTTGCAGAGTAGTATCAAGCAGCACTCCTATTTCTGGCGCCGTTGGAAGGTCTTTTGTTGCAGTAGCAGAAGTATTTCTGGCGCCGTTGCCGGGGAGGAGAGATATATCCAATTAGGTCTCACAAACTCATCTCTTGCATTTACTTTTTTGCTAGTTGCCTCTCGTTTTCCTCTCCCCCACTTCACATTTGTTGTTTTCGTTTGCCTTTCTCCTTTGTTGTTTTCTTTTGACTTTTGCCTTTTGTCGTTTTCCTTTGCCGGATTTCTTGCTTGCTTGTGTGCTTGTTTGTTTGTTGAAGTCATCATGGATGAAAACACCAAACTTTGCGACTTCTCGAGTACCAATAATAATGATTTTATTAGTACTCCGATTGCTCCCGCCACTAGTGCGGAATCGTATGAAATCAACGCAGCTTTGCTGAATCTTGTTATGAAAGAGCAATTCTCTGGCCTTCCTAGTGAAGATGCCGCATCCCATCTCAATACCTTCATTGAGCTTTGTGATATGCAAAAGAAAAGAGATGTGGATAATGACGTGATTAAGTCGAAACTTTTTCCTTTCTCGTTGCGAGATCGCGCAAAAACTTGGTTTTCTTCTTTACCTAAAAATATTATCGATTCTTGGGATAAGTGCAAAGATGCTTACATATCCGAGTATTTTCCGCCAGCTAAGATCATCTCCTTACGTAACGATATCATGAATTTCAAGCAACTTGATCATGAACACGTTGCACAATCTTGGGAGAGGATGAAGCTTATGATTAGAAATTGTCCCGCTCATGGCTTGAGTTTGTGGATGATTATACAAATCTTTTACGCTGGCTTGAATTTCGTTTCTCGCAATATCTTGGACTCCGCCTCAGGTGGAACGTTCATGGAAATCATGTTAGGAGACGCTACAAAACTCCTAGACAATATCATGACCAACTACTCTCAGTGGCACACTGAAAGGTCACCTGCTAGCAAAAAGGTACATGTTATAGAAGAAATTAACTCGCTTAGTGCTAATATGGACGAGTTGATGAATTTGGTTGCTAGTAGAAACACTACTGTAGATCCTAATGACATGCCACTATCTTCCTTGACTGAGAGTAGCAACGCTAGTTTGGACGTGAATTTTGTTGGTAGGAACAATTTTGGCAACAACAATGCTTTTAGAGGAAACTATGTTCCTAGGCCTTTTCTTAGTAACTCCTCTAACAATTATGGAAATTCCTACAACAACACTTATGTAAATCACAACAAATTACCCTCTGATTTAGAGAGTAATATCAAAGAGTTCATCAACTCTCAAAAGATTTTCAATGCGTCCATAGAGGAAAAACTACTCAAAATAGACGATTTGGCTAAAAGCGTTGATAGGATGTCTTGTGATATTGATGCTTCGAAAGTTAGATGCGCTCCTCCCAAGGTCAACTTGGATGAAACTTTGAAAGCTATGCGTGTCTCCATGAATGAGAGCAAAGAAAGAACCGCCCAAATTCGCGCTAGGCATGAATGGTTTAAAAGGGTGCGTTCTAGTGATGCAAATCACGAAGATCTTAAAGTTCTTGGTGTGTCTCCTCTTGAATCTTTGTTTTCGCGTGTCAAACCTATTTATGGAGGGGCTGGATATGAATCCACTTTGGTTGAAAAATGCCCCAATGATTCGGAGTCCACCTATCTTGATGATGAAGGTGTGGAGAGTGGAGTAGAAGAAATCAAATTTTTGGGTAGTAATGAAAATCCCACTTTGGATTTCAAGGAATTAAATTATGATAATTGCTCCTTGTTTGAATGCATTTCTTTGATGCAAATCATTGCAAACTCTCCACATGCATATAGCCAAAGCAAAGCCTTTACCGCGCATATCGTAGATGCTATGATGAAATCTCTTCAAGAGAAGCTCGAACTAGAAGTCTCTATACCTAGAAACCTTCATGATGAGTGGGAACCTACTATCAAAATCAAGATTAAAACTATGAGTGCAATGTTATGTGTGATTTGGGTGCTAGTGTTTCCGTGATTCCGAAGTCTTTATGTGATATTCTTGGTTTTCATGAGATTGAAGAGTGTTCTCTTAATTTGCATCTTGCGGATTCTACTGTCAAGAAACCCATGGGAAAGATCGATGATGTTCTTATTGTTGCAAATAAGAACTATGTACCCGTGGGTTTCATTGTACTTGACATAGATTGCAATCCTTCATGTCCCATTATTCTTGGTAGACCTTTCCTAAGGACTATTGGTGCTATCATCGATATGAAGGAAGGGAATATTAGATTTCAATTTCCTTTGAAGAAGGGCATGGAGCACTTTCCTAGAAAGAAAATAAGATTGCCTTATGAATCTATGATGAGGGCTATTTATGGTTTGAGCACCAAAGATGACTATACGTGATTCCGTCACCTTTTGCCTAGCTAAGGGCGTTAAACAAAAGCGCTTGTTGGGAGGCAACCCAATGAATCTATCCTTTTTCTTTCTGTTTTGTGTCTTCCACACTTTCAGAATTTTGTTATGATTGTGTTTTTTGTGTTTCTTTGTGCGTTTGTGCCAAGCAAAACCGTTATGATTAGTCTTGGGGATGATCATTTGGTCATGCTGGAAAAGACAGAAACTTTCTGCTCAGGAAACGAATTTTCATTTGTTTTCTGTAAGAGCTTTTGAGTTGATTCTTTTTTCTGCTGATTACTACGCCAATGCTTCATACTGTTGTAATTTTTCAGAATTTGTGAAGTACTAGAAGTATACGAAATATACAGATTGCTACAGACTGGTCTGCTGTTAACAGATTCTGTTTTTGTTGTGTTGGTTGCTTATTTTGATGAAACTATGAATAGTATCGGGGGGTATTAGCCATGGAAGATTGAAAATACAGTAACCCAACATCAGCACAAGTAGAATTTAAGTTTGCTACAGTACCTAAGGAAGTGGTGGTTTTCTTTCTCATACTAATGTTATCACGAGTTTCTGTTTAAGTTTCGTGTTGTGAAGTTTTCAAGTTTTGGGTGAAGTTCTTATGGACAAAGAGATAAAGAGTGGCAAGAGCTCAAGCTTGGGGAATCCCGAGGCACCCCAAGAGATTCAAGGATGTCGTAAAAGCGTAAGCTTGGGGATGCCCCGGGAAGGCATCCCCTCTCTCGTCTTCAATCCATCGGTAACGTTACTTGGGGCTATATTTTTATTCACCACATGTTATGTGTTTTTGCTTGGAGCGTCTTGTATCGTAGGAGTCTTTTATTTTTTTTGTGTCACAATCATCCTTGCTGCACACCTAGAGAGAGAGACATGCACTCACCGTGATTTTGTCGAGCTTCACTTATATCTTTTGGTAGACAATTCAGCTCACATGTGCTTCACTTATATCTTTTGAGCTAGATACTTTTGCTCTATGTGCTTCACTTATATCTTTTAGAGCACAGAGGTGCGTGGCTTGGTAGTTGATCTATTCTTTGAAAGTAGTCTCAAAAGGGGTAGTTATCCAAAGGGATACGAAAACTTCCACCTTCATGTGCATTGAATAGTTAGAGAAGTTTGATTCATCTCAATTAGTTTTGAGTTGTGGTTATGGTAATATTGAAGTTATGCTAGTAAGGTGTTGTGGATCTAGAAATACTTGTGTTGAATTTAGTGATTCCCTTAGCATGCACGTATGGTGAACCGCTATGTGATGAAATCTGGGAATGATTAGTCTATTGATTGTCATCCTTTGCATGGCGGTCGGGATCGTGCGATGGTTTATACCTACCAACCCTTCCCCTAGGAGTATGCGTTGAATGCTTTGTTTGGATTACTAATAAAACTTTTGCAACAAGTATATGAGTTCTTCATGACTAATGTTGAGTCCATGGTTTAGATGCACTTTCACCTTCCACCATAACTATCTTCTTAGTGCCGTGCAACTTTCGCCGGTGCACAAAACCCACCATTAGCCTCCCTCAAAACAGCCACCATACCTACCTACAATGGCTTTTTCAAAGTTATTCCGAGATATATTTCCATGCAACTACCACCATGACATGTGCCATCACGTCTACATTGCCATTGCATGATCATAAGATAGATAGCATGATGTTTCCATTAATGTCTATGCCATGCTAGATCATTGTCACGGTACAGTACCGAAGGCATTCCATATAGAGCCATCGTTGCTCTAAGTTTTGAGTTGAAAGTGCGATGATCACCATTAATGGAGCATTGTCCCATGTGAGGAAATAAAATAGGCCAAAGATGCCCACCAAAATAAAAAAATAAAAAAGAGGCCAAAGAGCCCACCAAAAAAATGAGAGAAAAAGAGAGAAGGGACAATGCTACCACTTTTCCACACTTGTGCATATTAAGCACCATGATCTTCATGATTGAGAGTTTCTCATTTTGTCACCACCATATAGCTAGTGGGAAATTTTCATTATATAACTTGTCTTGTATATTCCAATGATAGGCTTCCTCAAAATTGCCTTAGGTCTTCGTGAGCAAGCAAGTTGGATGCACACCCACTAGTTTTCTTTAAGAGCTATCACATACTCTTAGCTCTAGTGCATCATGTGTATGGAAATCCCCACTCAGTCACATTGATATCTATTGATGAGCATCTCCACGGCTCATTGATATGCCTAGTTAATGTGACCGTCTTCTCCTATTTTGTCTTGCAACGTCCACCACACTGCACACCATATATAGTGCTAAAACCATGGCTCACGCTCATGTATTGCGTGAGATTTGAAAAGGTTTGAGAAAGTAAAGGTGTGAAACAATTACTTGGCCAATACCGGGGTTGTGCATGATTTAAATTCGTTGTGCAATGATGATAGAGCATAGCCAGACTATATGCTTTTGTAGGGATAACTTTCTTTTGGCCTTGTTATTTTGAAAGTTCATGATTACCTTGCTAGTTTTCTTGAATTATAACTGTTTCCACGTCAATAGCAAACTATTGTTTTGAATCTAATGGATCTGAACATTCACGTCACATAAGAGGAGTTACAAAGGGCATCTATGCTAGGTAGCATGAAAGCATCAAAAATTCATTCTTTATCACTTCCCTACTCGAGGACGAGCATGAGTTAAGCTTGGGGATGCTTGATACGTCTCAAACGTATCTATAATTTTTGATGGTTTCATGTTGTTATCTTGTCATATTTGGATGTTTTATGTACCTTTTATATCTTTTTTGGGACTAACTTATTAATTCATTGCCAAGTGCCACTTCCTGTTTTTCGGTGTTTTTGGCTCTTTTCAGATCTGATTTTGGAACAGAGTCCAAACGGAAAAAAATCCCGAAAATGATTTTTTCCCGGACGAAAGAAGATCAGGGGGCTTGTGGGCCAAGCCAGGAGGGCTACAGGGAGCCCACAAGCCCCCACGCCGCCACCAGGGTGGCGGCGGAGGGCAGGCTTGTGGCCTCCCTGGCGCCCCCCTGACCTAGATCTTGCGCCTATATATTCATTCCCTAAAAATCATAAAAAAATCAAGGGATCCACGAAAATACTTTTCCGCCGCCGCAAGCTTCCGTTTCCGCGAGATCTCATCTGGAGACCCTTCCCGGTGCCCTGCCGGAGGGGACTTTGGAGTTGGAGGGCTTCTTCATCATCATCATCACCCCTCCAATGACTCGTGAGTAGTTCACTTAAGACCTACGGATCCGTAGTTAGTAGCTAGATGGCTTCTTCTCTCTCTTGGATCTTCAATACAAAGTTCTCCATGATCTTCATGGAGATCTATCCGATGTAATCTTCTTTAGCGGTGTGTTCGTCGAGATCCGATGAATTGGGATTTGTGATCAGATTATCTATGATATATATTTGAGTCTTTGCTGATTTCTTATATGCATAATTTGATATCCTTGTAAGTCTCTCCGAGTCTTGGGTTTTTTCTGGCCAACTAGATCTATGATTCTTGCAATGGGAGAAGTGCTTGGTTTTGGGTTCTTACCGTGTGGTGACCTTTCCTAGTAACAGTAGGGGCAGCAAGGCACACATCGTGTAGTTGCCATCAAGGGTAACAAGGTGGGCTCTGTAGTAGATATGAGATTGTCCATCTACATCATGTCATCTTGCTTAAGGCGTTACTCTGTTCTTTTGGACTTAATACACTAGATGCATGCTGGATAGCGGTCGACGTGTGGAGTAATAGTAGTAGATGTAGAAAGTATTGGTCTACTTGTTTTGGACGTGATGCCTATAGATATAATCATTGCCATAGATTATGTCACGACTTTGCGCGGTTCTATCAATTGCTCGACAGTAATTTGTTCACCCACCGTCTACTTGCTTTCATGAGAGAAGCCACTAGTAAACACTACGGCCCCCGGGTCTATTCACATCTATCGTTTCCACTTTCGTTTTTTACTTTGCTTTGTTACTTTGCTGCTTTTAGTCCTCACTTGGCGAACAATCTATAAGGGATTGGCAACCCCTTCATAGCGTTGGGAGCAAGCTTTTTGTGTTTGTGCAGGCACTTGTGATACTCCTTCACTGGATCGATACCTTGGTTCTCAAACTGAGGGAAATACTTACCACCGCTATGCTACATCACCCTTTCCACTTCGAGGGAACACCAACGCAAGGCTCCAAGGCCACGGGGGAAATCCTTTGCATATTTGCCTAGGAAGTCCCTTAAGGCATAGCCGTAGCAGAAGGATTCCTGGTGCCGTTGCTGAGTAGTATCAAGCAACACTCCTATTTCTGGCGTCGTTGGAAGGTCTTTTGTTGCAGTAGCAGCGCCGTTGCCGAGGAGGTGAGTGCTTGAAGGTATATCTTTAGATCTTGCAATTAAATCTTTCAGTCTCTTGTTTTTCACTAGTTCGGTTTTATAAAAGAAAACTACAGAAAAATGAAATTGAGGTTGCCTCATATGCTTCATCTTTTCAATGTCTTTCTTGAAAATGCTGGAAAGGAAAATTGTGCTCAAGTGTTAGAAGAATACATTATTAAAATGTTTGGCACTAATTCTGTGTATGATGAGCATGATTGCAATGTTGTTAGTATAAATTCCTTGAATATCCATGATGCTAATGATATGCAAATCCACAAGCTTGGGGATGCTATGTTTGATGAAGATGATATTTTTTGTCCCCCAAGTTTTGATGAGAAAAACTATTATGATGATAGCATGCCTCCTATTTATAATAATTATTGTTATGACATGTATGCTATAAAGAATAGTGATAACCACGAAACTTGTCATCACGATCTTAATTTTCAATTGGAGTATTCTTCACATGATAATTATTTTGTTGAGTTTGCTCCCACTACTATTGATGTGAATAAATTTGCTTATGTGGTGAGTAGTAAAATTTCTATGCTTGTAGATCATGAAAAGAATGTTGTATGTGATAGTTATATTGTTGAATTCCTTCATGATGCTACTAAAAATTATTATGAGGGAGGAACATATGCTTGTACGAATTGCAATAATATCAAGTTTCCTCCCTATGTGTTCAAAGTTTTGAAGTTGTGCTTATTTTGCCTTCCTATGCTAGTTGATTCTTGCTCCCATAATTTCTTGCTCACAAAATCCCTATGCATAGGAAGTGGGTTAGACTTAAATGTGTTTGTCATGAGATTCATGATGCTCTTTTGAATGTTTCAATTATTATTCTTATATGAGCATAATTGTTATCATCATGCCTAGCTAAAAGGCATTAAATAAAAGCGCTTGTTGGGAGACAACCCAACACTTTTACTTTCTATTTTGATGTGTTCACATGATTAAGCTACTGTAGTAATCATGTTTTGTGTCTTTTATTTCAATAAAGTGCCAAGTAAAGCCCTTGGGATAGTGTAGATGATAGCTGACTTGATTCTGTGCAAAAACATGCTCTCAGTCCAAGAATTTTGTAAATTCACTGGAATGCGATTTTGATCTAATTTTCTTACAAATGACTCATATACAAATTTCCTGGATTTTCCTAATTTTTCAGAATTTTGAGGCACATGGAAGTATGGTTACACTAGAGATTTTCACAGATGGTTCTGTTTTTGACAGATTCTGTTTTGCATTCATAGTTTGCTTGTGTTTAGTGTTACCATAGCTTATATTCAGTGATATAAATATGGGAATAGTATAATACAGTAGGCATCATGTGGGAACAATTATGAATCTTGTCTTGACAGTACCTAAGTGAATGACCATTATTTATTATACTAACCCATCTCACGAAGTTCCGTTAAGTTTTGTGTGATTGAAGTTTTCAAGTTTTGGGTGAGACACCGATATGAGGAGAATAAGGGGAGACAAGAACCTAAGCTTGGGGATGCCCGAGGCACACCCAAGGTAATATCCAAGGAATACCCGAGAGCCTAAGATTGGGGATGCCCCGGAAGGCATCCCCTCTTTCGTCCTCAACATTATCGGTATATCTTACTTGGAGCTATATTTTTATTCGTCACATAATATGAGTTTTTCTTGGAGCATAATTTTATTTTGTTGTTCTCTATTAGGTGTTATTTATAATCTTGTTTTTCTGTAAAAAGTTCCAATAATTGCATTAGGATGCTTGCATTGCATAATTTGATTGTTGTTGTGTAAAAACAGAAACTGGTGTTGTAGTGTTTGAATTTTCATATTTTACTGGAATATGAAAAGATTCCGAAATTTTTACAAAGTGTTGTCATATAAATTTTATAGCATTAACTAAGTTTTAATAATTGATTGAGTTACTGAAGTACACTATTTTCATAAAGTTCTACATACTGTTCTGTTTGGACAGATTGCTGTCATAGTTTTGTTATCTACTTATCCTATAGTTTCCATAGCCTATATTGATAGATATAAATTGTGGAAATGATAGTAAACAGTAGATGATGTTTGCAATTATTATGCAACTTGTCTTGGTAGTACATAAAGAGTTGATTATTATTATGTGTACTAACCTATCTCACGAGTTCTTTTCGAGTTTTGTGTGGATGAAGTTTTTGCGAATAGGTGAAACCACGATATGGGAGGATTGAACGAGATACAAAAGCTCAGGTTTGGGGATTCCCAAGGCATCCTAAGTAAATATTTCAAGAAGTCTCAAGCATCTAAGCTTGGGGATGCTACGCATCCCACCTCTCTTCGTCAACTATCGGTTAGCCTATGTTGAGCCTAATGTTTTATTCATTCACATGGTGCGTCCTAGTCTTGGAGTGGTATTTTTATTTTGCTTGTTGTTTAAATAAAATACTCAGATCTGAAAATATTTTTTTGAGGGAGAGATAGTCCTCACATAGCTCGTTAATTGTTTGACTACTCATTGATCTTCACTTATATCTTTTGTGAGTAGCTTGTAATTTCCTCTAATGCTTCACTTATACCTTTTTGAGGGATGAAATCTTTATGCTCTTGTGCTTCCTTTAAATTGGTTTGGTCATGTAGAAAGGGCAATAGAAATATATGAAACTAGTCCCAAAGTAATAGATATCCAAGAGGGATATAATAAAAACTTTCATGAAGATCATGGGACAAATTAAACTTGATTCTTTGTAATAGTTTTGAAACATGATGATAGTAATGTGTGAGTCATGTTAGTGAGTAATTATGCTTTAAGTAGGAATATTGGTGTTAAGGTTCGTGATTCCCTATGCATGCACGAAAGTCAATAGTTATGCAATGAAGTTACATCCTACTGTGGTGCATTATTCAGTGTTAGTTATGTCTCAGTGCTCACTTATGTGAAATTTTTTTCTTGGTTTGATTGCTTCCCAATCTATTTGCTAGCCTTCATTTGTACTAAGTAGAAATACTACTTGTGCATCCAAAATACTTAAACCAAGTTTTGCCTAATGAGTCCACCATACCTACCTATATGCGGTGTTTCCATGTCGTTCCAAGAAAATTTGTATGTGCCATCTCTAAATTTTCAAAATATTTTTTCTCTTTTGTGTGCCTGTACAGCTCATGAAACGGTGGGGAGTATCCAATATTTTTCCATGCTAGGTGGGTTATTCTCACGATATGTGTTGATTCACTATCATTCACGAGAAAGTGGCTGTTATTCGGGATGCCCATCTCCATGCTCAAAAATCAAATCAAATATAATTAAACAAAACTCCCCTAGGAATGTTGTTGGTAATGGACGGTACCCGTGGATTCGGCTCGCCGTGGAGTGTGATTGATTGGTGGAGGGGGAGTAAAAACTTTACCATTCTGTTTGGGAACCACATATGATGTATCTAGCATGGAAAATATTGTGAGCTACTTTATCATTTTCGTTGACAGGAAAAGCATGCTACTCAAAATAATTTTTCTATCTCAATTTAAACCTTGAGATCTGGCACCTCTACAAATCCCTACTTCCCTCTGCGAAGGGCCTATCTATTTACTTTATGCAATTTTTATTTTTGCTTTGAGTCTCCATCTTCTCTTATAAGAACCAACTAGAGAACACTATGATCGTACTTGATCATTGAGCATAGCTAATATTTGAGTGTGTTTTATGAATGGATCAATGATTGAGCATGATGGGCTAGGGATAACTTTCTTTAGTGTTGATATTTTGAAAGACATGGTTGCTTGGTAACATGCATGAGTATTGAAGTCATTATGATAAAACTAGACTGTTGCTTTCAATCACTTACAAGTCCAAATGTCCATGCTATACAAAGAAGAAAAGAATTTGATGAACATGTTATGCAGCATTCCACATAAAAAATCTGTTTTTTTATCATTTACCTACTCGAGGACGAGCAGGAATTAAGCTTGGGGATACAACCTATCTATAATTTTTGCTTATTCCATGTTGTTATATTATCATTCTTGGATGTTTTACAATCATTTTACTACAACTTTATATTATTTTTTGGAACCACCTACTAATGGTTGCAAAATTGCACAAGTTCTTTTTTCACACTTTGATTTGTAGAAATTAATTATAAATTGTCAAAAAAAACACAAAAGGAGCCTTGTTGGAGAAGGACTCTCACTCTCCTAAAATTTGTCCACAAATAGTCATTAGAGATCGTCAGTTTGACCCCCGAAGACGGCGTCGAATAGAAAACCCTAAAACTAGGAGAGTGTGGGGAATTTTATCAAAATGAATTTGGACTACAAATTCGTCCAAAACAGAGCTAGTATGCGTTTTGGAGACCCGTTTTACTGAAGGAAAATATCTGATTACGGGATCGCGAGAATTGTTGACGTGATTGAGTTCAACTCTTAACATATCTCATATATTCGGCCAAGCCACGACTTTGGAGACTCATTGGATCAAAGGTCCATCCATCGGAGGTCCATAGAGCACCAAAAAGGCACATATAAGGACACAAAATCCTAATTTTGGTAGAGCCACCAAGAGCCACGAATTTGCCTCTCCCTTGGCAGCCGCCAAGAAGGGGAGAGGGTCCTCCATTGCAGCACCAAGACCAAGGAAGAAGGAGGGGCAAGGGGCCACCGGCCGTCGTCGGTGTCGTGGACGCCATCTCCTCCATCTCTTCGGAGCTGCACCTCTTCATCAACAAATCTCTCTTTCTCACCATGATAATGTGCGAGTAATCATCCTCAGAGCTGAGGGTATATACTAGTAGCTATGTGTTCAATCTCTCTCTGTCTCATGTTCTTTAGATGGCATGATTTGATGTATCGCGATCTTTATTAATATAGATGAAACATATGGAGTTTTCCCTCTCTATCTTCTTGTGATGAATTTAGTTTTCCCTTTAAAGTTTACTTATCGGATTGAGTCTTGAAGGATTTGAGAACACTTGATGTATGCCTTGCGATGGGATATGTGGGGTGACAACGGGATGTTCTATTTATCCACTTGATGTATGTTTTGGTGATTAACTTGTGGGTTCCGTGACCTTGGGAATCTATGCATAGGGGTTGGCACATGTTTCCGTCTTGACTTTTCGGTAGAGACATTGGGGCATTCTTTGAAGTTCTTTGTGTTGGATTGAACATGAAGAATCTGAAATTATGTGATGCATATCGTATAATCATGCCCATGGGTACTTGTGGTGACATTGGAGTATCTAGGTGACATTAGGGTTTTGGTTGATGTGTATCTTAAGGTGTTATTTAGTACGAACTCTAGGGTTGTTCGTGACACTTATAGGGATAGCTTATAAGATTGATCAGAAAAGATAACTTTGAGGTGGTTTCGTGCCCTACAATAATTTCTTCGTTTGTTCTCTGCTATTTGTGACTTTGGAGTGAACTCTTTGTCGCACGTGAGGGATTTATATATGATTCAACTATGTTAGTATTGTTGAGAGAACTTGCACTAGTGAAAGTATGGACCCTAGGCCTTGTTTCAAAGCATTTATACTACGTTTGGCTCACCGTTTACTATTTGTAACCTTGTTGTTTTATATTTTCAGATTACAAAAACCTATATCTACCATCCATATTACACTTGTGTCACCATCTCTTCGCCGAACTAGTGCACCTATACAACTTACCATTGTATTGGGTGTGTTGGGGACACTGGAGACTCTTTGTTATTTGATTGCAGGGTTGCTTGAGAGAGACCATCTTCATCCTACGCCTCCCATGAATTGATAAACCATAGGTCATCCACTTGCGGGAAACTTGCTATTGTCCTAAAAAACTCTATGCTTGGAGGCCCAACATGAGTCTACAAGAAGAAGGTTGTGTAGTAGACATCAGTTCTCATACCTTTGCACTCTTTCTTGTTGAACTTCTTGATTAAGTCCTTGGTGTACTTGGTTTGAGAGATAAACATACCTTCTCTCGATTGTTTGATTTGCAAACCAAGGAAGAATTTTAGCTCACACATCATAGACATCTCATACTTCTTGACATCAACCTTCCAAATTTCTCACCAAAGTGTGGGTTAGTAGAACCAAATATAATAACATCCACATATATTTGGCACCCAAATAGTTCTCCATTAACTCTGTTAGTGAATAAGGTTGTATCATTTTTTACCAATCTCAAAATCTTTTTCAATGAGAAACTTCGTTAGGCATTTGTACTAAGCTCTAGGGGCTTGTTTAAAACCATATAAAGCTTTATGAAGTTTGTAAACATGATTAGGTTTCAGGAGGTTCACATAGGCGGGAGGTTGTTTGACATAAACCTCCTCCTCAATTTCACCTTTTAGAAAAGCACTTTTGATATCCATTTGGTAAAGAGTAATGGCATGGTGATTGGCATAAGCGAGAAGAATATATATGGCTTCAAGTCTAGCAACTAGGGCATAAATCTCATCATAGTCCATACCTTCGACTTGTGTGTATCCTTGGGATACGAGATGCGCCTTGTTGCCTACAACTTGTCCATCTTCATCTTACTTGTTCTAAAACTCCCATTTTGTATCGATGATGTTGTGCTCGTCCTTGGGCTTTTCAAGAAGTGTTCACACTTTATTTCTCTCAAAGTTGTGTATCTCTTCGTGCTTGGACTTCACCCAATCTGGGTCTTGAAGGGATTCTTCAACCTTCATAGGCTCGATGCTAGAGATAAATGAGTAATGCTCACAAAAGTTTGCTAAACGAGATTTAGAGCGAGTGTTTCTCCCAGTTTGAATGTCATCGAAGATTTGATTCAGCGGATGATCCTTGCCCACTCTTGCTCAAACTTGTGACAACTTCTTCTTGTTGTATGGTGGAGCTTCCTCATCATCGTATTCTTGTTCGTTGTCTTTGATGGTGTCATCTCCTTGAGGTGGTGGTGAGTAAGTTTGAGGTGGATCATCATGATGTACTTCTTCCTCTTTTTCATCATGTTGTGTACCACTTGTGGATGCCTCCATGTCGTTTTGTGGTTCGCCTTGATGCTAAATAGGAGATTCCACTCGGGTTGATGAAGTACTTTCCTTCACCTCCATGGGACAAATCTTGCTAATAGGTAGATCTTGGATGGCTTCTGAAGGTTCCTTATCTCCTACATCATTTTACAATTGTTTGACTTGCGAATCGTTAGATTCATCGAACTTCACATCTACCATCTCTTCAACTTTTAGAGTGAAGCTGTTGTAGTCACAGTAAGTGTGAGAGTTTGATCCGTAATCAAGTAGGAAACCTTCATGAGATTTAGGAGAAAACTTAGAGCAACGATGCTTATCAAGAATGTAGCACTTAGAGCCGAATACTCGAAAGTATCCAACTTGGGGTTTGTTACCGGTGAGTATATCATATGTCGTTTTACCGAGAAGCTTGTGCAAGTAGAGTCGGTTTATGGCATGACAAGTTGTTTCCACGGCTTCTCCCCGAAAGTGTCTTGGCGTCTTATAGTCGTCAAGCATCATTCTGGCCATCTCTATGAGAGCTCGGTTCTTCCTCTCAACAACTCTAATTTATTGAGGTGTGTATGTCACTAAGAACTCATGTGATATACCTTCTTCATCAAGAAAAGCATCGGCATTTGTGTTCTTGAACTACGTTCTGTTGTCGCTCTGAACTTTCTTGTCTTCACTTGAAATTTATTTTCGTCTTTTCCAGCGAAGTTCTTGAAGATCTGTTGTACCTGCAACTTATCATCAAGAAAGAATATCCACGTAAATCTGGAAAAATCATCAACAATGACTAAACCATAAGAATTTCCACCGGGTCTCTTGTAAGCATTGGGACCAAAGAGATCCATGTGAAGCAGCTCGAGTGGCCTTCTTGTAGTCATGATGTTCTTCACGGGATGACTTCCACCGACTTTCTTTCCTGGTTGACATGCACTACAAAGTCTATCTTTGTCAAAGATAACATCTTTAACACCAATAATATGATCACCTTTCATAAGCCTATCAAGGTTACGCATACCAACATGTCCTATCCTTCTACGCCATAACCAACCTTTAGAAGATTTTGCAATAAGACATGTACGGTGTTTGGATTTTTTGGTGAAATCGACAATGTATAGATCACCTTTGTGAAAACCAGTAAAGACCATGTTATGATTGTCGCTACGAAACACTTGGCAGTCCACTTTCTTAAATAACACTTTGAAACCAAAGTCTGCTAGTCTAGATACGAAAAGAAGATTGTAGCCATGGGATTCAACAAGCGTGACATTTTGAATGGATCTATCATGAGATATGGCCACCTTACCAAGACCAAGTACCTTAGCCTTGTAGTTGTCTCCAAAAGTCAAGTACCTTCGAGGTCCATGGTTTGGTGTGATCTCATGGAACATGTCTTTATCTCCCGTCATCTGATCGGTGCATCCACTGACAAGTATCCACCCTAATACTAAGGTTCCTCATGGTCTTCTCATACTCGATGTCAAACTCCTCATCTTCATCGTAGTAGTCATGCTCCACATTGTCACCGTCAGACGGAATATCCTCGTCACAAGAATCAAGAATTTCATCACAATTTAGACTATTACAATGTTCATGTTTATGCATGGGAATGGCTTCAACAATGACATTGTTAATGCTAATGACATCTCCTTTAGCATGTATGAGGTCACGAAGCTCAAATAAACATTTATCAAAAGTAGGATCATTTGGCTTCATTTTGTGAAAGGCAATGCATTTATGGAAAATGATATCAAGATTTTTCAGGGAATGGTTCCGATATCTTTTCTCTAATCTTTTCACAAAGTATGAGCACACCCAGAATTCTTCATTTGATTAAGCACATTTCTTGTGAGTCATCTAATGATTAGGTTTACTAGCAAAAAAACCCGTGCGTTGCAACGGAAGAGAAAATAACACACGCTTTGAACGCAATATATTTTCATATGGCATCACATTTGTGTTGCCGACGATGACCTCAGTGCTCACACAACGAAAACGCGTTTGAATGTACAATCACTCGGAATAAGATGAGAAATATGTTGTTTATCCCACGAGATTTTCCAAAGGTGTGCATGTGTGGTTAACGATGTTTTCTTTCCTCTCAATTTAGTTTTAGTTTAATGGATATTTATTGTAATTCGTATGGTCGCCGGAAAGAAAGAAAAAAAAGGACCATGCACTACAGATTAAGTTTGCACCAAAAATAATATTTAAGAAGTATTCAACAGCTAAAAATAACATCCTATTTAGATTTTACACATTTTTTCAATCAAATTTCATATATAACATGTTAAAATCGGAGTTACGGTTTATAAGATATGGATAATTTTGTTTTAGATAAAATATGGATTGATTAACTGAAAAGTGAGGGTTTTTTTGTTAAAACAAAAAAACGTTTCGGCTGACTTAAATAGGGACGACGGGTTGATTACCTGAAACATCAGGGAGTTTTCTGGAAAATGCAAAAAACGGTTCGGCTATGACTACAAGATGGACCGCGGGTTGATTATCTAAAACTATGAGGGCTTTTGTGCAAAATGACAGAAAATGGTTCGTTCTGACTTAAAATTGGACTGGGGGTTAATTACCTGAAACTGTGTGGGTTTTTCTGCAAAATGACCGACGACGGACGACAGAAGCGTTGCGTGCTTTATTATTAGGGGAGATAGTTTCAAGATAGCCTAGCATATCAAGTTCTTCATCATGAGAAGGATGTAACGGATCAACGGGAGGCGCATAGGGATATTCAACATACTTGTGCAAATGCAATTCATCAAATATATCAAGCATTCATCTTTCGATTGTCTATAATACTCCCCATCAAGAATAGGCACTCTACAACTAATATTCCCCAAACTAGGCACATCCATCTTCCTGCAATGGTGATTAAAGCAAGGCTATGGAGACCAAAGCTTTGATAACAATTGTTGGATCGATAGAATGGGTGTCTAGAGGGGGGTGAATGGACTACTTGCATAAATTAAAATCCTAACCTTTTCCTAATTTTAATGGTTGGAGACTATAGGATCGAAAGTATGTCAAGAGGGGGGTGATTAGACTACTTGATAAGTTAATTTTTTTCCTTTTCCCAATTTTACTTGAGAGGCAGCTACGAGAGCTATAACAAGTCAAGTACACCCTACACATGCAGTTCTAATAGTATAGCAGCGAAAAGTAAACATGGAAGTGTAAAGTAGAGGGGTAAGGTAGGGAGATCAGACGCATGAGGTTGACACAGCGATTTTTGGCATGGTTCCGATAGGTGGCGCTATATTACGTCCATGTTAGTGGAGACTTCAACCCACGGAGGGTAACGGCTGTGAGAGTCCACGAAGGGCTCCACCCATGGAGAGTCCACAAAGAAGCGGCCTTGTCTATCCCACCACGGCTTACATCCACGGAGAACTAGGCTTACTCACGGTAGATCTTCACGAAGTAGGCGATCTCCTTGCCATTACAAACATCTTGGTTCAACTCCACAACATGAAGTAGGAGGCTCCCAAGCAACACCTAACCAATCTAGGAGGCTCCACCCTCCAAAACGTAATAGATGGGGTAGATCAATGAACTCCTTGCTCTTGTGCTTCTAAAGATAGTCTCCTCCACACAAATCACTCTCTCATAGAATGTGAATGGGTAGGAGAGGTTGATTTGGTGGAAAGCAGTTTGGGGAGGCTAGAGATCAAGTTTCAAATGATTTGATTGGAATATCTTGGTCTCAACACATGAGTAGGTGGTTCTCTCTCAGAAAATGGATCCGGAAATGAAGTGTGTGTTCTGAGTGCTTCTCCCATGAATGAGAGGTGGGTGAAGGGGTGTATATAGGTAGCAGCAAAAATCCAATTGTTACACACAAAAGTGCAAACTCGGTGACACCAAAGTGGACAACTCGGTGGTACCGACTAGTACTAAAGGTGTGAACATTTGAATCTCGATGATACCGATATATAGAACTCGGTGGCACGGAAAAGGTGACTAACGGTCAGATGACCAAACTCGGCGGCACCGATACTCAAACTCAGAAATTTCGATTTTGTGTATCTTGGTAACAGAATGTTGGTCACACTGAACTCGGTAGCACCGATGCAGTTTCGGTTGCACCCATTTGTTGGAAATGGCTAGGGTTATGTGTGAGGTTCAAACTTGGTGGGCCCAATGTGGAAATGTTGGTGACACCGAATTTGTGAATGTGGAACTTGACAGGGTGGATATGTGGGAAAAATGACTCAGTGTTTTGGTGGCTGAGTTTGAGCATTTGAGCAATCAGTTCATTTTACTACCTCACCCCCTTTTAATAGTATTGGCTTTCCTATGGACTCAAAAGTGATTTCTCACAAATATAAAATGAAGAGTCTTCTAGATTGAAGCTTGAGCCAATATTATTAGTTTCTTGCATCATCTCCACATAAACCTTAATCCATAGCATCTTTTGAACTTTTTGAGATATACTTGGAAAACACATTAGTCCAATGATGCATATGTTGTGATCAATTATCAAGACCACCCTAGGGAGAAATTGTGCTTTCAATCACCCCCTTTTTGGTAATTGATGACAACATATAGATCAAAGCTTCGACAAAAGATATAATCAATGATTAGCATCAACACTTTGAGAAGTATGTGAAAAGCAAGAGCTCCCCTTAAATTTGTGCATTATTTAAAATTTTCGTTTGAATGCAAATGCACAATCGATTAGGATCATGGTTTATTCTTTCATGTCACATACATCTTGGTGGTGCGTAAAATTAATACCAATGCACATGACACCAACAAGATAAGTGAGTGATCATCACAAGGATAGCTAAAAGATGATATTGTAGCATCATAGAGGATAAAGTGTATGATCAATCACACAGATAGGATAAAGTCATCCAAAACCAAAGTTTTTAAAACCAAATGAGAGCAAATAAAGTCAAAAACTCTCTCTCACACGAAGTCTATGATCTATACATTTCTCCCCCTTTGGCAACAAGTTACCAAAAAATTCAAAAGTATAGAACTACTCGTCTCTCTGGGCAGCTGATGATGGAGTCGATAGAACAACATCGGCGAAGGCTTCTGCTAAATGTCCTGGAGCTGGAGGAGTTGATACTGAAGGAGCTTGAGCTAGAGCTGGTGCTGAAGGTGCTGAAGCTTGTGTTGAAGATGTCTATCTTGTCTCCTGAGCAGGAACCGCAACAGACAGAGGTTGGATGCTTAACCTAGTGGTAGTGGGAGGAGGAGACTCATCCTCGTCATCATCATCATCCTCATCTTCATCTTCATCGTCTGAGCATGGAATGTCCAGAGAGTCAACTTCATGTTGAAGCTGTATGGCAATAGTGGTCAACTCGGTTACCTTCATATCCATGTTGTGGAATTTTGTCTCCACAACTCTCTCAAGACTCTTCTGATTTTGCATAATCTCCTGGATGTTCTTATCCATGCCTTGAACAGTGCTCACTAGAAATGCCATTTTCTCAGCTTGAGTTCTAAGCTGTGGAACTGGAGGTGGCCTATTTCTAGCAGCTTCAGCCTCTTGTGCCTCTGCTGCCATTCTTGTTGCAGCTGAGTTGGGATCATTGTCATCCATCACAACCTCATTATCTTCAAATTCAGGCTGAAGAGGTAGATGGGGACGATCAAGTAGATGCATGCTTGCCTAGATTGGCATTGATGAGCATCTGAATGTAAGGTGCATATCCACAGGATCTCTTCTGATCCACAACAGTCCTTCTGATAGTCTCAACTATCAAGTACATCACTTTAAATCTGGTACGGGTATCAAGTAGGTGCAGTAGGTTGATAGAATATCCGCTAATCATCTTCTCATATCATGACTTAGGCATGAGGGTGTATCGCAGTAAAGTGTTTGTCATGGGAATACCAGCTTGTAGAAAATATACTGAACCAAACTTGTGACTGGCCAAGTACTGATGGGGATGGTATTTTACATATTGGCCATGGAGTTGTGATTCTGTTTGCTTCTGCATGCACATATACATCTGATTCTTCCTGCTTGGGGACACCAATGATTGCAGCCCATTCAGCAATTATGGCTTTATATTTGTGATGATCAGTCATCTAGACTAAACACTCATCATAGAAGTGAACAGTTGCATAGAATTGCATGATAAGCTCGTCATTCCATGGGGTCATCTCCTTCCCAACAAAATCTTCTATGTCAACTAGCCTGAAGTTCTCTTGAACATGTGGAAATAAATTCTCATTTTTCTTGATGTATGCCCAGTCAACATACCTCATATCACTGACAGCGGGACTCTTGTCATACAGGACAATCTCATAAAAATCTTGTTGGTCCTTGGTGTGAAACCTTGGATCAACACCAGTTCTTCTTCTGATAGCATATGTATAAATAGCTCTCCACTTTCTTAGTCCAGCATCCTTCCTCTTCTTCATATCTTTTGCTATAGGATGAGCATCATTGTGGAGTGGAAGGAAAGGTCTGAGCTTCCTGAGAACTGGAGCATTCTCATCTTCTTCCTATGCAGCATGGACACTGGATGCAGGGCCTTTGCTTTTAGCAGTTGCAGGTATATCTTTGGTGATCTTCCTGGAAGCTACAGCCTTTTTTGCTTTAGCAGCAGGCTTTGGAGCATACTTCATTGCATCAGCCATCAGCTTCTTCTTCTTGGGAGGAACTCGGATCTCCTCAGGAGCTTCTTCTTCAGCTTCTTCTGGATCTTCAAACATAGAAGTCTTTCTGCCAACAAGATGGATAGTTCTCTTCCTGGGCATCTTCATACCAGCCTTCTTTGCAAGTGCATCCTTGGAAATTGCTTTGCCCTTCTTGGCATAATCAGGTGCTCTTAGATCATCAGCACTAGAAGATATCTTCCTGACAAGTTTCCTTGGAGGAGCCTTAGGAGGTGCTGAAGTTTCTTCTGGCAAAAAGACTGAGTCTTCTTCATCAGAAACTATCTTCCTCCTTTGCCTGGTGGCTGCTTTGGGCAAGCCATGAGAACTGGGAGAACTAGGGTCTGAAGCAGTCTTCTCTGGACTAGTGCGTGAGTCCATCTCGACACTTTGCTCTCTGAAGTCATTCTAACTATCATCTGAACCTGACATCCTGACACACACACTCAATAGAAAACAGTAGAACCTGTGAAGTGGATATAGGAAAGACAGAATGGATGAGCATCACAAAATTCAGATGTTTTTTGAAAATTTGAAGTTTGAAACTTAGGGTATGATCTTCTGTAGGATGTAAATCGGTGGCACCGAGTTGGCATTTACGGAGTCACCGAGAAGGCTTACTCACTTAACAGAGACTTGGCAGTCATTTTCGGTGGCACCAAAAAGAGTTGCTCGGTCTCACCGAGTTACTTCTTAGGAACCCTAAAACAAGAATCGGTGGAACCGATTTTGCAAACTTGGTCTCACCGAGTTGCATGCTGCGGCAGATCAGATCCAAAATTTCTAGTTCTTCTACACTACGAGATTCATCTCGTGGAAGGAAGGGTTCGCACATGGTGGATCGAAGAAAAAACTTTCCCAAAGCGTAAGAATCGGACGGGATCGCAAAGGAAATCGAATCTGTACCCTAACTTGGCTGTGGTCCGGCTACGACGGCGATGGCAGAGCAGATTGCATCGACGGCGGCGAATCCCGGAGGCGGCGACGCTCGGGGAGACAAAGGTGATGACCTGGGGTCTCAGGGGAAGCGAAGGTTTGGCAAACGAACGGTTTTGACGAACTAAAGTCAAAGATTCGGTCCGAGGATATATATATATATATATATATATATATATATATATATATATATATATATATATACATACACGTGCGCTGTCGGTGTCATCGAGATGGCAAAATTGGTGTCACCGAGTTCCTCAATTGTCAGCAGATAGGTAAACTCGGTGTAACCAAGTTGGCGATTTTGGTGGTACCGAGATAGAAAACCTGATCAACTTTGAAAAATCAGTGGCGCCGAGTTTGTGCAGTTGGTCACACCGAGTTTTTCAAAGAGGTTTTGGAAGGCAGCCTTTGACGATATAGAACTCCGAGTGCACCTTCACATAGAGGGATCGACAAGTTCTTGTTCAATTTTTGTGAGGAAGCATGAATAGAACTTGAGATGAGATGGCATAGATAGCTACATAAGGGTCCTAGGCATTCTTGTCCATCCAATTGGCAAAAGATAAATCAAGCGCCAAATAAGAACAATGGGACGTCCTCGAATCATCAAACACATGCAAACCAACATGCTCACACAATAAGAATGATGAATAAAACATGGTGAACATGCACAAACATTCTAGCAGCTATCAAGCACTTGGGAGATGACAAAGTCATCTATATATGAGTATATTGACATAGGAGCCAAGTAAGATTACTTGATCATAGGTCATACTCATTGTTAAGCACAAGTGGAGTTACCACTTTTACATAAGCATTAATGAGTTCATATCCTTAGGAGACGCTTATACTCAAGTCCTAGAGTAAAGCTCCACCTTGATATGATATCCCCACTAAGAGGGATCAACTAACCTTGGGTTTTGTCATAGAAGACTTCAAGTAGGTGAAGTAGTGGTGGATGCTCAATGTTGTTGAAGATCATCTTGAGTTGGGAGAAATCCTTGTTGTTTTCATACTATTCTCACCTACATGGGTTAGTCCCAAAGCAAAAGGAACATATGCAAGACTATCTATGGACATGGAGTGAAGCACACATGAGATAATGTCCAAAGATGCATTAATTACCTTATTCCTTACTTACCTTTGAGTGAATGTGTGACTCCTTTAACTAATGCATATGGTTGAGGTTGATTTCATATAGTTCTTCCCAAAATGAATATGAGTGAATTTCATTGGCAGAGTCACCCCTCAAGAACTTCTAGTTCTTTCTCTTGGGAATCCACAACAAATTGATGGGAATCCTTGGAGTTGTGGTAGCACTTGTTGAGGTAGAGCTAGTAGTATCCTTGGGAATCCACTTGACCTTAGCTTGGGGTTCTTCTTCAAATAGGTCAATGTCATCTTAAAGCTTTCCCTTGCCTTTGTGGTCTTGTGGTAGAAGGCCATCTTGTGATCTTGTTCCTTCAGAAGGAGTGGACTTCTCCTCTTGGGGAACAAACTTCGGAGTGGGATATGGACCTTCTTCCCAAACATATTCGTTGATGTTGAAGTAGCCAACACCTTATTTCTTCTGATGTGCTCCTTGCTTGTGGTCATTTTCCTCAAATTGCTTACTTCCAGCAAGACTCTCTATAATCCCTTTCGATAGATCATTTTCTTGCTCAAGTATCACTTGGCTAAGAGCATTGTTAGTGGAATCAATAGAGGTACTAGCAAAAACATTATTGGATTTAGCTTTAGCATTGTTGTTACTAGATGAAGAAACCTTCTTGCCTTTGTTACTAGTGTTCCTAGGTTTAACTTGTGGAACAAAGCTAGACAAGAGTAATCATTTGGCTAGATAAGAAGAACTCTTCTTTTGAAGATCATCACTGATTGATTTTAAGAACTTGTGCTCTTGCTCCAAGTTGAGCTTCTCGAAGCGTAGCTTCTCATGGGTTCTTGCAAGCTCTCTATGATCTTATAGAGTAGTCTCATGAGCTAACTTAAGAGTTTTTAATTCTTGAGTAATCGTTCAATTTCTTTCTTATCATCGTCATTCAGCTTCTCTTGACTAGCATGAAAATAGCAAGTTCGTTTTGAGTGCATTCACTAGCTTTATCTAGAAGCAAGTCATCTTCTCCTAACAAGTCATCCTCATCACTATTGAAATCAAGATACTCAGGATGTGATACCTTGGGGCCTTTAGCCATGAAGCAGTTTCCGACTCCCTCATTTGGTGAATCAAATAAGTCGTAGGAGTTGCTGGAAACAATTAAGCGCAATTCCGGCAACACCGTCATCTTGACTATAGTTGGAGTTGGAGTGATAGCTTCTCTCGGAGTGGTGATCAGACTTGAAGCCAAAGACACATTCACCAACATGAGCTTGAGGTCTTCTTCTTGAACTGCTCTTGGTGTATTTGTCCTTCTTCTCTGATTCGTAGCCTCTTCGTGAGTGTCTTCATTCATAGTGATCTTCTCTACTCCTTCTCTCTCTACGAGGTGACTCATCTCTTGAGCTTCATCTTTGAGGCGACTCTTCTCTTCTTTTGTAGGGAGCCGAGCACTCATTTGAGTAGTGTCCGGGCTGCCCACACTTGTAGTAGTTTTGGTCATGACTGGACGAACGCTTCTCATCATGTCTTGAACTTGAGCTTCTATCTTTGCCTCTACTCTTTAGAACTTGTTGATTTTTTTGACCATGAGGCTTATCTCTTCATCAGTGACAAGATTGTATTTTGAAGTAGCGGGAGCATCACATGAAACTTTATAAGCACCGCTTGACTTGTTGTGCATCTCATCTTTGTCCTTGAGTGACATCACATGAGCAACAATCCTACCAATGACTTCAGTTGGCTTGAGATCTTTGTAATTTGGATCAAGGTGCACACTGTGTCATAATTGCCATCAAGAGCTCTAAGTATCTTCTTGATGATGAATTTGTCGGTAATCTCTTTGCTTCCTAAGCCGGCAATCTCATTGCTGATAAGAGCTAGCATGGAGTACATTTCAGCGACTCCTTCACCATCCTTCATCTTTAACTTGTCAAGCTGACTTTGAAGCACATCCAACTTAGATTCTCTGACAGAATAAGTACCTTCGTGCATATCAACCAAAGTATCCCAAATTTATTTTGCATTCTCAAGACAAATTCTTCGGGGCAAAGGCAGTTGAAGATGATATCGTAGGCTTGAGCATTAAGTTGCAACATCTTCAGTTCATCAGCTGTCGCATCACGATCTGGTTCATGCCCTTCTCCAAAGAAGTTACCTTGCACACCAACACAAATAACAACCCAAACATGAGGATTAAAGTCAAGTATATGCATTTTCATGTTTTGCTTCCAACTAGCAAATTTAGTGCCATCGAAGTAAGGACCTCTACGATGATAATTTCCCTCACTAGATGCCATACTCTCCTAGGTTGCTAAACCAATGAAATGGAGACCAAAGCTCTGATACTCGATACAAGGGGTGTCTAGGAGGGGGTGAATAGACTACTTGCATAAATTAAAATCCTAGCCTTTTCTCAATTTTAATGGTTTGAGAATGTAGGATCGAAAGTATGTCTAGAGGGGGGTGATTAGACTACTCGAGAAGATAATTTTTATGCCTTTTCCCAATTTTACTTGAGACGCAGCTACATCAGTTATAACAAGTCAAGTACACCCTACACATGCAGTTCTAATAGTATAGCAGCGGAAAGTAAACGTGCAAGTGTAAAGTAGAGGAGTAAGGTAGGAAGATCAAACGCATGAGGTTAACACGGCGATTTTTTGGTATGGTTCCGATAGGTGGCACTATCGTACGTCCATGTTAGTGGAGACTTCAACCCACGGAGGGTAATGACTGCGAAAGTCCACGGAGGGATCCACCCATGGACCGTCCACAAAGAAGCAGCCTTGTCTATCCCACCACGGCTTACGTCCACGGAGAACTAGCCTTACTCATGGTAGATCTTCACGAAGTAGGCGATCTCCTTGCCCTTAAAAACATCTTGGTTCAACTCCACAACACTAAGTAAGAGGCTCCCAAGCGACACATAACCAATCTAGGAGGCACCACCCTCCAAAAGGTAATAGATGGGGTAGATCAATGAACTCCTTGCTCTTGTGCTTCTAAAGATAGTCTCCTCAACACAAATCATTCTCTCACATAATATGAATGGGTAGGAGAGGTTGATTTGGTGGAAAGCAGTTTGGGGAGGCTGGAAATCAAGTTTCAAGTGATTGGTTTGGAATATCTTGGTCTCAACACATGAGTAGGTGGTTCTCTCTCAGAAAATGGATCTGGAAATGAAGTGTGTGTTCTGAGTGCTTCTCCCACGAATGAGAGGTGGGTGAAGGGGTATATATAGGCAGCAGCCAAAATCCAACCGTTGCACAAAAAAGTGCAAACTCGGTGACACCAAAGTGGACAACTCGGTGGTACCGACTAGTACTAAAGGTGTGAACTTTTGAATCTCGGTGAGACCGATATATAGAACTCGGTGGTACCGAAAAGGTGACAAACAGTCAGATGACCAAACTCGGTGGCACCGATACTCAAACTCAGAAATTCCTATTTTTTGTATCTTGGTAACAGAATGTTGGTCATACAGAACTCGGTAGCATAGATGGAGTTTCGGTTGCACCGATTTCGTGAAAAAGGCTAGGGTTCTGGCTGAGGTTCAAACTCGGTGGGTCCGATGTGGAAATGTTGGTGACACAGAAATTGTGAATGTGGAAGTTGATAGAGTGGATATGTGGGAAAATGACTGAGTGTTTTGGTACCTAACTTTGAGCATTTGAGCAATCAGTTCATTTTACTACCTCGCCCCCTTTTAATAGTATTGGCTTTCCTATGGACTCAAAAGTGATTTCTCACAAATATAAAATGAAGTACTTCTTCATCATGTTGTGTACCGCTTGTGGATGCCTCCATGTCATTTTATGGTTGGCCTTGATGCGAAGTAGGATATTCCACTCGGGTTGATGAACTAATTTCCTTCACCTCCATGGGAAAAATCTTGCTAATAGCTATATCATGGATGACTTCCGAAGGTTCCTTATCTCCTACATCATTTGACAATTGTTTGACTTGCGAACCGTTAGATTCATCGAACTTCACATCTACCATCTCTTCAACTTTTCGAGTGAAGTTGTTGTAGTCACAGTAAGTGTGAGAGTTTGATCCGTAACCAAGTAGGAAACCTTCATGAGATTTAGGAGAAAATTTAGAGCAACGATGCTTATCAAGAATGTAGCACTTAGAGCTGAATACTCGAAAGTATCCAACTTGGGGTTTGTTACCAGTGAGTATCTCATTTGTCGTTTTACACAGAATCTTGTGCAAGTAGAGTCGATTTATGTTATGACAAGTTTTTTCCACGGCTTCTGCCCGAAAGTGTCTTGGCGTCTTGTAGTCGTCAAGCATCATTCTGTCCATCTCAATGAGAGTTTGGTTCTTCCTCTCAACAACTCTCTTTTGTTGAGGTGTGTATGTCCCTGAGAACTCATGTGATATACCTTCTTCGTGAAGAAAAGAATCCAAATTTGTGTTCTTGAACTATGTTCCATTGTCGCTCCGAACTTTTTTGATCTTCACTTTAAATTGATTTTGGGCTTTTTGAGCGAAGTTCTTGAAGATCTGTTGTACTTGCAACTTATCATCAAGAAAGTATATCCAGGTAAATCTGGAAATCATCAACAGTGACTAAACCATAAGAATTTGCAATGTGTCTCTTGTAAGCATTGGGGCCAAAGAGATCCATGTGGAGCAGCTCGAGTGGCCTTCTTGTAGTCATGATGTTCTTCACGGCATGACTTCCACCGACTTGCTTTCCTGAATGACATGCACTACGAACTCTATCTTTGTCAAAGATAACATCTTTAACACCAAGAGTATGATCACCTTTGATAAGCATATCAAGGTTATGCATACCAACATGTCCTAGCCTTCTACGCCATAACCAACCTTTAGAAGATTTTGCAATAAGACATGCATGGTGTTTGGATTTTTTTGGTGAAATCGACAATGTATAGATCACCTTTGCGAAAACCAATAAAGACCATGTTATGATTGTCTCTACGAAACACTTGGTAGTCAACTTCCGTAAATAGCACATTGAAACCAAAGTCTTCTAGTCTAGATACGAAAAGAAGATTGTAGCCAAGGGATTCAAAAATCATGACATTTTGAATGGATCTATCATGAGATATGGTCACCTTACCAAGACCAAGTACCTTACCCTTGTAGTTGTCTACAAAAGTCACATAAATTCGAGGTCCATGGTTTGGTGTGATCGCATGGAACATGTCTTTATCTCTCGTCATCTGATCGGTGCATCCACTGTCAAGTATCCACTCTAAGACTAAGGTTCCTCATGGTCTTCTCATACTCGATGTAAAACTCCTCATCTTCATTGTAGTAGTCATGTTCCACATTGTCACCATCAGACGGAATATCCTCGTCACAAGAATCAAGAGTTTCATCACAATTTTGACTATGACAATGTTCATGTTTATTAATGCGAATGGCTTCAACAATGACATTGTTAATGCTAATCACATATCCTTTAGCATGCATGAGGTCACGAAGCTCAAATAGAAATTTATCAAAATTAGGATCATTTGGCTTCATTTTGTGAAAGGCAATGCATTTAAGGAAAATCATATCAAGATTTTTGAGGGAATGGTTTGGATATCTTTTCTCTAAGTTTTTCCACAAAGTATGAGCACACCCAAAATTCTTCATTTGATTAAGCACATTTCTTGTCACTCATCTAATGATTAGATATATAGTTACAAGATAGCCAAGCATATCAAGTTCTTCATCATGAGAATGATGTAAAGGATCAATGGGAGGCGCATAAGGATATTCAACATACTTGTGCAAATGGTATTCATCAAATATATCAAACACTTCATCTTTCCATTGTCTATAATACTCCCCATGAAGACTAGGCACTCTACAAATAATATTCCCCAAACTGGGCACATCCATCTTCCTGCAATGGTGATTAAACCATGGCTATGGAGACCAAAGCTCTGATAACAATTGTTGGATCCATAGAAGGGGTGTCTAGGAGGGGGGTGAATGGACTACTTGCATAAATTAAAATCCTAGCCTTTTCCCAATTTTAATGGTTTGATACTGTAGGATCGAAAATATGTCTAGAGGGGGTTATTAGACTACTTGACAAGATATTTTTTTTTGCCTTTTCCCAATTTTACTTGAGAGGCAGCTACGACAGTTATAACAAGTCAAGTACACCCTACACATGCAGTTCTAATAGTATAACAGCGGAAAGTAAACATGCAATTGTAAAGTAGACGAGTAAGGTAGGAAGATCAAACGCATGAGGTTGACACGGCAATTTTTGGCATGGTTCCAATAGGTGGCGCTATCGTACGTCCATGTTAGTGGAGACTTCAACCCACGGAGGGTAACGACTACGAGAGTCCACAGAGGGCTCCACCCACGGAGGGTCTAGAAAGAAGCGGCCTTGTCTATCCCACCACGGCTTACGTCCACGGAGGACTAGCCTTACTCACGGTAGATCTTCCCAAAGTAGGCGATCTCCTTGCCCTTACAAACATCTTGGTTCAACTCCACAACACGAAGTAGGAGGCTCCCAAGCGACACCTAACCAATCTAGGAGGCACCACACTTCAAAAGGTAATAGATGGGGTAGATCAATGAACTCCTTGCTCTTGTGCTTCTAAAGATAGCCTCCTCAACACAAATCACTCTCTCACAGAATATGAATGGGTAGGAGATGGTTGATTTGGTGGAAAGCAGTTTGGGGAGGATAAAGATCAAGTTTCAAATGGTTGGGTTGAAATATCTTGGTCTCAACACATGAGTAGGTGGTTCTTTCTCAGAAAATGGATCTGGAAATGAAGTGTGTGTTCTGGGTGCTTCTCCCACGAAAGAGAGGTTGGTGAAGGGGTATATATAGGTAGCAGTCAAAATCCAACCGTTACACACAAAAGTGCAAACTCGGTGACAGCGATGTAGACAACCAAGTGGTACCGACTAGTACTAAAGGTGTGGACTTTTGAGTCTCGGTGAGACCGATATATATAACTCGGTGGCACCAAAAAGGTGACTAACGGTCAGATGACCAAACTCGGCGGCACCGATACTCAAACTCATAAATTCCGATTTTGTGTATCTTGCTAACACAATGTTGGTCACATTGAACTTGGTAGCACCGATGTAGTTTCGGTTGCACCGATTTGGTGGAAATGGCTAGGGTTCTGTATGAGGTTCAAACTTGGTGGGTCCGATGTGTAAATGTTGGTGACACCGAATTTGTGAATGTGGAACTTCACAGAGTGGATATGTGGGGAAAATGACTGAGTGTTTTGGTGGCTAACTTTGAGCATTTGAGCAATCAGTTTATTTTACTACCTCACCGCCTTTTAATAGTATTGGCTTTCCTGTGGACTCAAAAGTGATTTCTCACAAATATAAAATGAAGAGTATTCTAGCTTGAAGCTTGAGCCAATATAATTCCTTTCTTGCATCCAGTGGTATCTCCACATAAACCTTAAGCCATAGCATCTTTTGAACTTTTCTGAAATATACTTGGAAAACACATTAGTCCAATGATGCATATGTTATGATCAATTATCAAAACCACCCTAGGAAGCAATTGTGCTTTGAGAGACTTCAGAAATTCTAACGAGTCTAGTGCACCCTACACATGCTACTCAAAAAATATAAGAGCGGAAAGTAAAGACATTGCACATTTAAGTAAGGAGTAGAGTTCAGAAGATCAAATGCAAAGATGACACGACGTTTTTTGGCGTGGTTATGATAGGTGGTGGTATCGTATGTCCACGTTAGTGGAGACTTCAACCCACGGAGGGTAATGGCTGCGACAGTCCACGGAGGGCTCCACCCAGAAGGGGTCCATGAAGAAGCGGCCTTTTCTATTCCACCATGGCTTACGTGCACTCAGGACTAGCCTCACTCACGGTAGAACTTCATGAAGTAGGCGATCTCCTTGCCCGTACAAACTTCTTGTTTCAACTCCACAACACGAAGTAGGAGGCTCCCAAGCGACACCTAGACAATCTAGGAGGCACCACCCTCCAGAAGGTAATAGATGCGGTAAAACAATGAACTCCTTTCTCTTGTGCTTCAAAAGATAGTCTCCTCAACACTCAATCACCCTCTCACAGATTTGACATGGGTAGGAGAGATTGATTTTGTGGAAAGCAACTTGCGGAGGCTAGAGATTAAATTTCAAATGGTTGGAATGGAATCTCTTGATCTCAACACATGAGTAGGTGGCTCTCTATCCGAAAAATTGATGTGGCAAGTGGAAGTGTGTTATGAATGCTTCCTATGTGAATGAGAGGAGGTGGAGGGGTATATATAGGTATCCCCCAAAATCAAAGCGTTACAACATTATTGCCCAACTCGGTGACACCGAGATGAATCTTGGTGGTATAGAGTTGCACTAAATGTGGCAACTTTTGTATTCTCAGTGAGACCGATATATGAATCTCGATGGTACTGATATGATGACCTAGAGCAGTTTCCAAATCTCGGTGAGACCGACTCCAATCTCGGAAATTACGATTCTTGGAATTTTCTCAATAGAAAGTTGGCCACATGCTTTTGGTGGCAACGATGTGAAACTTGATGGTACCGAGAGATTAGGGTTTGGCAAAGGACGTCTCACTTGAAAAATTGGTAGGGCTGAGTGGGAAAAGTTGGTGGCATCGATTTTGCTGTTTTGGCTTGGGACACAGATATTTGAGGGAGAAAGAGTGAATATTTTTGGTGGCTATCTCCAAGCACTTGAGCAACCAATTCATCATAATACTTCACCCGCTTTTAATTGTATTAGCTTTCCTATGGACTCAAAAATGATTTGTCACAAATGTCAAATATAGAGTCCTCTTGCTTGAAGCTTGAGCCAATCATATTCCTTTCCTTGCACCAAGGGTATTCTCCTCACAATCCTTTGGCCAATGCTCTCTGTGGACTATACCTGAAATATACTAGGTAAAAGAGTTAGTCCAAGATACAATGTATGTTGTCATGAATTACCAAAACCACCAAGGGAGTATATGTTCTTTCACTCTGAAATAACAAAGGAACACTCGGACAACAACCATACATTTCTTTACTTGGTGTCTCATTGAGCACACTAACAGCAACTGACTCTTGATCAGTGACAGAAACTGAATTCTCAGAAAGAGGAGTTTCCTGTAAATTTATTGTTGTAGTGTTGACATGGTGAAAATCTATCTGAGTTGGCTCAATATCTCTTCCAGTATCAACATTATCCAGTTGTTTCCGCAATAGCATTGATGGAATAATATTAGCATCTACCTTTTGGTCTTGCTTGGACTCCTTTGTCTGTAATGGCTCAGAAACAGTACCTACGATGTCAAAAAGAGTGTTAACAACAAATTGAGTGCTATCACATGCTTGATTACTAGAAAAATGATGATCAAGTGGGTTATTAGATTTAATACCTTTGTTCCCAGCTAAAGGTGCTTACACTGTTCCTCTAATTGTTAAGAAACTTGTGTAGGAAATTGAACTTAGATGTCATCGTTTGTGTGGCTTAAGGTAACATGAGGAGTAGGGCTGACACCTAAATCATCTTGAAACAACTCCTCTATAATTGGATCAGTGCTTGCATGGACTGGGTTTTTGTTGGTGTTCGATGGTTCACTGATAATGTTCGTGTTTCTCACTAATGAAAGAAGAATGAACGGATTTGTTGTTGAAGTAACAGCATTGTTGACTTGGCTGTTTCGGTCGTGTTGCAATGACATCACAATTGCTTTCATTTCTGCATACATGTGTTTGGACATGTTGTTCATGAATCCTCTTCCAATTTTCATCATGTTTCGCAACAACTTGAGATATTATATTCAAAACCTGTTAGTTCGACCAAGAAAACACATACATGGGTATTAGTCCTTGCACAAAAGAAGAAGGACATGCCTAAAATCTATTAAGAAACAACATCTAAAAAACCATGAAAACATACTTCTCGATTGTTGTAAGGAGTCCTGGATATGTCTTTCATCTGAACAAGGAAAAAGCAAGCCAAAAAAAATTGCTACTTACTGTTTTTGGATAAGAATTACAAGAGTTTTGCTGACTTAAAAATTGAAGAACAAAAAATGAATAGAACAAGCTTACTCGTAAGAATCCCAATGCAAACGGCTTCTTCAAAGCTCTGTTCAAGTCCACTGAAGTAAGATAGTCAAAATCTTCATTCTGAATATGTGCCATCCTAGGGACTCCATAGTTGATATTTGCTTGTTTTGAAGCTCTTGTGAAGTCTACAAAGTCCATATAAAAAATCTAGGAAGGTTGCAGATCAGAAGACAAAATGAAAGAAAATAAGAAGTCACTATACAAAAATACAGAACTTGAAGACTACATACAAAGTAAAAGGAAGGTGAAAGGATCGATATGGTTGACTAGAGGGGGCTGAATAGGCAACTACCAATTTTTAGCTTGTTTTAACAAATTTACGTTAGCAACAAAAGGTTCTTTATATGAACGACTAGGTGAGCAACCTATATGATGCTAACTACAACGATAATAAGTGCAATCAAAGAATTCACCACAACTACAACAAGTACAAAGTAAAGGTAAGAGATAACCACAAGTGGAACCGGTGGAGACGAGGATGTGTTACCGAAGTTCCTTCCCTTTGACAGGAAGTACGTCTCCGTTGGAGCGGTGTGGAGGCACAATGCTCCCCAAGAAGCCACTAGGGCGACCGTATTCTCCTCACGCCCTCACACAATGCGAGGTGCCGTGATTTCACTATTTGTGCCCTTGAAGGCGGCGACCGGACCTTTACAAACAAGGTTGGGGCTATCTCCACACAAATCTTGGAAGCTCCCAACTAGACCATGAAGCTTCACCACAATGGCATGTGGCTCGGAGGTGACCTCAACCCTCTAGGGTGCTCAAACAACCAAGAGTAACAAGATCCGCAAATGATTAGTAGGGGAATCAAATATCCTTTGGTGAAAGTGTAGATCAAGGATCTCTCAAGCAATCCCTAGAAAATCAACAAGTTTGATTGCCTAGGGAGAGATATCGGGCGAAAGTAAGCTGGTGGGGCAACAATGGAGCTTGGAGAGGTTAAAGGTAAGCTCCTCGAAGAAGAAGATATCTTTATATAGTGGGGGGCTCAGACCCAACCGTTACCCACCCACCACAGCATTAGGCAACCGGTATTACCGCTTTGCACCTCACCAACCACGGTAGTACTAAAATACTACCATGCCTACTACTGCGGGGGTGGGGAGTATGCGAAAAAGTCCATCGGAGCGGTAGTAAAAACTTGCTACCGCACTGAGGACGGTAGTACCGCTCTTGGAGTGGTTGTAAAAAATTCCTACCGCATTGAGGGTGGTAGTACCGCTCTGGGAGCGGTACTACCGCTGGCCTTTTTGCATAGACAATAAATGTGGGTCAGGAGCTTCATTGTAGCCAAAAGAAAGGTGGTGCACTACGTGTGTACGTGATGATTCCACCCAAACCTTTCCAATGCGGACCCCCTCTTAATAGTATGGCTTTCCTATGACTCAAAACCACCAAAGAGAAACGTAGAAAGCAACCGTCTTCGAGAGATTCTGAGGGGCATCGAATCGTCTTGTGCTTAGATATGAATTATCTGGAATGCTCGATGCACATGATTAGTCCGCACATGTGTTGTCATCAATCACTAAAACCACTTAGGAGAAATATGCCCTAACAATCTCCCCCTTTTTGGTGGATTGATGAAAATGCAGGATTTGCACATAAGAATAAAAAAGGCACATGCAAACTCCAAAATCTACAAACTATAGACAGGCTCCCCCTGGATGTGTGCATATCAACACGCAACCAAGGAAAAAACACTCCCCCTAGATTTTATAGACTAAGTCATCCTTGCTACATAAAAGAGTATATAATTATAAATGGAAGCAAGGCATAGCATGTGAGCATGAATATAAAGGCACAAGATAATATGACTCACAAGCTATTAATAAGATAGATAATAATGAGACAAAGGATAGGGAAGATAAAGCATATGTCTCACACCATATGATAAAAGTATGACGTCTCATAGTCTCACCCATAAAGCAAAGACAAACCGCGAAAGCAACTAAAGTTCAACAAACCAAATAACCACGAAAGCAAGAAAACGAGAAGTTAAACAAACCAAATAACCACGAAAGCGAGAAAACGAGCAAATCCTACACTCTCTCCCCCTTTGGCATCGGGACACCAAAAAGGCAGAGAGGACACCTACGACATAGGTTGTAGCTCGAACTAGAGAGAATATAGCCATCAGTCTTCGGACTCCTCCTAAACATACTCCTCATCTGAGTCATCGTCGGTCTCCTCCTCAGAGGCAACCCACTGCAGATGGTGCTTCTACATCCACTTAGCCTCCGGGGTGATCTCTCGCTCAGATCCACTAGACATGTGCATATCAAGCTTCCTCATGATCATCTTGTCACGCTGGCGACTGTCCTTCTTAGCAACATGGGACTCGTACTGTCCCTTGGCCTGCATGCAGAACAAGGTCTTCATCCTGTCGATGAGCTTCTTGGGCCATGACGACTCGGCTGAGGAAGGCATAAGTGACTCTAGAGTAGCCTCATCCTCATCAGCAGCCACATCCTCATCTGAATCTCTAGCGGCAGCAGGTGTAGTGGAGGTGTTTGCCCATTTGTCCTTCTGACGTAGTTTGATGGGCTCATGGCGAATGAAATTAGGGGTAGCAAACTCAAAATCTAGAAATTTCTTGGCCCACGTCATCTTGATGAGATAGAACAGGTAAGGACCATAGATTGGGACCTTACGGTGGAAGACCGCGGAGTACAGCTCGCTCCAGAGAACATGAGAGACATCGAGTGGTTCAGAGGAGCGAGAGCACCCCCTCTGACACATGAGGAGCATATCTACCAGGTATGAGTGGACCTGGTCCTTGTTGCCAACTCTAGGAAATAGGGTGTTGCAAAAAATGAGGTGCATCACATCAAAAAAAATGGTTCATAACATAGGAGACCTCACCAGATGGGGTGTGCTTCACAATGTAGTACGTTAGCAACTTCTCCTTGGGAATAGCAGTAGGGTTGGCATGTGGGCGCAAGCCAACTGGGTGGTGAAGCCCCTCATCCCGGACATGCAGAAGATCCATGAAATCCTTCCACTTAGCATAAAACACTTCCCCATTCATCAGCCAGGTCATGGTGCGGTCATCATCAGTGTGAAAGTGAACAGTAGCAAAGAAGTGTGTCGCTACCTCATAATCAAAGTCTTGCTGAAAGGTGATGAGCTCCTCAATCTGAAGTTGGTCCACTATGGATAGAGCCTCCCCAAAGTAAGCAAGATCTTTCTTCAGGTGATTGAGATCAATCCACTGCACAGGAACATTCATATTCTTCTTCGTTTTGATGACATCTTCAAAGATAAGAAACTGGTATTTATTCCAAAACATATCACCTCTAGGGAAATGTTCCCTATTGCTGTTGTAGGGATTGAACTTGCGATGCAGCTGAAACTCAACAAGTAGCATGGTGTTCTAGTCAACTGTGTTTCTGGGCTTCTGAGCAGTCTTCTTGAAATTGCGCTTCGGTGCTTTAGAACCTTCGGGAACATCTGAGGAGGGACGCTTGGAGATGGCACCTCGAGGAGGGTTAGAGCGCCTGGAAGCACCATCTATGATACGCAAAAAGCAAACACAACACGAAGGACAGAAAACGTCAAGGCAAAGATCAAGAATGACCGGAATATCCAAAAAAACAAAGGGCAATGCGTGTGCAACAAAAGGAGCGGTACTACCGCCGCTGGAGTGGTAGTACAATTTTACTACCGCTCTGGCAGCGGTAGTACCGCTCGGTGAGTGGTAGTACCACTGCTCGAGTGGTAGTAAAATTTTACTACCGCTCTAACAGTAGTAGTACCGCTCCGGGAGGGGCGGTAGTACCACACGGGAAGCAGAATCCCAGATCTGACAGTTGTATGCAGCCTAAAACCTTGAAACTTTTGAAACAAAATGTCAGATCTAGAACTACTGAGCATCCCTACACACGACAGACCCTACTACATGATACCATATGACCCAGGAACTCTGCAATCCCTACAGGAAGAGGGAAGTGTGCCATGAAGAACATAAAATATACATGCCCCTAACCCCTAGATCCAACAGAACTTAAGCAAAAGCGAAGGAAAAGAGGGGCAGTACCGAGGTCCATGGCACGTGGGAGAGTATCCCACCAATCGGAACCAGAGAAGGGTGGCCGGAGAGGGAGATCCGGTGACTTCCTTGGGCAGCACCTTGAGAGAGAATAGAGAAAAAGGAAGAAGAACTCGGGATAATGGGTAAAGGGAAAACAAAAAAAATCTGCCTCCCCTGCCCCTTAAATAACCCCCGAGGTCGAGGCGGCGCGGTAGTACCGCTATCATCGTAGTAGTACCACTTGGCCAGCGGTAGTACCGCTCACCCAGCGGTAGTAAAAATTTACTACTGTGTTGGGGGCGGTAGTACCGCTCTGCCAGCGGTAGTACCTCTCTCCTAGCAGTAGTAAAATTTTACTTCCATGCTGGGGGCGTAGTACCGTGCTCCTTTCAAAAAAACTGCTTGAAAAATAGCTCTTCTCTCCTTGATACCAAAAAGAACTCTTGAACAAAGCTAGTGAACAGGAAAAAAACATGAAAGTCCGAACAAGAATAAGAAACAACACCAAAACTCCGATGGAGAAGGCGGTGGCCGAAGCCACCTATGTTTGAGGCAAATGGTATGACACCGCAAAGAATGATCCTTGGGGTCATGACCACAACTCGTCTTTGAAGCACAAGTGACATCAACAATGGCTAATGTGAAAGATTTGATCAATTTGTGCATAATAGGGGAGGAGAGGTTCATTGAGAGAACAACACTCCCCCTATGTCCATGCGTACATCTAGAGCCAAATATAATGATGAGTGAGGTGTGGAGTGCCTAGTTTCAATCCACATTACTTGAATCAATAATATTTAGCTCATGCCTTAACTCGCGAAACCTTGCTTCATATAGAGGTTTGGTGAAAATATCTGCAAGTTGCTCTTGAGTGTTGATGAAGAGGACCTCAATATCTCCTTGCTTGATATGATCTCGAATGAACAGATGATGTATATCAATATGCTTGGTCTTGCAATGTTGCACCGGATTAAGGGATATCTTGATTGCACTCTCATTGTCGCACAGAAGAGGCACTTTCTCACAAGTGACACCGTCATCCTTTAAAGTTTGCCTCATCCATAATATTTGAGCACAACAACTTGCAGCAGCTACATACTCAGCTTCGGTGGAAGAAAGTGACACACAGTTTTGCTTCTTCGAAGACCAACTTACCAGGGAAGGACCAAGGAATTGGCATCCTCTAGAGGTTGACTTCCTTCCCACACAGTCTCTAGCCCAATCTGGGTTAGAGTAACCTACTAAACTGAAGCTTTCTCCCTTGGGGTACCATAAGACAAAGTTTGGGGTATGAGCCAAATATCGAAAGATTCGTTTGACACCCGCATAGTGGATTTCCTCTGGTGCAGATTGAAATTGTGCATACATTCTCACACTCAACATGATATCAGGTCTAGATGCACAAAGGTAAAGCAAGGATCCAATCATGGAGCGATATACCTTTTGATCCACGGCTTTACCATTGGGATCACTGTCGAGCTTGCATTTGATTGGCATGAGAAATTTGATTGGCTTGACATCCTCGAGCTCGAACCTCTTGAGCATGTCTTGAGTGTACCTACTTGTTTAATGAATGTTCCTTCTCTTCCTTGTTTGATTTCAAACCCGAGAAAGAACTTCAACTCTCCATCATTGGCATCTCAAACTTCTCGGTCATTAGTACAGCAAATTATTCATTGAAAGATTTTGGAGGAGAACCAAATATAATATCATCAACATATACTTGGCATATGAACAACTCCCCTTTGACCTTCTTGGTAAAAAGAGTGGGAACAATTTTTCCAATTTCTAACCCACGGTCTTGCAACAACTCAGTAAGGTACTCATACCACACACGTGGGGCTTTTTTAAGACCATAGAGTGCCTTCCTAAGTTTGTATACATGAGTGGGGAACTTGGGATCCTTGAATCTCGTGGGTTGTTTGACATATACCAACTCATTTAAAGGACCGTTTAGAAAAGCACTCTTCACATTCATTTGTTGTAATTTAAAATCATGATGAGAAGCAAAAGCAAGTAACATGCGAATAGATTCAAGACGAGCGACAGGGGCAAAGGTTTCACCGTAGTCGATACCCTCGACTTGGGAGTAGCCTTGTGCCACTAGTATTGCTTTGTTTCCAATGACCACACCATTTGCATCCTGACTGTTCTTGAATATCCATTTGGTTCCAATGACATTATGTTCCTTTGTTGTTCTTGGCACTAATTCCCTAACTTGATTGCGCTCGAAGTTGTTAAGGTCATCATGCATAGCTTCAAGCCAATCCTCATCATCAAGCGCATCATCTACCTTTATGGGTTCAACACACGAAACAGACGTGTGATGCATACAAAAGTTTGATAATTTTTGACGAGTGGTTACCCCTTTATTGAAGCTACCAAGCACATTCTTGAAGATGTGCGAACACGGAGTTTGTTGGCTATGTTGGCAGCACAGCGCTTCATAATTTCCCTACTTGATAATGTAGGGGATTCTTCTTGAACACTCTAAGCACCGTCTTGAGCTTCTTCACTAGATTGCCCTTGATCTTGTGATTGCACTTGATCTAGGGCTGGCTCGCAATCTATAGCATGGTCTTGGACATCATTTGGTGTGTCACCATCTCCATGAGGTTGATCTTGTCCTTGATCAGGTTCATCGGGTTGAGGGTCTTCATTTTGTTCTTTGGAAGCGTGTGGGTCTAGCGCGGGTGATGGCTCCACATGAGTAGATCATTGTCCTTCTCCTTCTGCCACAAGGGGTTCCTCAATCGGGAGTATTTGACCAATCCCCATTCTTCTTATGGCTTGAGGAGGAATTTCATCACCTACATCACAAAGACCACTTTGCTTCACTTGGGAGCCATTATTCTCATCAAACTCCATGTTACACGTCTCCTCAATGAGTCCGGTGGACTTGTTGAGAACACGGTAAGCATGGGAGTTTGTAGCATAACCAACAAATATGCCCTCTGGAGATCTAGCTTCAAATTTAGACAAACAAACATTTTTTTTAGTATGAAACACTCACAACCGAACACCCGGAAGTACTTGAGATTGGGCTTGTTCCCTGTAAGGATCTCATACGGGGTCTTGTTCAAGCCTTTGCGGAGGTAGAGCCAATTGGATGCATGACACGCGGTGCTAATGGCTTCAGCCCATAAGTTGTACGGAGATTTGAATTATTCCATCATAGTTCTTGCCGTGTCCATTAATGTCCGGTTCTTCCTTTACGCAACACCATTCTGTTGAGGGGTATAGGGTGCTGAGTATTGATGCTTGATCCCCTCATCACTAAGGAACTCATTTAAGGTGTAGTTCTTGAACTCGGTGCCGTTGTCACTTCTAATCATCAAAATCTTTGCTTCATGTTGACGTTGAGCTTCATTATCAAAGTCGATGATAGTTTGATGAGTCTCACTCTTCTTCTTGAAATATACCCAAGTGTATCTTGAGTAGTCATCCACGATCACCAACCAGTACTTTCTTCCCCCGAGACTATCAAAAGAGGGAGGTCCAAAGAGATCTATGTGAAGGAGATCCAAAGGCCTTTTATAGTATATATATGACACTTGTGGGACGGTGCGCTGTTTCATGAAGGTTTCCTTCAATACAAGCACTGCAAGCACGGTCTCTGGCAAAACTCACATTTGTTAGTCCACTAACATGGTCCCCTTTGAGGAGACTTTGCAAAGATCTCATATTTACAGGGGCTAGTCGGCGATGCCATACCAAACCCACGTCAACTTTAGCCATTAGACAAGTCGCGGTCTTAGTAGGTCGCTCCGAAAAGTTTACTACATAGAGACCATTCTTGACATATCCAACAAAGTCTACTTTAAGAGTCTTGCTCCACAAAAGGGCCACGATATCAAGATTAAAGAATGTGACAAAGCCCATAATTCCAAATTGTCGAACGAAAAGCAAATTGTATGCAAGGGACTCAACAAGCATGACCTTCTCTATAGATAAATCTTGAGAGATGACCACCTTACCAAATCCCATTACCTTAGATGTTGAGCCATCAACAAATTGGACATGGGTGGGTGCTAGCAGTCCCCGGCAACGACACTAGAAAAATGTTGTTGACGTGTTCCAGACTTGATGCCTCCATGGCAACGGAGCCAGAAAAGAACTGCTCCCAGTTGCTCAACAATTAGCAATTGTCTTGCAATGGCCCACCAGCGCGTGAGATCGCGGCAGTTTTCGAGGGTAGAGTATTCAACCCAAATTTGTTGGTTCGCTCGACGGGAAGTGAAAGAATATTCTCAAGTATTAGCAGCTGAATGTGTCAGATTCAACCACACCTGAAAGATTAGTATCTGCAAGCAAAGTATCAGTAGCAAAGTAGTATGATAGCAACAGTGCCAAAAACGATCTGTTGACAGCAGACTATTCCTAACGGTTGTATTAATGGCGCCAGAAGTTGCCCGTGGACGGGAAATAGTCTTTTCCCGGCAACGGTGCGAGAAAAGTTATTGTAGCAGGTAGCAATAGTGTAACGAGTAGCAACAGTGGCAAGGAACAGCAGTAGTGACAGCAGTAGCAAGTAGCAACAGTAGCAAGTAGCAGCAGGACAAAGCAAGTAACAGTAGCAGCAAGAGTAGTAGTAGCAGTAGCAGCAGTAGCAAGTAACAATAGCAGCAACAGTAGTAACAGCAGTAGCAGCAGAGCAAGTAACAGCAGCAGTGGGACAAACTCATAGGCAATGGGTCGGTGATTTGTTTGGATGACATTCATCATGCAACAGTTATAACACAGAGAGATATGTGGCTAGCTACCGTTCGTCAATGTGATGTAGGTATGCACTCCATGTGTCGTCATACGTGCTTAGGGAAAAGAACTTGCATGACATCTATTGTCCATCCCTCCCGTGGCAGCGGGGTCCAAAAGGATACTATGGGATATTAAGGTTCTCCTTTTAATAAAAAACCGGACCAACGCATTAGCACATGGTGAACACATGAACTCCTCAAACTATGGTCATCACCGGGAGTGGTTCCGGTTATTGTCACTCCGGGGTTGTCGGATCATAACACATAGTAGGTAACTACAACTTGCAAGATCGGATCTAAAACACACATATATTGGTGACAACATAATAATTTCATATCTGAAATCATGGCACTGGGGCCCTAGTGACAAGCATTAAGCATGGTAAAGTAGTAGCAACATCAATCTCAGAACATAGTGGATACTAGGGATCAATCCCCGTCAAAACTAACTCGATTACATGATAGATCTCATCCTACTCATCACCCCCAGCGAGCCTACGAATAGATTACTCACGAATGATTAAGAGCTTCATGGAATTGGAGAGGGAAGAAGGTTGATGATGACGATGGCGACGATTTCCCCTCTCCGGAGCTCGAAACGGACTCCAGATCTGCCCTCCAGATGAAGAACAGGATGTGGCGGCGCCTCCATATCGCAAACGCGATGAAATCTTCTCTCCTGATTTTTTCCGGGGCGAAAGGGAATAAATAGAGCTGGAGTTGGGGGCGGCAGACCCACGTGGGCCCCACAAGCTGGGTTGCCGCGGCCAGGGGCGCGGCAACAGGGCTTGTGGCCCACTGGCCCATCCCCTCCGATGGATCTTTGTGCAGGTATTTTTCATATTTTCCAAAAATATTCTCCGTAAATTTTCAGGACGTTCCGAGAACTTTCATTTCTGCACAAAAACAACACCATGGCAATTCTGCTGAAAACAGCGTTAGTCCGGGTTAGTTCCATTCAAATCATGCAAAGTAGAGTCCAAAACAAGGGCAAAAGAGTTTGGAAAAGTAGATACGATGGAGACGTATCAACTCCCCCAAGCTTAAAACCTTGCTTGTCCTCAAGCAACTCAGTTGACAAACTGAAAGAGAAAGAAAAACTTTGACAAACTCTCTTTGATCTTGTTGTTGCAACTATGTCTAACTCATAACCAGAATTTCATTAAGATCACAAGTTAACCACATAAGCAAGTGACACAAAGGTCTCACGGTAAACTAATATCAATGGCATAATCAGCTAGCGAGCAAATAATAATGAGTTTCAGATACCAACAATTCAATCAAAACAAGCATGAAGCAATATGAATAGGTGGTATCTCGCTAGCTCTTTCTGAGACCGCAAAACATAAATGCAGAGCACTTTCAAAGATCAAGGGCTGACTAAACATTGTAATTCATAGCAACGAAGATCCAGTCATAGTCATACTCAATATCAGTCAAAAGCAAAGCATAAAATGACAGAGGTGCTCTCTAATTGGTGCTTATATAAGAAGAGGATGACTCAACAAGAAAATAAAACGACAGGCCCTTCATAGAGGGAAGCATTGATTTGCAGAGGTGCCAGAGCTCAAGCTTTGAAAACAGAGATAATAATTTTGGGTGGCATGCTTTCATTGTCAACGCAATGACCAAGAGTTCTCAATATCTTCCACGCTACTCATGCTATAGGCGGTTCCCGAACTGAAAAGTAAAGTTTTAACTCCCCCACCACCAATCAATCACACTCCACGGCTAGCCGAATCCTCGGGTACCGTCCATACTAACATCAATCCGGGGGGGGTCTTGTTTTACAGTTATGTTTTTGATTTAAGCGTGGAACTGGGCGTTCCAATTACCGACCCCTTTCTCGTGAATGAAAGTGAATAAACACATGTCGAGGATAACACGCCTAACATGGAAGATACCAATAGCCCCATGTCACCACATGAGCAGTTCGGGCATGCAAAACAGATTATTTCTGGAAGGTTTAGAGAATGGCACATGCAAATTTACTTGGAACGGCAGGTAAATACTGCAAATAGGTAGGTATGGTGGACTCTCATGGAAAAACTTTTGGGTTTATGGGAGTGGATGCACAAGCAGTATTCCGCTTAGTGCAAGTGAAGGCTAGCAAAAGATTGGGAAGCGACCAACTAGAGAGCGACAACAGTCATCAAGATGCAATGAGTTTGACTAACATTGAGTGCAAGCATGAGCAGGATATAAATCACCATGAACACGAACATTATAGAGGCTATGTTGATTTTGTTTCAACTACATGCATGAACATGCGCCATGTCAAGCCACTTGAATCATTCAAAGGAGAATACCATCCTATCATACTACATCATAGTCATCTCAAAATCTATGTTGGCATTCAAGACAAACCATTATAAGCTCTAGCTGAATAAGCATGGCATCAGAAACTATGATCTCTAAGTTGTTATTGCAAACATGGTTCTCTCACAACAAAGCTGAATCTGGGACGACAAGCTAATCATATTTACAAAAACAAAATAGATAGAGTTCATACCAGCTTTTCCTGTCTCAGTCACTTCATCATATATCATCATTATTACCTTTCACTTGCACGATCGAACGATGTGAACAATAATAAGAGTGCTCGTGCATTGGACTAAGCTGAATCTGCAGGCAAACACAAAGGAGAAGACAAAGTAATATGGCTCTTTGAAAGCTAAACAGGTATGCATGCAAGAGCCACTAAACATTGTAACCAATATCTTCTACCTTGACCCAAAGAAAAAGAAAACTATTTACACGGGAAAGCTCCCAACAAGAAAAAAGAAGAAAGGGAAATCTTTTGGGGTTTTCTCAAAAGGACACAAAACAAGAAAACAAGAAAAAGAAAATAAACTAGCATGGATAATACAGTGGCAAAGTGTAAACACCGGCTAACAAAGTGAAAGCATAAGCATGAATGTAAAGTCGGTGAGAACACGTACTCCCCCAAGCTTAGGCTTTTGTCCTAGCTTGGTCTACTCCCAAGGACGGTCCTGGCGAAACCCAAAATTATAATCGGGGTTATACGGAGCGCTGCAGCCACTGCCTGAATAGCTGCCTCACGGAGATGAGCAGACGTCGCCTCCCTCTCATACTCCTCCGCATCTCCTATGGTTATGTAGTATCTCCGTTTAACCTGAAAGTCAAAGAAAGCAGGAGCAGGAAGGGTAATATGGAAAACACGCTGCGGGTTAAATATCAATCGGTATAGGAGGGATTCATCATCCCTCTCAAGAAACTGGTAGCGTGTCATAGCGACGCGGTCAAGGAAAGCTGTATGGAGCGGGGGATCTCCTGCACGGATGGGTATTCCAAGAAAATTTGCTATGCGAGTGGCATAGATGCCGCCAAAGAAATCCCCCTCAATAGCGTTCTTATTCAGCCTCCTTGCTATAATAGCTCCCTTGTTGAAGCTTTTGTCACCCGTCACTGCTCTCTTAAGCATACTAAGGTCGGATGCGCATAGGTGACAATGTTCAACCTTGTCGTTAATGCATCTACCTATGAAGAGGGCAAAGTGGTGCAAGGCAGGGAAATGAATGCTTCCTATGGTAGCTTGTGTGATGTCTCTAGTTTCTCCAATAGTTAATACTAGAGACAAAATCTCTAACCGAAGACTTAGCGGGATCTTTAAGATTACCCCCACCGGGTATCTTGCAAATCCTATTGAAATCCTCCAAATCCTTGGCATAGGATTTATCATACAGATCAAACAGTATGGATGAGTCACGGCCAACTGAAAATTTAAATCTATGCACGAAAGAGGCAGTGAGCATAGCATACTGTTCACATTTATCTGAGAGGAATTCTTCTAACCCGGCATTGCAGACAAGTGTATCAAACTCATCCTTGAAGCATGCTTAGATCATGAACTCATTGGAAGGCCATTCACACGGTTGTACAGGTGTGTCCCTTAGTTGATAAGGATCGGGCTCCCGAATAGAAAGACGAGGACCCTTCTTACTTGAGGAACCACCATGAAACTTCCTCCTGGACATAATTTCTTTTTGCTGAAATATTTGAAGTTCAAGAAAGAAGTGAATAAAGACCAACCAAACCTTGTAGCAACTACTCCTACTAGTGCCTAGAGACCGTATCACGCGCTAAAACTACTTGGGACCAGCTAAAATCAACATTTCAAGCTCAAGAACAGGGTCACCAAGGTAGCAAGAATACGCGAAGGATATAGCACTAGAGCAAAAACTAATTGGACCAATGGAGGAGTCACTTACCAAGGAGTAATTTCCCCAAAACGGTCCGGAGAATGGTGCTTTGAGCAAGGAGATCGAAAATCACAGCCAAATGGGCAAGAACACGGGTTTGAGCTAGGAAACAATTTTTTCTAGAGGTAGAGGAAGAGGATGGGAGCTGGAATGAGTGGAGGGGGTCCCTGTGGGCCCCACAAGCTTGCTTGCCGCAGCCAGGGGGGTGGCCGTGGTGACACGGCTTGTGGACCACTGGTGTGGCCCCCAGGCCAACTCTCAGTCCCAGTATTTTTCAAATATTCCAGAAAAAATCATACTAGATTTTCAGGACCATCGGAGAACTTTTATTTTCGGGGTACTTTTCTCTAGGACGCTAAAACAGAAAATAGGGAAAACTAAACTAAGTCTATCATTTTTCTTCTAAGCAACAGAAAGTGAAAGCTTAAAACAGAGGTATGTGACTCTTTGATCCATCCATTTCATGGTCATCGAAAGAAATCCGTCAATGGGGTTGATCAAATCCTCATGACAAAACTTTTCCGAATCGCAAAAGGGAACGGAGAATTTTCAAATAGTCACTAAGTCACCTCAATGGGGATATGAACCTCCCCAACAAGAAAATCATACTTCATCTTAACACGAGGAATTGGGCATTCAAAGCTCCCAATAAGAATCGATGAGCTTTTTTCGATAGCATTGATGCAATGCACTTGATATCGTTTCTTCGGAAAGTGCACGATATGCTCATTACCGTTGACATGGAAAGTGGCATTGCCTTTGTTGCAATCTATAACAGCCCCTGCAGTATTTAAAAAGGGTCTTCCGAGGATGACAGCCATGGCATCGTCCTCGGGAATATTGTGACAGACCGAGACCGACGCTCCAGAAGATTCCCCTTTTATTCCCTTGTCACCATGTGTTTTATTTTGTTTGTCGCATTCATCATGTCATCATACCATCACGTCGTTCTTTTTTTTGCAACTCAATGCATAAATGGTACGGATCCTTGGTCCATTTAAATCAAGGGAATTCACATGGCGATTTCTCTATACAACATATCCTCCCAACATCATTAGGCGGCTATAATGAAATATTATAGTCATAACACACTTGCAATTTAACTCCATTCTTTTCTATCTTAATTCTTGCCTTCAACTTTGCCCATAATTCTTTTGCTTAAGGTCCAGCCACCCTGTTAAATTCACCCCATCCATAGTTCATTTAAAAGGGAGTTTGAATTCAAACATAACGAATTTAATTCATTATGTTTGGTATTTTTTTACTTCCTTCAGAAATGTTGTTCCCATAAATCATATTTATTATGTAGGGTGACCCTCCTAAATTTCTTCCCATTTGACATTGGTTTGGTTCAGTTTTAAATTCAGGCAAGCATGAGTTAATTGAAACTTGTGTAAATTTATTTCCTGTAAAAATCCCCAAACCGATTTTATAATAGAGTATATTTTTGTGGTTCCACAAAAATATTAATTTAACTCTATTTCTTTCTCTACCTCTCTTTTTATTATTCTCCAAATCTGTTTATTTAATTAATGGCTAAGGTAGATATAAACAGAGCAGGCCCAACTCTTACATGTTTGATCTCAGCCCATTAAGCCCACCACCCCTTCTTCTTCCTACGTCACCTCCTTTACGAACCAGAGGATCACCATTGATCTCCTGGAGCTCGATCATACGGCCAACCCTTCTTCCTCTAGCCACATAAGAGCACTCGATGGGTCTAGGGTTCCCTCCTCCTTCCATTTTCCCCCTCTCTTCCTACTGTCGCGGCCAAGAGAGGCCTCCTCCACGCCTCGCCATGGTTTTGGTCCAAGTTGGAGCTCGCGCTCGGTTTGAACCAAGCAACTGTCTCCGTCCTCGGGGGCGTCAAGATCGTCGCCGTCGTCTTTCGAACCCCCGCTTCGGACCGCAAGGACCCCGAAGGCTTCTCCCTCGATGTCCACTTCTCTGCGTCCCCTGCTTCCTCTTTGTCACTCCATCGAAGCCCTCCTCCTCGTCCCTGGCCGCGAGCTCCGCGAGGGCCATGAGCCACCGGAGCAGCCCAAGGACCCGTGAACCAGAGCCAGAGCATCTCCCTCTGGAGAGCCCGTCGCCTCCAGTCGGTGCTCACCGGAGCAGCCCCGCCTCCTGCCTCTGGTGTAACTCAGGCAAGCCATCGGACCTCCTCCTCGTCGCCCCTAGCTCTCTCTCTCTGGTCCAGTCTTCTTTTCCTCTCCTCAAGATCTCTTCCTCTTTCTCGGTATAGCGCAGCAGCAGGAGAGAGCCATGGCGCTTGTCGAGCTCCGCTTTGCCGCTGCGCGGGTCAACCTCGACGGGTCCCGCTGTCGCTAGAGATGGATGCCCCTCCGCTGGATCCGGAACCCTGAGCCGGACTGCCCGTCCCCGTCGCACACGCCGGCACCCAATCGCGTCGCCGCACCTGCGATTGCATCCCCAGCCAAAGGAGACAGCAGCAAGTCTCTGTTTCATGTTCAGTTTCGTCAGGTAAGCTTCAGGGTCTATTTCATTTGCACCAAAATCCAGTTTTGTATCACTATCCGCAGTAGCGCGCTGGCAAGGGCCTTGCAATTTGACTAGGAGGTCATTGGTTCGAACCCAAGGCAACCTGATTTATCTGCTACTGTGTTCTCCTGTGCTAGCTAGCAGGGTCTGCATATTTTGCATTTCTTCCACTGTTCTAGCAATAACACTTCACCATCGAAGTGGCAACCGAACCGCTGCAGCGCCAGTAGGTCGAGGATTCAAGCCCCTCGCACGTCCCTTTTTTTATTTGGGTATTTTTTTATTCTGTTGTGTTGCCTGCATAGGTAGCTTACTCCCCTTGTTAGGGCAGTGAACCGAGCCTAGCTCAGTGGTGATTGCCCTGTTGTGTTGCAAGTAGGTAGAGGGTTCGAGTCCCCCTACTCCCATGTTATTTTTTGCTGTGCATTTTGTTGCTTGCTGTAGTGTGCCACAGACAGTGGGTCCAGAGCCCACATGCCATACTAGGGGCCTTGATGAGTATGACTAGTGGGACCCCCTGATGATTACATGAATTTTGTTTTCTTTAGTTTTGTGATGTATTTCCAAATCTGGAATATTCCACTAGAGGAATATGCCAAATCTGGCATATCAAGAACTGCCCTTGTTCTTGTTATTAGCAGAGTTTGATCTTGTGTAGTTTTTCCTTTGTTGTTTTCTGCATGCATAGATAGCAGTGTAATATAGGGATTTGGGGTAGAAGAACCCAGTGAATCCAATGGTGGCACTGGATTATAGTTGTGAGCAGATATGCAGAAGTGTCACTTTGTGATGAGGTGGCACTTGTTTACCGATGTAGGATGGTTTAAGTGCATCATTAAGGGTTGGGCGTCCATGCATCATATTGGGTAGTGCATCATGTCGTGCATTTGCCGTGGTGAATACCTGTGTTGATGCTTGTTTTCGGTTTGCTCCGTCTCGATAGTGTACCGACCGCTTCGGAGTGTGAGGATCCATTCGACTACGTCTGTTCGTCTGCTTCACGGAGTCATTCTTCTTCCAAGCGGGATCTAAGGCAAGATGACCATGTCCCCAGATACCATTACTATCATTGCCATGCTAGTTTTATCTCTTCTATCGTTTATGTCTCGTTGCCTACCACATGTTAAATATCAGCCTCTCAACAATGCCAAGAAACCTTCAACCTGTTCAACCTAGCAAATCACTGATTGGCTATGTTACCGCTTGCTTATCCTTGTGTTAGCGTTGCTAGTTGCAGATGCAGTTGCTTCCATGTGATAACATGGGTTCCTTGTCATATCACCATATTAAATGCTATTTAATTTAATGCACCTATATACTTGGTAAAAGGTGGAAGGCTCGGCCTTTCTAGCCTGGTGTTTTGTTCCACCTTTGCCCCCTTAGTTTTGGTTACCGGTGTTATGTTCCATAATTGAGCGCTCCTAACACGATCGGGGTTGTTATGGGGATCCCCTTGATAATTCGTTTTAGATTAAAGCTTGTCTGGCAAGGCCCAACATTGGTACTATATTTGCCCAACATAATTACTTTGTTAATACTGAAAGCATAGGGCGTCATGAACCCGAGGAGTAATTTCACATAATATAGGGGGGCCAGTGCTGATGGTGCTGGTCCAAAAGAGAGCACCGTGCGGGGCCAACCCGGGGCAACTCGAGAGATTTCTATCAGGCCACTGTACGCTTCGCTTATCCGTCGTGTCCTGAGAACGAGATACGCGGCTCCTATCGGGATCGTCGACACGTCAGGTGGCCTTGCTGGATTAGTTTTACCTTTGACGAGATATCTTGTGCATCGGGATTCCGGTGTTGCTTTGGTTAATCTCAGAGTTGAGGTTTTCCACTAAGGAATCCGACGAGATCGCGAGTGTCGTGGTCGAGGATTTCTATGCGGCTTGTGGTAATTTGTGATGGACTAGTTGGACCACCCCTACAGGGTTAAATCTTTACGGAAAGCCGTGCACGCAGTTATGTGGCAACATGGAAGCTTTGTTTAACACTGGTACTAGATAACTTGAAGTTAACTGAATTAAAATATGCCAACTGTGTGCGTAACCGTGACTGTCTCTTTCGTGAGTTCCTGCTCCAATCGAGGACACGGTGGGGTTATGTCTGACGTAGGTAGGTGTTCAGGATCATTCATTTGATCATAAGTAGTTCACGTCTGTTATGCATAGATCTTCCCTCTCTTATTTCTTGTACTCGTAAGTTTAGCCACCAAACATATGCTTAGCCGCTGCTGCAACCTCACCACTTAACCATGCCTCACCCATTAAGCTTTGCTAGTCTTGATACCTTTGGAAATGAGATTGCTGAGTCCCATGTGGCTCACAGATTACTACAACACCAGTTGCAGGTACAGGTAAAGGTTACTTGACGCGAGCGCGTTGATTGTTCATTTGGAGTTGCTTCTTCTTCTTCTTCTTCATCGATCTAGGATGGGTTCCAGGCCGGCAGCCTGGGATAGCAAGGATGGACGTCATTCTTCTTTTCTCGTTTGTTTTCGTCCGTAGGAGGACCCTTCTCTTATTCATGATGATTATGTATTGTACTGATGTGACTCTGATGTAGCTTGTGGCGAGTGTAAGCCAATTCTATATGTATATATATATATATATATATATATCTTCTTTTCAGTACATGTACTTGTAACGATATCCATTCTTGCGACATGACGAGATGTGCTTCTATCCCTGACGAGGCCCTCGTGCCAAATTGAGGATAGGGTCACATCTTGGGCGTGACAAGTTGGTATCACAGCAGTACCGACCTAGGAGCCCCCTTGATTGATCGAACTTGGCCGAGTCGAGTCTAGTGAAAAACTGTTTGAGTCTGAGTTATATATCGGAGAGTAGGATTCTTTTTTCTCCTCTTCTATGCTCTGGTGAGGAATCTTGACGTAATATTTTAATTCTACTCCTCTTCCCACTCAAATTTTTTTAGGATGACGTGGATATTGTTGGAGTCTATATGATGGCGATGTGACGGAGTTCTGTCTTGGTGCCTCCTGTCTGACTTGATTTTCTTCCGGGGAGTTGAGCTCCAGGGGATTCTCGAGCACATCGTTATCATTCAGATTTCTTAGTATCTCGGAACGAAGGATGTTCGTAATTGCTTCAATACTAGTAGTGGCGAGATAACCCCAATGTCACCAGTACTGGTGCAGATTGTTCGGGAGTACTGCCATACTTTGTATCATTGTGATCACGAGGGTCTGTTGTAGATGAATGTCCGAGATTCTGGTTGTGTGTTGACGGATGTGATACAGGTGACGGGTTAGTATAGGAGTTGTGTGATATTACTCCTTGTATCCGTGTACCAGATTGCATGACCAGATATTTCGGGAATTCTTAGGTGGGAATTCAAGTAGTTACTTATAGGACAATCTTCCAACAAATGCATGATGTTAGGTTGGGGTTCGACATCTAGTGGATTCGTTTGTTGATGGTCGACTTACAGCGGTTCTCGTTGTGTCTTAAAGAGTCCTTGTAGCTTGCTATGACTCGGGGATGCTTCATATGTCGGGTGCACTGCCTTGCACTTGATGGCTACTGTAAGGTTCGAGCCCGTGCGATCCTGTCCACGAAAATATCGGACGAAATCTTTCTCATGAGTTTGTTCTGGCTAATTGCAAGCCGCATCCTTTGTTTTGTTGAATATGGTAATTCTTGTTGCTTCGATGTCAAGTGGTGATTTCATATCTTTTCCAAGAGGTGTTCTCATATTTTTATGGGAATGCAAATTCTTTTGCTCTATCAATTGTCTTATCAATTCCTTTTCAACCGGAGTCATCGTGTCAATGCTTTTCAACCGGTGTGCTTCTCTTCAAGTGAATTCAATCCTCTCCAATATTTGCAAGATCAATCTCTCTTTTCTTTCCGGAGTTCATCTCATCTGTCCCAAGTTGTCTTTGTTTTCCCCCGCCCTCCCACCCTTTTCTTTAGTGTTTGGATTTCATCCAAGTGCCTTCTTATTCAGTGACGCTTCCACTATCTTTTATTATGTATCCTTTCCGGTGGTTCATTGTGAAGATTCTCAGGAGATTCGTGTTCCTCTTTATTCATTCTTGTCATCTTTCCGGTGAATTCAATTTAGTTGCCCGTGTTCATCATATCATTTTCATCTTTGTAATTCTTTCCATGTTAGGAATTCTCATCAGTCTTCTTATTGTCATTTCTCTCTATTCCATATGGAGTGCTGGAGTTATCTCAGAGGTTCTTGTTTCCAATCCTTTCAATTATTTCGAGGTGCTAACTTCATCTAGTTTTCTTTGTACCGGTGCAATATCAATCTTTCTAGCAATCTTTGCTAACGGTGGTTTCTTTGAGTGGGCCCATAACCCACAGGTTTTCCCAAGATCTTTCCTGGCTCTTTTAATCTTATCCCGGAGATCTCTAAATCTTTTCAACTATGATGTAAGTATGAATTTCATGAGTTATATTCCTTCTTCAAGGCCTATTTGAATTAAATCTCATATTTGACTCAACCTTTCATTCTTCTCTATTCCGGACTGTCTCAGTAATTCTTGGTGGTGTTCTGCTCATCATTCCAGCTTTGATGACAGAAGGAGTATTTCTCTCGAATCTTGGTTCATTCTTTTGAAGATTCATCTTTTCAGCTTGTGCCATCATCTTGAATTGTTCCAATCATGAGTAATCCCTTTCTTGCTATCCGGTGCAGTTCTGAGTTGTTTTTATTTCTCGTTCCTCAGAAGGCCATCATTTTAGAAGATTCTTCGTTCTCAGCTTTCAGCTGTCATCCTCAATTCTTCTCAATTGTTGTCCCTTCGTTCGTCTCTCAATTATTCTGGTGTCTTGTTTAAATTTTTCTCTCAGGTGGATCATGATCTCTTCATTCTCATGTATCCCCATTAATTCTTGGTATTTCCTTTCAATTGTGAATTCTTACGGGTGCATCCTTCAATTGTGCTTCAAGTGGTGCTTATCTCTCTGTCTCTTCAAGATTCTTTCAAGAAGAATAAGTTGTATGCTAAATCCGTTGCTTGTCATCAATTTAATTTGATGAAGGATGAGCATAACATAATTATTATTCCTGTTCATAGTAATCTGAATTCTTCTTCCGGAGTGGCTCATGGTTTCAATTCTTTTCTGGAGTGCTATCTTTCTTTTCCGGAGTTCCAAGTTCTTTTAGTATCTCTTTGTGAGGCTTCATCTAAATCTTGGCAATGTCATTATCTTATTCTTTTCTACCTTCATATCTTTGCATCATTCATTTGTATACGGTGGTCCTTCATGGTGGTTCATCAAGGTTTCAATTCGTTCTCAAGTGTTCTTCAAGATTCTTATTGGAGAACTTCAAGTTTTTTCTTCTCTTGCATTTCCAAGTGCATTTGTCCTTCCTTATCCTTGAGGTGGTATTATAGCATTCTTGTTAGTGTAGGAGTCTCGAAGAGATTTCCTTTCAAGAATGAGATAATTAAACCCACCAATTCTATGATCATGAGATATTTTTCAACTCATGATTTCTGGGTTGAGTATCTTGGTTTAGTTTTCACCTAAAGCCTTTCCTAAGGATTGTTGCAATTATGGTGCTTGTCATTAACCCAAGTTCTCAATGTATCCTCTTGGTGTAAGAAGTTTTGCTTATCTTGTTTCCCGAAACAGTCTTTGTTTCTGTTAGTGGCTGGTTGTCACTTCATTAGTTTGAAAAGGTTTCCATAAGCCCACTACTATCTTGTTCTTTTCGTTTTTGTTTTTCCAACAACTCCGTTCAATTCTTCTTGCAAGGCTGATTGCCAAGTTCATTTGAGATAGTAGTTGTCATTCTTTTCTTCATTCTCTTCTTCCGCTTGAGCTAGTTCATATTCTCTTGTTCCGGAGGCATTGTAATGTTGCTCTTTTGGGTCTATTATGTTGTTCTATCAAGATCATGGTGTTCCCTTGTTATATTTAGTTGTCTGTTATGTATATTGTCTAATTCTCTCTTCTTATCGAATTTTTTGTCCCATTTTCCTACCGAAGTGCTACCGAAATTTTCCTTGAATTCTTGCTTGTTTCTCATATCGTTCCTCATCTCTTTGCAACTTTCAAGGAGTGTTGGTGTCACTCGTTTGTCAAAGAAGCGACTAAGTTTTTACCTCTTGTTCTTTCTCATCCTCTCCCCCTTTCAGTCTTCGATCTCGGGGCGAGATCCTCTTGTAGTGTAGGAGAGTTGTCACAGCCCGAGACCGACGCTCCAGAAGATTCCCCTTTTATTCCCTTGTCACCATGTGTTTTATTTTGTTTGTCGCATTCATCACGTCATCATGCCATCACGTCGTTCTTTTTTTTCAACTCAATGCATAAATGGTACGGATCCTTGGTCCATTTAAATCAAGGGAATTCACATGGTGATTTCTCCATATAACATATCCTCCCAATATCATTAGGGGGCTATAATGAAATATTATAATCATAACACACTTGCAATTTAACTCCATTCTTTTCTATCTTAATTCTTGCCTTCAACTTTTCCCATAATTCTTTTGCTTAAGGTCCAGCCACCCTCTTAAATTCACCCCATCCAAAGTTCTTTAAAAGGGAGTTTGAATTCAAACATAACGAATTTAATTCATTATGTTTGGTATTTTTTTTACTTCCTTTAGAAATGTTCATCTTGTTCCCATAAATCATTTTTATTATGTAGGGTGACCTTCCTAAATTTCTTCCCATTTGACATTGGTTTGGTTAGGTTTTAAATTCAGGCAAGCATGAGTTAATTGAAACTTGTGTAAATTTATTTCCTGTAAAAATCCCCAAACCGATTTTATAATAGAGTATATTTTTGTGGTTCCACAAAAATATTAATTTAACTCTATTTCTTTCTCTACCTCTCTTTTTTTTATTCTCCAAATCTATTTATTTAATTAATGGCTAAGGTAGATATAAACAGAGTAGGCCCAACTCTTACCTGTTTGATCTCAGCCCATTAAGCCCACCACCCCTTGTTCTTCATACGTCACCTCCTGTACGAACCAGGGGATCACCATTGATCTCCTGGAGCTCAAACAGACGGCCAACCCTTCTTCCTCTAGCCACATAAGAGCACCCGATAGGCCTAGGGTACCCTCCTCCTTCCATTTTCCCCCTCTCTTCCTCCTGCCACCGCCAAGAGAGGCCTCCTCCATGCCTCGCCATGGTTTTTATCCAAGTTGGAGCTCGCGCTCGGTTTGAACCAAGCAACTGTCTCCTTCCTCGAGGGCGTCAAGATCGTCGCTGTCGTCTTCCTCACCCCCGCTTCGGACCGCAAGGACCCAGAAGGCTTCTCCCTCGACGTCCACTTCTCTGTGTCCCCTGCTTCGTCTTCGTCACGCCGTCGAACCCCTCCTCCCTGACCGTGAGCTCCGCGAGGGCCATGAGCCACCGGAGCAGCCCAAGGACCCGTGAACCAGCGCCAGAGCATCTCCCTCTGGAGAGCCCGTCGCCTCCAGTCGGTGCTCACCGGAGCAGCCCTGCCTCCCGCCTCTGGTGTAACTCAGGCAAGCCACCGGACCTCCTCCTCGTCGCCCCTAGCTCTCTCTGGTCCAGTCTTCTTTTCCTCTCCTCAAGATCTCTTCCTCTTTCTCTGTATAGCGCAGTAGCAGGAGAGAGCCATGGCGCTTGCCGAGCTCCGCTTTGCTGCTGCGCGGGTCAACCTCGATGGGCCCCGCCGTCGCTAGAGATGGATGCCCCTCCGCTGGATTCGGAGCCCAGAGCCGGACTACCCATCCCCGTCGCACACGCCGGCACCCAGTCGTGTCGCCGCACGTGCGATTGCATCCCCAGCCAAAGGAGATAGCAGCAAGTCTCTGTTTCATGTTCAGTTTCGTCAGGTAAGCTTCAGGGTATGTTTCATCCGCAGCGAAATCCAGTTTTGTATCACTATCCGCAGTAGCGCGCTGGCAAGGGCCTTGCAATTTGACTAGGAGGTCATGGGTTCGAACCCCAGGCAACCCGATTTGTTCTTCTATTGTGTTCTCGCTAGCAGGGTCTGCATATTTGCATTTCTTCCACTGTTCTAGGAGTAACACTTCACCATCGAAGTGGCAACCGAACCGCTGCAGCGCCAATAGGTCGAGGGTTCAAGCCCCTCGCGCTCCCCTTTTTTTATTTGGGTATTTTTTTTATTCTGTTGCGTTGCGTGCATAGGTAGCATAGGTAGCTTACTCCCCCTGTTAGGGGAGTGAACCGAGCCTAGCTTAGTGGTGATTGCCCTGTTGAGTTGCTAGTAGGTAGTGGGTTCGAGTCCCCCTACTCCCATGTTACTTTTTTCCCTGTGCATTTTGTTGCTTGTTGTAGTGTGCCACTGACAGTGGGTCCAGAGCCCACCTACCATACTAGCGGCCTTGGTAAGTATGACCAGTGGGACCCCCTGATGATTACATGCATTTTGTTTAGTTTAGTTTTGTGATGTATTTCCAAAACTGGAATATTCCACAAGAGGAATATGCCAAATCTGGCATATCAAGAACAGCCCTTGTTCTTGTTATTAGCGGAGTTTGATCTTGTGTAGTTTTTCCTTTGCTGTTTTCTGCTTGCATACATAGAAGTGTAATATATGGATGAGGGGTAGAAGAACCCAGTGAATCCAATGGTGGCACTAGATACTAGTTGTGAGCAGATATGCAGAAGTGTCACTTTGTGATGAGGTGGCACTTGTTTACCGATGTAGGATGGTTTCAGTGCATCATTAGGTGTTGGGCATCCATGCATCATATTAGGTACTGCATCATGTCGTGCATTTGCTGTGGTGAATACGTGTGTTGATGCTTGTTTTCGGTTTGCTCCGTCTAGATAGAGTTCCGACCGCTTCAGAGTGTGAGGATCCGTTCGACTACGTCTGTTCGTCTGCTTCACGGAGTCATTCTTCTTCCAAGCGGGATCTCAGGCAAGATGACCATTTCCCCAGATACCATTACTATCATTGCCATGCTAGTTTTATCGCTTCTATCGTTTATGTCTCGTTGCCTACCACATGTTAAATATCAGCCTCTCAACAATGCCATGAAACCTTCAACCTGTTCAACCTAGCAAACCACTGATTGGCTATGTTACCACTTGCTTATCCTTGTGTTAGCGTTGCTAGTTGCAGTTGCAGTTGCTTCCATGTGATAACATGGGTTCCTTGTCATATCACCATATTAAATGCTATTTAATTTAATGCACCTATATACTTGGTAAAAGGTGGAAGGCTCGGCCTTTCTAGCCTGGTGTTTTGTTCCAGCTTTGCCCCCTCAGTTTTGGTTACCGGTGTTATGTTCCATAATTGAGCGCTCCTAACACGATCGGGGTTGTTATGGGGATCCCCTTGATAATTCGTTTTAGATTAAAGCTTGTCTGGCAAGGCCCAACATTGGTACTACATTTGCCCAACATAATTACTTTGTTAATACTGAAAGCATAGGGCGTCATGAACCGGAGGAGTAATTTCACATAATACAGGGGGGCCAGTGCTGATGGTGCTGGTCCAAAAGAGAGCACCGTGCGGGGCCAACCCGGCTCGGGAGATTTCTATCAGGCCACCGTACGCTTCGCTTATCCGTCGTGTCCTGAGAACGAGATACGCGGCTCCTATCGGGATCGTCGACACGTCAGGTGGCCTTGCTGGATTAGTTTTACCTTTGACGAGATATCTTGTGCATCGGGATTCCGGTGTTGCTTTGGTTAATCTCAGAGTTGAGGTTTTCCACTAAGGAATCCGACGAGATCGCGAGTGTCGTGGTCGAGGATTTCTATGCGGCTTGTGGTAATTTGTGATGGACTAGTTGGACCACCCCTACAGGGTTAAATCTTTACGAAAAGCCGTGCACGCAGTTATGTGGCAACATGGAAGCTTTGTTTAACACTGGTACTAGATAACTTGAAGTTAACTGAATTAAAATATGCCAACTGTGTGCGTTACCGTGACTGTCTCTTTCGTGAGTTCCTCCTCTGATCGAGGACACGGTGGGGTTATGTCTGACGTAGGTAGCTGTTCAGGATCATTCATTTGATCATCAGTAGTTCACGTCTGTTATGCGTAGATCTTCCCTCTCTTATTTCTTTTACTCGTAAGTTTAGCCACCAAATATATGCTTAGCCGCTGCTGCAACCTCACCACTTAACCATGCCTCACCCATTAAGCTTTGCTAGTATCGATACCTTTGGAAATGAGATTGTTGAGTCCCCTGTGGCTCACAGATTACTACAACACCAGTTGTAGGTACAGGTAAAGGTTACTTTACGCAAGGGCGTTGATTGTTCATTTGGAGTTGCTTCTTCTTCTTCTTCATCGATCTAGGATGGGTTCCAGGCTGGCAGCCTGGGATAGCAAGGATGGATGTCATTCTTCTTTTCTCGTTTGTTTTCCTCCGTAGGCGGACCCTGCTCTTATTCATGATGATTATGTATTGTATTGATGTAACTCTGATGTATCTTGTGGCGAGTGTAAGCCAATTCTATATATATATATATATCTTCTTTTCAGTACATGTACTTGTAACGATATCCATTCTTGTGACATGACGAGATGCGCTTCTATCCCTGACGAGGCCCTCGTGCCAAATTGAGGATAGGGTCGCATCTTGGGCGTGACAAATATCCAAGATAACAAAGTCTATTAAGATAGTGGTGTTAGCAACCACAACAGGCACATCCTCGCAAATACCGACAGGGAAAGCAGTTGATTTGTCAGCCATTTGCAGAGAAATTTCAGTGGGTGTCAACTTATCCAGTTCAAGTCTACGGTAAAGAGAGAGTGGCATAACACTAACACCGGCTCCAAGGTCACATAAGGCAGTTCTTACGTAGTTCCCTTTAATGGAGCAAGGTATAGTGGGCAATCCGGGATCACCAAGTTTCTTAGGAGTTCCACCTTTGAAAGTGTAATTGGCAAGCATGGTGGATATCTCAAGATCTGGTATCTTCCGTTTATTGGTCACGATATCTTTCATGTACTTGGCATATGGAGACATTTTGAGCATATCAGTTAACTGCATCTGCAGAGTCTTATCATTTCAATAAAGCGCTCAAAATCCTCATCATCCTTTTTCTTGTATGGCTTAGGAGGAAAGGGCATAGGTCTCTGAACCCATGGCTCCCTTTCTTTACCATGCTTCCTAGCAGTGAAGTCATTCTTATCGTATCTCTTTGGTTGTGGGTTATCAGGATTAACCGTACGTTCAATCTCCACATCCTTATCATTGCTAGGTTGAGCATCATTATGGACATCGCTGTCCATATTGTCACCAGGTTCATGTTCATCACCTGATTGTGTTTCTGCATCAGACGCAGAAATATCATTTGATTCTTCAGATGTGACAGTATTTGGTGAACCCACATGTAGGTTTCTATCATCCTTCTTCTTCTCCTTAGGATGACTAGGTGTATCAGCATTAATTCCTTGAGAATCTTGATCAATTCTCTTAGGATGGCCTTCACGATACAAAGGTTCGTGAGTCATTTTGCCTCCTCTAGTAATGAATTTGACAGAGTTGTCATTTAATTCATTGAGCAAGTCATTCTGAGCTTTAAGTACTTGTTCTCCTGAGTAATAATCATAGAGGCATGTTTACTTAGAAGCTTCAGATCATTGACATTTCTGTCTACACAAGCACTTAAATGACTAAGCATACGAGTACTTTGTTCCAAATGCCTGCTAACATAATCATTGAAACTCTGTTGTTTGGCAACAAAGTTGTCAAATTCTTCAAAGCATAGGCTAGCGGGTTTATCAAAAGGAATATCACTCTCATCAAACCTACGCAGAGAATTTACTTCCACTACCTGTATCGGGTTATCGAGACCATGGATCTCTTTGATAGGTGGTAGATTTTTGACATCTTCAGATCTAATGCCTTTCTCTTGCATAGATTTCTTGGCTTCTTGCATATCTTCGGGACTGAGGAATAGAATACTTATTTTCTTAGGAGTTGTCTTAGGAGGTGGTTCGAGAATAGTCCAAGCATTATCGTTGATCAAGATGTTATTCAGTAGGATCTCAGCTTGTTCTACAGTTCATTCCCTAAAAACACAACCGGCACAACTATCTAGGTGGTCTCTAGAAGCATTGGTAAGTTGGTTATAGAAGATATCAAGTATCTCGTTCTTCTTAAGAGGGTGATCAGGCAAAGCCTTCTGTAGCTGGATGAGCCTCCCCCAAGCTTGTGGGAGACTCTCTTCTTTGAGTTGAGCAAAGTTGTATATTTCCTGCAAGGCAGCTTGCTTCTTATGGGCAGGGAAATATTTCTCACAGAAGTAACACACCATATCCTCGGGACTACTCACACATCCAGGAGCAAGAGAAGTGAACTAGACTTTAGCGTCATCCTTTAGAGAGAAAGGAAACAGCTTAAGGATATAGTAGTAGCGGATCTTCTCCTCACTAGTCAAAAGGGTTGCTATATCGTGTAGTTTGGTAAGATGGGCTACGACCGTCTCAGACTCATAACCGTGGAAAGGATCAGATTCAACTAGAGAGATTATCTCAGGGTCGACAGAGAATTCATAATCCTTATCGGTGACAAAGATAGGTGAAATGGCAAACTTCAGGTCGTATTTCGTCCTAGCTTTCAGAGATTTTTCCTTCCACTTGAGAAGTAATTTCTCAGCGTCATAGGCATCCTTACACGCAAGAAAATCCTCAGCTATCTCTCCCTCCATAACATAACCCTCAGGTATATCAGGCAATTCATATCTAGGAGAGCTAGATCTAGCAGGAGCAAAAGCAGGTTCTATCTCAATAGTATTGGTAGTTTCAGAAGCATCATGAGCATTGGCAGTAACTCTAGCAATATGAGCATCAAGGAATGCCCCTAGTGGCATATCAGGCAAAGTAGTATCTCTAGCAGTATCAAGCATAGCATCATCAGGCAAAATAGCATCTCTAGCATCATCAGGCAAAGCAATATCAAGCATAGCATCTCTAGCAGTATCAGGCATAGCATCTCTAGCAGTATCAGGCATAGCATCTCTAGCAGTATCAGGCATAGCATCTCTAGCAGTATCAGGCACAGGCGACATATCAAGATTTCTAGCAGGAGGTGATGTAGCAAACTTACTCATAACTAAACGTGAATCAAGTGCAGAGCTAGATGGCAGCTCCTTACCTCCACACGAAGTTGAGGGCAAGACTTTGGTTTTTGGATCTTTTAGATTCTTCATAGTGATCAGCAGATATAAATCCCAAGTGACTCAGAGAATATAGCAATACCTTCCCCGGCAACGGCGCCAGAAAAATGCTGCTAGCAATCCCCGGCAACGACACTAGAAAAATGCGGTTGACGTGTTCCTAACTTGATGCCTCCCCGGCAACGGCGCCAGAAAAATGCTGACAGCAGTCCCCGGCAACGACACTTGAAAATGTTGTTGACGTGTTCCTGACTTGATGCATCCACGGCAACAGAGCCAGAAAAAAACTGCTCCCAGTTGCTCAACAATTAGCAATTGTCTTGCAATGGCCCACCAGCGCGTGGGATCGCGGCAGTTTTCGAGGGTAGAGTATTCAACCCAAATTTGTTGGTTCGCTCGATGGGAAGTGAAAGAATATTCTCAAGTATTAGCAGCTGAATGTGTCAAATTCAACCACACCTGAAAGATTAGTATCTGCAAGCAAAGTATCAGTAGCAAAGTAGTATGATAGCAACGGTTCCAGAAACGATCTGTTGACGGCAGACTATTCCTAACGGTTGTATCAATGGTGCCAGAAGTTGCCCGTGGACGGGAAATAGTCTTTTCCCGGCAACGATGCGAGAAAAAGTATTGTAGCAGGTAGCAGCAGTGTAACGAGTAGCAGTAGTGGCAAGGAACAGCAGTAGTGACAGCGGTAGCAAGTAGCAACAGTAGCAAGTAGCAGCACGACAAAGCAAGTAACAGTAGCAGCAAGAGTAGTAACAGCAGTAGTAGTAGTAGCAAGTAACAATAGCAGAACAGTAGTAATAGCAGTAGCAGCAGAGCAAGTAGCAGCAGCATTGGGACAAACTCGTAGGCAATGGGTCGGTGATTTGTTTGGATGACATTCATCATGCAACAGTTATAACACGGAGAGATATGTGGCTAGCTCCCGTTCGTCAATGTGATGTAGGCATGCATTCCGTGGGTCATCATACGTGCTTAGGGAAAAGAACTTGCATGACATCTATTGTCCATCCCTCCCGTGGCAGCAGGGTCCAAAAGGATACTACGGGATATTAAGGTTCTCCTTTTAATAAAGAACCGGACCAACGCATTAGCACTTGGTGAACACATGAACTCCTCAAACTATGGTCATCACCGGGAGTGGTTCCGGTTATTGTCACTCCGGGGTTGCCGGATCATAACACATAGTAGGTAACTACAACTTGCAAGATCGGATCTAAAACACACATATATTGGTGACAATATAATAATTTCAGATCTGAAATCATGGCACTCGGGCCCTAGTGACAAGCATTAAGCATGGCAAAGTAGTAGCAACATCAATCTCAGAACATAGTGGATACTAGGGATCAATCCTCGTCAAAACTAACTCGATTACATGATAGATCTCATCCTACTCATCACCGCCCAGCGAGCCTACGAATAGATTACTCATGAATGATGAAGAGCTTCATGGAATTGGAGAGGGAAGAAGGTTGACGATGACGATGGCGACGATTTCCCCTCTCCGGAGCCCGAAACGGACTCCAGATCTGCCCTCCAGATGAAGAACAGGATGTGGCGGTGCCTCCATATCGCAAACGCGATGAAATCTTCTCTCCTGGTTTTTTCGGGGCGAAACGGAATAAATAGAGGTGGTGTTGGGGCGGCAGACCCACGTGGGCCCCACAAGCTTGGTTGCTGCGGCCTCGGGCGGGCCGCGGCAACAGGGCTTGTGGCCCACTGGCCCATCCCCTCCGGTGGATCTTTGCGCAGGTATTTTTCTTATTTTCCAGAAATATTCTCCGTAAATTTTCAGGACGTTCCGAGAACTTTCATTTCTGCACAAAAACAACACCATGGCAATTCTGCTGAAAACAGTGTCAGTCCGGGTTAGTTCCATTCAAATCATGCAAAGTAGAGTCCAAAACAAGGGCAAAAGAGAAAAGTAGATACGATGGAGACGTATCAGTGGGCATATATGGAATTGGATGCACATCCACCACCAAGTCCTTGCTCCCGGTCATATGATTTGTTGCTCCACTATCGAGCAACTATGACACCCCACCGGAAGCAAACTCCTGCATGAGATCAATGCTTGGATTTAGGTACCCATTTTTGAATGGGTCCTTTGATGTTAGAAACAAGGATCTTAGGAACCCAAATAGCCCACTCAATGTACGCATAATAAGAACCAACAAATTTGGCATAAACATGCCCATCACTAGCACGACATAACATATAAGAGGGGTTAAAATTGCCGGTGGTGTTGGTGGGAGTGGTTTTGCCCTTCTTGACATTGTCACCCCCTTCCTTGTTCTTCATCTTCTTAGGAGTACTCTCACCCGCTTTGACAAAGATGTCCTTAAGAGAGGAAGATGGCTTGGTCTTGTTTTTCCTTCTCTTCTTAGACTTGGTTGCAAATCCAAGTCCTTTCTTACGTGGAACTTCCTTTTGATTGCTCAACACATCATTTATATTTTTCTCTCCTTGGATGCACGTAATGAGGCCCTTCTCAAGTTGTTCTTTCAACTTGGCATTCTCCTCCACAAAATGCACATGCTCACAACAAGGGTTAGTAGCACTAGCATTATCTATTAAAACCAATGGAGGACAAGTAGAAATCTCCTTGGTTAGTTTTACTTGTAGTTGATCATGAGACTCCTTAAGGGAGAAGTGAGCACTTCTCAAGACCTTGTGGGCCTGACAAGTACATCAAAGTATTCCTTGAGTCTATCATGGCCAACCCCAAGTGCAACCTTCTCAGATTTAAGCACACGAGTAAGAACAATCGCATGATCAAGTTCTTTTCGTAATTTAGCATGATCAACGTTGTGTGACTCCTCAAGAGCCAAACGAAGACCACACTCTTCTTCTAGAGTAATGGATAGTTTTGCTATCTCATCAGCGTAATCACGAATAAGTTCTTGCATCTTGGAGATAGTATCCTCATGAGTCTCAATGAGATCATTGGCTTCACCAAGTTGTTCCAAAAGAGCAACAAAGTGTCTTTTGGTTTCACCCTTGATCTTACATAAGAATTTATCGAATTCATTTTCATCAAGTTCCACTACCTCACTATTGTCAACACAGTCTAATTAATAATGAAGAAGAGGTAGTGAGAGTGGTCTTGGTGCTAGGAGTTACCTTATTTATACCTTTGGCCATGAGGCACTTGGCAATACGGTTATCGTTGGTGGCATCGAAGAGAGATACCTTGGGAGAGGAAGTGGTAATGGCGACGGTGGCTGTTGCCATCCCCTCACGACTTGTATCGTCTTCATCATCATCGGAGGTGTACTCTTCGTGGGCCACCAAGTCCCTTGGATGAGTCTTCTTGGTGAAGGTGTTCTTGTTGGGGAAGGACTTGGGCTTGGTAGTACCGCTCATATTATCCACTAGAATATTCTGCAGGTCAGGTGTAAGATTCTGAGCTTGATGTTCTAGCACTCTATTGATGATAACTTTTTCTGTGTTGTCCACATGAAAAGGCACAGAACTAGATTGAATCCCAAAGGCCTGAATTACCATTTCCCTTCTGAGATGAATTATACTTTTACCCTTTCTGAAAACACCAGTACCATTACAATTTAAGTGTTGTGTAACCCATTCAGAATTGGAACTGGTATTATCACGTGAGGATGAATACTCAGAAGGTTTTCGAGCTCGTACTTAGAAACATATGACTTTTGCTTATGAGTTAAATCACAGATTACTTTATGCCACCTGATGGTGGATAACTTGTGCTTAGTAGTAGCCGCGGGGTATTTGTAAAGTCTAGGAATTTCGATAGTTTAAGGAGAGCTGCATAATAATCTGAAAAAAGCAAGGTGGCTGAAACAAACATTATTTCAAAGGAGAACAAAAAGCAGTAAATAGCAACCATGTTCATAACAAAAATTAATGACGAGATCTACTGCATAACTGTTTCAAATATTAAGTACTTCATATCAACAACAAAGTACAAGAACCAATTACAATTACTTCATTACTGGAAAATTCAATGGCCAAAACACTAGAACAACAGAAAAAATGGCTACTATCAGGGACACAACTAAAATATGTGAGCGGAGAAAGAAATTTACATCGCACACGAGAAACAAATTACATACAAGTGTAACAATAAATACATCAAAAAAATATCTCACATGACGAAAATTATCAGCTCTCGTAACCGGCTACAAACAAGGTACATTCAATATAAAAATTGAGCCGTGAACATAGAAAAGAGCAAGAGAAGAAATCTTACACTAAATGTAAGGGAAATTAACCAAAGTAACTGACAAAATGACTAATTATGACACCATGACAATAATACTGTTGGAAATATGCCCTAGAGGCAATAATAAAATGGTTATTATCATATTTCCTTGTTCATGATAATCGTCTATTGTTCATGCTATAATTGTATTAACAGGAAACAGTAATACATGTGTGAACAAATAGATCACAATGTGTCCCTAGCAAGCGTCTAGTTGGCTAGCTTGTTGATCAATAAATGATCATGGTTTCCTGATCATAGACATTAGATGTCATTGATAACGGGATCACATCATTAGGAGAATGATGTGATGGACAAGACCCAATCCTAAGCATAGCACTAGATCGTGTTGTTCGTATGCTAAAGCTTTTCTAATGCCAAGTGTCTTTTCCTTCGACCGTGAGATTGTGCAACTCCCGGATACCGTAGGAGTGCTTTGGGTGTATCAGACGTCACAACGTAACTGGGTGACTATAAAGGTGCACTACGGGTATCTCCGAAAGTGTCTGGTGGGTTGGTACGAATCGATATCAGGATTTTTCACTCCGTGTGACGGAGATGTATCTTTGGGCCCACTCGGTAGAACATCATCATAATGAGCTCAGTGTGACTAAGTAGTTAGTCACGGTATGATGTGCTACAGAACGAGTAAAGATACTTACCGGTAACGAGATTGAACAAGGTATGGGGTATCGAGAATCAAATCTCGCGCAACTTCTATACCGACACACAAAGGTAATTGTATACGGGATTGATTGAATCCTTGACATCGTGGTTCATCTGATGAGATCATCGTGGAACATGTGGGAACCACCATGGGTATCCAGACCCTGCTGATGGTTATTGGACGGAAAGGTGTCTCGGTCATGTCTGCATGCCTCCCGAACCCGTAGGGTCTACACACTTAAGGTTCGATGACGCTAGGGTTAGACGGAATTGTTATACGAGGTTACCGAAGGTTGTTTGGAGTCCCGGATGAGATCCCAGACGTCACGAGGAACTCCTGAATGATTCGGAGGTAAAGATTGATATATAGGATGGATGGGTTTGGACGCCGGAAATGTTTCGGCACCACCGGCAAAGTGCCGGGACCAACTAAAGGGTTCCGGAGGACCACCGGGAGAGGCCACCAGCCCGAGGAGGCTACATGGGCCAAGTGTGAGAGGGAACCAGCCCCTGGGTGGGCTGGTGCGCCCCCCACACTAAGCCCATGGCGCCTAAGAGGGGGAAGGGGGAAACCCTAGCGTATGTGGGCCTAAGGCCCACCAGGCGGTGCGCCACCCCCTCCTCCCCTCCTGGCCGCCAACTCCTCCCCCCATCTAGGGATGCCGCACCCCTTAGTGGTGGGAACCCTAAGGGGGGGTGCCACCCTCCCTTCCCCTTATATATAGCGGGGGTTTTGGCCATTGGAGATACGGGAATTTCTCTCTCTCTCTCGGCGCAGCCCTGCTCCTCTTTTTTCTCCTCTCCCACGATGCTTGGCGAAACCCTGCCGGGAGACCTCGTCGCTCCATTGCCACCATGTCGTCGTGCTGCCGGACCTCTTCCCCAACCTCTCCCTCCTACTTGCTGGATCAAGGTGCGGGAGACGTCACCGGGCTACACGTGTGTTGAACACGGAGGTGTCGTGGTTCGGCACTAGATCAGAATCACACCGTGATCTGAATCGCCGCGAGTACGTCTCCATCAACCCCGTTCTAGCAACGCTTCCGCCTAGCGATCTTCAAAGGTACGAAGATGCTCTTACCCCTCTCTCGTTGCTAGTTTCTCCATAGGAAGGGCTAAATATGGTGTAGGAAAATTTTGAATTTATGCTACATTTCCCAACAGTGGCATCCGAGCCAGGTTTTCTATGCGTAGATTCTTTGCACGAGTAGAACACAAAAAGGTTGTGGGCTATGATTTTGTCAATTGCTTGCCGCTGCTAGTCTTATTCTTTTCTGGTGGTATTGTGGGATGAAGCAGCCCGGACCGACCTTACACATACGCTTACGTGAGACAGGTTCCACCGACTAACATGCACTAGGTGCATAAGGTGGCTAGCGGGTGTCTGTCTCTCCCACTCTAGTCGGATTGGATTTAATGAAAAGTGTCCTTATGAAGGGTAAATAGCTTTGGCATATCATCGTTGTGGCTGTCACGTAGGTAAGAAGGCGTTCTTTATAGAAACCCAAATCCGCCATGTAAAACTTGCAACAACAATTAGAGGACGTCTAACTTGTTTTTGCAGGGTTTGACATGTGATGTGATATAGCCAAAGGATGTGATGTTACATGTGTGATGTATGAGATGATCGTGTTCTTGTAATAGGATTCACGACTTGCATGTCGATGAGTATGACAACCGGCAGGAGCGATAGGAGTTGTCTTAATTTATTGTATGAGATGCAACGCCATGTGTTTACTACTTTAACTTCATTGCTAACGATTAGTTGTAGTAGTAGTAGTAGTAGTGGTAGTAGTAGTAGTAGTAGTAGTAGTAGTTGGCGTGACGACTTCATGGAGACACGATGATGGAGATCATGGTGTCACGCCGGTGATAATGATGATCATGCGATGCCCGAAGATGGAGATCGAAGGAGCAAAGATGGTAATGGCCATAGCATGTCACTATATGATTGCATGTGATATTTATCATGTTTTCCATCTTATTGCTTAGAACGAGGTAGCATAATAAGATGATCCCTCATAAAATTTCGAGTACGTATTCCCCTAAGTGTACACTGTTGCGAAGGATCGTTGTCTCGAAGCACCACGTGATGATCGGGTGTGATAGATTCTAACGTTCACATACAATGGGTGTAAGCCAGATTTACACACGCGAAACACTTAGGTTGACTCGACGAGCTTAGCATGTACAGACATGACCTCGAATACGAGAGACCGAAAGGTCGAACATGAGTCGTATGGTTGAATACGATCAGCATGAAGTTCCTCACCATGACGACTAGTCCGTCTAACGTGATGATCGGACACGGGTTAGTCGACATGGATCATGTATCACTTAGATGACTAGAGGGATGTCGATTTAAGTGGGAGTTCATACTTAATTTGATTAAATGAACTTAATTATCATGAACTTAGTCTAAAAGTTGTCTTTACAAATATTGTAGATCCAATGGCCAACGCACCTGTCAACCTCAATTTCAATGCGTTCCTAGAGAAAAACAAGCTGAAAGATGATGGTAGCAACTATGCGGACTGGGTCCGCAACTTGAAGCTCATCCTCATTGCATCCAAGAAGGCTTATGTCCTTGATGCGCCACTAGGTGACCCCCCCTGTTCCCGCGGCAGCCCAAGATGTTCAGAACGTCTGGCAAGCGCGGAGTGATGACTACTCTCTGGTTAGGTGTGGCATGCTATACAGTTTAGAACCGTGGCTCCAAAGGCGTTTTGAGCAACACGGAGCATATGAGATGTTCCAGGAGCTGAAGCTAGTTTTTCAAGCTCATGCCCGGGTTGAGAGATATGAAGTCTCCGACAAGTTCTTTAGCTGCAATATGGAGGAGAACAGTTCTGTTAGTGAGCATATTCTCATGATGTCTGGGTTGCACGGACGTCTGACTCAGCTTGGAGTCGAACTTCCGGATGACGCTATAATTGACAGAATCCTCCAGTCTCTCCCACCAAGCTACAAGGGTTTTGTGCTGAACTACAACATGCAAGGGATGGAGAAGACCATTCCCGAGTTGTACTCGATGCTGAAATCTGCAGAAGTAGAAGTCAAGAAAGAGCATCAAGTGTTGATGATCAATAAGACCACCAGTTTCAAGAAAGGCAAGGGTAACAAGAACTTCAAGAAAGACGGCAATGACGTTGCCGCGCCCGGAAAGCCAAATGCCGGGAAGAAGAAAAAGAATGGACCCAAGACTGAGACAGAATGCTTCTATTGCAAGGGAAAGGTCACTCGAAGCGGAACTGCCCCAAGTACTTAGCGGATAAGAAGGTCGGCAATGTTAAAGGTATATTTGATATACATGTTATTGATGTGTACCTTACCAGCACTCGTAGTAGCTCCTGGGTATTTGATACCGGTGTTGTTGCTCACATTTGCAACTCAAAGCAGGAACTGCGGAATAAGCGGAGACTGGCCAAGGACGAGGTGACGATGCGCGTCGGGAATGGCTCCAAGGTCGATGTGATCGCCGTCAGCATGCTGCCTCTACATCTACCTTCGGGATTAGTTTTAAACCTTAATAATTGTTATTTAGTACCAGCTTTGAGCATGAACATTGTATCAGGGTCTTGTTTAGGCTACTCATTTAAGTCAGAGAATAATGATTGTTCTATTTATATGAGTGATATGTTTTATGATCATGCTCCGCTGGTGAATGGTTTATTCTTGATGAATCTTGATCGTGATGTTACACATATTCATAGTGTGAATACCAAAAGATGCAAAGTTGATAATAATAGTCCCACATACTTCTGGCACTACTGCCTTGGTCATATCGGTGTTAACCGCATGAAGAAACTCCATACTGATGGACTGTTAGAGTCTCTTGACTTCGAATCATTTGAGACATGCGAGCCATGCCTCATGGGAAAGATGACTAAGACTCCATTCTCAGGAATAATGGAGAGAGCAACCAACTTATTGGAAATAATACATATTGATGTGTGTGGTCCAATGAACGTTGAAGCTCGCGGTGGCTATCATTATGTTCTCACTCTCACCGATGATTTGAGTAGGTATGGGTATATCTACTTGATGAAGCACAAATCTGAAACATTTGAAAATTTCAAGGAATTTCAGAGTGAGGTTGAGAATCAACGTGACAGAAAAATAAAATGTCTACGATCTGATTGTGGAGGAGAATATTTGAGTCACAAGTTTGGCACACACCTAAGGAAGTGTGGAATTGTTTCACAACTGACGCCGCGTGGCACACTGCAACGTAACGGAGTGTCTAAACGTCATAATCGCACTTTATTAGATATGGTACGATCTATGATGTCTCTTACCGACTTACCTCTATCATTTTGGGGATACGCATTGGAAACTGCGGCATTCACTTTAAATAGGGCACCGTCTAAATCCGTTGAGACGACACCGTATGAATTGTGGTTTGGCAAGAAACCTAAGCTGTCGTTTCTAAAAGTTTGGGGCTGCTATGCTTATGTGAAGAAACTTCAACCAGCGAAGCTCGAACCCAAAGCGGAGAAATGCGTATTCATAGGATACCCTAAGGAAACTATTGTGTATACCTTCTATCTTAGATCCGAAGGCAAAATCTTTGTTGCCAAGAACGGATCCTTTCTAGAGAAAGAGTTTCTCTCGAAAGAAGTAAGTGGGAGGAAAGTAGAACTTGATGAGGTAATTACACCCCCTCTCGAATCGGAGAGTAGCACAGCGCGGGAAATTGTTCCTGTGGCGCCTACGCCAACTGGAGAGTAAGTTAATGATGATGATCATGAAGCTTCGGATCAAGTTGCTACTGAACCACGAAGGTCCACAAGGGCACGTTCCGCACCAGAGTGGTACGGCAACCCTGTGATGGAAATCATGTTGTTAGACAACGGTGAACCTTCGAACTATGAAGAAGCAATAGCGGGCCCAGATTCCAACAAATGGCTTGAGGCCATGAAATCCGAGATAGGATCCATGTATGAGAACAAAGTATGGACTTTGGTGGACTTGACCGATGATCGGCGAGCCATAGAAAATAAATGGATCTTCAAGAAGAAGACTGACGCAAACGGTAATGTGACCGTTTACAAAGCTCAACTTGTCGCAAAGGGTTTTCGACAAATTCAAGGAGTTGACTACGATGAGACTTTATCTCCCGTAGCGAAGCTAAAGTCAGTACGAACCATGTTAGCAATTGCCGCTTTTCATGATTATGAAATTTGGCAAATGGACGTCAAAACAGTGTTCCTTAACTGGTATCTTAAGGAAGAGTTGTATATGATGCAACCAGAAGGTTTTGTCGATCCTAAGAGTGCTAACAAGGTATGCAAGCTCCAGCGCTCCATCTATGGGCTGATGCAAGCATCTCGGAGTTGGAACATTCGCTTTAATGAGGTGATTTAAGCGTTTGGGTTCATGCAGGTTTATGGAGATGCCTGTCTGTACAAGAAAGTGAGTGGGAGCTCTGTAGCTTTCCTCATACTGTATGTGGATGACATACTATTGATGGGCAACAATATAGAGTTATTGGAGAGCATAAAGGCCTACTTGAACAAGAGTTTTTCAATGAAGGACCTTGGAGAAGCTGCATACATATTAGGCATCAAGATCTATAGAGATAGATCGAGACGCCTCATAGGTCTTTCACAAAGTACATACCTTGACAAGATATTCAAGAAGTTCAATATGGAAAACTCAAAGAAGGGGTTCTTGCCAGTTTTGCAAGGTATGAGAATGAGTAAGACTCAGTCACCGACCATGGCAACAGATAGAGAGAAGATGAGTATTCTCCCCTACACTTCAGCCGTGGGCTCTCTAATGTATGCCATGATGTGTACCAGACCTGATATAAACCTTGCCATAAGTTTGGTAGGGAGGTACCAAAGTGATCCCGGTATGGAACACTGGACAACGGTCAAGAATATCCTTAAGTACCTGAAAAGGACTAAGGAGATGTTTCTCGTTTATGGAGGTGACAAAGAGCTCGTCGTAAAGGGTTACTCCGATGCTAGCTTCGACACACATCCGGATGACTCTAAGTCACAAACCGTATACGTGTATGTTTTAAATGGTGGGGCAGTGATGTGGTGCAGCAGCAAGCAAGACGTCGTGGCAGCATCTACATGTGAAGCGGAGTACATAGCTACTTCGGAAGCGGCTCATGAAGGGATCTGGATGAAGGAGTTCGTCACCGAACTTGGAGTGGTTCCAAGCGCGTCAGGTCCGATGACACTCTTGTGTGATAACACTCGAGCCATTGCCATAGCAAAGGAGCCCAGATTTCACCGGAAGACCAAGCACATCCAACGCCTCTACAACTCCATCTAGGACCAGGTCCAGAGAGGAGTCATAGATATTTGTAAAGTACACACGGATCTGAATATTGCAGACCCGTTGACTAAACCTCTGCCTCGAGCAAAACATGATCAACACCACAATGCTATGGGTGTTCGATGCATCACAATGTAACTAGATTATTGACTTAAGTGTAAGTGGGAGACTGTTGGAAATATGCCCTAGAGGCAATAATAAAATGGTTATTATCATATTTCCTTGTTCATGATAATCGTCTATTGTTCATGCTATAAATGTATTAACAGGAAACAATAATACATGTGTGAATAAATAGATCACAATGTGTCCCTAGCAAGCCTCTAGTTGGCTAACTCATTGATCAATAGATGATCATGGTTTCCTGATCATGGACATAAGATGTCATTGATAACGGGATCACATCATTAGAAGAATGATGTGATGGACAAGACCCAATCCTAAGCATAGCACTAGATCATGTTGTTCGTATGCTAAAGCTTTTCTAATGCCAAGTTTCTTTTCCTTCGACCGTGAGATTGTGCAACTCCCGGATACCGTAGGAGTGCTTTCGGTGTATCAAACGTCACAACGTAACTGGGTGACTATAAAGGTGCACTACGGGTATCTCCGAAAGTGTCTGATGGGTTGGTACGAATCGAGATCGGGATTTGTCACTCCGTGTGACGGAGAGGTATCTCTGGGCCCACTCGGTAGAACATCATCATAATGAGCTCAGTGTGACTAAGTAGTTAGTCACGGGATGATGTGCTACGGAACGAGTAAAGAGACTTACCGGTAACGAGATTGAACAAGGTATGGGATACCGACGACTGAATCTCGGGCAAGTTCTATACTGACACACAAAGGGAATTGTATACGGGATTGATTGAATCCTTGACATCGTGGTTCATCCGATGAGATCATCATGGAACATGTGGGAACCACCATGGGTATCCAGACCCCGCTGATGGTTATTGGCCAGAGAGGTGTGTCGGTCATGTATGCATGCCTCCCGAACCCGTAGGGTCTACACACTAAAGGTTCGATGACCCTAGGGTTATAGGGAATTGTTATACGAGGATACTGAAGGTTGTTCGGAGTCCCGTATGAGATCCCGGACGTCACGAGGAGCTCCGGAATGATCCGGAGGTAAAGATTGATATATAGGACTGATGGGTTTGGACGCCAGAAATGTTTTGGGCACCACCGGCAAAGTGTCGGGACCACCTGAAGGGTTCCGGAGGCCCACCGGGAGAGGCCACCAGCCCGAGGAGGCTACATGGGCCAAGTGTGAGAGGGAACCAGCCCCTAGGTGGGCTGGTGCGCCCCCCACACTCAGCCCATGGCGCCTAAGAGGGGGAAGGGGGAAACCCTAGCGCAGGTGGGCCTAAGGGCCACCAGGGGGTGCGCCACCCCCTCCTCCCCTCCTGGCCGCCACCTCCTCCCCCCATCTAGGGTTGCCGCACCCCTTAGGGGTGGGAACCCTAAGGGGGGCGCCACCCTCCCTTCCCCCCTATAAATAGCGGGGGTTTTGGCCATTGGAGATACGGGAATTTCTCTCTCTCTCAATGCAGCCCTGCTCCTCTTCTTCCTCCTCTCCCATGATGCTTGGCGAAGCCCTCCCGGGAGACCTCGTCGCTCCATCGCCACCACGCCGTCGTGCTGCCGGAGCTCTTCCCCAACCTCTCCCTCCTCCTTGCTAGATCAAGGTGCGGGAGGCGTCACCGGGCTGCACGTGTGTTGAACGCGGAGGTGTCGTGGTTCGGCACCTGATCGGAATCACACCGCGATCTGAATCGCCGCGAGTACGACTCCATCAACCGCGTTCTATCAACGCTTACGCTTAGTGATCTTCAAAGGTACGAAGATGCTCTTACCCCTCTCTCGTTGTTGGTTTCTCCATAGGAAGATCTCAATATGGCGTAGGAAAATTTTGAATTTATGCTACGTTTCCCAACAAATACAACAAAATGACAGCTTGTAATTTTGCAGATACTACTCACACTTAGCAAGGCATCTCAAGTGCATGTAAAATAATGGCTACTGGCAAAAACATTCAGAAAGTTAAAGGGAAATGTCACGACCGGTTTCCAATTAAATGATTTAATTGGGAATCAGCCATGCGCGTCCTTAGTGAAGAAAATATTTCCCACAGACAGACTCAACTTGATACAGAAAACCAGTAGTACTTAGTATTATACAAGTAGAGCGAGGGTCGCTCTAGAATTTATTACAACATATCCAAGTCTTAGGATAGATGGAAATGTTACAGTGGTCTTATGATGACTCTATTGCTCGTGAAAATAAAGGGGGCACGTCACAACAGAGAAATGTGACATGACAAGTACTACTACGCGCTAAGCCTCACAGTGAAGCTCAACGATTTATTCAGGGTGGCGGAAGCGATGGAATAAAACAGCGGTGGACTCCAGGATCGCAAGACTGACTGGAACTCCTCTAGACATCGGACTCGCTATCAAACTCTTCATCCATGAGGTCTACTTCATCCATATCTCGCCACAACAACAAGCCAGTGAGTACTCAGAGAAGTACTCGCAAACAGTTAGCACAAAACATGAGATGCATGTTGTTGATTTTTATATGCATGGTTAGAGTCAAGTTATATCCAAAATATATGTGCTGAAAATAAATAAGTTAGTGGATAAATCAGGCGGTAGTCCTCCCGAGATATCCGTAACAGAAAAATAAAATAAACCACCGTCGGGCGTCTGGGTGACACCACACACAGGACATAACATAAATGAAATAAATAACAAGCCTCGAACGGGTGTCTCTGCTACACCACAGTAAGGGAAAGATAAAATAAAATAACATGCCGCAGTCGGGCATCTCAGCGACTCCACATAAAGGGATTATAAGAAATAATAAAACATGTCACAGTCGGGCATCTCAGCGACACCACATAAAGAGCTTATAAGAAATAATAAAACATGCCACAGTCGGGCGTCTCAGCGACACCACATAAAGGGCTTATAAGTAATAATAAAACATACCACAGTCGGGTGTCTTAGCGACACCACATAAAGGGCTTACAAGATATAATAAAACATGCCACAGTCGGGCGTCTCAGCGATACCACATAAAGGGCTTATAAGAAATAATAACATGCCACAGTCGGGCGTCTCAGCGACACCACATAAAGGGATTACAAGAAATAAGAAAACAAATGTTGAATACAGGAGGTAGAACCGTCCCAGGGATATCGAGCAACATAATCATAAAGGTTAGTCCACAGTGATAATCATGATATGACAATGTCCCACATCATCATACGGTTCACCACATCCCTTATTTTTAATACCACTTATACTCCAAGACCAACTCTAGGACCGAGACATGACTCGTCAAACAACGTCCTTGACCGGGGACACGGAAACTTGAATAGTTTTGACTCTGCAGACGTGTACTCTTTACCCATAGCCCACGGTTTTCAATAGTCAATATGACTAATCCCGTGTACGGCATTTTAGAAGTGGACACTTAGAATCAGCACACACACCCACTTTACCTCCGCGAAGCCCGGATTCACCCGGACTACGCTGCGAAGGTAAAACCATAAGACGGGGAGGCTCCGACCTCGACTAGCGTGGGATCAAAAATATTTATACCGCGCGCTCACGGGGAGTGCCCTCCCTTCTAGTCCCAGACCAGAAACACCCATGCCCCCTGACCAGATGACTGGATTTATTCCAGGGCCACGGATACCTTCATATTGTCCCCTCTAATGGTGTGTGACTGATAATAGGTCTACAACTGACTATACCGAATCCATTATCCAGGAAACGGTGGTACACGATAAGAAGTATGACACGGACAAGACTCGATCGAGGTCGATACTGGAGTTTACCAAATTTATACCAGCACCATTGTGCTCATGCCATGACAAGGCCATAACCTATCACGTTCCGTGTGACTAGGCTATTCCACAACCTTTCATAACTACTACTTGCCATCATCATATTTTCATTATGGTTGAATATGTATAGCATGTATGAAATATGCAAGGTGATGAGTATTAAATATGAGTTAAGTTAGAAAACAACACCCAAGAGTAACAAACATGCTTGCCTAGTTCCACGTAGTCGGGATCAAGCTCGGTGCAGTTGACGTCGGGAATCTCGGTGTCGGAATCTATGGTATACATCAAACAAGGGCATAAGTGCACTGACTAGCTAATGGTCTTAAAATATTTTTAGAAAAATCTTAAAATAAACTAGGCATTACCAGGAACAATTTGCAAAAAGAATCACTAAAACATAAGTTATGGATCAAAAGTTATAGCCAAAACAGTTTCAGGGACTATTCTGTAATAAGTTTTAATAGAAACACGGGCGAGACTGACATTTAGTCCAAACGCCCGAGGGGAAAGACATTTCCCTGAAAGGAAAACGGCTACTGGCCGAATACATTTCCATCGAAACGCTTCAGAGGGAGAGAGAGACACCGACAGAGGGGGTCCCCCTGTCAGGTTCGAAAGCTTCACCGATGCGAGAAGCTTCCACTGATCGCCGGCGACGCCAGGAGGGAGACGAGAGCTAGCTGGGGGTGCGGGCGCACTCACGTTGAATTTCCTGACTGATGGAGAAGGATTTGACTGCGGGGGAAGCCTCACGTCGACGGTAGTAGGTCTCCGACGGCAGAAACTCCGGTAAAGCGAGGAGATCGACAAAGAGCTTCTACGATGGAATTGAACATGAGGTAAGAAGGGGAGGAGCTCCTGGATACAAACGAAGGCCTGAGGAGGTCCTACCTCTACTTACACTGCACGGGAATGGATGGATCCCGAAGCGGATCGGGGCGGCCGGAGCTGGGGAAGAAGGCCCCTCGGGGACCCCTTCCTGGATCGGCTGGTGCTGAGATGTGAAGATGGAGTGTGTGGAGGTGCGGAGTGAGGTCTGAAGCACTGGAGGAGGGCTCTATTTATAGGTGCCGCGGGATGAGCTATGACAATAACTCCGGCGAGTGATTCCGGCGATGCTGGTCTTGGGCAGGAGGTTAGGTGGCTAGGATCGAACCTAATCACCACTGGCGTTCCATTTTTGACCAGAGGGAGTCTGGTCATCGACCGTGGCAACGCGGTGACGACGCAGCCATAGCTGCGCTCTGCTTTGCAGAACCCGTGCTCTGAGCTGCTCGGTGCGTGGCGACGGTCTTCGCGGAGCACATTGTCGAGGAGGGGCACGCGGCGGCAGCAGGAGCAAAGGGCGGTGCCGAGCGGCATGGGATTGCAGCTGGGGCTGCTGCAGCTGCTGCAGAGCCGCTGCGAGAGCTTTGGCTAGCTCTGTCGGCAAGCCACCGACGATAAGATGAGTCCAAGCTGCGGGCGGCGCTGCGGATAGGCTCAAGGCACAGGAGCGACGGCCAACGCGCTGCTACTGGCGAGATTGGCGACGAGGGAGGAGTTGTGCTCTGTCTGAAGGTTGGTCTGAAATAAATTCTTACAGTTTCAAACAGAGTGCGGCTGAGGTGCTCGAAAAAAATAAAATGGCATCTAGGAAAACAATTTGAAGCTGAACTTTTGAGGGGAGCACTCTCATTGGAAGAAAAGATGTTGCAAAAGTTTTCAGAATTTTTGGTGGGGTTTAAGGCAGGTTTGAATCAAAAATGAGTTTCTGGGGTCAAACTTCACTCAAACCTAATTTGAATTTTTCAAACTTGAGAACCTAAAGTTTTTGCTGGAATAGAATGAGGATACTAAAGACTACAAACTGCAAAAGTTTGGGGTCAAAAATCCAAAGCAAAAGGAAGGTTCCTTTGACAAATTTCAGGAGCTCAAAGAGCTTACAAAATTACCATTTTAACAAATAAAATAATTAAGGGTGATCCATCCCTTCTAAATTTTTGGAAAACATTCAAAATAAAATTTTAGGTCTAGGAGAGGAGTAAAAATATTTAAAACAGAAGGTGGTGATTAATTCATTTTGAAAAAATATAAATAGGCTTATGGGGAAAATCCAATTTTGAAAAAGAAGGAATATTATTTTAGCCATTTCATTTTTGAGAAAGGGCCAAGAGAATATTTCTGAAATTGTTTGGTGGAAAAGTAGCTCAAAAGTTTTCTCTCATGAATATTAGCAAGAAAACTTCAAAATTCTTGTCAAGCCAAAAATTTAAATCCCAAGGAAATCAAGGAAATAAAAGTTGAAAATCTTAGGTGTTACAACACCTACCCCCTTAAGAAAAATCTCGTCCTCGACATTTAAGCTATTCCTCCAGAAGTTGTGGTTGCTCTTTCTTCAGGTAATCTTCTCTTTCCCATGTGGCCTCATCCTCTCAGTGGTTGCTCCACTGTACTCTGAATATCTTGGTGACCTTCTCTTGAGTCCTTCTTTCTGACTCCTCTAATATTTTCACAGGGTGTTCCTGATAGGATAGGTATGGTTGCACTTCTATGTTGTCATGAGCTGCTTGTTGCTCGGGGTACCTCACACACTTCCTTAGCTGCGAGTTGTGGAACACATCATGCACATCTGACAATTCTGCTGGTAGGTCTAGCTGGTAGGCAACTTGTCCTTTCCGAGCAATTATGTGAAATGGTCCGATGAAACGAGGTGCAAGTTTGCCTTTCACTTTGAATCTCTATAGCCCTCTCATGGGTGATACCTTAAGATATACAAAATCGTTGGGGTTGAAACCGACTTCCCGGTGTTTTTGACCGTAGTAGCTTTTCTGACGGCTTTGTGCTGTTTTGAGTTTCTCTCTTATGACTTTCACCTTGTCCTCGGTCTCCTGGAGAAACTGTGGTCCGAAGATGCGACTATCTCCGGTCTGTGACCAATTTAGAGGGGTACGACATCGTCTTCCATACAAGGCTTCGAAAGGCGACATCTCCAAGCTTGCTTGATAACTGTTGTTGTAAGAGAACTCGGCATAGGGCAAACTATCTTCCCAACTGTTCCCATATGTGAGTACACAAGCCATGAGCATGTCTTCAAGGATCTGGTTTATACATTCAGTTTGTCCTCCCGTCTGAGGGTGATAGGTTGTGCTGAATACTAGCTGTGTTCCCAAAGCTTGTTGCAGATATTCCCAAAATCTTGAGGTAAATTGGGTGCCTCTGTCTGATACAATAGTCTTGGGTACTCCCTGTAAGCACACAATACGGGCAAGGTATAGTCTTGCTTGCTTCTGGGTGGACTACGTAGTCTTGACTGGTATGAAGTGAGCCACTTTTGTGAGTCGATCAGTAATCACCCATATAGCATCATGCCCGTGTCGTGACCGTGGTAGTCCGACAATAAAATCCATTCCTACCTCATCCCACTTCCATTCGGGTACCTTCATAGGTTTTAGTAGCCCTGCTCGCTTCTGATGTTCTACTTTAATTCGTTGACATGAGTCACAACGAGCTATGAAAGAGGCAATATCTCTCTTCATTTCGTGCCACCAATATTTTGTCTGGAGGTTCTTGAACATGTTTTGTGCCTCCGGGGTGAATATAATAGGGCACATCGTGGGCTTCCTCCATAATTTGAGTTTTGAGGTTCTCTTGGTCTGGCACGCACAGTCAGTCTCTGTACCATAGAATCCCTTGCTCGTCAATAATAAACTCGGGGGCCTTCCCGAGGTCCATATTTTTCTTTATGCCCTCAATGTTGGGGTGGCCTTTCTAAGCTTCCTTGATATTCCCGTCCAAGGTGGGTTGTAATTCAAGTTGTGCCACTGTACCTTCTGGAACAAGGAGCGGGTTTAGCAGAGCGGACTCTTTTGCAAGCTCAGGTCTCATCTTTGGTACGAGTTTCTTGCCTGAGGCGGGGTTCTGGCTGAGAGCATCTGCTAGTACGTTAGCCTTACCCGGGTGGTAATGAATGCCCACATCATAATCCTTAATTAATTCTAACCATCTCGTTGTCGTAGGTTGAGATCCGGTTGTGTGAAAATATACTTGAGGCTCTTATGATCCGTGTATATTTCGCAGCGATTTCCAAGAAGAAAGTGTCTCCATTCCTTGAGAGCGTGAATCACTGTGTCCAACTCCAAATCATGAGTGGGGTAGTTCTCTTTGTGATGACGGAGTTGTCGTGAGGCATAAGCCACGACCTTTCTTTCTTGAATGAGTACGCATCTGAGGCCATTTCTGGAGGCATCACAGTATATTTCAAAATCCTTATTTAAGTCTGGCACAATTAGTACTGGGGTTGTAGTCAACCTTTTCTTCAATTCCTGGAAACTTTTCTCATAAGCTTCGGTCCATTCAAACTTGTTTTCTTTCTTGAGTAACTGGGTCATGGGTCGCGCAATAGTACAAAAAAATTCAATGAACCTCCGGTAATATCCTTCTAATCCGAGGAAACTCCGGATGTCTGTCACATTAGCTAGTTGCAGCCATTCGCTTACGGCCTTGACCTTTTCTGGGTCCACGACTATTCCTTCTTGTGTCATCACATGTCCCAAAAATCTAACCTGTTTAAGCCAAAACTCACATTTGCTGAATTTTGTGTATAGTTGATGCTTGTGGAGTTCTCCCAACACAATCCTTAGGTGTTGTGCATGCTCTTTGGGATTTTTGGAGTAGACAAGTATGTCATCGATGAAGACTACGATGAACTTATCCATATACTTCATGAATACCTTGTTCATCAAATGCACGAAGTAAGCTGGTGCGTTGGTTAGCCCGAAAGGCATTACTGTAAACTCATACAATCCGTATCTTAAGGTAAAGGATGTCTTTGGAATGCCTTCAGGGCGGATCTTGAGCTGATGATATCCTGACCTCAAATCGATCTTTGAAAATACCTTAGCTTGTGCTAATTGATCAAACTAATCATTTATTCTTGGCAGTGGGTATTTTTTTATAGTGGCCATGTTGAGTGCTCTATAATCAATGCACAGCCTTAGCGTTCCATCTCTCCATCAAAAATTACCACAAGCCGCATAGAGATCCTCGTGATCTCGTCGGACTCCTTAGTGGAAAACCTCAACTCTGAGATTACCCAAAGCATCATCGGAATCCCGATGCACAAGAAATTCGTCAAAGGTAAAACTAATCCAGCAAGGTCACCCAACGTGTCGACGATCCCGATAGGAGCCGCGTATATCTTTCTCAGGACACGAAGGATAAGTGAAGCGTATGGTGGCCTGATAGACATCACCCGAGTTGCCCCGGGTGGGACCCGCACGGTGCTTTGTTTTGGACCAACACTATCATCACTAGCCCTCCCTGTATTATGTAGAATTACTCCTCGGGTTCATGACGCCCTATGCTTTCAGTATTAACAAAATTATTATGTTGGGCAAACGTAGAACCAATATTGGGCCTTGCCAGACCAGTTCTAATCTAAGACGAATTATCAAGGGGGTCCCCATAACAACCCCGATCGTGCTAGGAGCGCTCCATTATGGAACATAACACCGGTAGCCGAAACTAAGGGGGCAAAGGTGGAACAAAACACTAGGTTAGAAAGGCCGAGCCTTCCACCTTTTACCAAGTATATAGGTGCATTAAATTAAATAGCATTAATATGGTGATATAACAAGGAACCCATGTTATCACATGGAAGCGACTGCACCTGCAACTAGCAACGCTAACGCATGGGTAAACAAGCAGTAACATAGCCAAACAGTGGTTTGCTAGGTTGTGAACATGTTGAAGGTTTTCATAGCAATGTTGGGAGGTTGATATTTAACTGGTGGTAGACATCGAGACATAACGTTAGAAACAGTAAAACTAGCATGGCAATGATAGTAATGGTATTTGGGGAAATGGTCATCTTGCCTGAGATCCCGTTTGGAAGAAGAACGACTCCGTGAAGCAGACGAACCGATGTAGTCGAACGGGTCCTCACTTTCCGACACGCTTGCGGAACTCTATCGAGACGAAGGAACCGGAAACAAGCATCAACACAGATATTCGCCACACGATGCACAACACATATGATGCATGATCGGTTGAATATATGCACGACATGGCATGCCAATTCACAACAATCAAACACTACATATTAAGTGAAGTTCAATATGCAATGAGTTGCATATTGACGAAACTCCACATACTAATTATTTAGTTCTATCCCGATTAGGTACACAACAATATTAAATGTTATTAAACATGTCAAGAGGTTAAGCGTTATTAAACTACCTATCTAGGCATTTTAAATGAGGTCGGAAACGACATATAGCATCTCCGAGATGACCTCATATGTCAATTTATAATTCTGTCCAGATCTGAATTAACACGTTTTAATATTTGTTAAACAGCAAAATAAATAGGCTCACGTGATTCTACACGTCATTCCAATCAATGTACACATAGAGAACATCTCCAACGGAGCTACGGTTCAAAAGATACAACTACCGCAGGATATGATGGCATGAATGCAAAATGTGTGCAACGACAGTCACAAGCATTTCAAAACATACAACCAGCAAGATAATATGAAACTACACAATATTCTAAGCAAGTTTCATATAGGACATGATTAAAACGGAGCAAACAGTTCAACAACTACGATCTAAACAAGAAATCACTACAATCTTCCCAAAACAACAACATGGCATTTTCTACGCCCTCGAACAACTAGCTACACAACTCAAATATGCTCAACCAGGGCATGAGACGGTAGAGGTCAAGATGCACTACAACATACAACTAATAACACCTAGCATGCAAGTATGGATCACTAGGAAAAGAAGTCACAAAATGGCATCTCGCACACAGTTTTACACTTTGTGAAAATATCAGTTTTAGACAGTGCAGTTTTCGATCTGAAGGCATATTGACAGCAGAAAAACTATATGCTACATGACTCTGAATGGCATGAAAATTCACATAATGCTAGAGAATCTTAAGGGCTACAACTAACTCCATTGCACCAACCTCAAAAGATCTACTCATCACCAGATAAACTCATGGAAAGACAACAACAAAATATAACAGATTTCAGACTTAGAACTATTTCACCATCTCCAAATAAGCACTATTTTCTAGCAAGTTGAGAACAATCAAAGAACACCTAAACATGGATTTCTATTGCAACCAAAATTACCAGAGGCTAGCATACATATCCAAGGGCATATCTCTAGTTGACAACTCATTCATATCATGCACGGATTAAATCCCACCAAATAAACAAAGGGCAACATGGCAAAATATCACGCGCACTAACTTGCTCAAAAGCTAAAACTAAATATGCAGTTAAATTCTATGGATTTTTCTACCCCAAAAACATGTATAATACGAGGGGTTGCAAAATAAAAATTAATGCCACACGTATATGCGAGATTATGTCCTAAACATGAAATAACAAACTAGCGACGGAGCCTACATGCAAAAATACAAACAACTACTCTAAAATACATGGCAAAAGGTCCCTAAAAACATGAGCATTTCATCTACGGGGTTTGAGAAATCCGCACACGCATAGTAATAAATACAGGGTAATCTCCTATTAGGACAGCACGCAAACCTAGGCATATGGCGGGTCAAACCACAATAAACATGCATGAAAGTTGTAAAATATTAATCTACGCGGAAAACTAATCAAGTTTCATATTTAAAACGTTCCGATCCGATGCACAGTTAATAAACTACGGGTGTTTGAAATATTTAATATATTCTGAAATAATAAATCCGACAATCCTAAAATATTCTAACGGGCCTAAATCATTCATGGGCTTAACAAAGCAAACGCGGGATAGCTAAATCCTGCTCGGGGCGCAACATAGGGGGCCTGGGGGTTTGCTCACCTTGGGCCTGGCCTAGCCTAGAGAGGAGGCAGTTGGAGCTGGGCCTCGCTCGGTGCAGAGGGGAGGCGGCCTGGAGGAGGCCTCGGCCGGCGGGGCGAGGCAGGCCTCGGGGCGGTGCGGCGCTGGGCCGACACAGGCTGACGGGGCGTTGGGCCTCGGCCTGGGCTGCGACGGTCGCTGCCTCATCCTCCTCGCACCGAGGCGAGGGCAACAACTAGCGGCGGCGCATCTGGCGGCTGGGGCGCGGGTCGGCGTCGGATCCGGTGCTCCTCGGCGGATCTGGCCAGCCGGCGGGCTGCAACAACACGAGGGACGGTCCGGGAGCCGAGGAGGGTGGCGCTCATGGCCGGCGAGGAGCTCGGGAGGAGAGGAGCTGCGGGCAGAAAGCTACGGGAGGAGGAGGATTTCGGGCATGGGAGGATCTGGTCCGTTGGATCTCCGATCCGACGGTCCAGATCGCTCAGATCGGATCTGGGAGGATAAGGGGGAGAAGGTGGAGGCCGGCACGGATTTTGAGGCAAGGGAGGTTGGCTGTCTAAAAATGGCATGGGGGTCTATTTATAACAATGGGGGGCTAGGTTTAGCAGTTTTTCGCCCCGGTTTCAACCGCGCGATCTAAATCAGACGGTTTCGAATGGGGGAAAGGCTAAGTGGTCGTGTAGAGTGGCTATCCGTACATGAGAGGGAGAACGGGCACCCGACAACGTAATTTAAAACACCGATAAAACGTCCGATGATAGACCAAATACGGTACCGCTACGGTCGACCGTCCGGGTACCAGACGGGCTCCGATTGCGACGAAAATTGGCAGGCGGCCTACCTATAATATATTAAGACCGCACACCAAGTTTCAAATCAATCAGAGGAAGTTTTACACACACTTTTAAAACAGGGTTTAACCGATGTTGCGTGCGCGTGCGTGTGTGTTCGGGCATAGAACGGGCAACGACGAACACGGAGAGAACCGGCAACTAAGAACGGATGCAAGTTTTGAAAATTGGAAGCAACGGGATGCCGATGCGATGCTGATGATGCGAATGATGCGATGATGATGCAATAAACAAATAAGTCACACGACGAAAACGGAATAGAAGGGGAATCTTCTGGAGCGTCGGTCTCGGGCTGTCACAACTCTCCTACACTACAAGAGGATCTCGACCCGAGATCCAAGAATGAAAGGGGAAGAGAAAGAGAAGGAAAAGAGGTAAAACTTAATTGCTTCTTTGACAAACGAGTGAAACCAACAATCCTTGAAGGTTGCAAAGAGATGAAGAATGACATGAGAACCAAGCAAGAATTCACAGAAAATTTCGGCAGCACTTCGATAGGACAAGGGGACAAAAATTCGATAAGATAGGAGAACTAGACAAGATTCACAACAAACAAACTAAATTGAGAAAGGGAACAATATGATATTGAAAAGACAAAATAATAAATTGAAGAGAGCAACATCACAAAGCCTCCGTTATAAAAAATAGAAACTAGCTCTTGGCAAGACAAGAACGAAGAAGAAATTGAGAGCTATTACCACCAGAATCTTGAAGAATAACTTGAGACAAAGAATTGATATCATGAGCCACTCCGGAAGAAGAAGTCCGAGCACTACGAACAAGAATAAGAATTATGTTATGCTTATCCTTCATCAAGTTTAATTGATGACAAGCAACGGATTTAGCGTACCACTTATTCTTCTATAAATGATTGAGGAGATATATGAGCACAAACGTGAAGAAGTCTTGAAGGAGACACCGGTAAGAATTGGATTGAATGGGGATGCATGAGAATGAAGAGATCACGAGCCACCTAAGAGAAAAACTTGAATGAGGCACCGGAATAATTGAGAGACAAAAGAAGAGACACAATTGAGAAGAATTTGAGAACGAAAGCTGAAAGCTGAGAACGAAGAAATCTTCTTAAATGATGGCCTTCGGAGGATCAAGAAATGAAAACCACACTAAAATGCACCGGATAGTGAGAAAGGGATACTCATGATTGGGAACATATCAAGATGATGCCACCAAGCTGGAATGATGAATCCCTAAGAGAATGGATCAAGATTTGAGAGAAACACTCCTTCAATCTTTAATGGAGAGAATGATGAGAAGAACACCACCAAGAACTACTGAGACACTCCGGAATAATGAAGAACGAAAGGTTGAGACAAAGACGAAAATAAATTTGAAGTGATCTTGAAGAAGGAATATGACTGGTGAGATTCATACTTACGTCATAGTTGAAAAGAATTAGAGAACTCCGGAAAGATTACAAGAGCCATATAAGATCCTGGGAAAGAACATGTGGGTTATGGGCCTAGTCAAAGAAACCACCGTTGAAAAGATTGCTCAGAAAGAGAGATATTGCACTGGTACAAATGAAAACTAGATGAGGTTGAGCACCTCGAAATAATTGAAAGAATTGAAAACAAGAACTTCTGAGATATCTTCGACACTCCGGATAGAATAGAGAGAAATGACAGCAAGAAGACTCTATAAAAAATTCCACATAGGATAGAATTACAAGGATGAAAAGGATATGATGACACGGATAACTGAATTGAATTCACCGGAAAATACCACAAGAATGAATAAAGATGAACATGAAGCTCCTGAGAATCTTCACAAGAATCACCGGCTACAAAAGGAAGAAGAGATAGCGGAAGCAACAATTAAAATAAGACACTTGGATGAAAATTGAATCACTGAAGAAAAGGGTGGGAGGGCGGGAAAAACAAAGACAACTTGGGACAGATGAGATGAACTCTGGAAAGAAAAGAGAGATTGATCTTGCAAAATTGGAAAGGATAGAATACAGTTGAAGAGAAGCACATCGGATGGAAAAGAATTGACATAACAACTCCGGTTGACAAGAATTGATAAGACAATTTGTTTGAGGGAAATAATTTGAATTCTCATAAAAATTATGAGAACACCTCTTGGAAGGATATGAATTCACCACTTGACATCGAAGCAACTCAAATTACCATATTCCAACAAAACAACGGGATGAGGCTTATGAAACAAGCCAGAACAAATTCATGAGAGAATTATGCTCGATATTTTCATGGACAGGATCGCACGGGCTCGATCCTTATAGAAGCCATCATGTGCAAGGCAGTGCACACGACATACGAAGCATCCCTGAGTCGTAGCAAGCTACAAGGACTCTTTAAGACCCGACGAGAACCGTTGTAAGTCGACCGTGAACAAACGAATCCACTAGATGTCGAACCCCAACCTAACATCATGCTTTTGTTGGAAGATTGTCCTATAAGTAGCTACTTGAATTCCCACCTAAGAACTCCCGAAATTTGTGGTCATGCAATCTGGTCCACGGATACAAGGAGTAATATATCACTGAACTCCTATACTAACCCGTCCAGTGTATCACATCATTCAACACATAAGCAAAATCTTGGAACTTCATCTATTTCAGACACTCGTAATCACAACGATACTAAGTATGACGATACATCCGGAACTCTCTGCACCGGTACTGGGGAAGTCGAACTCCTCTCGCCATTACTAGTATTGAAGCAATTTCGAACATCCTTCGTCCTGAGATACTAAGAAATCTAAATGATAGCGATGTGCTCAAGAATCCCCTCAAGCTCAACTCCCTGGAAGAAATCAAGTCACACAGGAGGCACCAAGACAGAACTCCGTCACATCGACATCATATAGATTCCAAAAATATCCGCGTGATCCTAATTTTTTGAGTGAGAAGAGGAGTAGAATTGAAATTCCTAAGTCGTAAACCTCACCAGAGCATAGAAGAGGAGAAAAAAGAAACCTACTCTCCGATATAACTAAGACTCAAAATAGTTTTTCACTAGACTCGACTCGGCCAAGTTCGATCAATCAAGGGGGCTCCTAGGTAGGTACTGCTCTGATACCAACTTGTAACGCCCAAGATGCGACCCTATCCTTAATTTGGCACGAGGGCCTCGTCAGGGATAGAAGCGCATCTCGTCGTTTCGCAAGAATGGATATCGTTACGAGTACATGTACTGAAAAGATCAGATATATGGAATTGGCTTACACTCGCCACAAGCTACATCAGAGTCACATCAATACAATACATAGACATCATGAAGAAGAGCAGGGTCCGACTATGGACAAAAACAAACGAGGAAAGAACGATGTCCATCCTTACTATCCCAGGCTGCCGGCCTGGAACCCGTCCTAGATTGATGAAGAAGAAAAAGAATCTCCAAATGAACAATCATCGCGCTCACGTCAAGTAACCTTTACCTGTACCTGCAACTGGTGTTGTAGTAATCTGTGAGCCATAGGGGACTCGACAATCTCATTTCCAAAGGTATCAAGACTAGCAAAGCATAATGGGTGAGGTATGGTTAAGTGGTGAGGTTGCAGCAAGCGACTAAGCATTTATATGTGGTGGCTAACTTACGAATACAAGAATAAGAGGGGGATGATCTACGCATAGTGGACGTGAACTACTGATGATCAAATGAACGATCCTGAACACCTACTTACGTCAAACATAACCCCACCGTGTCCTCGATCGGAGAAGGAGCTCGCGAAAATGACAGTCACGGTTACGCACTCAGTTGGCATATTTTCATTAAGTTAACTTCAAGTTATCTAGAACTACTGTTAAACAAAGTTTCCACGTTGCCACATAACCGCGGGCACGGCTTTCCAAAATATTTAACCCTGCAGGGGTGATCCAACTAGTCTGTCACAAATTACCACAAGCCGCATAGAAATCCTCAATCACGAAGCTCACGATCTCGTCGGACTCCTTAGTGGAAAACCTCAACTCTGAGATTACCCAAAGCATCACCGGAATCCCGATGCACAAGACATTCATCAAAAGTAAAACTAATCCAGCAAGGCCACCCAATTTGTCGACGATCCCGATAGGAGCCGCGTATCTCGTTTTCAAGACATGACGGATAAGCGAAGCGTACGGTGGCCTGATAGACATCACCCGAGTTGCCCCGGGTTGGCCCCGCACGATGCTCTGTTTTGGACCAGCACTGGCCCTCCCTGTATTATGTAGAAGTACTCCTCAGGTTCATGACGCCCTATGCTTTCAGTATTAACAAAATTATTATGTTGGGAAAATGTAGAACCAATGTTGGGCCTTGCCCGACCAGTTCTAATCTAAGACGAATTATCAAGGGGGTCCCCATAACAACCCCGGTCATGTTAGGAGTGCTCAATTATGGAACATAACACCGGTAGCCGAAACTAAGGGGCCAAAGGTGGAAAAACACTAGGCTAGAAAGGCCGAGTCGTCCATCTTTTACCAAGTGTATAGGTGCATTAAATTAAATAGCATTAATATGGTGATATAACAAGGAACCCATGTTATAACATGGAAGCGACTGCACCAGCAACTAGCAACGCTAACGCATGGGTAAACAAGCAGTAACATAGCCAAACAGTGGTTTGCTAGGTTGTGAACATGTTGAAGGTTTTCATGGCAATGTTGGGAGGTTGATATTTAACAGGTGGTAGACAGCGAGACATAACGTTAGAAACGGTAAAACTAGCATGGCAATGATAGTAATGGTATTTGGGGAAATGGTCATCTTGCCTGAGATCCCGCTTGGAAGAAGAACGACTCCGTGAAGCTGACGAACCGATGCAGTCGAACGGGTCCTCACTTTCCGACACGCTTGTGGAACTCTATCGAGACGAAGGAAACCGGAAACAAGCATCAACACAGACATTCACCACACGATGCACAACACATATGATGCATGATCGGTTGAGTATATGCACGACATGGCATGGCAATTCACAATAATCAAACACTACACATTAAGTGAAGTTCAATATGTAACGAGTTGCATATTGACGAAACTCCACATATGAATTATTTAGTTCTATCCCGATTAGGTACACGGCAATATTAAATGTTATTAAACATGTCAAGAGGTTAAGCGTTATTAAACTACCTATCTGGGCATTTTAAATGACGTCGGAAACGACATATAGCATCTCCGAGATGACCTCATACGTCAATTTATAATTCTGTCCATATCTGAATTAACACGTGTTAATATTGTTAAACAGCAAAATAAATAGGTTCACGTGATTTTACACGTCGTTCCAATCAATTTACACATAGAAAACATCTCCAACGGAGCTACGGTTCAAAAGATACAACCACCGCAAGATATGATGGCATGAATGCAAAATGTGTGCAACGATAGTCACAAGCATTTCAAAACATACAACCAGCAAGATAATATGAAACTACATGAGATTCTAAGAAAGTTTCATATAGGACACGATTAAAACGGAGCAACGGTTCAACAACGATGATGTAAACAAGAAATCACTACAATCTGCCCAAAACAGCAACATGGCATTTTCTACGTCCTCGAACAACTAGCTACACAAATCAAATATGCTCAACCAAGGCATGACACAGTAGAGGTTAAGATGCACTACAACATACAACTAATAACACCTAGCATGGAAGCATGGATCACTAGGAAAAGAAGTCACAAAATGGCATCTCGCACACAGTTTCAGACTTAGTGAAAATATCAGTTTTAGACAGTGCAATTTTCGATCTGAAGGCATATTGACAGCAGCAAAACTATATGCTACACGACTCCGAATGGCATGAAAATTCCCAGCATGCTAGAGAATCTTAAGGGCTACGCGGAAAACTAATCAAGTTCCATATTTAAAACATCCCGATCCAATGGACGGTTAATAAACTACGGGTGTTTGAAATATTTAATATATTGTGAAATAATAAATCCTAAAATCCTAAAATATTCTAACGGGCCTAAATCATTCATGGGCTTAACAGAGCAAGCGCTAGATAGCTAAATCCCGCTCGGGGCGCAACGTAGGGGGCCTGTGGGTTTGCTCACCTTGGGCCTGCCCTGGCCTGGAGAGGATGCGGTTGGAGCTGGGCTTGGCTCGATGCAGAGGGGAGGCGGCCTGGAGGAGGCCTGGGCCGGCAGGGCGAGGTAGGCCTGGGGGCGGTGCGGCGCTGGGCCGGCGTAGGCTGACGGGGTGTTGGGCCTCGGCCTGGGCTGCGACGCTCGCTGCCTCGTCCTCCTCGCACCGAGGCGAGGGCAGCGACTGGCGGCGGCGCATCTGGCGGCTCGGGCGCGGGTCGGCGGCGGATCCGGCGCTCCTAGGTCGATCTGGCTGGCCGGCGGACTGCAACAACGCGAGGGACGGCCCGGGGGCCTAGGAGGGCGGCCGGGCGGCGCTCATGGCCAACGAGGAGCTCGGGAGGAGAGGAGGTGCGGGCAGAAAGCTACGGGAGGAGGAGGATTTCGGGCATGGGAGGATCTAGTCTGTTGGATCTCCGATCCGACGGTCCAGATCGCTCAGATTAGATCTGGGAGGATAAGGTGAAGAAGGTGGAGGCTGGCATGGATTTCAAGGCAAGGGGGGTGGCTGTCTAAAAATGGCATGGGGGTCTATTTATAACAATGGGGGCTAGGTTTAGCAGTTTTTCGCCCCGCTTTCAACCGTGCGATCTAAATCGGACGGTTTCGAACGGGGGAAAGGCTAAGTGGCCATGTAGAGTAGCTAGCCAGAGATTAGAGGGAGAACAGGAACCCGACAACGTAATTTAAAACACCGGTAAAACGTCCGGCGATAGACCGAATACGGTGTCGCTATGGTCGACCGTTCGGGTACGAGACGGGCTCCGATTGCGTCGAAAATTGGCAGGCGGCCTACCTATAATATATTAAGAACGCACACCAAGTTTCAACCCAATCAGAGGAAGTCTTATACACACTTTTAAAACAGGGTTTAAACGATGTCGCGGTCGCGTGGGTGTGAGGTCGGGCTTAGAACGGGCAACGACGAACTCGGAGAGAACCGACAACTAATAACGGATGCAAGTTTTGAAAACTGGCGGCAACGGGATGCCGATGCAATGCTAATGATGCGAATGATGCGATAAACAAATAAGTCACACGGCGAAAACAGAATAGAAGGGGAATCTTCTGGAGCATCGGTCTCGGGCTGTCACAAGCCGTCGGGCCTTTCTCCTTCCTATTCATCGGCTTCATCGGCGGTAGGGCATCAGATCTGGCTGACCATCGGCATTGGATGTTTTTTGCAGGTGGCCAGTGTCTCTGGTGTCGACGTCGGTGTCATCTAGGGTTTCATCTAGGTGGGCGTCATCTAGGGTTTCGTCAAGGTTCGTCGAGATCTGGTTCCACGAGGTAATGTCCGCAAGATTTGGTTCCCCGTTTTGTTCCTTCTTCTTTGTGTGCTAGGGTTTGTAGGAGGCTTTAACCAGCACGGGTGGATCAAAAAAATTCCTTTGTTCTCGAGTCTCCATTGTTGATAGTGTTTATAGGGGGCTTTGTGTAGCATGATGCATAAATTTTCCTCTATTGTGTATATATGTTATGTTATTTTTTGAATTTTGTTGCAACATGATGGAGTACTTCTGGTGACTTGTAGTTCTGGTGAACTGTTGCTAGGGTCTGCTCATTGTTTCTTAGAATGCATTGTTGACTTAATACAAGAGTTGGTTCCAATGGAGTACCATAATGGTAGCAACTGTAAGAGAAACAAGTGGTCTTGAACGATCTTTTTGGCTCTCTAGTTAAGTACATAGTATTTTGAGGTCGTTATTTCTATGGTTAGTGATGAAATAATGTTACCATTATGCGGTTCTGCTGCTTCATTTCCTGTAACACCCAAGATTTTCAACTATTATTTCCTTGATTTCCTTGGGATTTAAATTTTTAGCTTGACAAGAACTTTGAAGTTTTCTTGCTAATCTTCATGAGAGAAAACTTTTGATCTTCTTTTCCACCAAACAATTTAAGAAATATTCTCTTGGCCCTTTCTCAAAAAAAATGAAATGGTTAAAAGAATATTCCTTCTTTTCAAAATTGGATTTTTTCCATATGTCTATTTATTAATTTTCAAAAAGAATTAATCACCACCTTCTGTTTTAAATATTTTTACTCCTCTTCTAGCCCTAAAATTTTATTTTGAATGTTTTCCAAAAATTTAGAAGGGATGGATCACCCTCAATTATTTTATTTGTTAAAATGGGAATTTCTGTAATCTGTTTGAGCTCCTGAAATTTTTCAAAGGAACCTTCCTTTTCCTTTGGATTCTTGACCCCAAACTATTGAAGTTTGTAGTCTTTAGTATCCTCATTCTATTCCATCAAAAACTTTAGGTTCTCAAGTTTGAAAAATTCAAATTATGTTTGACTGAAGTTTGACCCGAGAAACTCATTTTTGCTTCAACCCAGCCTTAAACCCCACCAAAAATTCTGAAAACTATTGCAGCATCTTTTCTTCAAATGAGAGTGCTCCCCTCAAAAATTCAGCTTCAAATTCTTTTCCTAGCTCCCATTTTCTTTCTGTCGAGCACCTCAGCTGCACTCTGTCTCAAACTGCCTAAATTTATTTCAGACCAACCTTTAGACACAGCACAACTCCTCCCCCGTCGCCAATCTCGCCAGTAGCAGCGCGTTCGCCGTCGCTCCTGTGCCTTGAGCCTATCCGCAGCGCTGCCCGCAGCATGGACTCATCTCCTCGTCGGTGGCTTGCTGACACACACGACCAAAGCTCTGGCAGCGCCTCTGCAGCAGCCGTAGCAGCCCCCTGCCGCAATCCTGCGCCGCCCGGCACCGCCCTTTCCTCATGCTGCTGTCGAATGCCCCTCCTTGAAAGTGTGCTCCACGAAGACCTTCGCCACGCACCCAGCATCTCAAAGCACGGGTTCTGCAGCCGTTGTGCGCAACAATGGCCGCATCATCGCCGCGTTGCCATGGTCGATGACCAGACTCCCTCTGGTCAAAAATGGAACCCGAGCGGCGATTAGGTTCGATCCTAGCCACCTAACCTCCTGCCCAAGCTCCTGCATCGCCAGAATCGCTCGTCGGAGTTATTGTCGTAGCTCGTCCCGCGGCACCTATAAATAGAGCCCTCCTCAAGTGCTTTATACCTCACTCCGCAGCTCCACACACTCCATCTTCACCTCTCAGCACCAGCCGATCCAGGAAGGGGTCCTCGAGGGGCCTTCTTCCCCAGCTCCGGCCGCTCCGATCCGCTTCGGGATCCGGCCATTCCCGTGTAGTGTAAGTAGAGGTAGGACCTCCCGAGGCCTTCGTTTGCATCCAGGAGCTCCTCCCCTTCTTACCCCGTGCTCAATTCCATCGCAGAAGCTCCGTGTCGTCGATCTCCTCGCGTCATCGGAGTTGCTACCGCCGGAGACCTGCTGCCGTGGACGTGAGGCTTCCCCGTAGCCAAATCCTTCTCCATCAGTCAAGCGAGTCAACAGTGAGTGCGCCCGCACCCCCATCTGGCTCTCCTCTCCCTGCTAGCGTCGCCGGTGATCACCGGAAGCTTCTGGCGCCGGTGAAGCTTTCGAACTTGACAGGGGACCCCCTCTGTCAGTGTCTCTCTCTCCCTCTGAAGCGTTTCGATGGAAACATATTCGGCCAGTAGCCGTTTTCCTTTCAGGGAAACGTCTTTCTCCTCGGGCGTTTTGACTAAATCTCAGTCTAGCCCCTGTTTCTATTAAAACTTATTACAGAATAGTCCATGAAACTGTTTTGGCTATAACTTTTGATCCATAACTTATTTTTTAGTGATTCTTTTTGCAAATTGTTCCTGGTAATGCCTAGTTTATTTTAAGAGTTTTCTAAAAATATTTTAAGACCAGTAGCTAGGCAGTGCCACTTATGCCCTTGTTTGATGTATACCGTAGATTCCGACACCGAGATTCCCGACGTCAACTGCACTGAGCTTGATCTCGACTACGTGGAACCAGGAAAGCATGTTTGTTACTCTTGGTGTGCTATTTGCTAACTTAAATCATATTTAATACTCATCACCTTGCATTATTCCATACATGCTATACATATTCAACCATAATGAAAATATGATGATGGCAAGTAGTAGTTATGAAATGTTGTGGAATAGCCTAGTCACGCGGAACGTGATAGGTTATGGCCTTGTCATGGCATGAACACAATGGTGATGGTATAAATTTGGTAAACTCTAGTATCGACCTAGATCGAGTCTTGTCCGTGTCATACTTCTTATCGTGCTACCACAGTTTCGTGGATAATGGATTCGGTATAGTCAGTTGTAGACCTATTATCAGTCACTCACCATTAGAGGGGCCGGTATGAAGGTATCCATGGCCTTGGACTAAATCCAGTCATCCGGTCAGGGGGCATGGGTGTTTCCGGCCTGGGACCGGAAGGGAGGGCACTCCTCGTGAGCGTGCGGTATAAATATTTTTGATCCCATGTTAGTCGAGGTCGGAGCCTCCCCGTCTTATGGGTTTACCTTGGCAGCATAGTCCGGGTGAATCCGGGCTTCGCAGAGGTAAAGTGGGTGTGTGCTGATTCTGAGTGTCCACTTCTAAAATGTCGTACGCGGGATTAGTCATATTGACTATTGAAAACCGTGGGCTATGGGTAAAGAGTACACCCTCTGTAGAGTCAAAACTATTCGAGTAGCCATGTCTACAGTCAAGGACGTTGTTTGACGAGTCAAGTGTCGGTCCTATAGTCGGTCTTGGAGTATAAGTGGTATTAAAAATAAGGGATGTGGTGAACCGTATGATGATGTGGGACATTGTCATATCGTGATTATCACTCTGGACTAACATTTATGATTATGTTGCTGGATATCCCTGGGACGATTCTACCTCCTGGATATTCAACATTTATTTTCTTATTTCTTATAAGCCCTTTATGTGGTATCGCTGAGATGCCCGACTGTGGCATGCTATTATTTCTTATAAGCCCTTTATGTGGTGTCACCGAGATGTCCGACTGTGGCATGTTTTATTATTTCTTATAAGCCCTTTATGTGGTGTCGCTGAGACGCCCGACTGCGGGATGTTTTATTATTTCTTATAAGCCCTTTATGTGGTGTCGCTGAGACGCCCAACTATGGCATGTTTTATTATTTCTTATAAGCCTTTTATGTGGTGTCGCTGAGATGCCCAACTGTGGCATGTTTTATTATTTCTTATAAGCCCTTTATGTGGTGTCGCTGAGACGCCTGACTGCGGCATGTTATTTTATTTTATATTTGCCCTTACTGTGGTGTCGCAGAGACGCCTGTTCGAGGCTTGTTATTTATTTCATTTATGTTATGCCCTGTGTGTGGTGTCGCTCAGATGCCCGACGGTGGATTATTTTATTTTTCTGTTACGGATATCTCGGGAGAACTACCGCCTACTTTATCCACTAACTTATTTATTTTCAGCACATATATTTGGGATATAACTTGACTCTAACCATGCATATAAAAATCAACTGCATGCATCTCATATTTTGTGCAAACTGTTTGCGAGTACTTCTCGGAGTACCCACTGGCTTGTTGTTGTTGCCAGATATGGATGAAGGAGACCTCATGGATGAAGATTTCGATAGCGAGTCTGATGTCTAGAGGAGTCCTAGTCAGTCTTGTAATCCTGGAGTCCGTCGTTGTTTTATTCCACCGCTTCCGCCACCCCGAATAAATCGTTGAGTTTCACTCTGAGGCTTAGCGCGTAGTAGTACTTGTCATGTCACATTTCTCTGATGTGACATGTTGTAACAGCCCAGATGCTTTCTTTCCTCTTTTGTAAGTTTTTCCAATTGTGGCAACCTTGTTGAACCTATGTTATGGAGGTGGCTATCATTTCATGTGCATCTCATGCATCGTGCATATTCTGTTGTTCTTGTGGTGGTACCTACCTTGGTGATGTGTTGCATGTGTTTTGTGTTGTTGTTGTGAAGTGTGGTGTGGGTGCAACAAGGTCCTCCAAATTCTTAGTTGCACCATAGCCCAAACAAACCCCCTCTCCTTTATATTTTGAGGCAGAATTAAGTTTCAGTTTTGGGGCATTAAAATGTTCATCTTCTGTTAAAATCCTTTTAAATATTTGTGGATGACAACCCTCACTTATTTGAAGTTATTTTCCTTTTGTTTTAATTTAAAAACAGGGACATATTTAATAAAATAATTAATTTTACTTTGCTCTAAAATGCCTTCTCTATTTTTACAAATAGGAGGAGCATTTTAGAGACTTATATTTATTTTCAGTTTTATTCCTTTTTATTTTTTCCTTCCCTGGCTTTATTCAAAAACTGGTTGAATTATTTTTGTTAAAAAAGAGAGAACCAACTTCTGTTTTAAAAGAGGTGTGAGGGAGTTGGATGGGCCCTAGGCCATTGCCTCCTCCCTGGCGCTAGAGCCCACTCTCCTTTCCTTCTTCCTCCTAACGGTGTTTCCCTCCCGTGCCTGCTTTTCGTCAGACCGCGCGAGAGAGCAGAGCGTCGCACGGCTCACGGCGTCGAGGCCATCCATCTGCGCCTATTTAGTCCCCTCGGCGTGCGAGCCCCGGTAGGGTTTCCCTCGTCTTCCCATCGCGCCGCGAGCCTCTCTTCCTCCTTCTTTCCCCACCTCTGCAGGTAGGTTTCAAAGATAGATTCAGAGGCAGTGTTGTCACCGTCGCCACCATCCCTCCCCTCGTCGCTGGTGCTTCTCCGTCGAGTCTAAGTGCGCAGGGAGGATGCGGGATCCTCCCTCATCCCGTTCCCTCTGGTAGAGGGGTGGTTCCCCTCCTCTCTCGGCCCCTCCTCATAGTCTTCGTCAAGGTCGGAGCGGAGGAGTGTCGTCGCCGTCGCCCCGCCTCTTCTTCCTTCCTCTCGGTGTTGAGCTCATCCCCGAGAACCCCAGGGTGAGCGCCCCATCCCCCTTTCTTCTTCCCCGCGCATAGATTCTCCCTCTCTGCATGCCATAGGCCGCCGGCTTCGAGCTCGGCCTGGCCGGAGAAGCGCTCCATCGAGCCGCCGTTGTGGGCCTCCTTCCAGGGAGTTAACCCCAGGAATGGAACCCCCGTGGCACCGCCTCCATCTCGCATAGCTTAGGTGGTTCGATTCGGCGCCGGAGCACGAGATGGCGACGTCCCCTGTTCCGGCGACGAGCTGCTTTGTTGTAGTTGCAGTGGCGACAGTTTTAGAGTAGCACGAGCTCTCTATTCAGACCCCCCCCCTTCTTAACCCGACTGGTTCTAGCGCCGCGCCCCTACCAGGGGATCGTGGGTTCGAATCCCCGTCGGTGCCCCCTTTTTATTTCATGTTTTTCTACCTGTTGCGAGTAGTAGTGCGGGTAGCTTAGCTTGATAGCCTCCCCTGTCTGGTCAGATTCGAGGTCGTAGCGCACTGGTATGGTGCCGTGTGTGCAAGCAGGAGGGCAAGGTTCGATTCCCCCTGGCCCCTTTTTTTCCTGTGTGCAAACTGTGTGTATGTGAGTGTCTGTATCATGTGTAGGTGTATTGTGTGTGTATGACAGTAAGTCCAGAGGACCCACATGTCATCCTCTGAGAGGGCCACTATCAGGTGGACCCCCTCACTATATATATTTTCTCCCTTAGGATTGTTTTGTTGTTTGTGGAGGTAGTAGGATTTTTCCCTATGTGTTGCAACTTAGGATTCCATGCCATGTTTGGAGCTTTGTATTACATGGAGCATTGATCTTTTGATGTTGATTCCTTGGTAGATGGTAGTGGGTGAACCCCTCTACAACATGGGACATATGTTTTGTTCATAGGTTTTTGCGTGTTATTATTACACCTTGTCAAAGTGGGCACTTGACTGAAAGTGACAGTTTTGAGAAAAGCTGTGAATTTCACTATGTCTGGGAATCTGGGGTTATTTTCTTCTCCTGTTGTGTTGTTCATCTTTGCTCCTCTGTTGGGAATTAGCCCAAGCAACAAACTAATGTTTGTTTGCTGGTATGTTTGTCTAGCTCTCTGTAAAATTTCATGCCCAGATACCTCTTGTAGATATCAGTTTGGAGGCTGCCAAAATGCTTCAGAGCATAATATTTTGTCCCAATCTGTAATTTTCACTAAGTCCCAATCTGCGATATTTTGTCCAAGCTAGGGGTTGTATATCTGCTGATGTGTGACCCCTTTGCCTTAGCTTCTTGTTAGAGGTTGTAATGCAGTTGGATGGCTTCCGTTTCATGTCTTGTATGAGTTATTTAGAGGGTTGTAGCTGCTATAGATATTGTAGTCAAAGTGCTATGTTGCTGTTAAAAACAGAGTGGTGTCAAACTGGTTTTTGAGCTTGTGTGAGCTATGGTTGATGGTTTTGTGTGTTCTCAAACACCATCCCACTTGTATTTTGGTGCTTGCTCATTTGGCAACCTGGTTACACCAGTGAGTGCCCATATAAATTGTGTTTGTGGCTGTTTTGAACCCGCTGACCTTCATAACTTGTTTTGTAGTTTCCGGTTGATCCGAGACTTCGTTCACGGCGTTCTTCATAGGTTTTTTGCATCGTTTTCTCGTGATGCATACGATTATGCCATGTTCATGCATGTGAAGATAACTTAGCATGAGGTTTTGTCCAGAAAATAAACAACTCAACTAATGCATATGAAAGTGACTAGAATAGTGATGCATGCCCTCCTCATCACACATGCATCATATTGGTTGTTGCATTATGTTTTGCTGATGTTTACTAGCTGTTATCTTATCTTTGGGTAGCACCGGGAACGGAGAGCTAGTACGTGGATTCTGGAGAGTTCGTGCACGAAGAACAAGAGCAGTTTTAGTCTGAAGAAATCACACACAAGATGACGGTGACCTTGATACCGTTTCTAGCTTTGTTATGCTTAGAGTTATGTTTCCTTGTTACATGCCCGCTGCCTACCACATGATACATATGCCATCAAACTTTTCCATGAAACCTCACACACGTCCCTTCCTAGCAAATATTGTTTGGCTAAGTAGGCTTGCTCAACCACTATTGGATAGCATTGCTAGTTGGAGGTGCCAGCTGGTCCATGTGATAACATGGGCATATTGATATCATTATACTTAACTGCTATTTAATTAATGCACCTATACACTTAGTAAATAACGGGAGACCTAGCCTTTTGTCGGGTGATTTGTTCCGTTGTTGACGCCTTAGTTTCGGCTACCGGTGTTATATTCCATAACTGAGCGCTCCTAACACGTTCGGGGCTGTTATGGGGACCCCCTTGATAAATCGTATAGTGTTAAGGCTTGTGTGGCACGACCCAACTTTGGTTTTAATCTGCTAATAACTTAATAATTAAATGCATAGAGAATAGCTACCCCGAGGAATCTAATCAACCCCCGGGTGAGTGCTCGTCATGAGTGTTGGTCCAAACTAGAGTCGTGTGCGGGGCCAACCCGGGGCAACTCGGGAGATTTCTATCAGGCCACTGTACGCTGCGCTCATCCAATCGTGTCCTGAGAACGAGATACGTGGCTCCTATCGGGTTCGTCGACACGTCGGGAGATCTTGCCAGATTTGTCTTACCTTAACGATATATCTTGCGCATTGGGATTCCGGTGAAACTTTGGGTCTCCTCAAAGTTGAGGTTTTCCTCCAAGGAATCTGACAAGATCACAAGTTTCGTGATAGAGGATTGCTATGCGGTCTGTGGTAATTTGTGATGGACTAGTTGGAGCACCCCTGCAGGGTTTGATCTTTTGGAAAGCCGTGTCTGCGGTTATGTGGCAAACATGGATATTTTGTTAACATCCGGTTCTAGACAACTTAAAGTAATTCTAATAAAACTGCCAACTGAGTGTGTAACCATGACTATCTCCTTCAGAGCTCCTTCTGTGATCGAGAACATGGTGGGATTATGTTTGATGTAAGTAGGTGTTCAGGAACATTTAGTGATCAATCTAGTCTTCGACCGACTTGCGTAGACCACCATATATTTACTCTGATCATCGTAAGGTAGCCACCATATATGCTTAGGTTGCTGCAAACCCATACACTTAACCTTCCTCACCCATGAGCTCCGCTAGATTCGATACCAAGGTCATTCAATTGCTGAGTCCTTGTGGCTCACGGTTTACTACAAACACCCACAAGTACAGGTATCCGTGATGTAGGAGATTCCGATGACAGCCAGTTGAAGTGAAAGTTCGACGAGGACTCTGGCAGACTTCACGTGACTTATCCGGAGGACTAGAGGTCGTGGTCGTGATCGTGGGGCCAGCATGCGGGATATCATAACTTTATCTGTTTTCATCTTGTCCATAGCTGGACCATACCATGTTCTGAATAAGTGTGTCTGTATGACTATATGACTATGTTCTTATCAGATGGCAAGTGTATGCCCTACTTGTCACTCTTTCAGTTATGTAATGTTATGATTATCTCACTTGCGAAACGTGTAGATGCACCCCTTTCCCTTTTGAGGCCTCGCCCCCAAATAAGTAAAGGGCCGCATCTTAGTCGCTACAAGTTGGTAATCAGAGCCTTACGACCATAGGAGCCTTTGTGTGATCGAACTTGGCCGAGTCGAGTCTAGCAAAAACTATTTGAGTCTTAGTTATATCGGAGAGTAGGTTTCTTTTTTCTCCTCTTCTATGCTTTCGTGAGGTTGATGACTTAGGAAATTTTAATTCTACTCCTCTTCTCGCTCAAATTTTTTAGGATCACGCGGATATTTTGGAATCGATATGATGCCGATGTGACGGAGTTCTATCTTGGTGCCTCCTATCTGACTTGATTTCTTCCGGGGAGTTGAGCTCCAGGGGATTCTTGAGCACATCGCTATCATTCAGATTTCTTAGTATCTCAGGACGAAGGATGTTCGTAATTGCTTCAATACTAGTAGTGACGAGAGGAGTCTGGCTTCCCCAGTACTGGTGCAGAGAGTTCCGGATGTATCGCCACACTTAGTATCATTGTGATTACGAGGGTCTGTGTTAGATGAAGTTCCGAGATTCTGGTTATGTGTTGACGGATGTGATACAATGGATGGGTTAGTATAGGAGTTGAGTGATGTATTACTCCTTGTATCCGTTGACCAGATTGCATGACCAGATATTTCGGCAATTCATAGGTGGGATATCACGTAGTGACTTATAGGACAATCTTCCTACAGATGCATGATAGAGATTGCGATTCGACATTCAGTGGGTCTGTTTGTTCACGGTCGTCTTACAACGACTCTCGTTGTGTCTTATGAGTACTTGTAGCTTGCTACGACTCGGGGACGCTTCGTATGTCGTGTGCACTGCCTTGCACAGGATATCTACTGTAAGCTCGAGCCCGTGCCATCATATCCACGAAGATATCGGATGAAATCTCTGTCATATGTTTGTTCCGAGCAATCCTAGTTCATACTTGGTTGCGAGTGGCCTTTAATCAGATGTTGTCGGCAGTCACTTTGAGGAAGCATTCTTACTAATTTTTGTTTGAATGCAATTGCTAAGTATTCTTGTTCACATAATTCTGCCTATTGATTCAGCTTTACCTTGAATGTTAATCTCTGGTCTAACATGTTGTCCGCCTTTAAGATGGCTGCACCAACTTGCTAGAATCCGGGTCGCGAGGGTGCTGATGCTCCGCCTCCGCCTCCTCCACCACCGCCGCCTCCTCCTCCAGAGGCATGGAAGCGGTGATGGCTGCAACAAATGCTAACACCCAGATGTTACTTCAGCTGTTGCAAGAGAGGAACAATCAGCAGAAGGGCAATTTCAACCATGGTGGTCATCAGTTTGTATCTCTGAATCAACTCATGGCGAACCAGCCGAAGTCCTTCATATCTTGTGATCAGCCATTCGACGCTGAGGACTAGATTCGTGACATGAACAAACACTTTGAGTGCAGCAATGTCCGACCAGAGGACTTCGTCAAGTTTGCAATGTTTCAGCTCAAGGGACACGAAGCGGTATGGTGGCAGCAGTTGAAGGACTCCAGGGGAGGCAGAATGATCAGCTGGGACGATTTCTGCAAAGATTTCAGGTCTCACTATATCCCATCTAGCTTTGTGGAAGAGATGCATGAGAAGTTCATACGCTTGAAGCAAGGAGGATCCTCTGTGTACAAGTACAACGTTGAGTTCCACGAGCTGGCTCGATATGATTTGCAGGACATTCCAGATCACAAGAGCAAGATCTATCAGTTCAGAGGTGGTTTGAGGGAAGACTTGCAGTTAGCCCTTGCCTTGCACGATCCCGATGAGTTCGATAAGTTTTATAACTTGGCTCTCACGGCTGAAGCAGCTTTGCTCAAAGTGGAGAATTTGAGGAAGCGTTTCAGAGACTCTAGTTCCTCGCCCTCAACTCAGGTGGTCCAGAGGCAGCAGGAATATTGGGTGTCTCCTCCTCCTCAGCAGATTCAGCAGTTCAAGTAGTCAGGTGGTCGTGGTTCTTCCCACCCACCCAACCCAGCTTTCCAACAGAGGTTTCAGCAGCAGAACCAAGGGAATCCTCAAGTGCAATTCCGTTCGCTGTCAGATGTCACTTGTCACAAATGTGGGCAGAAGGGTCACTACTCCAACAAGTGCACCTCTCAGCAGCGTCTTCTGCCCCCTCCTCCAGGGAAGCCTCCAGGCAATGCTATGGTGAAGTTCAATCCCAGGTCTGCGAGAGTCAATATGGTGAATGCAGCAGAATCAGAAAACTCCTCAGATGTGATAATGGGTAATCTCTTGATTAATGATTCTCCTGCAAAAGTCTTGTTTGATACTGGTGCTTCGCATTGCTTTATGTCAAAGTCATTTTTCGTCAGGCATGAGTTTGATTATCAAGATTTGCCTAAGCTATGTCGGTGGTCTCTCCTGGTTTGATTTTGAATTCTAGTCGCATAGTTCCAGATATCTCTGTCAAGATGAGTGATTATGCCTTTCTGGCTTCTCCTATTGTCATTGGCAACTCTGATATTGATCTGATACTTGGGATGGATTGGTTGGCTATGAACACGGCGTCTATTGATTGTGAAGCTAAACAAGTAAAGCTAAGTCATCCTTCGGAGAACATGATTATCTTCGCGGCGCGTGATGACACGATCCGTCTGTTTTCCTTGAATGAGAAGGGTGAGATCTCTCTAATTTCTCAAGTTCCATTGGTCTGCGAGTATGAAGATGTCTTTCCGGAAGAGCTGCCACGAATGCCTCCGCACCGGGCAGTTGAGTTCGTAATTCAGCTTGAACTGGGTACTGAACCAGTATGCAAGCGGCCGTATAAACTGGGTCCAGAAGAGCTGAAGGAGCTGAAGAAGCAGCTTGATGAGCAAGAGCGTCTGGGTCTGATCGGACCAAGCTTATCTCCTTGGGGTTGTGGAGTTCTTTTCATCAAGAAAAAGGATGGCACGGACCGACCCTGTGTCGATTACCGTCCATTGAATAAGAAGACGATCAAAAACAAGTATCAACTTCCCAACATCAATGAGTTGTTCGAGCAATTGAAAGGGGATAAGATCTTCTCGAAGCTTGATCTCAGGATAGGCTATTATCAGATTCACATTCGTGAAGAGGACATTCCCAAGACTACCTTCAGGACAAGCTTTGGCTCGTATGAGTATACAGTGATGTCTTTCGATCTCGCCAATCCTCCACCGACCTTCTATTGGATGATGAATTATATCTTCTCCCCATTCAAGAATGAATTTGTCTTGTTGTATCTTGATGACATTCTGGTCTTTTCTGAAACTGAGGAAGAGCACGAAGAACATCTCCGACTTGTGCTTGTTAAGCTAGGAGAGCATAAGTTCTATGCTAAGTTTTCAGAATGTGAGTTCTCATTGAAGGAAGTTGTGTACCTTGGACACATCATCTCTGCCGAGGGCATCAAAGTTGATCCATCAAAGGTGCCGGCCATTGTTGAGTGGGAGCCTCCTCAGGATGTGAAGCAGCTTCAAAGCTTTCTCGGGCTTGCAAGCTATTGCGGAAGATTCGTTGAGAATTTCTCCAAGATTGCTAAGCCTCTCTCAAGCCTTCTCCAGAAGAGTGTGAAGTTTGTCTGGTCTCCAGAGTGTCAGTTGGCCTTCGACACACTCAAAGAGAAGCTCACTTCTAATCCAGTCTTGATTCCTCCTCATGATTCCAAGTCTTATCAAGTTTTCTGTGATGCCTCTTTTCAAGGTCTTGGTGCAGTTCTGATGCAAGAGAAAAAAGTGGTAGCTTATACCTCGAGGCAGTTGAAGCCAAGTGAGAAGAATTACCCCACTCATGATCTTGAGTTGGCGGCAGTGGTATATGCTCTGATGACTTGGAGACATCTCTTGTTGGGCAGACAGGTTGAGGTCTACACCGATAACAAGAGTCTCAAGTACATCTTCACCCAGCCCAACCTCAATCTTCGGCAAACTCGTTGGGTGGAAATGCTCCAAGATTACAATCTGAGCGTTGACTACGCTCCAGGCAAAGCTAATGTCGTTGCAGATGCTTTGAGCAAAAAGGCTTACTACAACAATCTCATTCTGAAGCCTCTCCACACTAATCTTTGTGAATCTTTCAGGAAGCTCAACCTTTAGTTAGTACCTCAGGGACTTCTTGCTAATCTCCAGATTTCTCCTACCTTGGAAGACCAAGTCCGACAAGCTCAACTTCTTGATGCAATGGTGAAGAAAGTTAAGATTGGCTTAGCAAAGAGCATTCCCAAATATAAGTGCTTCCGTGTTGATGACAGAGATACATTATTCTTCGAGGACCGCCTTGTCGTTCCGAAAGGGGATCTCATGAAGGTTATCATGGAAGAAGCCCATAATTCCCTTCTCTCGATACATCCAGGAAGTTCCAAAATGTATCAGGATCTAAAGCAGACTTTCTGGTGGACTCACATGAAGCGTGAAATTGCACAGTTCGTGAACGAATGTGATGTTTGTCGCAGAGTGAAAGCAGAGCATCAACGTCCAACAAGTCTCTTGCATCCCTTCCCCATTCTCGAGTGGAAATTCGATCATATTGAGATGCATTTCGTCATTGGGTTTCCGAAGTCCAAGAAAGGCAACAATGCCATCTTCGTCGTCATCGACAAGTTGAACAAAGTCGCTCATTTCCTTCCAGTCAAGGAGTCTATCTCGGCAACTCATCTTGCAGAGTTGTATATGTCAAGGATAGTCTCATTCCATGGTGTTCCAATGCTGATATCTTTGGATCACGGAAGCATCTTTACTTCCAAGTTGTCGGATTCATTTCAGTCTTTATTGGGTACTAAGATTCGAATCAGTACAACCTTCCATCCTCAGACTAGTGGGCAAGTGGAGAGAGTCAATCTGGTCCTCGAGGATATGCTAAGAGCCTGTGTGATTTCATTTGGCATGAAATGGGAAGACTGCCTACCTTTTGCTGAGTTCTCATACAACAACAGCTATCAGGCAAGCTCAAGCAAGGCTCCATTCGAGATTCGTTATGGTAGGAAGTGACGTGCCCTAATCAATTGGTCAGAGACTGGTGAGCGTCAGATTCTTGGGAATGACATGATTGCTGAAGCAGAAGAAATGTGCTGTGTCATTCGGGATAATCTCAAAGCAGCGCAGTCCCATCAGAAGAGTTACTACGATAGCAAGCATCATGACATGACTTTTCAGCTCGATGATTTCGTGTATCTCAAAGTATCTCCCATGAAGGGCACTCCGCGCTTCGGCATCAAAGGGAAGCTTGCTCCTCATTTTGTTGATCCTTTCAGAATTGTTGGCAAGAGAGGCGATCTTGCATATCAGTTAAAGCTCCCTTCCAACTTCTCAAATGTGCATGATGTTAGGGCATATTTATGCCTAAGTAATTTTGGTGATTGATGACAGTACCTTAATGGACTAATTGTGTGCATTGAGCTTTCAGATAATACATGAGAAAGGCACAAGACGATTTGGCACCCTCCGTGGAACAGAAGCATGGTGTCCTCTACGATTCTCTTTGGTGGTTTTTGAGTCGTAGGAACGCCATACTATTAAGAGGGGATCTGTATTGGAAAGGTTTGGGTGGAATCAATCTTGCACGCACACACTTTATCTCCATCCCCTTTCCCTGCAACTTTGGAGCTTTTCCCATCTCTCGTTTTTCTCCTCTTGCAAAAAGGTCACCTAGCGGTAGTACCGCTGGGCCTAGCGGTCACACTGCTAGAGCTGGCGGTAGTACCTCTAGCCCTAGCGGTAGTACCGCTAGAGCTCGCGGTAGTAACGCTGGCCCAACGGTAGTACCGCCACTGGTCAGCGGTAGTACCTCTCCAGGACTTTACTACTGCCATCCTTGTGGATGTACTTCGTTGGACTTTTTGCGAAGACTTTCTTGGCGGTGGTTGGCCCGGTAGTATCTTTGTGCTACCATGAGCTCAACGGTAGTACCGCTGCAGCCATCGGTAGTACCGCTGGGCTCGTGCTGCGAGTGGGGAAGCGGTTGGATTCCCCCCGCTATATAAAGAGTTCTTCTTGCTCAAGAAACCTACCTTTGACCCTCCCAAGCTCCATTGTTGCTCCCTAAGCTCAAAAGTGCCCGATCTCTCTCCCTATCCAATCAAACTTGTTGATTTCCTTGGGATTGGTTGAGAAGGCCTAGATCTACACTTCCACCAAGAGAAAATTGATTCCCCCCACTAATCCCTTGCGGATCTTGTTACTCTTGGGTGTTTGAGCACCCTAGACGGTTGAGGTCACCTCGGAGCCACATTCCATTGTGGTGAAGCTCCGTGGTCTTGTTGGGAGCCTCCAAGCTTTGTGTGGAGTTTGCCCCAACCTTGTTTGTAAAGGTTCGGTCGCCGCCTTCAAGAACACCTATAGTGGAATCACAGCACCTTGCATTGTGTGAGGGCGTGAGGAGAATACGGTGGCCCTAGTGTCTTATTGGGGAGCATTGTGCCTCCACACTGCTGCAACGGAGACGTATTTCCTGTCAAAGGGAAGGAACTTCGGTAACACATCCTCGTCTTCATTAGTTCCACTTGCGGTTATCTCTAATCTTTACATTGTGTATGTTTTTGTTGTAGACTATCTCTTACTTGCCTTAGTGTTTATACTTGGTAGCATCATATAGGTTCATCACCTTGTTGTCATTTTAGTGAACCTTTATGTTGCTAACCTAACTAGTTAAGATTAATTAAAAAGTGGTCATTGCCTATTCACCCCCTCTAGTCAACCATATCGATCATTTTAATTGGTATCAGAGCCACGTCTCTTTATTAATGGTTTCACCACCCGAAGAGTATAGAAGATGATGAGGGAGTTCCCCATGGGCAACCCAAGGCCATGGCCTTGACTTTGGTCACAAGGGACGACTTGAATACGGCTATGGCCGCCCTTAAGACGTCCTTGACGAACGAAGTCAAGACCGTGCTTAAAGAGTTAATTGAGGGAAGTAAAGGTTCACCCGAACCGACGTTGGTGGCTAAACCCGCCAACACAGATTCGGAGGCCAGTTCCTCTAAGGAAGCAGCTAAAGGTATGCGACCTTCTTCCCCTCTCGAAAATGATGGGACTGGAACCTATGCCTCAGTTCCACCTCCCATGGTCTATGGAGGACCTGTTCCTACACCGCGTCTTAACCCTGTTGGTCCTCCTCCTAAGCTTGTTAAGGGTGATTTTGCTAACTGGGTGTTTTATATTAAGTCTCATTTGAATCACAACTCAACAAACTTATGGAGAATCATCGAGCAAGGCTACTATCCTCATGACCCAAGCAACCTCACTCCAAGAGAAGAAGCGGACAATCAATATAATCACTCTGCATTGTTTATTCTACAGTCCGCAGTACCTCTTGAAGATCTTCCTCACTTGCGCCCTTCACTCTGGCTAAGGACTGTTGGGATCACATTATGGTGTTGTACAAGGGAAGCTCAAGCATTAAACGGTCCAACTATGAAGTGGTACTTGATAAGGCCGATGAGTTTGTGATGAAGGAAGATGAGGACCCTCGTGATCTCTATCGAAGGGTGACTGCTATTGCTGTTGCTCTCAAGGATCATGAGAGCAAGGATGTGGATGACACATGGATCAAGCGCAAGTTTCTCAAGGCCATCATGCCTTTCAACAAAGCCATGTCATCAGTCATTCACCAACGACTAGATTTCCACTCCTTGTCTTCCAGTGAGGTGTTGGATGAATTCATTGCAATGTCAATCATGAACGAGACCGCTGACAATGCACTTGCTCGCGTTCGGTCAAAGACAGCTTCACCCAACCTTGCTTTAAAGGCAAAGGCTGCTTCTGAAGAAGAAGAAGAGGATGAGGAAGAGGAGAGCTGCCCTGAAGACACTAAGTATGCTTATCACGAGCACATGGCTCTTGCGTCAAGGCAATTCTGGGGCAACAAGAGGAACTCAAGACCCAACTTCACCAAGAACAACTCAAGTGGGTTCAAATCCAAGCAACGAGTGAGGACATGCTATAACTGCGGTAATGTGAGTCACTTCGTGGCAGAATGTCCCTATGAGAAGAGGGAAGACAACGGGGGCAAGCTCATTCGCAAAGACAAAACCAAGTCATTTCCAAACAAGAACAACTTTGTCAAGAAACCCCACCCAAAGGGTATGGTGGCACTTGAAGAGTACCCCTCCGATGATGATGACGATGATGATATGGTGGCAACTGCGACTGTCACCATTGCCACCCCTTCTCCCAAGAATGTGTCTCTCTTCAACGTCCCCAACGATAACCACATCGCTAAGTGCCTCATGGCCAAAGGTATGGATCAGGTAACACCCAACATTTAGACCAACATCACTACTTCTCCTTCATTGTTGAATTGTGTCGATGATAATGATGTTGTGGAACTTAATGAGCATGATCTTGACAAATTTCTGTGTACGATCAAAGGAGAACCCAAGAAGCACTTTGTTGCTCTTTTGGAACAACTGGGTGAGGCTAATGACCTCATCGAGTCTCATGAGGAGACCATCTCCGAGCTGCAAGGACATAGTCGTGACTATGCCGATGAGATTGCAGAACTATCTATTGCACTAGAAAAGGAGCGCACTCTTTGTTTGGCTCTTGAGGAGTCATACAACCATGACCGCGCTAAATTGCAAAAGGAACTAGATCATGCTATTGTTCTTACTCGTATGCTTAAGTCTGAAAAGGATACTCTTGGAGTTGGCCATGACAGACTCAAAGTGGAGTTTGACACACTTGACAAGGCTCACAAGGTCTTGAAAGGTGCTCATTTCTCCCTGAAAGAGTCTCATGATCAACTCCAAGCAAAGCTTACCAAGGAGATCTCTACTTGTCCTCCTTTCGTTTTAATTGATAATGCTTGTACAACTAACCCTTGTTGTGAGCATGTACATCTTGTGGAGGAAAATGCCAAGTTGAAGGATAAACTTGAGAAGGGCCTTGTGTCATGCATCCAAGGCAAGAAGAACCTGAACGACCTCTTGAGCAATCAAAAGGGTGTGGTAGGAAAGGAGGGACTTGGACTTACATCCAAGTCAAAAAGAAAAAGGAAGAACAGGAACAAACGATCCCCTACCCTCATGGACATCTTTGTCAAAGAGGGCGGAGGGACTCAGGAGGTGAAAAGGAACAAGGTGGAGAATGGTAGCGTCAAGAAGGGCAAAACCATTCCTACAAACACAGCCGGCAAACTCAATCCTTCCTATGTTTTATGTCGTGCTGGTGATGGGCATGTTTATGCCATATTTTTTGGTTCTTACTATGAATCCATTGAATGGGCTATTTGGGTTCCTAAGACCCTTGTCTCTAACATTAAAGGACCCATTCAAAAATGGGTACCTAAAACCAAGCCTCGATCTATTGCAGGAGTTTGCTTCTGGTGGGGTGTCATGGTTGCTCGATAGTGGAGCAACAAATCATATGACCGGAAGCAAGGACCTAGTGGTGGATGTGCATCCTTCCCCATCTATGCCCACCCATGTCCAATTCGCCGATGCATCATTGTCAAAGGTATTTGGATTTGGTAAGGTGGTCATCTCTCAAGAGTTATCTATTGAGAAGGTCATGCTTGTTGAGTCCCTTGCTTACAATTAACTTCCGGTTCGTCAACTTGCAAGTATGGGCTTTTCCACATTCTTTAATCTTGATACCGTGGTCCTTCTGTGGATCAAGACTCTTAAAGTAGCCTATGTTGGATATGTCGAAAATGGTCTCTATGTGGTGAACTTTTCAAAGCGACCCACTAAGACTGCGACTTGTCTAATGGCTAAAGTTGATGTGGGCTGTCTTTGGCATCGCCAACTAGCTCATGTCAATATGAGATCTTTGCAAAGTCTCCTCAATGGGGACCATATTCATGGACTAACGAATGTGAGTTTTGCCACAGTTCGTGCTTGCAGTGCCTGCATTGAAGGAAAGATTCATGAAACTGCTCATCATCCAACGACTCTCATTTACACTAAGAGACCATTGGAGCTCCTTCATATGGATCTCTTCGGTCCTCCATCATTTGATAGTCTTGGGAGCAGAAAGTACTGCTTGGTGATTGTTGATGACTACTCAAGATACACCTGGGTATATTTCTTCAAGATGAAGAGTGAAACTCAACAAACTGTCATCAACTTTGCTAATGAAGCTCAACGTCAACATGAAGCAAAGATTCTGATGATTAGAAGTGGCAATAGCACCGAGTTCAAGAACTACACCTTGGATGAGTTTCTAGGTGATGAGGGAATAAAACATCAATATTCACCACCATACACCCCTCAACAAAATGGTGTGGCGGAAAGGAATAACCGAACGTTGACGGACGCTACAAGAACAATGATGGCGGAATTCAAATCTCCATATAACTTTTGGGCCGAAGCCATCAACACACCATGTCATGCGTCCAATCGGCTCTATAGCTGCAAAGGCTTGAACAAGACCCCATATGAGATTCTCACCGGAAACAAACCCAATCTCAAGTACTTCCGGGTATTTGGGTGTAAGTGTTTCATTCTCAAGAAAGGTGCGCGTTTAGCTAAATTTGATTCTAGAGCACAAGAGGGCATCTTTGTTGGTTATGCTACAAACTCTCATGCTTACTGTGTCCTCAACAAGTCCACCGGGCTCATTGAGGAAACGTGTAACATGGAGTTTGATGAAAATAATGGCTCCCAAGTGGAGAAAAGTGGTATATGTGATGTAGGTGATGAAATTCCTCCCCAAGCCATAAGAAGAATGGGGATTGGTCAAATACTCCCCATTGAGGAACCCCTTGTGGACGAAGGAGAAGGACAATGCTCTACTAAAGTGGAGCCATCGTCCTCACAGGCCCCACACGCTTTCGATGAACAAAGAGAAGACCCTCAACCAGTTGAACAAGTTCAAGGACAAGATCAATTGCTCAAAGATGGTGATGTGTCCCATGATGTCCAAGTGGTTACACAAGGTTCCGAATCTGCTCAAGATCAAGATCAAGTGCAACTACAAGATCCAGACCAAATAGAAGCACAAGATCAAGATCAAGAGAAACCACAAGAACAAGGACAAACCAGTGAACCTGCTCAAGTCGAAAATCAAGTTGATTAGGATGTTGTCTCTCAATTCCCTTCTGCGGCACCTAAGAGGGCTACTGGTGCCAAAGGAGGATCAAAACGCAAGGGCAAGCAAAGTAATCAAGTCGATGCTCCCCAATTATCCAATCCAGAACTCTTGGAGCGTCGCGCAGCCAAGATTGCGAACAAGCTGAGAGCCAAGACACATCTTATGAAGAATGTGCTTGGCAGTTTGAAAAGGGGAGTATCCACTCGTCAACAAATTTGGAATTATTGTGAGAATCACACGTTTGTTTCGTATTGTGAACCTCAACAGGTACAGGAAGCGCTCGATGATGAGGATTGACTTATGGCCATGCATGAAGAACTCAACAACTTCGAGCGTAATCAAGTCTGGAATTTAGTGCCAAGACCAAAGGAGGAACATAATGTCATCGGGACCAAATGGATCTTCAAAAACAAGCAAGATGCCAATGGGATTGTGATTCGAAACAAGGCAAGATTGGTGGCTCAAGGCTACTCCCAAGTCGAGGGTATCGACTATGGTGAAACCTTTGCCTGTGTTGCTCGTCTAGAATCTATTCGCATGCTGCTTGCATTTGCTTCTCATCATAATTTCAGATTACAACAAATGGATGTGAAAAGTGCTTTTCTTAATGGTCCTTTAAATGAGTTGGTCTATGTCAAACAACCCCCAGTGTTCGAGCATCCCAAGCTCCCCAATCATGTGTACAAACTTAATAAGGCACTCTATGGCCTTAAACAAGCCCCACGTGTGTGGTATGAGTACCTTACTGAGTTGTTACAAGATCGTGGGTTTGAAATTGGGAAGATAGATCCCATTCTTTTTACTAAGAAGGTCAAAGGGATTTGTTCATATGCCAACTATATGTTGATGATATCATTTTTGGTTCCCCTAACGAATCTTTCAATGAAGAATTTGTTGCACTAATGACCGAGAAATTTGAGATGTCTATGATGGGTGAGTTGAAGTTCTTCCTCCGGTTCGAGATTAAACAAGGCTTAGAAGGGACCTTCATCAAAAGAGCCAAGTACACTCAAGACATGCTCAAGAGGTTCTAGCTAGAGGATGTCAAGCCGGTCAAGTTTCCCATGCCAACAAGATGCAAGCTTGACAGTGATCCCAATGGTAAAGCAATGGATCAAAAGGTAATATCGCTCCATGATTGGATCCCTTCTTTACCTTTGTGCATCTAGACCAGATATCATGTTGAGTGTAGGGATTTGTGCATGGTTTCAATCTACACCAAAAGAAAGACATTTTATGGCTATTAAGCGAATCTTTCGATATTTGGCTCATACCCCAAACTTTGGTCTATGGTATCCCAAAGGAGCAAACTTCAACCTAGTGGGCTATTCTGACTCAGATTGGGCAGGAGACTATGTGGAGAGGAAGTCAGCTTCTGGAGGATGCCAATTCCTTGGTCGTTCACTGGTAAGTTGGTCTTCAAAGAAGCAGAATTATGTCTCGCTATCTTCCACCGAAGCTGAGTATGTGGCAGCTGCAAGTTGTTGTGCACAGTTGCTATGGATGAGGCAAACTTTAAAGGATTACGGTGTCACTTGTGACAAAGTGCCTCTTCTATGTGACAATCAAAGTGCTATCAAGATTTCCCTCAATCTGGTGCAACATAGCAAGACCAAGCATATTGATATTCGCCATCACTTCATTCATGAACATATCAAGCAAGGTGATATTGAGGTTCGCTTCATCAACACTAAAGAGCAACTTGTAGATATTTTCACTAAGCCCCTCGATGAAGCAAGGTTCCGGGAGTTAGGGCATGAGCTAAATATCATTGATTCAAGTAATGTGGATTGAAACTAGGCACTTTGCACCTCACTCGGCATTACATCTTGTTCTAGGTGTAGGCATGGACATAGGGGGAGTGTTGTTCTCTCAATGAACTTTCCCTCCCCCCATTATGCATAAATCGATCAAGTCTTTCACTTTGGCCATTATTAAATGTCACTTGTGCTTCAAAGACGAGCGTTGGTCATGAACCCAAGGACAATTCTTCACAGTGTCATACCTTTGTCTCAAACGTAGGTGGCTTCGGCCATCGCCCCCACCTTTCTCTCGTGTTGAAGAAAGGATACAAAATGACTAGTCAGTATATCTTGCGGGTGTTACCTTTTCTGTTACACCGACTAGTCGGTGCCCAGATCATTTCCACGAAGTCCTATGTCTCGTTGTGCCTTGTTGAGCGGTACTACTGCCAGGGGTAGCGGTACTACCGCCAGGGGTAGCGGTACTACTGCCAGGACCCCAGCCTATCGAGGCTTGACTAGGGCTTTTTAGGGTTGTCTCAAGGGGGAGCGGTACTACCGCCAGGACAGCGGTACTACCGCCAGGACGGCAGTACTACCGCTAGGACCCCAGCGGTACTACCGCCAGGGGAGCGGTACTACCGCTTTGACCCAACGGTACTACCGCTGGGCCCGTACCCCTTGGACTATATAAAGGAGGGGGAGCCAGTTTTTCTTGCCCTTCTTCTTCTTCCTCGTGGCTCTCTCTCCCTCTTCTCCGAACTCTCCCCGTTTAGATCTTTCTCTACGGAGCCCCTCCTCTCCTTTTAGTTGGAGGGTTTGCTCCCCTCCTCCTTCCTCCATCAAGTGCCATGGACCCCGGTAAAGCTCCTCCCTTTCTTCTCTTGGTTGGTGTGTTTGGTTCTAGGGTTAGGAGCTTGTTGATTTGGATCCATGGATATGATTTGTGCTTAGTTTTTGGATGGAACGAGGGAGATATCTTTGGAGATTTTAGGTCTAATGTTCTTCATTGCAAATATTTTGACATGCCCTAGTTCTCCATGTTTTAGATCTAGTAGTTCTCATCATACATCTCATGGATTTGATCTAAAACTTGGATCCCATTAACTAGGCTTGTCTCCATCTAGATGATCTCGAGTTCCACACGTGTTAGGGCTATGGTGATTCTTGTAATGAGTTTATTTATTAGCCGTGGATCTCTTGAAATGAATCTAGTAGTTTTTGTAGGTTCAAATATATCCAGATCTGAAAGTTAACCTCCTAGTGGTACTACCGCCAGCCTGGCGGTACTACCGCCAGGGCCCCAGTGGTACTACCGCCAGGGCGAGCGGTAGTACCGCCAGGAGGGTATTTTATTTATTTATTTTATTTTGATTTCTCTTGGCAATATGTGTTTTTCTAAAGATTTTTGAACATTGCCATGACTCCTTTTGTCGCTCTTTTTGGTGTGTGTGTGTCTTGTGTGTCACAGGTGGTCCTCGTCGCTCGAATCCTGCACGTAACACCCAATCTAAGCAGTATCGCACTCCAGAGGCTCCATAAGGTTCCGCCACTTCCAGTCTGAATCCTAAGAAGAGGTCCTTCAAGAAGACTGCTACCAAGACCAAAGGGGTCAACATTCGCACTATGGCCCCTAAGGATTTTCTGGCACTCCGCACCCGTGATCCCTATGTTGATGACAAGGCTCAGCTCAAGAACGTCGATCATGTTTGGTCACGGGAACAGGCAATGATCTATCGTGACATCATCAGGCCCTTCAAGAAGATATTTGTCCCAGTGCAGTGGATCGACCTCGCTCACTTTCGGCGGAATCCGGAATACTTTGGTGAGGCTCTCTCCTTGATTGAAAAGCTTGGCTTTACAGATATCATCACCTTCAGAAAGGACTTCGATCCAGATCTTATGGCCCAGTTTTATGTCACTGTTCACTTTCAACCTAATGACGCGCACCATGACCTGGATGACCGGTAATCAGAAGCTGACTGGTTCCTGGACAGAGTTCATGCAGTTCCTCAATGTCGACTTCCAGGGGGAAGAAGATGCTCTTGGGATGCGTCCTCATGCTCCTACTTCGTCTACTGCCACCCCCAAGGACAGGCTGCAACAACATTACATCAAGAAAGGTGTGCTCCCCACGCATATGGATATCATGCATCGGGTCTTCCGCAACTCTCTATTCCCTCGTATTGGAAACAAGGACGAGGTGCATGGTCATATGGCTGAGATGCTTCTACTATGCGAGGAGGCAAGGACTAAGGAAACTGCGCCTCTCGACATAGCTCATGTGATGTTCCATGAGCTCTGGAATTGCATCATGAACTGTAAGGTTCACATCTACGGGCCTTACCTGTTTGCCTATATTCAGAAGAGGTGGCACGATATCTATCTGATAGATCCCTTCCCTATTCAGGCTGACTATTTTGTGCATGATCCTATCAAGCTCCGTATAAAGGACAAATGGACCAACCCATCAACTTCTTCTCAGCACATGGATACGGACACAGAGACTGCTGCTGGAGGAGGACCTGCTTCGCATACCCGCTCTTCTGCTATGCCATCTTGGGTGTGAAGCTGAAGGAGCAGATGAAGACTCTCTTCTGTATGCAGGCCAAGGGACAGTATCAGTCTCATGTGGCCTAGAAGGAGGACCGTCAGAGGCACAAGCGTGTCTTAAGGACCCTTGATGTGGCTATCTCAAGCGGCTCAGAGGACGACATCACTCCAGAAACTGATAGGATGAGGGCTCAACGTTACCAGTGGACTGGGTCTGATGCTGAGGAGGAGGCTTCTGAGGAGGACATTGAGGAGGAGCAGGACGAGCAGGATCCGGATGCCACGGATGCGTCTGGGGATGAGGAGGATGAGGAGTGATCACCTATGTCTTAGGTGTGCCCCCCTTTTTGGTGTCTTGTGCCAAAGGGGGAGAGAGTCTAGGAGTTGGATTTGCTTTGCTTTATCTTTATCGTGTTTGCTTTGAACTTGGTTTGATCGTATTTTGCTATCTTTACTATGTGTGATGTGAGACTTGTTTTTATTGTCAAACCTATTTTTATCATATGCTGTGAGTCATATGCTCTTCAATTATCTCTATTAAATTATCTTTATGATCACATGCTTTCTACTTTGCAAATCCGGTATTGTCATCAATGCACCAAAAAGGGGGAGATTGTTAGGGCATATTTATACCTAAGTAATTTTGGTGATTGATGACAGTACCTTAATGGACTAATCGTGTTCATTGAGCTTTCAGATAATACATGACAAAGGCACAAGATGATTCGGCACCCTCCATGGAACAGAAGCACGATGTCCTCTATGATTCTCTTTGGTGGTTTTGAGTCGTAGGAACGTTGTACTATTAAGCGGGATCCATATTGGAAAGGTTTGGGTGGAATCAATATTGCACGCACACACTTTATCTTCATCCCCTTTCCCTGCAACTTTGGAGCTTTTCCCATCTCTTGTTTTTCTCCTCTTACAAAAAGGTCACCTAGCGGTAGTACCGCTGGCCCTAGCGGTAGTATCGCTAGAGCTCGCGGTAGTACCGCTAGCCCGGCGGTAGTACCGCCACTGGTCAGTGGTAGTACCGCTCTAGGACTTTAGTACCACCATGCTTGCGGCTGTACTTCTTCGGACTTTTTGCGAAGACTTTCTTGGCGGTGGTTGGCCCAGTAGTATCTTTGTGCTACCTTGGGTTCAGCGGTAGTACCGCTGCAGCCAGCGGTAGTACCCTGCAGCGAGCGGTAGTACCGCTGGGATCGTGCTATGAGTGGGAAAACGGTTGGATTTCCCCCCGCTATATAAAGGGTTCTTCTTGCTCAAGAAACCTACCTTTGACCCTCCCAAGCTCCATTGTTTCTCCCTAAGCTCAAAAGTGCCCGATCTCTCTCCCTAGCCAATCAAACTTGTTGAATTCCTAGGGATTGGTTGAGAAGTCCTAGATCTACACTTCCACCAAGAGAAAATTGATTCCCCCCACTAATCCCTTGTGGATCTTGTTACTCTTGGGTGTTTGAGCACCCTAGACGGTTGAGGTCACCTCGGAGCCACATTCCATTGTGGTGAAGCTCCGTGGTCTTGTTGGGAGCCTCCAAGCTTTATGTGGAGTTTGTCCCAACCTTGTTTGTAAAGGTTCGATCGCCGCCTTCAAGAGCACCTATAGTGGAATCACGACACCTTGCATTGTGTGAGGGCGTGAGGAGAATATGGTGGCCCTAGTGGCTTATTGGGGAGCATTGTGCATCCACACTGCTCCAACGGAGACGTACTTCCTGTCAAAGGGAAGGAACTTTGGTAACACATCCTCGTCTTCATTGGTTCCACTTGCGGTTATCTCTAATATTTACATTGTGTATGTTTTTGTTGTAGACTATCTCTTACTTGCCTCCTGTCAAAGGGAAGGAACTTTGGTAACACATCCTCGTCTTCGTTGGTTCCACTTGCGGTTATCTCTGATCTTTACATTGTGTATGTTTTTGTTGTAGACTATCTCTTACTTGCCTTAGTGTTTATAGTTGGTAGCATCATATAGGTTCATCACCTTGTTGTCATTTTAGTGAACCTTTATGTTGCTAACCCTAACTTGTTAAGATTAATTAAAAAGTGGTCGTTGCCTATTCACCCCCTCTAGTCAACCACATCGATCCTTTGACATGACGTGTTTCATGTCTCTCAGCTCCGGAGATGCTTCAAGACTCCCAAGCGCACAGTTGATCTCCAGGATATCGACCTCCAACCCGACCTATCCTACCATGAGCATCCAGTTGCAGTTCTTGAAGTGACTGAGCGCAAGACCCGCAATAAGTCAATCAAGTTTCTCAAAGTGCAATGGTCACATCATTCCGACAAAGAGGCCACTTGGGAGCATGAGGGTCACCTCCGTTCCGAATTTACAGAGTTCTTCCAGTCCTAGATCTCGGGTCGAGATCCTCTTGTAGTGTGGGAGAGTTGTAAGAGCCTAGATGCTTTCTTTCCTCTTTTGTAAGCTTTTCCAATTGTGGCAACCTTGTTGAACATATGTTATGGAGGTGGCTATCATTTCATGAGGTGATCATTTCATGTGCATCTCATGCATCATGCATATTGTCTTGTTCTTGTGGTGGTGCCTACCTTGGTGATGTGTTGCATGTGTTTTGTGTTGTTGTTGTGAAGTGTGGTGTGGGTGCAAGAAGGTCCTTCAAATTCTTAGTTGCACCATAGCCCAAACAAACCCCCTCTCCTTTATATTTTGAGGCAGAATTGAGTTTCTGTTTTGGGGCATTAAAATGTTCATCTTCTGTTAAAATCCTTTTAAATATTTGTCGATGAAAACCCTCACTTATTTGAAGTTATTTTCCTTTGTTTTAATTTAAAAACAAGGACAGATTTAATAAAATAATTAATTTTACTTTGCTCTAAAATGCCTCCTCTATTTTTACAAATAGGAGGAGCATTTTAGAGACTTACATTTATTTTTAGTTTTATTCCTTTTTATTTTTTTCCTTCCCTGGCTTTATTCAAAAACTGGTTGAATTATTATTATTTTTTAAAAGAGAGAACGAGCTTCTGTTTTAAAAGAGGTGTGAGGGAGTTGGACGGGCCGTGGCCCATTGCCTCCTCCCTGGCGCTAGAGCCCACTCTCCTTTCCTTCTTCCTCCTGGCGACATTTCCCTCCTGTGCCTGCTTTTCGTCACACCGCGAGAGAGAGCACAATGTCACGCGGCTCACGGCGTCGAGGTCGTCCCATCAGCGCCTATTTAGTCCCCTCGGCGTGCGTGCCCACGTAGGGTTTCCCTCCTCTTCCCATCGCGCCGCCAGCCTCTCTTCCTCCTTCTTCCCCCCTCTGCAGGTAGGTATCAGAGAGAGATTCAGAGACAAGAAGGTTCAGAGGCAATGCTATCGCCATCGCCGCCGTCCCTACCCTCGTCGCCGGTGCTTCTCCTTCAAGTCCAAGCGCGCAGGGAGGATGCTGGATCCTCCCTCGTCCTGTTCCCACTGGTAGAGGGGTGGTTCCCCTCCTCTCTCGGCCCCTCCTCGTCGTCTTCATCAGGGTCGGAGCAGAGCAGTGTCGTCGCCGTCGCCCCGCCTCTTCTTCCTTCCTCTCGGCGTGGAGCTCATCCTCGAGAACCTCAGGGTGAGTGCCCCATCCCCCTCTCTTCTTCCCCGCACGTAGATTCTCCCCCTCTGCGTGTTGGAAGCCCACTGTCAGCCCGCGTGCTACGCCCAGTGCAGGCCAACTGCCCTGACCGCTTCGCCCGGGCGCCGCACTCTGCGTGCGCACCGCGGCTCTCTCGCACGCACCGGCATGCTCGGGCCACGCCCGTTGCCCACGACTCCCTCACCCCCTTGTACATCTGCTGTATAAATACCCCTAACATATGTGAATACAAGTGTGTGCAGTGTTCTATTATTCAACTTGGTACCTGAGCAGGTTCCTGATCCACCCCACGCTTCTGCCAAGAACCGCCTGCTCCGTCGCTCCCGTTCTGCTGACCTAGCAGCAGCGGCGAACCTTCCTCCCCTAGCACCTCTTGCTGCCATCCCGCCCGCCCCTACAGCGCCAGGCCCTCCCCACGTCCCGGTTGCGCCCCTCGATCTTGACGCTCCCGGCGCTCCTACAGCGGGCAACGCCGATCCCCTCGCGGCTCGTCTCCATCACGGCGTTGGCGATGCCCTCGTCCCCATCGTCGACCCGCCCGACGCACCGGCGCCACCACCTGCTGACGGTCTGCCGGCCACCATCACCCACCTCCTCCGCTTCAAGCTGGATCTCACCGTCGGTAATTACTCCAAGTGGCGCCACCTCTTCTATTGTATTCTCTGCAAGTACAATGTCCAACATCACGTCGACAAGGAACGCGACCCTCTTCTCCAAGACGCCGTGTGGCGCAACGATGACATCACCATCATATTGTGGATTTACTCCACGATCTCTGATGAGTTGTATGACATCGTCGTGTCCTCGTCCAGCACGGTGCACCAGGTGTGGCACACCCTCCGCCTCTTCTTCCTCGACAACTAGGTCGGGCGCGCTCTCCACCTCTCGGCCGACTTCCGCAGCACCGTTCAAGGTGACTTGACGGTCGCCGAGTACGCCCGTCGCCTTCAGTCGCTGGCGGCCGCGCTCGACGACGTCGACGAACCCATCACCGACCGCACCCTCACCCTTCAGTTCATCAACGGGCTCAGTCGTCGTTTCCACGTACTCGCGACGGTGCTCCCTCTCCAGGTGCCCTTTCCCACCTTCGTCCAAGCCCATTCCCGCCTCCTCCTCGAGGAGATCACTCAAAACGAGCGCGCCCGCACCGAAGGCCGCTCTGACGGCGCCACCGCCCTCTCCATCGGCACCAACGTCGGTGGCTCCTCCGGGGGGACCCGATCTGACCGCCCCTACACCGGCAATCAGGCGGACAAGGGGAAGTCCCCGACTGAGCCCTCCTCCGGCGGTGACTGTGGGCGTGGTCGCGGCCATGGTCGCGGCCGTGGCCGTCACCACCCCGGCGGCAACTCTGCCCCTTCTGGGCGCGGCTCTCCGCATCCACCTCTTGGCGCGCACCCGTGGATGGGCTACTTCGCGCCGTACGGGAGCCCCTTCCCACCTCCACAGCAGACCCGCGCCCCCTGGACGGCGCCCAACTCTGCCGGCGTCCTCGGCCCCCGGCCAGCCCCGCAACATCAAGTCTACAACGCCGGGGCGTCCGGCTCCTCCACGGCTTCCTGGGACAACTACGTCGCCCTCCATGCTGCCCTCAACAACATCGCGCAGCAGTAGCAGGGCATCGGCGAGTGGTTCCTCGACACCGGCGCCACTTCCCACGTCACTGGTGAGCCGGGTAATCTCTCCCACATGTCCTCTACTTCGCGTCATTCCAATGGCATTGTCGTCGGTGACGGTTCGCGGATCCCTGTCGTTGCCACTAGCTCCGCCCGTCTTGGCCCTTTCTCTCTCCACGATATTCTTGTGTCTCCCACGATCATCAAAAACCTCATTTCTGTTCGTCGTTTCACCCATGATAATTCTTGCATCATTGAATTTAATCCTTTTGGTTTTGTTGTGAAGGACCTCAAAACCCGCCACATCCTCATGACGTCCAGTAGCCACGGAGATCTCTACCCGTTCTTCAGCTCCAGCATAGTCCAGCAGCTCCTTACCATCGACGGCGACCTATGGCACCAGCGTCTTGGACATCTTAGCAATAGTTCCCTTTCTACTTTAGCTAAATCATTTCTTCAAACACCATGTAATCGTACTAGTTTCCCTTCTCATGTTTGTGAATCTTGCCAATTGGGCAAGCAATCAAGAATGCCGTTTGTCTCGTTGCACTCTCGTACTACTGCTCCCTTTGACTTAGTGCACTGCGATCTCTGGACCTCCCCGGTAGCCAGCGTCTCCGGGTACCAGTTCTACCTCGTTGTTCTCGACGACTTCTCCCACTTCTCGTGGACATTCCCACTGCGCCACAGTCCGACACCTCCCCCACCCTGCTTCATTTCTTCGCTTTCATCGCCACCCAATACCGTGTTCCCATCAAGTGCCTCCAGTGCGACAACGGCGGCGAATTCCTCACGGCCTCGCTCCGCAGTTTCCTCTCCTCTCGCGGCTCCTCCCTACGCCTCTCCTGTCCATATACATCACCCAAAACGGCAAAGCCAAACGCATGATTCGCACCACCAATGATGTCCTCCGCACACTCCTCCTTCATGCACACCTACCACCCACCTTTTGGGTCGAGGCTCTTCACACTGCCACCCACCTCCTCAACCGGCGTCCCTCCTCTGCAATCGCCAACAGCACACCTTTCTTCCGCCTCTCCGGCCAACACCCAACCTACGATCACCTTTGAGTTTTTGGGTGCCTGTGTTTTCCAAACGTCTACCCCACCACTGCCCACAAACTCTCCCCTCGTGCCGTTCGCTACGTTTTTATTGGCTACCCCCTAGAACACAAAGGGTATCGCTGCCTCGACCTCACCACTCGCAAAGTAATCATCTCACGACACGTTGTTTTCAACGAGTCCATTTTTCCCTACAACACACCGCGCTCCCCTCCGCCACCGGTGGCCACAGAAGATCCCGCTGAACCTGCCCCCCCCCCCCGCACTACCTACCTCGTACTGGGGGCCCACCAAATCCCACCCACCCTCCTGCCGCCAATCCCCGCGCCTCCCCGTCGCGCGGAACCCCCCCACCTACCTTGGCCCACTCGTGCGCACCTGCCAACCCACGAGCCTGCCGCAGATCCCACCAACCGCACAGACTCCATCCACCTACCTCGTACCAGGTCCCACGGGAATCTCCTGCCCATCTTGTGACAGCCCGATGCCGACGTTCCAGAAGATTCCCTTTTCTTTTCGTTTTTGTCGTGGGGGTATTTTCATTTGTCGCATCATCATCGCATCATTCACATCATCTGCATTGCATCGGCGCCTCCGTTGCCACCCGTTTTCAAAACTTGCATCCGTTGTTAGTTGCCGGTTCTCGTCGTTGTTCGTTCCGAGCCTGACCGCACACGCACGCGCCCGCGACACCGTCGTAACTCTGTTTTTAAAGCGTGTATAAATCTTTCTCCGTTTGAGCTGGAATTTTTCGTGCGGTATTATTTATTTATAGCTAGGCCGCCTGTCGAATTTCATCGCGATCGGAGTCCGTCTGGTACCCGAACGGTCAACCGTAGCGGCACCGTATTCGGTCTACCGTCGGGCGTCTTTCAGTGTGTTATAAATCGTTGCCGCGCCGCCCGTTCTCCCTCTCGTCTCCGGATATCCCCTCTACACGGCCGCGTACCTATACCCGCGTTCGGAATCGTTCGAATCCGACCCCGCGGTTGGATCCGGAACACGATTCCGGTTAACCGAGCCCCTATTTTCTCTATAAATACCCCTCCACCTTAATTTTAGACAGCCCCTCCCTGTGCCTCGAAATCCGTGCCAACCCGAAACCCTAGCCAGCCTCCTCTCTCCCTCTCCAGCCGCCGGGCCCAAGAGGCCCATCTAGAGCCCGCCGGGCCCATCTGCGCGCCACCTCCCCCGCGATCCCGCAGCTCCTCCTACCTCCCGTGCCCAGCGCCACCGGCCATCCCGAGCCGCAGCCCCGCCTCGCCCCTTGCCGTCGGGAGCCTTGCCCGCCACCGGCCCGGATCCGCCTTCTCTGACCGCCTCCCGCCGCCACCGGAGCCTTGCCCTCGCCGCGCCCCCAAAGCCGCCACCAGGACCCCGAGAACCTCCCCATGGTGCTGCAGCCCGAGCTCCGAGGAAGGCCGGCCCTAGTTCCTCGCCGCCGGGAACGGCGCTCCTCGGCCAGATCCGGGCAGCTCGAGGCCGGATCCGCCACTGGCTGCCGCGGCCTGGCCGCCGCCTCGCCGGTGCCGCCTCGTCTCCTACCTGTTGGCCGCGCCGCCATGGCCTCTAGACGGGAGGTCGTTGCCGTCACGAGCAGCGCTCGCCTGCGCCTCTTGGGCCGCCCCGCGTCGAGGCCAGGAAGCCGCAGCGGCCCATCTCCACGCACCCCCGATGCCTAGTCGCCCCAAAGTCGGCCCGAGTGCCTCGGCCTCCTCTCCTCCGACCGGCCAGGCCAGATCCGGCCCAAAGGTGAGCCCCTCCCCTATCCCACACCCATGGCGTAGCTTAGTTTTGCTGCGCCCCCTGTACGGCCCGTTAGAATTTTAGGTTGTTTTTCGGAATTATTTATATTCCAGAAAATAGGCATATCTTAGAACGTCCGTAGTTTTTAAACCGTAAGTCGGAACGACGCGTATTATATATGGTTTTGTGGTAGTTTCGCGCGTAGAATACGAATTTGAAACATGCATAATTGTTTGACGTCGCTTGGCATGCCGGATGCCTAGAATAACGTGTTGTTTTAATAGGATACGTCCCGTATTTATTTTTTCGCGCAAGTCCGGTTAGTTTGAATGTCGTAGAATAAATGCCCATGATTTAGGAACCTACTTTCCATGTATTTTAGAGTGATTAGTTGTATTTTTGCGAGTAGGGAATTGCCTCTAGTTTATTTTCGCGTATATAGGTTATTTTCCCGCATTAATGTGTGGCTTTATTTTGTGTTGCAAACCCCACATATTTTATATGTTTCCGGGGTAGAAAAATCCCATGGATTTTTCTGTGCAATTAGTTTTAGCATTAGAGCAAGTTAGTTCGCGAGATATTTTGCTATGTTGCCCTTTTGATTAATTCGTAGGATTTATCCCGTGCCTCGTTTGAGGAGTTGTCAACTAGAGAGTTGATCTTGGATGTTTTGTTTAGCCCCTGGTATTTTTGGTTGCAACAGAAATGCATGTTTAGGTGTGTTTTGATTGCCCTCAAGTTGCTTGAAATAGTGCTGTTTTGGACGTGCTGAAATATTTCCAAGTCTGGAATCTGTTATATTTTGTTGTTGTCTTTTCTTGCTTGCATCTTGTGATCTGTAGCTCTTTTGAGGTTGGTCCAATGGAGTTAGTTGTACCCCTTGTGTTTCTCTAGCATGCTGTAAATTTTCATGCCATTTGGAGTCATGTAGTTATAGGTTTTTCTGCTGTCAATATTGCTTCAGATCGAAAATTGCACTTTCATGAGGTGTAATTTTCACTAAGTCTGAAATAGTGAGTGGGATGCCATTTTGTGACTTCTTTCTCTAGTGATCCTTGCTGCCATGTTAGTTGTTGTTAGTAGTTTTTAGTAGTGCTTCTTGCCCTCTTCCGTGCCATGCCTTTCTTGAGCATATCGGAGTTGTGTAGCCATAGTTGTGGGGCGTAGAAAATGCTATGTGGCTGATTTTGACAGATTGTAGTCATTTCTTGTTTTGCTCGTAGTTGTTGAACCGTAGCTCCGATTTGATTGTGTCCTACATGAAACTTGCTTAGAATCTCGTGTAGTTTCATTTTCCCTCGCTGGTTGGATGTTTTGAAGTGCTCGTGACCGTCGTTGCACACATATTGCATTCATGCCGTCATATCTTGCGGTGTCCGTATCTTTTGATCCGCAGCTCCGTTGGAGATGTTCTCGATGTGTAGATTGCTTGTCTTGACGCGTAGATTCACGTGAACCTATATGTTTTGCTGTTTAACAACTAATTAAATGCATTAGTTCAGATCTGGACAGAATTGTAAATTAACATGTGAGGTCGTCTCGGAGATGCTATATGTCATTTCCGACCTCATTTAAAATGCCTAGATAGGTAGATTAATTGCGCTTCACCTCTTGCCATGTTTAACAACATTTAATATTGACGTGTACCTAATCGGGATAGAACTAAATAATTAATCGTGGAGTTTCGTCAATATGCAACTCATTGCATATTGAACTTCACTTAATGTGTAGTGTTTGATTGTGTGAATTGTCATGCCGTGACTTGCATGTTTTCAGCTGTTCATGCATCATTTGTGTTGTGCATCGTGTGGTGAATTACGTGTGTTGATTTGTGTTTCCGGTTTGCTCCGTCTCGATAGAGTTCCGCAAGTGTGTCGGATGTGAGGACCCGTTCGACTACGTCGGTTCGTCTGCTTCACGGAGGCATTCTTCTTCCAAGCGGGATCTCAGGCAAGATGATCATTTCCCCAGATACCATTACTATCATTGCCATGCTAGTTTTACCGCTTCTATCGATTATGTCTCGTTGCCTACCACCTGTTAATTATCAGCCTCTCAACAATGCCATGAAACCTTCAACCTGATCGACCTAGCAAACCACTGATTGGCTATGTTACTGCTTGCTTAACCCTGTTGATAGCGTTGCTAGTTGCAGGTGCAGTTGCTTCCATGTGAAAGCATGGGTTCCTTGTCTTATCACCATACTTAATGATATTTAATTTAATGCACCTATATACTTGGTAAAAGGTGGAAGGCTCGGCCTTTCTAGCCTGGTGTTTTGTTCCACCTTTGCCCCCTTAGTTTTCGGCTACCGGTGTTATGTTCCATAAATGAGCGCTCCTAACACGATCGGGGTTGTTATGGGGACCCCCTTGATAATTCGTTTTAGATTAAAGCTGGTCTGGCAAGGCCCAACTTTGGTACTACATTTGCCTAATAACCTAATAATAATGCATAGGGACCCGCCGGCACCCGCAGACTAATTTAATCAACCCCCGGGCCAGTGCTCCTCATGAGTGTTGGTCCAAAACTAGAGCCGTTTGCGGGGCCAACCCGGGGCAACTCGGGAGATTTCTATCAGGCCACCGTACGCTGTGCTTATCCGTCGTGTCCTGAGAACGAGATCCGCGGCTCATATCGGGATCGTCGACACGTCGGGCGGCCTTGCTGGATTAATTTTACCTTTGACGAGATATCTTGTGCATCGGGATTCCGGTGATGCTTTGGGTAATCTCAGAGTTGAGGTTTTCCACTAGGGAATCCGACGAGATCACGAGCTTCATGATTGAGGATTTCTATGCGGCTTGTGGTAATTTGTGATGGACTAGTTGGAGCACCCCTGCAGGGTTAAATCTTTCGGAAAGCCGTGCTCGCGGTTATGTGATAACATGGAAACTTTGTTTATCACTGATTCTAGATAACTTGAAGTTAACTTAATTAAAATATGCCAATTGTGTGCGTAACCGTGACTGTCTCTTTCGTGAGTTCCTTCTCCGATCGAGGACACGGTGGGGTTATGCCTGACGTAGGTAGGTGTTCAAGATCATTCATTTGATCATCAGTAGAAACGTCCGTTATGCGTAGATCTTCCCCCTCTTATTTCTTGTACTCGTAAGTTAGCCACCAAATATATGCTTAGCCGCTGCTGCAACCTCACCACTTAACCATGCCTCACCCATTAAGCTTTGCTAGTCTTGATACCTTTGGTAATGAGATTGCTGAGTCCCCTGTGGCTCACAGATTACTACAACACCAGTTGCAGGTACATGTAAAGGTTACTTGACGCGAGCGCGTTGATTGTCCATTTGGAGTTGCTTCTTCTTCTTCTTCTTCTTCGATCTAGGATGGGTTCCAGGCTGGCAGCCTGGGTTAGCAAGGATGGACGTCGTTCTTCTTTTCTCGTTTGTTCGGACCCTGCTCTTACTCTTGATGATTATGTAATGTACTGATGTGACTCTGATGTAGCTTGTGGCGAGTGTAAGCCAACTCTATATATATATCTCTTCTTTTTCAGTACATGTACTTGTAACGATATCCATTCTTGCGACACGACGAGATGCGCTTCTATCCCTAACGAGGCCCTCGTGCCAAATTGAGGATAGGGTCGCATCTTGGGCATGACACATCTCTCCTCCTATATCGCATGCAGGCTCCCCTCCACCCTCACCTGCCGGCGCCAGCCCTCGCGCTTCTCCTGCGCCTACCGCGCCCGCACCCTCACCTACGCCTGCCACACCACCTCTTCCTCCCCGAGCCGTTCCCACCGCTCCTCCTGCTAACCAGCATGCCATGCGCACGCGCGCCAAATCTGGTTTCCACCTCCCGAATACACAGCTCAGCCTCCACACCTCCGCCACCACCGTCACTCCCATTCCCTCCTCCTACAAGATTGCCCTGCAGGATCCCAACTGGCGCCGCGCCATGCTTGAGGAATACAACGCGCTTTTGCAGAATGACACTTGGGATTTGGTTGCTCGTCCTGCAGGTTCCAACGTGGTGATAGGGAAGTGGATCTACCGGCACAAACTTCATCCTGATGGCTCGCTCGCTCACTACAAGGCGCGCTGGGTCCTCCGCGGCTTCACGCAACAGGCCGGCGTCGACTACGGCAAGACTTTCAGTCCCGTGGTCAAGCCGGCGACCATCCGCACCGTCCTTGGCCTTGCTGCGGGGCGCTCCTGGCCGATCCACCAGCTCGATGTCAAGAACGCTTTCTTGCACGGGCATCTTGCCGAGACAATCTATGCTCACTAACCCTCTGGCTTCGTCGACACCACCAAACCCACCAGTGTCTGTCGGCTGAACCGATCGCTCTACGGGCTGAAACAGGCGCCGCGGGCGTGGTTCTCACGGTTCACCTCGTTCTTACTCCGGCTAGGGTTTGTGGCTTCCCGCTCAGACTCTTCTCTCTTCATTCTTCGCCGCGGTGCCCACCTCGCCTACCTCCTGTTATATGTCGATGATATAATTCTTACTGCCAGCACCACCACCCTCCTCCAGTCCATCATCTCCTCTCTCCACCAAGAGTTCGCCATGTCGGACCTCGGGTCCCTGCACCACTTTCTCGGCATCAACGTCGCCTCCACCTCCGCCGGGCTCTTCTTATCTCAAGAGCAGTACGCCTTGGAGATTCTCGATCGGGCTAGCATGTTAAACTGCAAGCCCATCGCTACCCCCGTCGACACACACGCCAAACTCCCCGCTGATGCCGGTCCTCTCTTCCACGACCCCTCGCTGTATCGCAGCCTCGCCGGTGCTCTCCAATACATCACCCTCACCCGCCCCGATCTCTCCTACGGTGTCCAGCAATGCTGCCTCTTCATGCATGCTCCCCGGGACTCCCACTTCCAGCTCCTCAAAAGGATCCTTCGCTACCTTCGCGGCACCACCCACCTCGGGCTCCAACTGCACCGCTCCGCCTCCACCGACCTCCTCGCGTACTCCGACTGGGCCGGCTGCCCTGACACGCGTTGCTCCACGTCTGGGTACTGCGTGTTTCTCGGTGGCAACCTTGTGTCTTGGTCCTCCAAACGACAGCACACCGTGTCCCGCTCCAGCGCGGAAGCCGAGTACCGTGCCGTCACTCATGCCGTCGCCGAGGCCGTCTGGCTGCGCCAACTCCTCGGCGAACTTCATCAACCGCCTACGCGTGCCACCGTCGTCTACTGCGACAACGTCAGCGCCATGTACATGTCCATGAACCCGGTGCAGCACCAGCTCACCAAACACGTGGAGATCGACTTGCACTTTGTTCGGGAGCGTGTGTCGCTCGGCGAAGTGTGCGTCCTTCATGTGCCGACCAGTTCCCAGTTCGCCGACGTCTTCACCAAGGGGCTGCCCTCGAGTGTCTTCCTCGACTTCCGGTCCAGCCTCAACATCCGGGAGCCTCCCATTTCGGCTGCGGGGGGCTGTTGGAAGCCCACTGTCAGCCCGCGTGCTACGCCCAGCGCGGGCCAACTGCCCTGACCGCTTCGCCCAGGCGCCGCGCTCCGCGCGCGCACCGGCGTGCTCGGGCCACGCCCGTTGCCCACGACTCCCTCACCCCCTTGTACATCTGCTGTATAAATACCCCCAACATATGTGAATACAAGTGTGTGCAGTGTTCCATTGTTCAACTCTGCGTGCCATAGGCCGCTGGCTTCGAGCTCGGCCTGGCCGGAGTAGCACTCCATTGAGCCGTCGTTGTGGGCCTCCTTCCAGGGAGTTAACCCCAGGAATGGAACCCCCGTGGCACCGCCTCTCTCTCGCATAACTTAGGTGGTTCGATTCGGCGCCGGAGCGCGAGATGGCGACGTCCCTTGTTCCGGCGACTAGCTGCTCTGTTGTAGTTGAAGTGGCGACAGTTTCAGAGTAGCAGAAGCTCTCTGTTGAGATCCCCCTTCTTAGCACGACTGGTTCCGGCGCCGCGCCCCTACCAAGGGATCGGGGGTTCGAATCTCCACGGGCGCCCCCTTTTTATTTCATGTTTTCCTACCTGTTGTGAATAGCAGTGCGGGTAGCTTAACTTGATAGCCTCCCCTATGTGGTCAGATTCGAGGTCGTAGAGTACTGGTGTGGTGTCGTGTGTGCAAGCAGGAGGGCAGGGTTTGATTCCCCATGGCCCCTTTTATTTTTTTCCTGTGTGCGAACTTTGTGTATGGGAGTGCCTGTAGCATGTGTAGGTGTATTGTGTGTGTATGACAGTGGGTCCAGAGGACCCACATGTCATCCTGTGAGAGGGCCACTATATATATTTTTCTCCCTCAGGATTGTTTTGTTATTTGTGGAGGTAGTAGGATTTTCCCCTAAGTATTGCAACTTAGGATTTCATGCCATGTTTGGAGCTTTGTATTACGTGGAGCATTGATCTTTTGATGTTGATTCGTTGGTAGATGGTAGTGGGTGAACCCCTCTACAACATGGGACATATGTTTTGTTCATAGGTTTTTGCATGTTATTATTACACCTTGTCAAAGTGGGCACTTGACTGAAAATGACAGTTTTGAGAAAAGCTGTGAATTTCACTAAGTCTGGGAATCTGGGGTTATTTTCTTCTCCTGTTGTGTTGTTCATATTTGCTCCTCTGTTGGGAATTAGCCCAAGAAACAAACTAATGTTTGTTTGATGGTATGTTTTTCTAGCTCTGTGCAAAATTTCATGCCCAGATACCTCCTGTAGATATCATTTTGGAGGCTGCAAAAATGCTTCAGAGCATAAGCAGCTGGTGAAAATCTGTAATTTTCACTAAGTCCCAATCTGTGATATTTTGTCCAAGTTAGGGGTTGTATATCTGCTGATTTGTGATCCCTTTGGCTTAGATTATTGTTAGAGGTTGTAATGCAGTTGGATGGCTTTAGTTTCATGTCTTGTATGAGTTATTTAGAGGGTTGTAGTTGCTATATATATTGTAGTCAAAGTGTTATGTTGCTGTTAAAAACAGATTGGTGTCAAACTGGTTTTTGAGCTTGTGTGAGCTATGGTTGATGGTTTTGTGTGTTCTCAAACACCATACCACTTGTTTTTGGTGCTTGCTCATTTGGCAACCTGGTTACACCAATGAGTGCCCATATAATTGTGTTTCAGGCTGTTTTGAACCCGTAGACCTTCGTAACTTGTTTTGTAGTTTCGGTTGATCCGAGACTCCGTTCACGATGTTATTTATAGGTTTTTTGCATCGTTTTCTCGTGATGCATACGATTATGACATGTTCATGCATGTCAAGATAACTTAACATGAGGTTCTGTCCAGAAGATAAACAACTCAACTAATGCATATGAAATTGACTAGAATAGTGATGCATGCCCTCTTCATCACACATGCATCATATTGCTTGTTGCATTATGTTTTACTGGTGTTTACTTTCTGTTATCTTATCTTTGGGTAGCACCGGGAACGGAGAGCGAGTATGTGGATTCTGGAGAGTTCGTGCAGGAAGCAAGAGAAGTTCCAGTCGGAAGAAATCACAGGCAAGATGACTCTGACCTTGATACTATTTCTAGCTTTGTTATACTTAGAGTTACGTTTCCTTCGTTACATGCCCGCTGCCTACCACATGATACATATGCCATCAAACTTTGCCATGAAACCTCAAACACTTTCCTTCCTAGCAAATATTGTTTGGCTAAGTAGGCTTGCTCAACCACTAATGGATAGGATTGCTAGTTGTAGGTGCCAGCTGGTCCATGTGATAACATGGGCATATTGATATCATTATGTTTAACTGCTATTTAATTAATGCACATATACACTTGGTAAATAACGGAAGGCCTAGCCTTTTGCCGGGTGATTTGTTCCGTTGTTGCCGCCTTAGTTTCGGCTACTGATGTTATATTCCATAACCGAGCGCTCCTAACACGTTTGGGGTTGTTATGGGACCCCCTTGATAAGTTGTATAGTGTTAAGGCTTGTCTGGCAGGACCCAACTTTGGTGTTAATCTGCTAATAACCTAATAATTAAACGCATAGGAATAGCTACCCCGAGGAATCTAATCAACCCCTGGGCCATTGCTCCTCATGACTGTTGGTCCAAACTAGAGTTGTGTGCGGGGCCAACCCAGGGCAACTCGGGAGATTTCTATCACGCCACTGTACACTGCGCTCATCCGGTCGTGTCCCGAGAACGAGATACGCGGCTCCTATCGGGTTTGTCGACACGTCGGGAGGTCTTGCCAAATTTGTCTTACCTTAGCGATTTATCTTGCGAATTGGGATTCCGGTGAAACTTTGGGCCTCCTCAAAGTTGAGGTTTTCCTCTAAGGAATCCGACGAGATCACGAGTTTCGTGATAGAGGATTGCTATGCGGCCTGTGGTAATTTGTGATGGACTAGTTGGAGCACCACTGTAGGGTTTGATCTTTCGGAAAGCCGTGCCCGCGGTTATGTGGCAAACATGAATACTTTGTTAACATCCGGTTCTAGACAACTTAAAGTAATTCTAATAAAACTGCCAACTAAGTGTGTAACTATGAGTGTCTCCTTCAGAGCTCCTTCTCTGATCTAGAACATGGCGGGGTTATGTTTGACGTAAGTAGGTGTTCAGGATGATTTAGTGATCAATCTAGTCTTTGGATGACTTCCGTAGACCACCATATATTTACTCTGATCATCGTAAGGTAGCCACCATATATGCTTAGGTTGCTGCAAACCCATACACTTAACATTCCTCACCCATTAGCTCGGCTAGATTCGATACCAGGGTCATTCGATTGCTGAGTCCTTGTGGCTCACGGTTTACTACAAACACCCACAGGTACAGGTACGCCTGATGCAGGAGATTCCGATGACAACCAATTGAAGTGGGAGTTCAACGAGGACTCTGGCAGACTGTACGTGACTTATCCGGAGGACTAGAGGCCGTGGTCGTGATCGTGGGGCGAGCATGCGGGATATCATAGCTTTATCTGTTTTCATCTTGTCCGTAGCTGGATCATACCATGTTCTGAACAAGTGTGTCTGTATGACTATATGACTACGTTCTTATCAGATGGCAATTGTATGCCCTACTTGTCACTCTTTCAGTTATGTAATGTTATGATTATCTCGCTTGCAAAACGTGTAGATGCGCCCCTTTCCCTTTTGAGGCCTCACCCCCAAATAAGGAAAGGGCCGCATCTTAGTCGTCACACGTGCCCCCTTTATTTTCATGAGCAGTAGAGTCACCATAAGACAACTGTAACATTTCCATCTATCCTAAGACTTGGATATGTTGTAATAAATTGTAGAGCGACCCTCGCTCTACTTGTATAATACTAAGTACTACTGGTTTTCTGTATCAAATTGAGTCTATCAGTGGGAAATATTTTCTTCACTGAGGACGCACATGGCTGATTCCCAATTAAATCATTTAATTGGAAACCGGTCGTGACAAACTTGGTATCAGAGCCAGGCTGACTGTAGGAAACCCCTAGACACGATCACTGACCGAATTAGTCGTTTATTTCCTGCTTGTTTTAGCAATTTTCTATTAGTCAACATATATTTATGTTTTGACTATATGATATTTTTGTTTTGTAGATGGCTGGCAACGGTTGCCCATCGCAGGTGTTCGCCAATGAGCCAACGGGATTTTCGCAACTGCTTTCAGTCATCGTGAAGATCGCGATTGGGCCGACGATCCGCACCGAGTACACGTTTTACCGCCACAAGATCAGCGACTCGCTGACTATGCATGAGGCGTCGGTGCATTTTATTGGTGGTTGACCAGAGTATCATCGCCTTCGCCTCGTTGGAAGAGCCATGCCTACGGAGAGGCATGCTATTTAGATGGCAGCCAGGGAGGCGATTGCTCATCTCCGGGACACTCTTCCAGCAATGAAGACTCCTCCTTATTATTATCGGCCATGCCACGTGTCTTACACCAGCCACTATGACTTTGCATGCCCAGAGGAGAGGAAGATGATGCTCTTGGGATGCTCGTGCAGTATGTCCGAGCCCTGGAGTCAGCTTTTGATGGCTTAGTGGATGACTTGGTGGCTGATCGCATGGAGCACCTTACTCGTCCTCACCATAGGACTGAGCTCCTTTGCCCAGCACCGCCTAGGTCATGCCTGTCTTCTTCTGCCTCATGCACTCCGCTAGCACAGCTCCGCCATCAGCTGCCTACCATTGAGGATTTCAATCAAGTTATTGCTCCTGCCCCCATTAAAGCTGCTATGCCTGTCAGTCATGTGCATGCCTCGCTGTCTCGCGCGGTCCGCTTAGATCCAATAGAGGAGGAAGTGAACTCCCAAGCTCCTCATCTGGGACTTTCTCTGGGTCAGCCAATCCAGGTTCCTTCCGACTCCGCCTAGAGATGGTGCAGCAGATCGCTAGTACGCATGTATGATATGTATGATGTGGATGATGTTGTGCTCCTAGACCGAAGGGAATTAGTGTGTTGCGTCATGTAGGACAGGAGAAGTGCACTAGCTTAAATAACAAGTCAGGCATACTAGAGTACGACCTGAGTGGCATGTATAATTATGATTGATGTAAGATGTACCGCGGTCCTTCTCCGAACATGACGATTATCCTATGAAAAATATTGCAGTGTTTCCTTGGAAAATGTTTCTAAATTCTTTTCATTCGAGTTTCATTTTCTTATTGGTTCTTGCAACATTAACCCAGCTTTGAGAAAATGAGCCGACCCTAGACACGCTCCATGCCAAGGGGCAATGGAGAAAATCAATCCACTATGATAGGGAACAACTTCACTCAAGGCCAGTCTAGCCAGCTTGAAAGGAGCCCAACACTTTCAGAAGTCTACCGTTTATATGAGCAGAGCCAACAGCAACACCATGAAATGATGAATCAACTAATGAACATGGGAAATCAGCGTGGTCCGCATCCACAACACTCCCGACTGGCTGAACTACAAAAGACACGTCCGGCAACATTTTCACATACAGACAAACCAATGGAAACAGACGATTGTCTACGTGAGATTGAAAGAAAGATGACGATTGCACAGTGTTCAGATCATGAGAAAGTATTGTACGCTCCCCAATATTTAACTGGAGCCGCAACCTCGTGGTGGGAAAATATCCTCCGCGTGCATCCAGACGAGAACAATATCACATGGGTTGAATTCAAGGAAAGTTTCCGTGGAGCGCACATACCCAACAGTGTCATGAAAATAAAGAAGAGAGAATTCGAATACCTAAAGCAACGGAGTTCCAGCGCGATGGAATACGTGGATCAGTATAATTAACTGTCCGGCTATGCAAGTGAAGACTACAAGACACAGGAAAGAAGGATGGAGAAGTTCCTGGATGGACTTGCTCCAGCATTAAAGTGCCAACTAGTTGTTCACACGTTTCCAGATTTTAAGACACTGGTAGACAAAGCCAATATGCTAGAAGCTAAACGTCGCAACCTGGATGACATTCCCAAACGCCGTCACAATAATTCTACCCGAGTATGCAACACCAGGCACAAGACAAAGGACTCAAAGACTCAGGCTCCGCGTGCCCCAGCACCAACCACTAGATTCAACAACAACTCTTACTTGAGGAACAAAGATTTTACTCCCCGTACCAGCATCACTTGTTTTGCATGTGGAGAAACAGGGCACTTCGCTCGGCAATGCCCAAAGGCCAGAAATGGTGCAGCCAAGACCAACACTTCCAACTTTGACTCAGCACCAAAGCGCAACAATTTCAACCCCAATAACAATCACAGGAAGGGTCACATGAATCTTGTCGCCAAGGAAGAAGCCATGAACACACCTGAAATTGTACTCGGTAAGTTTCGTGTCAACAATATTCCTGCCCTGGTTTTGTTTGATACTGGAGCTTCCCACTCATTCATTTCGAAAAGATTTGTTTCGAAACACAACTTTTCAACCCTCCCCTTGGAAAATTCAATGACTATCAAGCCCCCGAGAGTACAACAGACTACTCAAGAATATTGCAAGAATGTTACTATTGAAATTAAAGATTTGGTGTTTCGGGCAAATCTTATTGTTATCGAAAGCAACACAGTGGATATTATATTGGGAATGGACTGGCTAGACACCAACAAGGGATTCATTGATTTCCTTAATCGTACGGTCGCCCTCACTCATCATCAAGGTAAAAGGGTAACTGTCGCAACCCTACGGAGGAAAAAAATCAAGCAAAGCAAGGTTAAACCAGACAGAAGCCAACGAATTGAAAGACGTTCCAGTGGTATGTGAATTTCCAGATGATCTACGAGGTATGCCGCCAGACCGAGAAATAGAATTTGTCATCGAGCTTGGACCCGGTACAACCCCAATATATAATAAGTCATACCGCATGGCACCAACTGAGTTAGTCGAGCTCAAGAAACAAATAAAGGAACTATTGGACAAAGGGTACATTAGACCTAGCTCTTCACCTTGGGGATCACCAGACTAGTTGGAGCACCCCTGCAGGGTTAAATCTTTTGGAAGCCGTGCCCGCGGTTATGTGGCAACGTGAAAACTTTGTTTAACACTGGTTCTAGATAACTTGAAGTTAACTTAATTAAAATATGCCAACTGAGTGCGTAACCGTGACTGTCACTTTCGCGAGCTCCTTCTCCGATCGAGGACACAGTGGGGTTATGTTTGACGTAAGTAGGTGTTCATGATCATTCATTTGATCATCAGTAGGTCACGTCCGCTATGCGTAGATCATCCCCCTCTTATTCTTGTATTCGTAAGTTAGCCACCACATATAAATGCTTAGTCGCTTGCTGCAACCTCACCACTTAACCATACCTCACCCATTAAGCTTTGCTAGTCTTGATACCTTTGGAAATGAGATTGTTGAGTCCCCTGTGGCTCACAGATTGCTACAACACCAGCTGCAGGTACATGTAAAGGTTACTTGATGTGAGCGCGATGATTGTTCATTTGGAGTTTCTTCTTCTTCTTCTTCATCGACCTAGGACGGGTTCTAGGCCGGGAGCCTAGGATAGCAAGGATGGACGTCGTTCTTTTCTCGTTTGTTTTCGTCCGTAGTCGGACCATGCTCTTCTTCATGATGTTTTATGTATTGTACTGATGTGACTCTGATGTAGCTTGTGGCGAGTGTAAGCTAATTCCATATATCTCATCTTTTCAGTACATGTACTTGTAACGATATCCATTCTTGTGAAACGACGAGATGCGTTTCTATCCCTGACGAGGCCCTCGTGCCAAATTAAGGATAGGGTCGCATCTTGGTCGTTACACGGCTGCTCACCAAACCGCGGTATCTTGTTGGAGCAGGATCGTAGAGGAAGAACAAGACGAAGCAACAATCCCTTGCCAAGGCTGGGTGTCGCACGACGAAAGAGGAAGGGGAGACAACGAGGAAAAGGAAGGAACGGACGGAGGAAAGGAAAACGACTAGGGAGGAAATAAAAGGGCCGACCCAAATACAGTCGGGGGTATGGGTAGCCTCGACATTTCAATGTAGAATACGGCGAATTCCCATTTTTTATACATGTTTAACATTTTTTTATCACCCGCGCGTTACAGTATCGGCCAAACCGAATGGGCCGGCCTAGTCGGGAGTTCTATTTCTCGCAAAGCGCGTCTCCCGGTTGTCGGCGAATCCTATTTGGCGCTGCACACGCGGGTTAAAGTGCAATTTTCTTAACCGGCGCCTGCAACGTTCGATCATGAGCTCGCCCATTAGGAGGGAGGGGGTTCCGGTTTTGTGAACTTTCCGGAAACTTTTTAGATGGGTTTTTTCATTTAGTTTTTTTCAGGACTGGTTTTTATTTGGGTTTTCTTTTTTCTTTTTTTATTTTCTTTACTATTTGTATTACTTTTTCTTTTTCATATTAATTTTCACATAATTTTTTATTTTTATTTTCAAAAAAAGCACCCATTTTTTGTTTGAAACGAACAAATATTTTTCCAAACCAATGAACCCTTTTCAGAATTTTACGATTTTTTAATTAAAATTCTATGAACTATTTTGAGTATCGATGAACTTTTTTCAAGTTATGATGAACTTTTTTATATTTGATGAACTTTTTCTTAAAACTGATGAACTTTTTTTTAATTTGTGAACTTTTTTCAAATTCGATGATTTGTTTTTAAAAAATGATGAATTTTTTTATCAAATTTGATGATTTTTTTTCAAAATAGGTAATTTTTTTCCAAAATCTGTGAACTTTTTTCAAATTCGATGATTTTTTTAAAATGATGATTTAAAAAAAATTCGATGAACGTTTTAAAAAAAATGATGAAATTTTGTCGAATTTGATGAACTTTTTTAAAAATCGGTGAACGCTTTATAAAATACGATGACCATTTTTCGGAATCGATGAACTTTTTTAAAAATCGGTGAACGTTTTTCAAAAAATGATGAACTTTTATCAATTTTGATGAACTTTTTTTAAAAATCGGTGTACGTTTTTAAAAATATGATGAACGTTTTTTTGGAATTAATGAACTTTTTTCAATTTCTAATAAACTTTATTTAAATTCGTGATTTTTTTAAATTTTTTAAATAAATCTATGAACTTTTTAATTTACACAATATATTCAAAATTATAAAAAACCAGAACCTGTCTTTTCCTGAACCAATAACGCATCACATCCGTAAAAAGATCAACAAGCCTAGCAAACGCGAACGGTAGTGGATTTACTTAGTGGGTCGCGGCCCGTTGCTGGACGCTGTAGGCACCAGTTGCCCGAACAACGCTTAAAGCGCCGATTAGGAGCTCCCCCGGTTGTCAGCTAAAGGTCCAGCCTTGTCTCAAAATAAATAAATAAGCTAAAGGTCCAGCCCTAGTACCGACCGGGCCAGTTTCACGGGCCTGTTCGTCCCAACGATTCCTGCGTCAACCCACAACATCACGACGGCATCAGCCTCCTCGCCGTGAACGAGCCCCATCAACCCCCATCGCTGCTCGGCTGCTCCTCTCCCAACCATGGCGGCCGTGGCGCCTACCCACGACAACCTCGACCCCCCGCCGTCCACTCCTCCCAGCACGGCAACCCCACCTCAGGCCACCGCCACCGCCACCGCCACATCCACCCCCCCGAACCCGGCAACCCCTAATCCCCCGGCCTCCAACCCCACGATGTCAAGCCCTAACCCTAACCCCGTCCCCGCCTCCGCCCCCGCCCCTCCTGTCGTCATGCCGCTGATGTCCCCTGCTCCGGTATCCTTCGCCCCTTCCTTCCGGCCGCTGGGTGCACCGCCCCCGCCGCAGGTGCAGCAGTACGGCGCCATACGTAATCCGGGCTACCTGATGGGACAGCAGATGCAGCCGCCAGGCGTGCACCACGTGATGCGCCCGCCGACCATGTACGCGCCCCAGCCGGGTCCGTACATGCAGCAGCCGGGCGTCGCCGTTCCTCCCGGTGGGTCCCGTTCTCCATCCATCTCTAGGCTTATACGATTGAATGACAATGGATTTATGAATCCCCCGAATTGTGCCTGGGAAACTTCCAGATGTCCCATGTGCTGCGCTGTAGGAAATCTGGTGGAATCGACTGGATATGTCGTTGACGCGGGTAGGATGTGTGATTAGGGTTTAGAGGTGGGATGCGCCTGGTGCTAGTGATTTACAGTAGTGTTTAGAGCAACTGGCATCCCCTCGCTTGATAACGATGACAGGGTATTTCTCTGCTACAGCGGTGGTCGTGCTGGCCGTAACTCCCTTCAGCGAGAGGTGCCTGCTCATGTTTGATTCTGCTGCTCTAACTGAAGCTATAACAGATCGTTTTCTCCCTCACTGCATGTGGTATGCTGAATGTTTGAATTTGAACTGGTTATATTTACATTGTGTGTAATTGATTTAAATGCTTTAGCTTGCCGTTTAATTAGGCTCGGTTTCTGTATGTACTTAGATCCTTCAACAATGGGTTGTTCAAAAAATGGGCTAAGGTACAATGATTTCCTGTCGCTTAATTTCATATCAAGTATTTCTTGCTTAATTTGGTTTGAATTACTTTCATCGTTAATAAGAAGTTTAGAGTGAGTGACACATTTGCTTAAGCTTTTATATCTCGAGTAGTGCAATGAAATGGTGGGAGCTATCCCAAGTTTTGCAAATAACCAATACAAGTATGTTATCCTGCCTAATGGGCACTAAGAGGTAAGGCTAGCTTTCCCTGGTTCTTATTTTATTTGAAAAGAATAATGTTGTTGATGTTCATCCTGGTTATTCTGAATATGGAAGATACCTGCTATCTATTTAGTGCTGCTCTTCTTTCTTTGTGTTTTATGCTAGCTTACATATTTTTATAGGATTAATGTATGCACTCTGCTCTGTTTTCTGGACTCCTACTAATGTGGCAGCATAGATGTTTGTTTGTCTATCTCTTCAGGCGTTCATCGTTATCCTGGACCATACACTATGATGCGTCCAATGTTCCCTCCACGCCCAATGCCTCCTGTTGGTGTCGTGCAAATTCAGCGGCCAGCAGTAATTCCTGGAATCCGTGGTGCTCCTCCTATGGTAGCCCCTCCTGCCAGACCGCCTGCTCCAGCTGTTACAACTGTTGACAAACCACCAACTGCAGTTTATGTCGGGAAGATTGCCCCAACAGTGGACAATGGTTTGCTTCTTTCACTTCTTCGGGTATATCTCCTTTTCCCTTATTTTAGTAGTATATTAACATGGCAATGCCGACTTGTATATACTTTAGTCAGCTTTTCTGTTGATGCCATCAACTGTTTTTAGCATGTGTATTTAAATGGTTTCTCACCTTCAGATTTGTGGACCTGTCAAGAGTTGGAAGCGCACCCAAAATCCAAGTAATGGCAAACCAGTAGCATTTGGCTTTTGTGAGTTTGAATCTGCTGAAGGCATCCTTCGTGCGACACGGTTGCTGAACAAATTGAACATTGATGGGCAAGAACTAGTGGTATGTATCATTCTTACATATTTCTTATGATTGTGGAATCGGTGTGTTTGATAAATACGGGAACTAAAATGTAAGTTCATTCGGAAGGATAAGGACCTGCATAACCTAATAATAATAGGACATTGTTTCTAACAAACTCTGTTTTGTAAAAGCTGATAAAACTGTTTGTAAACTGATTCTTAGTAACTTGCATGTTCCATGTACGAACCAAAGGGAAATTATTGAGTTTGTGTGTCTTTGTTGCTCACATGTGGGTTCCAGACCAATCTGTAAAAAAGTGTTTCACCTCTTGGATTGATGGAAAATGAGGGCCCACAAATTCTAACTCATGAAGTTTTTAATTCTTATGTACTGGAATCCTGTGCTGAAGGATTAGAACAATACTTTCCTTTTGCTTCTATGAAGTTGTGTTACGGTCTTATGGATTAATTTTTGAAACCTTATAGTCTGAGAATCCTAGTCATAGAATGCTTGTTTTACCATCATGTGCATTTTTGAAGACATTGTACCGACACAAGAGATGCTTTTGTCCGTAGGTGAGGTACGCTACCCAACATTAAGTGGTAGCAGATAGGCTGGTTAAATTTCTTGGTTGTTTGGTGAGAAGAACACCTACCCTAACCTTTCTTGTGTACCGTTGTTCAGTCACTGAATTATCTGTTACTGTGTGCAAAAGCAGAACTAGTAAAGGATCCCTCCATTCGATTGGTACAATTAATTTCTGTGCCAGTGCCATGTTCAATGAGCATTTGAATTGGCTTGCAGTACTTTTTATCAAGGATTGCATAAGGAACATGTTACTTGTGAAAATCCTGCATGATGTAGTGTAGCCATATTTCAAGGAGGCTATCAAGATATTTTTTCCCCAATTTACATGGTTAGACACTTGTTGTGTTTCCTGTTGAATATATGTGTAAATCTTACATATGTTATCTCAAAAGTAGTGATAATGTTATTATGCCTCATTATATTTTTTTCAATGCAAGGTTAATATTAATGATGCCACCAAAGAGTACTTGAAGAAACATGTTGAAGAAAAGAAGAAGGTACACGAGAATGCCAAAAAAGAAGAAGATGAAGGTGGGGACGGGACCTCTGCTGTTGCTGAAAATGAATCATTCAAGCTCATTTCTGGTAAAACAGATGAAACAGAAGATTCTGGAGATAAGGATAGTGAAGAAAACACCAAGAAATTTGGGATTGTTACAAATGAAGATTCTGAGGCTGATAAGGCTGCTGCAGAACAAATACACAGTATGATTGAAGAGTGGTTAAAGACTCGACCCCTGCCGCCGCCGCCGCCACCCCCGCCGGTTCAACCATCTGCTGAAATCTCATCCAAACATAACAATGGGGAGTCTGTTGTCGACATGGCAATGACTGGTATGGAATAATGGTAATAGTTTTTTTTGGCCAAATTTGCATTTGAATAATATGTATTTCATCACTGCTGCAGATTCTGAAGATAATAATGAGGATTACATTGACAAAAGGACAGTTAGTGAAACTGAAAAGGCAGAAACTGACTCTCTTGATAAGAGGAAAGATAGAGAACATGATAAGGAGAAGCAGGAAAAAGAAAAAGATCTTCAAAGATATGAGCGTGAGCGTGAGCGAGAAAGAGTCAGGAGGGATAGAGACAAGGAACACAAGCATAGAGAAGTGGAAAGGCTGTACAAAGATCACCTTAAGGAGTGGGAATCCAGGGAGAGAGATAAAGAATATCAAAGACAATACGAGAAGGACCGTGAGAAGGAAAAAGAACGTGAACGCAAAAGGGAGATCATGAAGCAGGAAGATGATAGCGACGAAGAGGATTCAAGGAAAAGAAGACGAAGGGGCAGTAACGCACTTGAAGAGAGGAAAAGGCGGAGGCAACGTGAAAAGCAGGAAGACTTGGCGGACAAATTAAAAGAGGAACAGGAAATTGCTGAAGCAAGGAGGCGTGCAATAGAGCTGCAACAGCAGGCAGATGAAGCAGCTGCGGCAGAGTCTGCTATATTTATGGAGGTTGATGGTGATGATTGGAAGGAAACAGATGCACAAAACAAGCCGATTATTTCAGATGACGATAATGTTTTCAGCATTGCTAATGGCGTTGATGCAGGTGAGTAAATATTTCCTCACAAAGTTTACCACATTAACTACATTCTTGTTCCAACACTTATAGCATTAGCTACATTCTAGTTCCAATACTTACGCATCCATTCTACAGATGATGGCAAATCTAACAAGGACTGTAACGGTGACGAAACAAGTACGGTACCTGGTCAAATTCTAGATATCAAACAAAATAGCAATGCTCCAGCAAAGAAGTTGGGTTTTGGTTTGATTGGCTCTGGTAAACGGACATCTGTTCCATCAGTTTTTGCTGAAGAGGATGATGATGATAATAAGGATAAACGTATAAGACCTTTAGTACCTATTGATTACTCCACTGAGGAATTGCAATCTGTGGAGGCAGATTCTTATGCTGACCAACCAAATATTGTAGCAGCTGCTGAGTTCGCTAAGCGCATCTTGGTATCTAATCAAAAGGAAGAGCAGCCTGAAACCGAAAGGAGTAGGAGAGCCATTGATAGATCGACCCTAAGGGATAAAAGTCGAATTGATGAAGATGGTGCACGTCTTAGCGATGACAGAAGAGAAATAATGCCTGATCGAGACAAAGATAAGCCCAAGTTAGAGAACAAGAAAATATTGGATGCAAAACAATTGATTGACATGATTCCAAGGACAAAGGAAGAGCTTTTTTCCTATGATATTAATTGGGCAATATATGAGAAGGTGAATTATTTTTCTTGACCTTGTATTGTCAGTACTTATAAGTTGAGTAATTTTTTGTTTCTTCACCCGTTTTCAAGTTAATTTCATGTCATATATTTGCGCATGCATGCTTTTTCTTCTGATCTTCTGTGAGGTCTCTATGGAGCAGTTTAGGTATGTGTTTGCCAGTGGTTACAAAAAGAAAAAAAAACCCAATGTAGTGCCCCTTGAACCATTGCAGATCTGATTTTTTTTCCTGAATAGATATGAGATCCACTACAGAATTATTTCATGAGTATAATGTTAAACCTGTTATTATTTTCTTTCCGGTTAACCTCCATAATTCACAGTTTGATCTGACATAATAGATATGGTTTTACTCTGCACTATTTAATTTAGCTTTCCCCGTGGTCATGTGTTTGCAGTGTGGTTGTATTCAATACTAACATCATCATTCTTTTATGTCAGCATGAGTTGCATGATAGAATGAGGCCTTGGATTTCGAAAAAGATAATTGAATTTCTTGGTGAGGAGGAGTCGACTTTGGTGGAATATATTGTTTCGTGCACCAAAGATCATGTCCATGCATCGAAAATGCTGGAGCTCCTACAGTCAATTTTGGATGTTGAGGCTGAAATGTTTGTCCTTAAGATGTGGAGGATGCTAATATTTGAAATTAAGAAAGTTGAAGCAGGACTATCAGGAAGAGGGAAGGCTTGAAGTTGAGGCAATGGTCTTGTATAACATTTTTCTGCCTTTTGTCCGCAACTGTTTGTGCTAAGCTTATGTTGTAAGACAGCTGCTGTAAACATTTGAGTGAGATCGAATTACTGGTTCCCATATCTTCTGATGTCTATTGTAGAAATGTATACATTAGTTTTTGATGCTCAATAGGTCATTGTAGAATCTGAAGTTGCTGCATACTTGCGTGTTTACAGTGTGCCCTTTTATTTTTTTCCAAGTTCCATCAGGTAATTGTAGAATGCGTTACAGTGATCAAAATACATTTACTCATTCGATCTGTACCAACTTGATTTTCTTTGCATATGATGTACATGGTGAAATTTTTATGAGACTTTGGAAGAGTATACTTTCATCAAATCTGCGAAGAAAAACCGGAGAGCACCTGGTTGGAGAAATATTTTCTAGACTGTTCCACCCAAAATTCATGTAAATTACCTACTTCCTCCGTCTCAGTGAATAAGTCATCTTATGAAAACCAAATAATCCCAAAACACTTAGGCATGATGCATTAACTTTTACCTCGTTTCTTGTTTTTGACATGAATAAAGGAATCAACCAATAAGAGACGTGAGACATGTATGTTTTTAATAACTTGAGACTAACTAGCACAACATGCATTGGTCAATTCATTACATGCAATGGTATTAATTAGCAAATTAGCATTGATTTCTCTCGTTTTTCTCTCCGCTTTGATCACGGTGCACGGTCTAAGATGACTTATACACCGAGATTAGCAAATTAGCATTGATTTCTCTCGTTTTCCTCTTCGTTTTGGTCACGGTGTACGGTCTAAGATGACTTATACACCGAGACGGAGGGAGTATAAGAAATCTAATTTCTTTGCTTTGTGTTTGCTATTATAGTATTCTATTCTAGGTCGAGTACTGAGAGCTGAGTAAAATGAAGCCACCACATTGAATATAGCATACGTGTAATTTGTAGTTCTATTCAGAATTCACATGCATCCATCCAATAGTTAGAGAGCTGGGTGAAATGAAGCCACCACACTGATTAGAGCATATGGGCCGTTTGATTTGTTTGCCTAGTGATACTCACCGTGGATTTCGAGTTTAAAGGATACCAGTCGTTAGATATTTTATAGATTGACGTGGACTCCTAGATATTTTAGGACCCTGATATACATCTGACATCAGATTCGTAGGATTAAAAATCTGATGCCTAAGGTACATCGGCTCCCGATCGAAAGCATGGTAATTACTCGCTGCAACATGACAAATTCTTTAACAAGTTTTTACACTACGTAGCAATTTTCACTTTAGAACATGCCAAATTTTGGCGTTTGCTAGGAAACTTTAAAATCTCACCTCAAATTTTAATATTTACCTATTTTTACAGATGATAGTGATGCAATATTAAATCATTTGAATGGGGCATTTTCATAATTTAAGCACTACCACATATAAGGAAGGTTGCTATATTTTCATAAATGAGCGACTAATAGTTTTAAACTAATCTAGTCGAGTTGGACATGACGGCCACGCTTCCCGAGCTACAGCCTATACCTCTATACACCACCCTTCTACATCCACTCCCTTTAAAATTGTGTATATGTTGTTCACAATGCATCGACGTCATTTTAAAAACATGCGAACAATTTTCAGATTGCATTGAGTTTTATGAATATTTTTTAGATTTTGAATATATTTTCGAGCATGTGAACACCGTTTAGAATTACATATTTCTTTTTGAGAAAAAGGTAAACAATTTTCAAGTTATATGAGCATTATTTTAATACGTGAACACTTTTCTTAACACCATACAAACATTTGAAAATGCATGAATAACTTCTAATTACATTCTAACATTTTTTCAAAAGCAAACAATTTTCAAAGGACATAAAAATTGAAATTCTGTGCACTTTCTGTGATGGGTTACACTATTAGCTTTCCGGCAATAGTGTTTGCATCTTAGTATGTGCAGAGAACCAAGTATACATTTGCATCTTAGTTTCAATCCATCCTCTCAATTCAGCAGTTTCCACTACTATCCGGATAGCTCCTAGTTCAGCAACATGGTCGATTGCGCGCACTATTGCATATAACTCAGCTGAATATGCGTCTGGTGCGTGATTAGCTCCACCCCGACATGCCACGTCCAGCCAATCAGACCCAGGCAGGCTCTCATCTTTGAATGAACCACCCACATTAAATTTCAGGGTGTCCTCACATGACGACTACCAGCGTAAATTCATTTTCAATGACGGATGTTGTTTCACTCGTGCCACTAGACATGGATCACCTCCGATCGTTGCTTCTCAGATAGTTTTCACATGATGTCAAGCGCCTGTGCGGCTGAGTTTGTGTTTTCAGTTCCATACGGGTAACCTATAACCCCAATTGATGCTATACAACCTTCACCTTCTTGCACTTCAAGAACAAATGTGCTCTATCCTCCCAGAGGTAACCACACAATATACACGTCCTCATATAATATTTCTGACCAAACGGGACATATTCATTATCTTCTGTTTTTGTTCTTGAGGCTGCTTACTAATTTTAAATCATGGACATATATAAATCGATGGATGGGTGTAAGCTAGTGAGATGAGACTATTTCATAGATCTACGAATCCTATTGTTATGCATGGAAATATGATATAACTTAGTGGACCAAAGCCTTCCCGACTAGATGTAGGTCGAGAGTTCGATTCTGATGAAGTGGATCACCATTGTTTTTAAGGCGGTAAGGCGAGGCAAGGCGTTGGGGGGGGGGGGCTCACTGACTAAGCGATAAGGCATAAGGCAAGGCGGACGCCTTAGAGAGTTCTAAGTAGCAGAATACAGTAGAATTTGGTTGGTAGGTAACTAGGCATACTGCCATACACACCTTCTTGTTGCTTCTGTTTGTAGGGCCCATATAGCATCCATCCTCTTTGCACTTTCTCTTCTCCCAACAATAATCTGCATCAACACGAAGCAATATATTAAAAGTAAATAATGTATCACTTGATGGCCAAAATGCGAGATTCCACAAATATTGAACAAAACTATAAGTGAGGCAGTGAGCAGAAGTGGAAAACAACTAAACAAGATAACAAGCAGGAGTACAATGTGCAGTTTGCGGTGACATATTATATAAGCAGTTCAAATGAGAAATGACACTAGTTGACATAAAAAAGGTCCACATAACAAACACCACCAACATAGCAAAAGGGGCATAAGGTTTTCCAACTCTCTCAACTCTCAAATCTTAACTCTCAATCAATAGCAATAGCCATCAAACTCATCCATGGTGGCATTGGTGTTGTCTCCACCATCTTGGTCAACATTGGTTGGATCTTGATCCTCAACGTAGTCCGAATCCTCCTCCTCCGCATTAGGCATCCTTGAGTGTTGCTCTTGCTCCAAGTCCTCCTCTTCCTCATCTTCTTCAGGAATTGTAGGTCGTGTTGTTCTAGGTCTCTTACGTCCATAGTGTTGCACACGGACATTTGACTGCCCCCTATGAACTGTATTGCTGTCCTAGGAAGATTGCGGCCTCGAAGGTTTGAAGATGCACCAATAGCTACATCAACATCCTCCCATGTAATGTCTCCAGGACAACATCGAGCACCTTAAGGTTGTGATAGTGATGGGTCAACCCACTCATTGTCCCAATCAAAATCCTCAATAACCAAAGGGTCGTAGCTATTATCGCCCACCTTCTCATGCCTCTTTTGAAACCTATGCATATTCTTCCGGTTGTATGAAACAAAGACAAGATCATTCAACCTTTTCCATTGTAACCTGTTCCTTTTCTTTGTATGCATCTACAAAGTACAAACAACAAATAACATTAGTAAATAAGTTGCTGAAATTACTATTGAACAAACACATGTAGTGATAGTGGTTTACTGGTTGACTTACAAATTCAAATGTGCTCCAATTCCTTCACACCCAGATGATGAAGCACAAAGACTAACAATGCGCTTCGCAAACCTTTGTAGATCAATGGACCGACCACCATATGAATGCCACCAATCAACTAAAATGATGAAAACAAATGGAGATAAGGGTTTGTACAACAACTACATTGCTGGAATTAACATGCTGAAATTAACATGATGGATTCAACATGACTTATGAGGGTTTCTTTGGTCCATGTTTTCTAGTGCCAATGGATTAGAAAAGCCTTCTCGTTGGTCCTCATAGAGCACAACTTGTTAATCAGTCTTGTTTCGAACATTTAAACTGGTACCATTTTTGCAAGCACATCATTAAAGCAACTCCTTAGCTCCCCAACTAAGGCATCATCGTTTCTGCTTACAATAGGGAAGAACTTTCCTGGGTTAAAAAATAGAGCAGCCCCATACAATGGATGATCAATTTGATTCTCCCAACGCTTGTCAACAATGGCCAAGATCTTCTTGAGCAAAGCTTGCTTGTTTAGTTGAGGGAAACCTAGATTTATCCTCTCCTTTGCATAAATCATAAATGCTTTAATCTCTAGCATGGCAGGCTGCTCATCACCATTCGCTACTCTAAGAACTCTAGGAAGTGGACTTGAAGCTCTAAGGCAGTCCTCAATTGAGCTCCACCACTGTGCTGAAAGCACAACCTCTTGCACATTCAAGCCAACTTGTGTTTTTGCTAAGTTGTTTCCAACCCATGCTTCAGATGTAAATAGGCTCCTCAATGCGGCCTTGTGCTTGACCAAACACCTAAGTGTGAGAAAGGCTGTGGCAAAATGAGTGGCTGCGGGTCTCACAAGATCCCCACCCGTGGCCTTTCTCATTAGACTAAGAATTCTTCCATGTCTATGGTTGAAAGTTGTGACGCGTCTAGCTCGTGCAATAGGCTTGTTAAATGCCTTCAACTTTACTATATCTTCCAACATTAGGTCCAAGCAATGACATGCACACGGACTCCAATATGGAGTAGGTATCCTCTCCATTAGAAGGTGGCCAACTTTCTTGTAATTAGCACCATTATCTGTGATAACTTGGACCACATTCTCGTTTCCAACATATAGAATTCTCTTCTCTAGCAAATCAGCTATCATATCAACATCATGCGATTCAGTTGAGGCATCAATAGACTCCAAGAAGAAAGTGCCCTCCGGACTATTAACAAGGAAGTTAATCAAATGGCGTCCTCTTTTATCCGACCAACCATCCGACATGAGTGTGCATCCATATTGTTTCCATGCTGCCTCATGTTGCCTCCTCAAAATACCTATTTCCTTGACACAATCAATAAGCAATGGCTCTCTTAGCTCATCGGCACTAGGAGGCTTGTAACGTGAACCGTATTAGCAAGAGGCTTCAATTGCAACTTTGAACTGTCTACTACTTGCAGCATTCAAAGGAATGTCACACTCATAGAAGAACAATGCCCACTGCATATTCACATAGTGCCTCTTTTCTAGAGTATTTCTGCAAGACTCCATGGTGCTTTGAGAACAACCAGAGCATCTTTCATCCACAAGATCCTCGGGTGTTCTTTGTAGCATGGCAACAATTGTCTTAGAACTATTGGTGGATGTAGCAAAGAACTTGCCTCTTGCTTGCATGCTCTGAACAAAAGCTCTTCTATTCCTTTTGGTTGTTGTCCCTGAGCTTGGCCTGGTACATGGGACATTTGTTCCATCTGCATTAACTTTCAGAACCTCTTCATCTAGATCTACTCCCTTGATCCTCTTGTTTTTCTCCAAATATGATGCCATCTCTCTCCTGAGCTGTGTGGTAGCCTTAAGACAACCGTTAGCATCTCCACCGGAGCCAGCAAGATGCTCCTTGTGCCTCTTGATCCCCCAGAAGTTATCTTTCCACAAATATTACACACAACATTATCCCACTTGGGTGGATCGTGCCAATATCCATAGTTCCAACCCGGATCATTTGACCATTGTGGCCTCCTTGTTGGATCTTTCATTGGATCATAAGCAGCCTCCTCATCAGCTGCTGCATTTGCCACCATGGTGCTACTACTACACTTCTACTTCCTGCAGCAAACAACCAAACACAAAACAAAATTAATGAATATTAGCATGCAACAAACAATCAAGCAGCTAGTGGGAAACTATGCATTAAACTAATCAAGTAATCAACATTCAGAGGTTAAAAACAGATGTCTGCTCAGTAAATAATTGTTCACACTCTCGGTGGAAACCGAAGGTATGTGGGTACAAATTCTTACGAACAAGTACTTACAAAACAAGACCTTAGCATAGGTTACCACAAGGCCAAGTGTTGGTGCATAGTTTATGCCTAAGTAATTTTGGTGATTGATGACAGTACCGTAAAGGACTAACCGTGTGTGTTAAGGTTTCAGATAACACACGTCAACGGCACAAGACGACTCGCCCCCTCTTTCATGGAACAGAAGCACGACGTTCTCTATGATTCTCTTTATTCGAGTCATAGGAAAGCCGTACTATTAAGAGGGGAACCGTAGTGGAAAGGTTTGGGTGGAATCAATCTTTGCACGCGCACACTTCACATATTTTCCCTTACCTTCATCTTTGGAGCAGCCCCCGCCTCTGTGTTTCTTTCCTCTTTGCAAAATGGTCCCTCAGCGGTAGTACCGCTGGGCAAAGCGGTAGTACCGCTGGCCCTAGCGGTAGTACCGCTAGCTGGCGGTAGTACCGCCCCTGGTCAGCGGTAGTACCGCTCCAGGAGCTTAGTACCGCCTGCCTAGCGGTTGTTCGTGGACGGACCTTTTTGCGAAGACTTTCTTGGCGGTGGTAGTGCCTTTGCACTACCAGGGGGCCAGCGGTACCGCTGCAGCCAGCGGTAGTTTCGCTGGAGTGCCAGCGGTAGTACCTCTGCAGCCAGCGGTAGTACCGCTGTAGCTCGGGCACAGAGTGGGAAAACGGTTGGATTTGTCCCCCCACTATATAAAGGGTTCTTCTAGCTGTGGAACTTTATCTCTTACCTCCCCAAGCTCCATTGTTGCTCCCTAAGCTCAAAAGTGCCCGACCTCTCTCCCTAGCCAATCAAACTTGTTGATTCTTTAGGGATTGGTTGAGAAGGCCTAGATCCACACTTCCACCAAGAGAAAAATTGATTCCCCCACCAATCCCTTGGGGATCTTGTTACTCTTGGGTGTTTGAGCATCCTAGACGGTTGAGATCACCTCGAAGCCATATTCCATTGTGGTGAAGCTTCGTGGTCTAGTTGGGAGCCTCCAAGCTTTGTGTGGAGTTTGCCCCAACCTTGTTTGTAAAGGTTCGGTCGCCGCCTTCAAGGGCACCTATAGTGGAATCACGGTACCTTGCATCGTGCGAGGGCGTGAGGAGAATACGGTGGCCTTAGTGGCTTATTGGGGAGCATTGTGCCTCCACACTGCTCCAACGGAGACGTACTACCTGTCAAAGGGAAGGAACTTCGGTAACACATCCTCGTCTCCATCGGTTCCACTTGTGGTTATCTCTAACCTTTACTTTGTGTATGCTTATGTAGTTGACTATATCTTACTTGTCTTAATAGCTCTCGTTGTTATCTCCGTTAGGGTTCACCTCATTGTCGTAATATTTGTGAACCCATATGTTGTTTACCTTAACTTGCTAAGATTAATTAAAAAGTGGTCGTTGTCTATTCACCCCCCCTCTAGTCAACCATATCGATCCTTTCAATTGGTATTAGAGCCACGTCTCTTTATTAAGGGTTTAACCACCCTAAGAGTATGGAAGGCGAAGAGGGAATTAACCATGGGCAACCCGAGGCCATGGACTTGACTTCGGTCACAAGGGACGACTTGAATACGGCTATGGCCGCCCTCAAGACATCCTTGATGAATGAAGGCAAGACCATGCTTAAAGAGTTAATTGAGGGATTTAAAAGTTCACCCAAACCAGCTATAGTGGTTAAACCCACCGTCACCGATTCGGAGGCCAACTCCTCTAAGGAAGCGGCTAAAGGTATGCGACCTTCCTCATCTCACGAAAAGGATGGGACTGGAACATATGCCTCAGTTCCACCCCCATGGTCTATGGAGGATCCATTCCCGCACCAGGTCTTAATCCTGTTGGTCCTCCTCCTAAGCTTGTGAAAGGTGACTTTGCTAACTGGGTATTTTATATTAAGTCTCATTTGAATCACAACTCAACAAACTTGTGGAGAATCATCGAGCAAGGATATTATCCCCATGATCCAAGCAACCTCACTCTAAGAGAAGATGCAGACAATCAATACAATCACTCCGCTTTGTTTATTCTCCAGTCTGCAGTGCCACCTGAAGATCTTCCTCACTTGCGTCCCTTCACTTTGGCCAAGGATTGTTGGGAGCATATTATGATGTTGTACAAGGGAAGCTCAAGGATTCAACGATCCAACTATGAAGTGATACTTGATAAGGCCGATGAGTTTGTGATGAAGGAAGACGAGGACCCTCGTGATCTCTATCGGAGGGTGACTGCTATTGCTGTGGCACTCAAGGATCATGGGAGCAAGGATGTGGATGATACATGGGTCAAGCGCAAGTTCCTTAAAGCCATCATGCCTTTCAACAAAGCCATGTCATCTGTCATTCGTCAGCGGCCAGACTTCCACTCCTTGTCTTCCAGTGAGGTGTTGGATGAATTCATTGCAATGTCAATCATGAACGAAAGAGCCAACAATGCACTTGCTCGTGTTCGATCAAAGACAACTTCACCCAACCTTGCGTTGAAAGCAAAAGCAATGCTTGAAGAAGATGAAGAAGATGAGGAAGAGGAGGGCTGCCCTGAAGACACAAAGTATGCCTATCATGAGCACATGGCTCTTGCATCATGGCAATTCTGGGGCAACAAGAGGAACTCAAGACCCACCTTCACCAAGAACAACTCGAGTGGATTCAAACCCAAACAACGACTAAGGACATGTTATAACTGTGGTAACGTGAGTCACTTCGTGGCCGAATGTCCCTATGAGAAAAGGGAAGACAACGGAGGCAAGCTCATTCGCCAAGACAAAACCAAATCATTTCCGATCAAGAACAACTTTGTGAAGAAACCTCACCCAAAAGGGATGGTGGCCCTTGAAGAGTACCCTTCCGATGATGATGATGACGATGACAATGATACAGTGGCAACGGCAACTGTTGGTATTGCCACTACCTCTCCCCAGAAGGTGTCTCTCTTCAAAGCCCCCAACGAGAACCACATCACCAAGTGCCTCATGGCAAAAGGTATCAATCAGGTAACTCCCATCATTAAGACCAACATTGCTTCCGCCCCTTCATTGTTAAATTGTGTTGAAGATAGTGATGCTGGGGAACTTAATGAGCATGATCTTGACAAGTTTCTGTGCACTATTAAGGGAGAACCCAAGAAGCACTTTGTTGCTCTCTTGGAACAACTGGGTGAGGCCACTGACCTCATTGAGTCTCATGAGGAGACCATCTCCGAGCTTCAGGGACACAATCGTGACTACGCCGATGAAATTGCTGAATTATCTAATGCTCTAGAAAAGGAGTGCACTCTTCGTTTGGCTCTTGAGGAGTCATATAACGATGACTGCGCTAAAATGCAAAAGAAACTAGATCATGATGTTGTTCTTACTCGTATGCTTAAGTCTGAAAAGTATGCTCTTGGGGTTGTCCATGACAGACTCAAAGAGGAGTTTGACATACTTGACAAGGCCCACAAGGTCTTGAAAGGTGCTCATTTCTCTCTGAAAGAGTGTCATGATCAAGTCCAAGCAAAGCTTACCAAGGAGATCTCTACTTGCCCTCCCTTTGTGTTAATTGATAATGCTTGTGCAACTAACCCCTGTTGTGAGCATGTACATCTTGTGGAGGAAAATGCCAAGTTAAAGGAGAAACTTGAGAAGGGCCTTTGTGGCATGCATACAAGGTGAGAAGAGTCTGAACGACCTCTTAAGCACTCAAAAGGGTGTTGTAGGAAAGGAGGGACTTGGACTTACCTCCAAGTCAAAAGGTAAAAGGAGGAACAGGAACAAACAATCTCCCACCCTCATGGACATCTTTGTCAAAGAGGGTGAGGGGACTCAGAAGGTGAACAGGAACAAGGTGGACTATGGAAACCTCAAGAAGGGCAAAACCATTCCTACTAACACAACCGGAAAACTCAATTCTTCTTATGTCTTATGTTGTGCTAGTGATGGGCATGTTTATGCCAGATTTGTTGGTTCCTACGATGAGGATATTGAATGGGCTATCTGGGTTCCTAAGACCCTTGTCTCTAACATGAAAGGACCCATTCAAAAATGGGTACCTAAAACCAAGCCTTGATCTATTGCAGGAGTTTGCTTCCGGTGGGGTGTCATGGTTGCTCGATAGTGGAGCAACAAATCATATGACCGGAAGCAAGGACTTAGTGGTGGATGTGCATCCTTCTCCATCTATGCCCAACCATGTCCAATTCGCCGATGCATCCTCTTCAAAGGTATTGGGATTTGGTAAGGTGGTCGTCTCTCAAGATTTATCTATTGAGAAGGTCATGCTTGTTGAGTCACTTGCCTACAATTTACTTTCGGTTCGTCAACTCGCAATTATGGGTTTTTCCACATTCTTTAATCTTGATACTGTGGTCCTCCTGAGGAGCAAGACTCTTAAAGTAGCCTATGTTGGATATGTCGAAAATGGTCTTGATGTGGTGAACTTCTCAAAGCGACCCACTAAGACTGTGACATGTTTAATGGCTAAAGTTGATGTGGGCTGGCTTTGGCATCGCCGTTTAGCTCATGTCAATATGAGATCTTTGCAAAGCCTTCTGACAGGGGACCATATTCGTGGACTAACAAATGTGAGTTTTGCTAAAGATCGTGTTTGCAGTGCCTGCATTGAAGGAAAGATTCATGAAACTGCTCATCGTCCAACGACTCTTATCTACACTAAGAGGCCATTGGAACTTCTCCATATGGATCTGTTTGGTCCTCCATCATTTGATAGTCTTGGAGGCAGAAAGTATTGCTTAGTGATTGTTGACGACTACTCAAGATATACCTGGGTATATTTCTTTAAAAAGAAGAGTGAGACTCAACAAACGGTCATCAACTTTGCTAATGAAGCGCAACGTCAACATGAAGCAAAGATCTTGATGATTAGAAGTGACAACGGCACCGAGTTCAAGAACTACACCTTAGATGAGTTTCTAGGTGATGAGGGAATAAAACACCAATATTCTGCACCATATACCCCTCAACAAAACGGCGTGGCAGAAAGGAAGAACCGGACCTTGATAGACGCTGCAAGGACAATGATGGCAGAATTCAAATCTCCATATAACTTCTGGGCAGAGGCCATCAACACAACATGTCATGCATCCAATCGGCTCTATATCCGTAAAGGCTTGAACAAGACTCCGTATGAGACTCTAACTGGAAACAAACCCAATCTCAAGTACTTCCGGGTATTCGGTTGTAAGTGTTTCATTCTCAAGAAAGGTGCACGGTTAGCTAAATTTGATTCTAGAGCACATGAGGGTATCTTTGTTGGTTATGCTACAAACTCTCATGCTTACCGTGTCCTCAACAAGTCCACCGGACTAATTGAGGAGACGTGTAACATAGAGTTTGATGAAAATAATGGCTCCCAAGTGGAGCAAAGTGGTCTTTGTGATGTAGGTGATGAAATTCCTCCCCAAACCATAAGAAGAATGGGGATTGGTCAAATACTCCCCATTGAGGAACCCCTTGTGGCCGAAGGAGAAGGACAATGCTCTACTCAAGTGGAGCCATCACCTCCACAAGTCCCACACGCTTCCGATGAACAAAGAGAAGACTCTCAACAAAATAAACAAGCTCAAGGTCAAGATAAATTGCCCAACAATGATGATGTGTCTCAGGATATTCAAGCACTTCCCCAAGACTCCGAACCTGCTCATGATCAAGATCAAGTGCAACCCCGAGATCCAGACCAAGTAGAAGCACAAGATCAAGATCAAGAGCAACCACAAATACAAGAACAAACTAGTGAACCTGCTCAAGTCGAAGGACAAGATGATCAGGAGACTGTCTCACAATTCCCTTCTGCAGCACCAACAGCCGGCTCAAGACACAAGGGAAAGCAAAGTAAACAAGTCGATGCTCCCCCGTTATCTAATGAAGAACTCTTGGAGCGTCGAGCAGCAAAGATTGCGAACAAGATGAGAGTCAAGTCACATCTTATGAAGAATGTACTTGGCAGTTTGAAAAGGGGAGTATCCACCCATCAACATATTTGGAATTATTGTGAGCATCACGCGTTTGTTTCGTATTGTGAACCTCAACAGGTACAGGAAGTGCTCAATGATGAGGATTGGCTTATGGCCATGCACGAAGAACTTAACAACTTCGAGCGCAACTAAGTCTAGGATTTAGTGCCTACGCCAACGGAGGAACATAATGTCATCGGGACCAAATGGATATTCAAGAACAAGCAAGATGCCAATGGGATTGTGATTCGAAACAAGGCAAGATTGGTGGCTCAAGGCTACTCCCAAGTCGAGGGTATCGACTACGGTGAAACCTTTGCCCCTGTTGCTCGTCTAGAATCTATTCGCATGTTGCTTGCATTTGCTTCTCATCATAACTTCAAATTACAACAAATGGATGTGAAAAGTGCCTTTCTTAATGGCCCTATAAATGAGTTGGTCTATGTCAAACAACCCCCGGGATTCGAACATCCCAAGCTCCCCAATCATGTGTACAAACTTAATAAGGCACTCTATGGCCTTAAACAAGCCCCACGCGCGTGGTATGAGTATCTTACTGAGTTGTTACAAGATCGTGGGTTTGAAATTGGGAAGATAGATCCCACTCTTTTTACTAAGAGGGTTAAAGGGGATTTGTTCATATGCCAACTATATGTTGATGATATTATCTTTGGCTCTCCTAACATTTCCTTCAATGAAGAATTTTCTGCACTAATGACTGAGAAGTTCGAGATGTCCATGATGGGAGAGTTGAAGTTCTTCCTCGGGTTCGAGATTAAACAAGGTCTAGAAGGGACATTATCAAACAAGCCAAGTACACTCAAGACATGCTCAAACGGTTTGAGCTCGAAGATGTCAAACCGGTCAAGTTCCCCATGCCAACAAGATGCAAGCTTGACAGTGATCCCAATGGTAAAGCAGTGGATCAAAAGGTATATCGCTCCATGATTGGATCCCTCCTTTACCTTTGTGCATCTAGACCGGATATTATGTTGAGTGTAGGGATATGTGCACGGTTTCAATCCGCACCAAAAGAAAGTCATTACGTGGCTGTTAAGCGAATCTTTCGATATTTGGCTCATACCCCAAACTTTGGCCTTTGGTATCCCAAAGGAGCAAACTTCAATCTAGTTGGCTATTCTGACTCAGATTGGGCAGGAGATTGTGTGGAGAGGAAGTCAACGTCTGGAGGATGCCAATTCCTTGGTCGCTCATTGGTAAGTTGGTCGTCAAAGAAGCAGAATTGCGTCTCTTTATCATCCACCGAAGCTGAGTATGTGGCAGCTGCAAGTTGTTGTGCACAATTGCTATGGATGAGGCAAACTTTAAAGGATTATGGCGTCACTTGTGACAAAGTGCCTCTTCTATGTGACAATCAAAGTGCTATCAAGATTTCCCTCAACCCAGTGCAACATAGCAAAACCAAACATGTTGATATTCGCCATCACTTCATTCGTGAACATATCAAGCTAGGTGATATTGAGGTTCATTTCATCCACACTGAAGAGCAACTTGCAGATATTTTCACTAAGCCTCTAGATGAAGCAAGGTTCCGGGAGTTAAGGCATGAGCTAAATATCATTGATTCAAGTAATGTGGATTGAAGCTAGACATGTTGCACCTCACTTGGCATTCCATCTTGGTCTAGATGTAGGCATGGACATAGGGGGAGTGTTGTTCTCTCAATGAACTTTCCCTCCTCCCATTATGCATAAATCAATCTAGTCTTTCACTCTAGCCATTGTCAAATGGCACTTGTGCTTCAAAGACGAGCATTGGTCATGAACCCAAGGATAATTATTCACGGTGTCATACCATTGTCTCAAACATAGGTGGCCTCGGCCACCGCCCCCACCTTTCTTTCATATAGAAGAAAGGATATAAAATGACAAGTCAGTACATATTTCTGGTGCTATCTTCCTTTTTCACTTACTTGTCATTTGCCCAAGTTCTTCTCTTATCCTAGGCCGCGTTGTGTCATTTGCAGCGGTACTACCGCCAGGGGTAGCGGTACTACCGCCAGGACCCCAGCGGTACTACCGCCAGGGGTAGCGGTACTACCGCCAGGATTCCCATCTAACACGACCTGCTAGGAAATTTTTAGGGCTGTCTCAAGGGGGATCGGTACTACCGCCAAGGGGAGCGGTACTACCACCAGGACCTCAGCGGTACTACCGCTGCATCCAGCGGTACTACCGCCAGGTAGCGGTACTACCGCTGCATCCAGCGGTACTACCGCCAGGTTCACAGTGGTACTACCGCTGGCCCGTACCCCTTGGGCTATATAAAGGAGGGGGAGCCCGTTTTTCCCTGGCTCTTTCTTCTTCCTCGCGGCTCCTCCCTCCCCTACCCCGAAATCCCCCTGTTTTGATCTCTATTCGTGGAACTCCTTCTCTCCGTTGGATTGGAGGGTTTGCTCCACTTCTCCTTCCTCCTCCAAGGGCCATGAATCCCGGTAAAGCTCCTCCCCTTCTTCTCTTGGTTGATGTTCTTGTTCTAGGGTTAGGAGCATTGGTGGTTTGGATCCATGTCTTTGATCTTGTGCCTTGTTCTTGGATGTCATGAAGGAGATATTTGAGGGGAGTGTAGGTCCTATGAATCTTTGTTGTTTATTTTGCCATGCCCTAGGATTTACATGTTTTAGATCAAGCACTTGAACTATGTTTGGATTAGATCTAAAACTTGCTCTCTTTGCCTAGGCATGTACTTATTTCGGTGGTACTTGTGATCCTCATGTGTGTAGGGCTGTGGTGGAGTTCTTAGTGTTCATACACAACCCATGCCCCTCGTAAAATTCGTGTAGCCATATCCATGGGGTCTCTTTTATCTGTCAGATCTGAAAATCAAACCCCAGCGGTACTACCGCCAGGGGTAGCGGTACTACCGCTAGGACCCCAGCGGTACTACCGCCGGGGGTAGCGGTACTACCGCCAGGAGGATTCACTATGCATTCTTTTCATGTGCTTGGCAATGAGTGTTTACTTTTCTGCCTTTTCTAGTTCATTGCCTTGACTCTTTTTGTCGCTTCTTTTCGCTGTGTGTTTTGTGTCACAGGTGGTGCTCGCCGTTCGAACCCCTCACGGGACACGCAGTCAAAGCATTATCGCAACCCAGAGGCTCCAGAGGGTTCCGCTACTTCAGGTCTGCAACCCAAAAAGCAGGCCTTCAAGAAGACCGCGCACAAGGACAAGGGGATCAATGTCCGCACAATGCCCCCCAAGGACTTCCTGCGGTTCCGCACTCAAAACCATTATCTCCAAGAGAAGGTTGTGATCAAGAATGTTGACCATGTTTGGACCAGGGATCACTGCAGGATCTACCGTGATATTGTCATGCATTTCAAGAAGAACTTTGTCCCTGTTCAGTGGATTGACCTAGCTCATCTTCAGCCGAACCTGGACTATTTTGGTGATGCCCTTTCTCTGATTGACAAACTGGGCATCAAGGACATCATCACTTTCAAGACAGATTTTGACCCCAATGTTGTTGCCCAGTTTTATGTCACGGTCCACTTCTCTCCGGATGACGAGCGCTCTATGGTGTGGATGACTGGGACTCAGAAGATGACCGATACCGGGCGTGAATTCATGGCATTCCTCAAGGTTGAGTTCCAGGGAGCTGACACTCCACTTGGGTCGCGTCCTCATGTTGCAGCTCCCACTGATAGGCCCCCCGCCAAGGATAGATTGCAGCAACTCTATGTGAAGAAGGGTGTGCTCCCCAAGCATCTGGACATCATGCATCGGATCTTCCGCAACACCCTCTTTCCTCGCATTGGTAACTTCGACGAGGTTCATGGCTCTCTGGCTGAGATGCTGCTGCTCTGTGAGGAGGCTATGACTAAGGAGTCTGCCCCTCTTGATATCTCTGATGTGATGTTCACGAAGCTCTGGAACTGCATCATGATGCGCAAGGTTCCCATCTACGGGCCCTATCTGTTCGCTTATATCCGTCAGAAGTGGCAAGATACCTATCCACAGGAGGAGCTATACATTCAGGCTGACTACATTGTGCACGACCCTGTCAAGCTTCGCGTCAAGGATAAATGGGCCAACCCGTCAATTTCCTCTCAGCACATGGATACTGACACAGAGACTGCTGCTGACAGAGGAACCGCCTCTCAGTCCCGCTCTTCTGCCATGCCATCTTGGGCCATCAAACTGCAGGACAAGATGAAGACCCTATTCTGTATGCAGGCTAAGGGTCAGTACCAGACGCACGTGGCTCAGAAGGAGAGCCGCTAGAGGCACAAGCATGTCCTAAGGACTCTTGATGTTGACATCTCCAGTGGATCAGAGGACGACATCACTCCAGAGGCTACTTGGATGCAGGCTCAAGGGTACCAGTGGTCTCGCGATGAGGAGGAAGAGGAGGAGCAGGACGATCCGGAGGGTACCGACGAGTCTGGCGATGCTGAGGATGAGGAGTAACCACCTGTGGCATTAGGTGTGCCCCTTTTTGGTGTCTTGTGCCAAAGGGGGAGAGAGTCTAGGAGCTGGATTTGCTTTCAGAGTCGAACTTTGCTTTGCTTTGCTTTCTTTCGTGTTTTGCTTCGAACTTGGTTTGCTTCTAGTTTGCTATCGCTTGTGAGACATGAACTTATGTGAGATTTATTTCCATCATATGCTGTGACTCATATGCCCCGTATTGTCATATATCTCTATCTTTTTGTTCTCATATTTCTCTCTGTGCAAATCCGGTATTGTCATCAATCCACCAAAAAGGGGGAGATTGTTGGGGCATAGTTTATGCCTAAGTAATTTTGGTGATTGATGACAGTACCGTAAAGGACTAACCGTGTGTGTTAAGGTTTCAGATAACACACGTCAACGGCACAAGACGACTCGCCCCCTCTTTCATGGAACAGAAGCACGGTGTTCTCTACGATTCTCTTTATTCGAGTCATAGGAAAGCCGTACTATTAAGAGGGGAACCGTAGTGGAAAGGTTTGGGTGGAATCAATCTTTGCATGCGCACACTTCACATATTTTCCCTTACTTTCATCTTTGGAGCGGCCCCCGCCTCTGTGTTTCTTTCCTCTTTGCAAAATGGTCCCTCAGCGGTAGTACCGCTAGGCCAAGCGGTAGTACCGCTGGCCCTAGCGGTAGTACCACTGGAGTGCTAGCGGTAGTACCGCTGCAGCCAGCGGTAGTACCGCTAGCTGGCGGTAGTACCGCCCTTGGTCAGCGGTAGTACCGCTCCAGGAGCTTAGTACCGCCTGCCTAGCGGTTGTTCGTGGACGGACCTTTTTGCGAAGACTTTCTTGGCGGTGGTGGTGCCTTTGCACTACCAGGGGGCCAGTGGTAGTACCGCTGCAACCAGCGGTAGTACTGCTGGAGTGCCAGCGGTAGTACCGCTGCAGCCAGCGGTAGTACCGCTGGAGTGCCAGCGGTAGTACCGCTGGAGCTCGGGCAGAGAGTGGGAAAACGGTTGGATTTGTCCCCCCACTATATAAAGGGTTCTTCTAGCTGTGGAACTTTATCTCTTACCTCCCCAAGCTCCATTGTTGCTCCCTAAGCTCAAAAGTGCCCGATCTCTGTCCCTAGCCAATCAAACTTATTGACTCTTTAGGGATTGGTTGAGAAGGCCTATATCCACACTTCCACCAAGAGAAAAATTGATTCCCCCACCAATCCCTTGCGGATCTTGTTACTCTTGGGTGTTTGAGCATCCTAGACGGTTGAGGTCACCTCAAAGCCATATTCCATTGCGGTGAAGCTTCGTGGTCTAGTTGGGAGCCTCCAAGATTTGTGTGGAGTTTGCCCCAACCTTGTTTGTAAAGGTTCGGTCGCTGCCTTCAAGGGCACCTATAGTGGAATCACGGTACCTTGCATCGTGCGAGGGCGTGAGGAGAATACGGTGGCCTTAGTGGCTTATTGGGGAGCATTGTGCCTCCACACCGCTCCAACGGAGACGTACTTCCTGTCAAAGGGAAGGAACTTCGGTAACACATCCTCGTCTCCATCGGTTCTACTTGTGGTTATCTCTAACCTTTACTTTGTGTATGCTTATGTTGTTGACTATATCTTACTTGTCTTAATAGCTCTCGTTGTTAGCTCCATTAGGGTTCACCTCATTGTTGTAATATTTGTGAACCCATATGTTGTTTACCTTAACTTGCTAAGATTAATTAAAAAGTGGTCGTTGTCTATTCACCCCCCCTCTAGTCAACCATATCGATCCTTTCACCAAGTGACCCTCCTTTCTGGAAGGGCTTGATGCGGTCTAAAACTGCTTTTTCCCAGAGGACTAAGTTTATGTGGTAATGGTGAATTAACTAGATTCTGGGAAGATACGTGGCTAGGGGAGTCGCCCTTAGCTCTTTAGTAACCGCAGCTTTACAATATTGTCCAACGTCGACAGGCGTCCGTTGCAACAATATTGAGTGATACGCCTCTAAATATTCAGTTCCATAGATCCTTGATTGGTGACAGATGGATCAGCTGGGTGCACCTAGTTAGAAGGTTGATGGACATGAGCCTCTCTGATTCTCCCGATAGTGTTCAATGAAAGTTGACTACTAATGGAGTTTTTACTGTAAAATCTATGTATATGCACCTCATAGATTTGACGCCTATTCCAAAATCCATGCATATATGGAAGGTCAAAGTGCCGCTAAAAATAAAGATCTTCATGTGGTTTGTCCACAAAGGAGTCATTCTGACAAAGGACAATTTGGCAAAACGTAATTGGAAAGGCAACCAAAGATGCAGCTTCTGTCAAAATAACGAAACTATTAAGCACCTCTTTCTCGATTGTCCTTTGGCTAAACTTTTATGGCGTTCGATTCACATTGCTTTCAACATCAGTCCTCCAAATAGCATAAACATGTTATTTGGGGCGTGGTTAAAGGGGGTTGACTTTGGATATGCACAGCTTACTCGTGTGGGAACCTATGCACTACTTTGGGCTACATGGAACTGCGGAAATGATTTAGTGTTTAATAGACATAACTCTATTAACTTTTTGCAGGTTATCTTCAGGGCTACTGCCTTGATCCGCATGTGGTCCTTACTCACTCATGCGGGAAGCCAGGGAGCCTTTGGTTACTGGGTGTGCCCACTGGGAGATGGTAGCTCATGGTATCTTCAATCGGTTTGGATGGCGACACAATAATATGATAGGTGGTTAGTCATCTAGGCCTATTTCTCATACCCGGTTGTGGCGCGACAGGCGCCTTGTATCTTTTTTTAAAGACCTTGATGTACTTTGTTCAGATTGGTTTTGTTTTGATTGAATAAAAGGCTGCATGCGTCGCTCGATGCAGAGGCCGGAGCGATGCCTCCTTTTCTAGAAAATCGATGGAGTAGTCAAGTAGACAACAGTGAGCAACACAACATTATTCTAATCAATCAAGAGCCCATCATTCCTCATTATAATCTACAGATCTAGTATAGTACTAGAAGTTACTGCATTGAACTAATAACTAACAATATCATGCATTATTCTAATCAACCAAGGAGCCCATCATGCATTATTGTAAACATCCAGGCATCCACTAACCACTATAAAAGAGCCATTGATCAACCAACAAAACAACTAGCACAAAGTAGTGAGCAACCAACAAAGAAGAAAGAGGGCAGAGGATGGTGGGGGAGAAGGGGGAGGGAGGTATACCTTGTCACTGTTGGCTCCTTGCTGTTGCTTGTTGCTGCTGTACTGGAGAGGAGGAGGAGCTGTTGGACATGAGGAGAATGAGGAGCTGTTGGAGAGGAGGAAGGAGCTGTTGGAGAGGAGGAGGGGGAGGAGCTGTCGGAGAGGAATTGCTGCAGAGGAGGGAACAGATCTGCTCGGGAGGAGCCACTGGAGAGAAGGAGGGGGAGGACCGGAGGAGTGTGTGGATTGGGAGCCGTTTCTCTCTCTCTGCCCTCTTACTTTTTGGCGCCAGAAACCTTTCCGTTTCCCGCCAAAACTCTGTTTCCCGCCTAAAAAAGCTCCTCTGCCTACCTGTCAAGCTAAGGCGTTCAATATGGATGAAGGCACCAACCTAGACGCCTTAGAAGGCGCCTTAGACGCTTTAACGCTTAAGGTAGTCGCCTTACGCAGAGACATAAGGCAGACTGGACGCCTCGAGCTTCGAGGGAGCCCCGATGCCTAAGCGTCACCTAGGCAACGCCTTAGGGCCGCCTTAAAAACAATGCGGGATCACCTATTTTTATTTTATTTCGGGACTTCATGGATTGGTCCGTACAACAAATCAGAAATACCTAGAACTGAGACCCAATAGCGGTTGGCCGAGCTAGTTTACCTACGTATATGCAAAAAAAGCAATGGGCGAACGAAAAAGTGATGGATGAAATTACTTTTATTAGTGGGTATAATAGATAATCATTAAAACTACAAGTTAACTATAATTTAATTGATATACAACTATAACTTGTTCAGTATGTCATGCTATCATTTATGGAGAGCTGGCACTTAGTAACACTATGGATCCCGGTACATTCATCTGCATTGCTTTCAACCTCTACAAATGCACTTTTATTTCCGTTTACAATCTCAACTTTTAATTATTTTTTTGCAATTGTTAGTTCCTACCACAAGTTGCACTAATCGTTGTAACTCGCAAGGTTTGTGAGATTGGCAATGCCATTGTTTTTCTTTGGGACCAATACATATACATTAATTCTGTGTGCAAGTGCTGAGCATCGACCGTCGCTCAAATATTCCTACGACTTTTATGAATTTTAATGTCATCCTATTTAGGAAAGCCGTTGCTTGCCTACAAATCTCTACACTAAGAGCGCAACAACTTCCTAGATTAGATGAAGCAACATTTTTCTGCCACCATCGCTGGAGAGCTATTTGGTTTAGTTATAGGTCCTACACTCCATTACTTGACTTCCTTACTATTTATCTTACTTACTTACATTTTGTTAGTTGGTGGTGACATACCCATGCAATGATCATGGACCGAGACATTGGAGGTTAAGTTTGCCTACCAAGGTTATGCAATGGAAGTTTTTACGAGCAATGTAACCAAAGATATCCCTCCCTCAACTTCGCCGCTTTGAGATGTCTAACATGCTAAGAAATGTCATGCTAGGGTAACATATGCTCCTAATCATAGGAGCACTAGAATGGCTAGCCAACACCTAGTTGGTATGACAGCCGAGCAAAAGTTTCAAGTGCTGTTTGCTAAGTGTGCCAGTTCTACCACTAATGGATTTTCCTTTATGACAAGAAGTGACAGGCAGACTGAAGGCTCTCTTTGAGAAGGAATTATCAAGGGACGAAGTGGTAAAAATGGCCAAACTCTTCAATTTGGTCGTTCTTGAAGTGCTTGAGAGGAACATGTTAGATATGACCCCGTCACTAGAAGTGCCAGTATAATTTTTCTGTTGGTCGCTCGTGGTTGTCCCTCTTTGGTTCTTTATGAATTGTTAAAACCTAAATATTTCCTATTGGAATGTGAGGGGTCTCAATGTTGATGCACGATGTGCATCGTTATATGGTATGGTCATTGACATGGTCCTATACCCGGGGTACCTAACATAAGGAGGGCCGGCCTTGCCAGGTATGCAGGGCCAACTAGGACCCAGATTGGAGGGAAACCCTAAGGAGCTAGAAACGATCTTCGTGATCTCCAAGAAAGGACGCTGGAGGCACAACATACTCACCTACCCCCATGTAAACCCTAGACCTCTCTTTTCTATATAAAGGGAGGTATAGGGCTTCATTGAGCATCCAATCTCATATAAAACTCTCGATAGAAATTCCTTATATCATTGTAATCCTCTGCACGAGGTATCCCCTCACCATCAATAACGAGAAGAAGCAAGATGTAGGGTATTACTCTTCGGAGGCCCCGATGTGGGTAAATTGTGTGTAGACTCCGTTTGGTACTTACGATCTTGTCATGAACCCTACCGAGGGATCTGACGGTATTTCGCTCCTCCAGTTGGTGTGCGAGGCACGGTCGACGTTGATCGGATATCTAACCCGGTGCGAAGAATCAAAAAAGGTTGGCGATCTCCTGCTAGGCTAATGCTCATGTTCGGCTCTTTTGAGATGGTTGTTGATGGATCGGGTTAGTTCCTCAAGTTCTCGCCCTCATACCTCCTCGACCGCGTGTATGAAGGGCAACGACAGGCCTTGGGGGTGTACGATTGTCCTAACCACCCTGCATGGAGACGCATCATACGGGACACGCAAGGCCATAATTGATTGCAATTTTTGTTGACGTGAACATGATATCAAAGTGGCAGATACACGTCGAAACTAGAAAATCGCATAACGTGGATCTACATTGCAGAAAAAGCAACCAATGAAAGGCTTGCTTGGTCCTAGGAAACTATGACCCTCGACATCGGGATCACCCAGAAGACGTCATCTACCCATGCAAGCACTCCTTGGTACTAACCCAATCGTGGGGGGCTGCTGCCTCTCATGCGTCCTTGTTTCGTGCCAAGCTGAACCCCCCTTTTTGCTTTTCTTTATTATTTATCAATTTTCTTTTTGCCTATCTCAGCCATGTCATTTGTTTATTCATGTATGGTTGCGGACCATGCAACGCTTTTTTTGGTTAAGCCCTCTTCATATGGAGTTTCTGTACTCGCCCATGAGGTAGCTGAAGCGACCCTATACATTTCATTCCACAATCTTTATTTATTTACAGTTTTGTTGTTTATGTATTGAAGCCTTATTTTTTGTTGATTCGATTTTTGCCACAATTTGAGCTCATGATGGTTTGGAACATTTTTTTGGAAATGCCACAGTTTAAACTCGTAAGATATTGGAGCAATTTTTTGTGTACCCTAGTTTATACTCATGAAGGTGTGGAGTATATTTTTTTGTATCAGAGTTTATACTCCTAAGTTGTTGGAGTAATTTTTTATACACAGTTTAGACTCATAAGTTTATTGAAGTGACATTTTATGTGCCCTAGTTTATACTCATGAGGGTATGGAGTATTTTTTTGTATCACAATTTATATTCATAAGTCGTTGGAGAAATTTTTTATGCCACAATTTAGACTCGTAAGTTTATTAGAGTGATATTTCCTTTATATATGCCATAGTTTATACTGATGAGGTATTGACGTATTTTTTTGGTTCCCCAGTTTAGACTCGCGAGGGTATGGAGTAACATTTTGTGTCCCCAGTTTATACTCATGAGGGCATGGACTATTTTTTGTATGACAATTTATACTCATAAGTCATTGGAGTATTTGCTTTATGCCACAATATAGACTCATAGGTTTATTGGAGTGATATTTCCTTTATATATGCCATAGTTTATACTCGTGAAGTATTGGAGTATTTTTTTGGTGCCCCGGTTTAGACTCGTGAGGGTATGTAGTATTTTTTTGGGTGTCCCAGTTCAGACTCATGAGGGTGTGGAGTATCTTGTTTTGAGTGCCCCAGCTTAGACTCGTGAGAGTATGGAGTATTTTTTTTGGGTGACCCAATTTAGACTCGTGAGGGTATGAAGTATATTTTTTGGTTTATAGTGTCACATTTTCTAATTAAGTATAATGCAGCAACATTTTGTATTGCAAGCATTAGCGCAAAATACATGTCATTTCTATTCAGATTTTACTTGTCTCTTGCAAGAACATTTGTTTCCCTACGCCATCATATGAAAAAATGCCCCTAGTGAAATAGGAATAACCATCATATAAAGAAACAACGGTCGTGTACATATTATACTTTAAAGAAATTAACATCCTTTTCTTACATATTTCACCGGGAAACAAATTTTTCAACGGGTTCTAAGATAACCGGTTATGTTGGAATGTCGCTTATATATCTCGCATAGGCATTTACACATGCATACTAGATCTGGTCATGGTCCAGGTTGGACTTCTCCCATTGACTGATAGTGATGCTTTTGTCCTTGTTAAGACTTATTTTGGTGACCTTCTTCGCTAGCTTCTCCAATGAAGCCAAGTCACCTTTTTTTGTGACTAGTAGAATGCCTGTGCGTTGTCACGGGCCAACAAATGGACCTATCACTAGTCCCTCAAACTTTCGCTCTTCGATCATTATGTTACTGTTTTGGTATGTTGTCACTCGACTCCAAATCCACCCGGTGTACCCGAGTCTATCAAACTTTTGAGTCCCACATCCCTAACACATGGAGTATATGAGTACGAGATGCTTGGCTTCAGCTCTACATTGCCACCTAGCTCAAATTCGCATATTTTTTCTCCAAATTTGTCAAATTGTCATAGACTTCCCATTTAAAAGTTCTGACAAGTTAAACATGGTCCCCATACAATTTTGCAATGTTATACATGCAAAATCTCAAATTTCTCTGATTTTGTTTTTGAAGTATTAGATGAGAGCTGATAATTCTGCTCGTAAGAACCCTCCTACCTCAGGATTAAAATCACCCATACAAAGGAAAATAGCTAGAATCATACCATATGCACTTAATGATCAAGGCATAGCACTCCTCAAATGATTCTGTGTTTTTACAACCCCTCAAATGATTCTCTATTTCTCCTACTGCCTAAGTTGCCAAACTTTATCGTGGTTCAGCATCAGTACATGCTGGTTTCTTTGATATGCACCCAAAATAGTTAAAAGCTACGCTGATGAGATTATATGTATTTATCATAGCATGATTAATCAAGATAGAAGAACTATAATACTTTTTCACAGAAATAAGGAACAAAATGTAGTTCCCTACTGTGAGTGGCAACGAAGGCAACCTCGGCTTGCAGCCACTCAGCAAACCCTGCAATCCAAGGAAGAACCATTATGTCATGCAAAAAAGGAAATAAGATTTTTCTTGCTGTATAAAGAAAATATTCTTTGGAGAGAAACTTATAGTAGTTGACATGAGGAACCTGGACTTGTCCTCTTGACACCATTAATGTATTAAATAGGTTCAGATAACCAAACACATACATGTGTTCACCTTTTCAGGGTCTCCACACAAACGACCTTTCCAGCATGTAAGTTCTGAAAGAGATCATGATCAGTCGACACTACTAGGGAAAAGCATACCAGTAGCGCTTGATAATCCTATAGTAGTAGCGCTGGGCCGAGCGCTACTACTATCGCGCTACAGCTAATAACTAGTAGCAGCGCTGGTATGGGAAGCGCTACTAGTAAGTATAGTTAGCAGTAGCACCGGTATGGGCAGCGCTACTGCTAACTATAGTAGTAGCGCGTGCTTGCAGAAAGCGCTGCTACTAAGCCGCGCTACTGGTAAGTATTAACCAGCGTACTGCTAACTTTTACAGTTTCCGTAGATTTGCACCCTCTACGTATTTGTGATTTATTTATACAGATTCTATACAATAGTTTCATCACATCATATTAAACATATACCCTTCTCACATATCATAGACATACAATAGTCTTGTCATAATACCATGCATCATCATCATCATCATTATCATTCAACATAAAATATCATCACATAGTCTCGAATATAGCGATACATAAGTGCGATCATGTCATGTCTCGAGTAAGCGCAACTGCATGGTCATGGCACACCCACAAGTTTCATCATATCTATCTACAACATGATGTAGAACAAAAGAGCGATCAGCATGAAGACGAGCTTGACTATGTAGTACCGACGGTGCCGCCCTGCTCATGCTGGAGTGTCAACCACCTCAAGTAACTAATTTCCACTTTGGCTCTGGTGTCGAACCCTCTGTATTTGTGATGTATTTATACATATTCTATACAATAGTTTCATCACATCATATTAAACATACACCACATAGTGATACATATATAAGTGATGTAGAAGTAAGTGATACATATTCTATACAATAATTTCATAAAATATCATCACATCATCTCAAAAATAGCGATACATAAGTGATGTAGAAGTAATCATCATAGTCAATGAGACATCATATAACAAAAGTTGGTCACTAGTCATAATCACAACTCCTCCTCATCATCATCGTGAACTCTAACACATTGTAGCACATCATCACATCATCTCGGAAATAGCTAATAATCATCATAGTCATTACCACCAATACTATTTAATATCATTTTCGTCAATGAGACATCATATAACAAAAGTTGGTCACTAGTCATAATCACAACTCCTCCTCCTCATCATCGTCAATTCTAACACATTGTAGCACATAATAACAAATTGTACTTAGGACCTACTCCTGTGCTTAGGTAGAATATCATAAAACAAGATAGACCCTGACTCTCCATTATGGAGAATGGAGATCATTTTATCTCCAATTCTGGGGCTACGCATAATGTTGCTTCCAAGTAGCTCTCTACGATTGACCATACATTTTTCCCAACCTTTGATTGTCATGACTTCATCGGTTTTAGAAATCCGGTATGGAGAGGAGTGATGCAGATACCTAGGCTGACCTGGCCGTGCTGGTCATATCATCATAACATCATGCGACCTCTTGGTAACATCAGATGAGGCACACAATCTTGTAGGATTTTCTATTGAAAAACATAGTATTAGCTTTGTAGCTAGCAATGTAGTTTAGTTTTACAAGAATTTATGCAAAAGATGCATCGATGTAGTAATAGTAGAAAATCTTACCATGCAATCTCCATGCATGTTACCGTAGTTAACCACGTGCACTAGTGGCACATATTGACCATAATGTTGGGGAGTTTGCTGATAGGTATTGTAATTCTCAAGATCATTGATAAATGCGACAAGATGATGTTTCTCCTTACAAGTTAATTCTGCTTCACCATTGTAGTAATAGGTTCTGTCTACCATCTTCCGTATATTTTTTGAAGAATGAAAATAAGTTGTCAATGGAAATAAGTTGTCAACTATTTTTAAATAAACAATATAAATTACTTAATAAATGTGGTTGAGAAACTCACATAATGTAGAACTGTAGGCGTCTACATATCAACCCAGATGTCGATATTACCTTCAATTTCATCTTCCGGACGAATATCAAAGGTGATAAGCATATTAGGCTCAAATGCATAATGTCACACCATGTTTTTCACCACAAGTATTTTATGTTGCAAAATCAGAGCTTGTTAAAACTTTTTCAAATGATATTGTGAGTGCAATGTAAGCCCTTGTATGAGTGAATGCTTGCTTGCTTGATGACTCAAACCCATGAAAAACTTATTATTTTGCTCTCTTCAAAAACCCTTTTTCCTTTATATCAAGATCACCTTCATCATGTTGGGATACACTACTAGCTCATGAAGCCAAGTGGCACTTCCAACCAAAGTTGGTGATCTGATCCAAATATTATTTTCATTCATTAAAAACATTAATTGGTGATTTAAAATATTATTTTCCTATTTTATATTTATGTCTGTTTCTAAGGCCATGAATGATATTCCCACAAGGAAAATTGCTTTCCTGCCTTAGAAAATTCTGAGTAAATTCATGGAAGCTCAGAAGGACATATATTTTCCATATATAAGATTTTCAACCCTATTTTATATTAATATTATTTGAGTAAAACCCTAAAAACCATTTCTGTCCATTTTAGCTTTTTGAGATGTTTCCAAAGGAAATAATCTCAATAAATTCCCATAAAATTATAGGAGCCCTCCCAAGCCATATTAGGTGCTCACATAAAATCTCACCTTGATCCAAGGTGGGGAAGTGCATCAAATGAGCCCAAAACCCTCTCTGTCCAGAGAAGAGTTGGAACAACTCTACATTGCAAAGTTTCTCCAATGGTGCTGAAACTTTGCAGAGGTGTTTGACACCCCAAATAAGGACTCCACACCAAAGATGAGATTTGTGAGACTCTGATTGGCCACACTTCCTTTGTAAAGGATAGGACTGGTCATTTTGGAGCATTTCCAAGTTTACAAAGCTAAACTTGTTCAATGGAGCTCAAATTTGGTGAAACCCCATGTTTTTACCCCAAGACCAAACCTGTTAAGTGTCAGTTCCAGTGGTGGAGAGGAAGCACCCCAAATCACTGTCAAACACCTTCTGACAGGAAGGTAAAAACCCTCCTAGCCACTGTTTTACCCAGTGGCAAATCCCCAAACTTGGTGAGTTAGAGCCCTAGAACACCCTGAGCACTCAGTCAACCAGCCCCTCCCCAACTCCAAGCACAAGTGACAAGATCTTCAATTTGAGCCACAGGCCAGGGCTGGCAACACTGGTGTTCCTTGCCTCCTTTGACCAGATCATGCTCCCACTAGCACACAATGGCTAGGCACACTCCCAGCAACACTCAGGACATGGAGGACACGTCCAAAGTGCCCCAGAGCGCACCAGCATGCCGTGGGATGCCAAAACTGCGCTCTGGACGCGCTACAGAGAACCTCCAGCAAGGGGACGTTGCCCTCGGCCAGTTCCAACCTCCCCAGTAGTGTCCAAACGCTCCCCCGACAGCCACTCTGTGCAAAGCTACCATCAGGGGCCCCCTCTCCTCGCGCAAGAACTCAGGGGACGCGTGCCCGCGCACGCCCGAAGCGGCCGAGCATGCACGGACGCTGCGGCTCGACCCCACTCGCTCTCCCTCTGCGGTCGATGCACCAGAAGGTCCTAAACCACGTCCCGAACCCGTGGTTTTGCGGCCAGCACCTCACTGTGCACGCACGCGCGCCACAGTGAGTCACCGGCGCGCCCGAGTCAGCTCACCGTCGCTGGCCTATAAATAGGTCTCCCCGGCGCCCAGCACCCCCAGGCAGCTTCAGCACAACCACTAGACTCCCCCTAGCCGCCCAATCGAGCTCGCAGAGCCTCGGTGCTCGAGATCGACCGAGGCCCCTCCGCCTCGGAGCTTCGGTCGATCTCCGGCTACACGCCGGCTCCTGCGCCGCCCGACCTCCCATTACACTTCCCTTGACGCCAGGATCATTTCCCCCAACTTCCCCGAGAGAATCCGTGCCCCTAGCCACTAGCTCGACGCCATCCCAAAACCTTTCCGCCACGGTCACCTCGTCGCCGGCGACCCAGACCACCTCCGGTGACGTCCCGACCACGAGCAGGTAGGCAGAGGAATGAGTGACCCATTCCCGCTCCTAGATTGGCCTGAGGACAACGGTAGCCTCGCCGGCGTCTGTCTCCACCTCTCCGGCAGGAGGTAGGAGAAGGACCCGACACGTGGAGCCCACCTGTCGGTGTCCTGGGGCAGCCAGCGCGCGCAGCCGCTGACGCTGACCCCAGGGGCCCGCATGTCAGGTTTGAACCTGGCACGCGCGCGCCTGGTGGCCGGTCTGCTGGCTGGGCCGGCTGGGTCCCCCCCTGGCCTTTTCTTTTATTTTTAACCTGCAAGCTTAAATGATTTTTATAAAAATATTTAGCCAGTAGAAAAATATGATTCTTCCACCAACAATTTTCTAAAAATGTGTAGTAGTTGATTCTGTAGAGTTTGACATTTTTCAAAAACAGAATGTGTTTTGGTATAATAAAATGATATTAAAAGCATTTGTTTGCTCCTGTTTGCTTTTAAATAAATATGCTTAGCTAATAAAAACCATAGGAAACATTTTCCAAAATAATAAACTGAATTTATTCAAGCTTTGCAACATTTTTAAAAGCACCTTGTTATCTGTTTTGGTGTGAGCTATTATTTATTTATTCCTTTCTCGATGGTAGAGTTACCGAGTGACGGAGGATTCAGAGCGGAAGACCTCGAAGACCCAGGATACCTAGCTGACCAAGGCAAGCAGCCCTTTGACCATGACTTGAGCACATACATTGATGCATGCTAGAATAGCAAGTACTTTTTCGTTGCATGAGATCACAGTGCCGGTTCATCATTGGTGTGATGGTACCGAAGGCTTCTTCGAAGCACTTGCATGATAGTGATGTTATTCATATGGCTCCTCGGAGCACAAGCATGATGATCTTGACCCTACCAGCTATGAGGATCATGCTACTGTCATGTTGACTAGTAAAGTTATAGGATCATTGCACTGAGCTTGACCCTACCCCTTGAGGGTCATGCTAATACCATGATGACAAGTAAAGATAGAGCATATTATCATGAGCATAATGATGAGTTCAAATAAAAGTTTACGAAAACCCCGTCGGGTGCCACTAATGCCCGAGGGTGATGATGAGTTGGTGATCACTTTTGGTGAAGTGATGCACCGGTGTTTTTGTGTGAGTATGGTTTCGGAAATGGGATTAGATTTCTGATGTGTCGACCGTCCCAACCTTACCAGTACGACCACGATAACCCTTTATGGGACGGGGCTTTGTTGATTACTCTGGTCGGTGCTAGCAAAGAGCCACATTACTAGTGGCGGGAGTGATTGTCGTCACTCTCGTGATGGGGTCGTGCTAGGTAGGACGACTATGCCATTATTATGAGTTCCAGGCACACCGTTGGTCCCTGCATGGTTGATACTGTCCAGAGTCGGTGCTCGTAAGACGTACAACATGTGGGCTGGGTACCAATCGAGTGGACCTCTTTGTCTAGTATCGTCAGGGGAAAGATGATGATCGGGTACTTACCTCGGGTATATGTGATATACCGCGAGTCGTGGATAACACGGAAGTTTCCCGGATCTCGTGGGTCCAGCGTACTACCTCTGCAGAGTGTAAACTATTCGAATAGCCGTGTCCACGGTCAAGGACAGTTGGGTGGTGCTGCTTAAACTACGTCCAGCGTTTCCGCATAAACCAAGTGTGTGTGTGTGTGTGTGAGTTCGGTGAATGGTGTTAATAACCGGAGTTACTTGTGGAATTGATATGACCAAGTTCGGTGACTTGGCATATAGGGTGAACCCGGTGTGTTCAACCCTTGTCAGATATGTCGATATCTGTAACCTGTTCTTCAAGAGTAGTTCTTTAACTTGTTGCATATACCTGATCATTCCACCAAATTGCATTCCACCAAAGATACATGTTAATGTTATTCTTCACTATCAATGTTCATATCATGGGTTGTTTGCGAGTACATTCAAAGTACTCATTGGCTTGCCACTGGTTATATTATAGACCAGACATGGAAGGACCGGAGTTTGGCGACGAGTACGCCTTCGGTGACGAACCTGCGATCTAGGACGCTTCCAAGTCAGAATGCCTGTCGGTGTAGGCTTGATGGCATGGGCACCGCTTAGCCCTTACGAGTTTCCGCTACCCGATGTATCTGTTTAATTGGCTTTAGGCCTCGCTCTTGAACCCGACCTTCTGGTCGTTTGATGTAATAATTTCGGTACTTGGATGTAAGACTCTATTATTCAGTATCTGTGTTCAGTGAACATTGATCCTTGGGGTCACTAGGCACGGCGAACTCGACTTGCTAGTCGGGGTCCCCACACATAAGCCTTGCATAGTGCTAGCCAAGTTTTGCATTCAAAAAAGGAGTAGGTGTCTGCATTGTACAATTTTACGCCAAAAGTATAACCATACTCGGTCCTCAAGTGAACTATCTTTACGTCCATATTTATTTCAGTACTGAAACCAATCTTATCCAACACATAATGTCTTGCATGGCAGGGGATACGCTAGTAGAATAGTAAAAAATAAAAATTATAAGTTGAAGCAAAAGAATTCATGCTTAATTACGAAAAAAGACTTGTCGTTGTGACTTACTGTATCCACTTCGAAGTCCTCATCCAACATGATGTTGAAGCGCCTATCATCAACTAGGTAAGGCGTGTCGCAAAGGCTGCGCTTGTCTTGACAGTATTCGCACATAACGAATTCCCCTTCGTCGTCAGACATTTCCTAAAACAGAGAAAATTTGGGCATGGCATTTACTAAAAAGTGGACATATGGAGCGCCTAAAATATGCCGGAACGGAAATGAATCAACATTCCGGCAAAACATAGGCCACTCGGATATAGCAACAATGAACAAGTACAAAAGATGGGGTAAAACAAAGAATATTATGAACAACCTCTTATGCCTAACCATATCGCAAAATCCCCCACCCCCAAACATTCTTACATGCCCTAGGTCAGCAACCACCCCATCTTCACTAAGTCTCTTAACCCCTAGATGCATTGGTAGATCCTCATACTAAAATTACTGATAAACACTACTACTATCTCCTATCCACATATATTACTTTAGGTGGATTGAATAACCTTTGAACAAACTTTAGGTAAAAATGTTGCATCCACGGTCAACGGGGGCATCCACGACACGGGGGAGGCGTGCGGTCTGGTGCTAGGGTGGGCGAGCGAGGCGGTAGGGAGGAGGGGGCGGGGGGCTTACCGGAGCGGGAGGAGAGGTGGTCAAACAACGGCGCGTGAAGGTGGCCCGGCAATGCTTGGAGGGGGCGGCGACGTGTGGAGGTGGCACGACGGCGCTTGGAGGGGTCAGCGGCAGAGAGGGAAGAAGCAGCGCGCTGGATCACAGGCGAGAGGGACAGAGGGCCGGTCGAACGAAGAGGGAAGGAGTGGGGGAGAGGGGATCGAGTTAGCCGGTTAACTAAATCTAGCAGTAGCGCTGGATCCGCACCGGAGCTACTACTAACTTGTGAGTAGCGCTGTATCTGACCAAGCGCTACTGCAATTCCACTTAGCAGTAGCGCTTTGTACAAGCGCCCGCTGCTACTACCACTACTACTGTCGATGGCCTCGTTGGGCCTCCTTTAGCAGTAGCGCTTGAAATACATAAAGCGCTACTGATATGGATCCTAGTAGTAGCGCTTTAGATATCCAGCGCTACTCCTAAGTAGCAATAACGCTTGCTTTTTTCCACCGCTACTACTAGGCTCCTGCCTATAATATTTTCCCTAGTAGTGCCAGTTTAGTCAAACAACAAACCTAGGGCAAATATAAAGACACTAAGTTTGAAGTAATATACATGTTTGAAACCAATCAGTGCCATGGCTTAGTAATGTAAGTCCAAAACATGACAAGAACTATAATATTGTTAATATTTTTGAATGTTGGCAGTTGCTCTGCCAAATTAATTGATTAGAGGGGAAAGACAGTTACACAGAGCACCCAAGCAGGGTACAAGAAAGCAAGGGAAAAGAAATTCAGCAAGTGCAGAACAAATAATACAAGAAAAGAGCTTCACTTAGCCCGGGTCAAAAGGTATTTTTGCTCGAGCCATGTTACACAAGGCGCTCTCAACCCTAATGTTTTGCTCCAAGGTTGCAGCAAAAATACCCTCCTTCTAGAATTCACGGGGATTTCTTGCTCTCTCGATTTCCCACACCGTCAGCAGCATTAATGCATGGGAGCTCTTCTGTTGATCAACCAGTGTCGTGTACCAGTAGTGATATATTCATTCATTAATTGAGCTGATATTGTCCCCATTATTTGTGATCCGTGCGTTCGTGTTGGCTTTGACGGTCTGCATCACCCCATAGGCCCATACTTCCCGCGACCATGGGCATGTATGAACGAAGATAAACATGAATATGTGTGCTCACATGATGGGTACGCGCACTATGAGTGGACGCCGAGGGCGCATGCCTCTTGCCAGAATTTTTCATCCAGAATTTCACACATGTTTTACCCCATGTATGTCCCTCCACAACATATATAAAATTTTACACATGTTTTAACAGGGAGGGGAAACCCATCTTGGTTTGGATATTGACCCATAGACAAGTTCGAGAATCAACCTTTTGTTCATGTGTAAGATGAAGAGTTCGTCAATAACTTTCAGTTCAGAAATTTAGGTCACCGGTATTCTAAATGTAGTATATCAGCAAATGTTTTTTTCTTTTCTAAATTGAGCAAATCCAGAACTAACACCACATAAGGTTGGCCCCCTTAAATGTTGACTTCGCTGAAAGAAGTATCCTAGGAAGATATGGACAAAACTATTCGTAAAACTTATATTATTTTTAATACAATAAAAATTAGCATATCATTGTTAGTATGTATTGAGAATAATCATGAATAGAAGCCCAATTATCATATTTTCAGTGCTGATTAAATTTTGGCTTTCATAAGAGATGTGAAGCTGGTCCAGCATCGTCTCAGATGGTTTGGACATATTCAACGGAGGCCATCGGAAGCGCCGGTGCATAGCGGACGGATAAAGCGTGCTGAGAATGTTAAGAGGGGTCATGGTAGACCAAACTTGGCATGGGAGGAGTCTGTCAAGAGAGACCTGAAGGTTTGGAATATCGACAAAGACTTAGCCATGGACAGGGGTGCGTGGAAGTTAGCTATCCACGTTCCAAAGCCATGACTTGGTTTCGAGATCTTATGGGTTTCAAATCTAGCCTACCCCAACTTGTTTGGGACTGAAAGGCTTGGTTGTTGTCGTCGTCGTTGTTGTTGTTGTTGTTGTATAAGAGATGTGAAGCACCATGTGAATGTGTTATGACCGCGTGACTTATAACCGGAGGAGGTCCAATGGACCTGTTTAGTTAAGGGTTTAGCCCAAGTTATCTTAGTTAAGTTAGGGCTTAGCCTAAGTTTCCTTATTTCTATTACCTTAGAGATTATATAAACAGTTGTAAGACACCTTTTGGAATAAAGCAATAAGACAATTTTATTGCCCGGCTCCCACACGAGCCGGAACCCTAACCCTAGCCACCGCCTCCACCCCGCGCCGAGACGGCGCCGTCGCACCGGCCGCGATACCCTCGTCTCCTCCAACCTCCCTCTTATCCTTATAACCTAAGGTAGAGGGCCGATAGAACCCTAGTTTATACAAGTTTGGTATCACGAGACTCTGGTTCGATCATATCATCACCGCCATCCGCCTCCACCGTTGCATCGTCGTCCCCCTCCACCACCCCGATGATCACCATGGCCGGCGGGCCGCACCTGCCCGCGTCGGCCTCTTCTGTCGCGCCGCCTCCTGCCGTCCTCACCCCGGAAGAGCTGACCTCGCGATCCGCGACCTGACTACCGCCGTCCAGGGCATCCGGCTATACCTGGCCGCGCCTACGGGCCGTAGCGTGTCGCGCCACCACCAGCCAGCGTCAGCCCATCCTGGCTGCCATGGCAGCAGCCGCCACGCTCGCATGGCCGCTGCAGCCACCAATGCAGCTGCCTCCGCCACCCTCGATGGGGCCACATCAGCCGACCCTACAGTTGCCGCCGCCGACTCCCACAACCTCCGGGCCGGGCACGACCGCCGCACCGAGGGTGCGGCTCAACCAACTTTGGTTCCCCCTCCCCATCGCCGCTACCGGCTTGGATGACCGAGTCGTCCCAACCGATCTACACGACGACTTCGGCGCCGCCGTACACCCAGTACGACAGGCCCTCCAGCTTTGCCGTCCCCGACGGGTACCTGGCGCAGACCCCTCCACTGCTCCGCGCCGACGAGCCATACCACCAGGGCGGCCCTACCCACACGCCGCCGCGCATCGCCAAACTAGACTTCGCCACCTACGACGGCACTGAGGACCCCTGAACTGGCTCAACCAATGTGACCAGTTTTTTAGGGGCTAATGGACACTGGCGTCGGAACACACCTGGCTTGCTTCATATCACCTCCGAGGTGCCGCACAAACGCGGTATTACGCTCTGGAACAGGATGAGGGCGGCATGCCGCCTTGGGAGCATTTTCGTGAGCTCTGCCTCCTGCACTTCGGGCCCCCGATCCAAGGGAGCCATCTGGCGGAGCTCGACCGCCTTCCCCTCACCTCCACGGTGCAGGACTTCGCCGACCGCTTCCAGGCCCTCGCGTGTCACGCGCCCGGCATGTCGGCTCGTCAGTGGGCCGAGCTCTTTGTGGGCGGACTGCCGGATCACATCCGCATGGACGTCGAGATCCGCGGACCGTAGGACCTATAGACGGCCATGTATTACACCCGAGCCTTCGAGCGTCGCACCCAGGCCCTTCAGCAGGCGGCTCCGGCTCGCAGAGCCTGACAGCCAGGCTAGCCGGCCCAGACAACACCATCACAAGTGCGGCCGCCCCCGGGCCCGATGGCAGCCCCCGCTCCTGCCACGCCACGAGCCTTCTGCCGACTCACCCCGACCGAGCAGCTCGAGCGCCGTCGCCAGGGGCTTTGCTATAACTGCAACGAGCCATATGTACCAGGCCATGTATGACCGCGCCTCTTCTACTTGGAGGCGGCCGACTACGTTGAGGAGGACACCGCCACCGGCGGGCCCGACGACTTGCCCGACGCAGTTGCGGTTGACGCCGCCCTGGCGCCCGCTTCAGCGACGGCTCTTGCGGTATCCCTCCACACGCTCGCGGGCTTCCGAGACGAGCGGACTATGCTCTTGCCGGTGGTGATCAACGGCGAGCACCTGGTGGCCCTCCTGGATACGGGCTCCACACATAACTTCCTGCCCGAGTCGATGATGCACCGCTTAGTGCTCCAACCGATAGGCGGGGAGCAACTCCGGGTCACCGTGGTTAACGGCGACCACCTCCAGTGCCATGGGATCACCCAGGACGTGCCTGTCACCATCGGCGACGAGCACTTCACCATCACGTGCGCCAGCATTGATTTGGGCTGCTTAGACTTCATCCTCGGCGTCAACTTCTTGCAGACCCTTGGCCCCATCCTCTGGGACTTCGACGCCATGACGATGACTTTCTGGCGCCTGGGTCGCCGCATCCAGTGGGCGGGCGTGGGTATTGCCTCCCTAGCGATGCCGCAGCTTCAACTGGTAGCGACTGACACAGGGCCTGAGCGCCCCCTATTGGATCATCTCTTGCAGCAGCACCGCGACCTCTTCGACGAGCCTCAAGGCCTTCCGCCAGCCCGGGCGTATGACCACCGCATTCATCTCCTGCCGGGCACATCGCCGGTGGCGGTGCGCCCCTACCGCTACCCCAAGTTGCAGAAGGACGAGCTGGAGCGGCAGTGTGCACTCATGCTCGCTTTGGGCATTATTCGGATCTCCACATCGCCGTTTTTGGCGTCGGTCCTCCTCATCCACAAGTCGGACAACACATGGCTCTTGTGCATCGACTACCGTTCCCTCGACGCCCTGACGCTCAAGGATAAATTTCCTATCCTAGTAATTCGGCGAGCCTTTGGATGAGCTACATGGGGCGCATTTCTTCACCAAGCTCGACTTCCATTCGGGCTACCACCAGGTGCGGATGCATCCGGATGATATCACAAATACGGCGTTTCGGACTCATCGCATCCACTTTGAGTTCTTGGTGATGCCTTTTGGCATTTCCAACACTCCGGCAACCTTTCAGGCCTTGATGAACGACGTCCTCCGCCCATACTTGCATCGGTTTGTGCTCGTCTTCTTTGATGACATTCTTATCTACAACGCTTCTTGGGCAGAGCACCTTCAACACGTCGTCATTGTCTTCAACGAGCTTCGAGCGCATAATCTTCATCTTAAGTACTCGAAGTGATCGTTCGCCATGCCTTTAGTCGCCTACCTCGGCCATGTCATCTCGGCCGAGGGTGTGGCTATGGACGCTGACAAGGTGGCGGCGGTCGCGGCTGGCCGACACCGCACTCGCCATGGGCTCTCCGCGGATTCCTGGGCCTCACGGGGTACTACGGGAAATTTATCCAGGAGTTCGGCCTCATCGCGTCTCCTCTCACGTGCCTGTTGCGACGTGACGCCTTTGCCTGGGATGCGGAGGCCATGGAGGCGTTCGAGGCCCTCAATCAGGCCCTCACGACGGGTCCCATCCTTCAGATGCCCGATTTTGACCAGCCATTCATGGTGGACTGCGACGTCTCCGGTGTGAGGTTCAGCGCCGTCCTTCATTAGGTCGACGGACCGCTTGCGTTCTTGAGCAGGCCTTTTGCCGCGCGCCATCATAAGCTCACGGCCTATGAGAGGGAGCTCATTGGCTTGGTGCAGGCCGTCTCCACTGGCGACCGTATCTTTGGGGGAGGTCGTTCCGGATTCGCACGGATCACTATAGCCTCAAATTATTATTGGATCAAAGGCTGTCTACCATTCCCCAGCATGAGTGGAACAACAAGCTTTTTGGCTTCGACTTCACCGTAGAGTATCGTCCGGGTTGCCTTAACACCGTGGCCGACGCTCTGTCCTGCCGCGACGCCGACCATGACTCAGACACCGGTGACTCCTATGGGGACGCTCTCTGCATCCGCTCGAGGCCCTCCTTCTCCCACCTTGACGACATCCACCGGGCCACCTCCGATGCACCGGACGCTCAGCTTCTTCGGCAGCGCCTCACAGCCGGCGACCTGTGTCAGATTTTGGGCTCCGCAAAGATAAAGATTCGAACTCGGGGGCGTGTACGAAGATCTCTCATGACATGACCTTGCCTAGCATTCTACTCGATGGGAACGGCAAAGAACTCACTCGATGGTGAGGGAAACACACAACACAACAGTTTACCCAGGTTCGGGCCGCTACGAAGCGTAAAACCCTACTCCTACTTTGGTAGATTGCCGCTCGTGGGGGCTGGTGGATGAACTAGTACAATGTTCTTCGACCTCCTGAGGCTAGGTGGCCTTAGTGGTGTGAAGATGGTTGAATGAATGGTTGGGGGCCGGTCCGATCCCCCTCTACAAAGCAACCTATCCTCTATTTATAGTGGTGGCCCTGGTCCTCTTCCCTTATCGTTTTGGCGGGAAGGGATCCCAAAATGGCCAATTTCGAAGGGGGACAAGGGAACATGCTTCCCCTGCCCAAAAGTGTCTTCACGTGCAAAGTAGCTGCCAACATTGCACGGGCTGGCTCAGGGATAACGTCCATCCTCTCGGTGGGCGGCCAGGGTCTTGTTGCACCAGAATGGAAAACATTAGAATATGCCTTGGGAACCTACGTTCGTCCTTGCCCCCTTTGCACCAAAGGGGAAACTGCTCCGTCCTGCTGCCCGCTGCCCGCTTGTCCTTCCACCGCGTCATCCTTGACGCCCGAGGCCAGGCCTCGCCTCAAAATATCCGCCGCTCCGGAGGGGTCCCGAGGAGGCCCCCTGTGGGTCCTGATGCCGTTCCTCCTCGTGAGGCTTGGCCCCTCACGAGGGCCTTACCTTGAGTGATGCTGGGCCTGTTGGTTTGCTTGATGAAGTGGGCCAACCCTGGGCCGTAGGCAGGCACGTCTGGGTACCCCCATTCCCAGAACGCCGATAGTAGCCCCCCACCGCAAGGCGCTCCTAGGTTGGCTTCTCGGCGAAGCCTTGAGGGCGACCCGAAGCTTCACGGGCCCTAGTTGCCTACAGGCCAGGCAGCCCACGTGTCCTGCGGCCATGTGGCGACACTCTCGCTCCTCGAGGCGTCCGGGGTGCGCCAGGCCACGACGGCACGATCTCCAAGAACCGCGCAAGCTATCATTGTTCTCACTGAATGACGTTGGTGCGGCCTGACCACACCGAACGGCCCTTCGCGGACGTGACCGCTCGGTGGACAGGTGAAGATATGTGAGCGACAACGCTTGAGTCGGCCCACCTTGCGACTCTCGTGGGGTGCACGACGCTTGCGCTCCCACGACAGTTGGTGGCCGTGGTTCGCCTATAAATCTGCCCCGCCCCCGCCAAGGGGGAGGCACCGCAACCTTGAGCTCCTTCTCTGCTTCTTCAGCTTCACCACAAAAAAAATCTCTTCTTCCCTTCGTATCTCGTCCTCATGGCGTCTCCCGGAGGTGATCTTAGCCGGGGGAAGTGCACGGCACCTTCCGAGCCTTCGTCCGTCCCCGGGGGCAGCAGCGGAGGGCCCTCCGAGTCGCCGCTCATCCGCCATCGTTGGGTCCTGAGCGATGAGTAAGTCCCTCATCTGCATCTCCTTTCCTTGCCACCTCATCTGCTTCTTGTTGGTTGATCTTTCTTTTCCTCCAGAGCGCCCTCAGCCAAGAAGTTGAAATTAGGCGAGCTTCAGGAGGAGGTCGAGGGGCTTGATCCATCTCCATCGTATCTACTTTTCCAAACTCTTTTGCCCTTGTTTTGGACTCTTATTTGCATGACTTGAATGGAACTAACCTGGACTGACGTTCTTTTCAGTAGAATTGCCTTGGTGTTATTTTTGTGCAGAAATCAAAGTTCTCCAAACGTCCTGAAATTTACGGGGAGCATTTTTGGAAAATATGAAAAATACCTGCACCAAGATCCACCTGAGGGGGTGGGCCAGTAGGCCACAAGCCCTGCCTCCGCCATCCCCTGGTGGCGGTGGGCAAGCTTGTGGGGCCCACACGACTCTACCGCCCCCAATCTCAGCTCTGTAAGTTCACTTTCGTCCCAGAAAAAATAAAAAGAGAAGATTTCGTCGCGTTTGCGATACGCAGGCACCGCCACAACCTGTTCTTCATCTGGAGGGCAGATCTGGAGTCCGTTTTGGGCTCCGGAGAGGGGAAATCGTCGCCATCATCGTCATCAACCTTCTTCCCTCTCCAATTCCATGAAGCTCTTCGTCGTTCAGGAGTAATTTATTCGTAGGCTTGCTGGGTGGTGATGAGTAGGATGAGATCTATCATGTAATCGAGTTAGTTTTTATGGGGATTGATCCCTAGTATCCACTATGTTCTAAGATTGATGTTGCTACTACTTTGCCATGCTTAATGCTTGTCAATAGGGCCCGAGTGCCATGATTTCAGATCTGAAATTATTATGTTGTCACCAATATATGTGTGTTTTAGATCTGATCGTGCAAGTTGTAGTTACCTACTATGTGTTATGATCCGGCAACCTCGGAGTGACAATAATCGGAACCACTCCCAGTGATGACCATAGTTTGAGGAGTTCATGTGTTCACCAAGTGCTAATGCGTTGGCCCGGTTCTTTATTAAAAGGAGAACCTTAATATCCCGTAGTTTCCTTTTAGACCCCGCTGCCATGGGAGGGATGGACAATAGATGTCATGCAAGTTCTTTTCCCTAAGCACGTATGACGACACACAGAATGCATGCCTACATCACATTGACGAACGGGATCTAGCCACATATCTCTCCGTGTTATAACTGTTGCGTGATGAATATCATCCAAACAAATCACCGACCCATTGCCTACAAGTTTGTCCTACTGCTGGTGTTACTTGTCTTGCTCTGCTGTTACTACTATTGCTGCTGCTGTTACTTGTCTTGCTCTGCTGCTGTTACTTGTCTTGCTCTGCTGCTACCGTTGCTACTACCGTCGCTTGCTACTGTTGCTACTTGCTACTGCTGTCACTACTGCCGTTCCTTGCCACTGTCGTTACTGGCTGCTTTGCTGTTACTACTTTGCTTGCAGATACTAATCTTTCAGGTGTGGTTGAATCTGACACATTCAGCTGCTAATACTCAAGAGTATTCTCTCACCTCCTATTTGGCGATCAACAAATTTGGGTCGAATACTCTACCCTCGAAAACTGCTGCGAACCCACGCGCTGGTGGGCCATCAACAACATTCTTCTAGTTTCGTTGCCGGGGAGTGCTAGCAGCATTCTTCTGGTGCCGTTGCAAGGGAAGGTTTGTTGTCATAGAATCATCATTTGTCTAGCTATTGCCAGAGAGTGCGAGTCAGCATTTTTCTGGCGCCGTTGCCGAGGAGGTGTTGCTATATTCTATGAGTTACTTGGGATTTATATGTGTTGATCACTATGAAGAATCTGAAGGATCCAAAAACCAAAGTCTTGCCCTCAACTACGAGGGGAGGTAAGGAATGGCCATCTAGCTCTGCACTTGATTCACCTTCAGTTATGAGTAAGTTTGCAACATCACCTCCTGCTAGAAATCTTGATATGTCGCCTGTGCTTGATGATGCTTTTGATACTACTGCTAGAGATGCTATGCTTGATACTATGCCTGATGATGCTATGCTTGATACTGCTAGAGATGCTATGCCTGATACTGCTTTGCCTGATATTGCTAGAGATGTTATGCCTGATGATACTATGCTTGATACTGCTAGAGATACTACTTTGCCTGATGTTCCACTAGGGGTATTCCTTGATGCTCATATTGCTAGAGTTACTGCCAATGCTCGTGATGCTTCTAAAACTGCCGATACTATTGAGATAGAACCTTCTTTTGCTCCTATTAGATCTAGCTCTCCTAGATATGAATTGCCTGATATACCCGAGGGTTACGTTATGGAGGGAGAGATAGCTGAGGATTTTCTTGCATGTAAGGATGCCTATGACGCTGAGAAATTACTTCTCAAGTGGAAGGAAAAATCTCTGAAAGCTGGGATGAAATACGACCCGAAGTTTGCCACTTCACCTATCTTTATCACCGATAAGGATTATGAATTCTCCGTCGATCCTGACATAATCTCTCTAGTCGAATCTGATCCTTTCCACGGTTATGAGTCTGAGACAGTCGTAGCCCATCTTGCCAAACTACACGATATAGCCATCCTTTTCACTAATGAGGAGAAGATCCGCCACTACTATATCCTTAAGCTGTTTCCTTTCTCTCTAAAGGATGACGCTAAAGCCTGGTTCACCTCTCTTGCTCCTGGATGTGTGAGTAGTCCCCAGGATATGGTCTATTACTTCTATGAGAAATATTTTCGTGCCCATAAGAAGCAAGCTGCCTTGCAGGAAATATACAACTTTGCTCAACTCCAAGAAGAGTCTCCCACAAGCTTGGGGGAGGCTCGTCCAGCTAAAAAATGCTTTGCCAGATCACCCTCTTAAGAAGAACGAGATACTTGATATCCTCTATAACGGACTTATCGATGCCTCTAGAGACCACCTAGATAGTTGTGCCGGTTGTGTTTTTAGGGAACGAACTGTAGAACAAGCTGAGACCCTACTGAATAACATCTTGATGAATGATAATGCTTGGACTATTCCCGAACCACCTCCTAAGCCAACCGCGAAGAAAAGAGGTATTCTATTCCTCAGTCCCGAAGATATGCAAGAAGCCAAGAAATCTATGCAAGAGAAAGGCATTAGATCTGTAGATGTCAAAAATCTACCACCTATCGAAGAGATCCATGGTCTCGATAACCCGATACAGGTAGTAGAAGTGAATTCTCTGCGTAGGTTTGATGAGAGTGATATTCCTTTTGACAAACCTGCTAGCCTATGCTTTGATGAATTTGACAACTTTGTTGCCAAACAAGAGAGTTTCAATGATTATGTTAGCACACATTTGGAACAAAGTACTCGTATGCTTAGCCATTTAAGTGTTTGTGTAGACAGAAATGGCAATGATCTGAAGCTACTGAGTAAACATGCCTCTATGATTACTAGTCAGGTAGAACAAGTACTTAAAGCTCAGAATGACCTGCTCAATGAATTAAATGACAACTCTGTCAGAGTCATTACTAGAGGAGGCAAAATGACTCAGGAACCTTTGTATCCTGAAGGTCATCCTAAGAGAATTGATCAAGATTCTCAAGGAATCAATGCTGATACACCTAGTCATCCTAAGGAGAAGAAGAAGGCTGATAGAAGCCTACATGTTAGTTCACCAAATACTATCACACCTGAAGAACCTAATGATATTTCTACGTCTGACGCAGAAACACAATCTGGTGATGAACATGAACCTCGTGACAATATGGACACTGATGTTCATAATAATGCTCAACCTAGCAATGTTGAGGATGTGGAGATTGAACCTACGGTTAATCCTGATAACCCACAACCTAAGAGATACGATAAGAATGACTTTACTGCTAGGAAGCATGGTAAAGAAAGGGAGCCATGGGTTCAGAGACCTATGCCCTTTCCTCCTAAGCCATCCAAGAAAAAGGATGATGAGGATTTTGAGCGCTTCGTTGAGATGATAAGACCCATCTTTCTGCAGATGCGGTTAACAGATATGCTCAAGATGTCTCCGTATGCCAAGTACATGAAAGATATCGTGGCTAATAAATGGAAGATACCAGTTCTTGAGATCTCCACGATGCTTGCCAACTACACTTTTAAAGGTGGAACTCCTAAGAAACTTGGTGATACCGGAGTGACCACTATACCTTGCTCCATTAAAGGAAACTATGTAAGAACTGCCTTATGTGACCTTGGAGCCGGTGTTAGTGTTATGCCGCTCTCTCTTTATCGTAGACTTGAATTGGATAAGTTGACACCCACTGAAATTTCTATGCAGATGGCCGACAAATCAACTGCTTTCCCTATCGGCATTTCCGAGGATGTGCCTGTTGTGGTTGCTAATACCACTATCTTAACAAACTTTGTTATCTTGGATATTCCCGAGGACGATGCCATGGCTGTCATCCTCGGAAGACCCTTTTTAAACACTGCAGGGGCTGTTATAGATTGCAACAAAGGCAATGTCACTTTCCATGTCAACGGTAATGAGCACACAGTGCACTTTCCGAAGAAACGATATCAAGTGCATTGCATCAATGCTATCGAAAAGACTTCATCGATTCTTATTGGGATATTTGAATGCCCTATTCCTCGTGTCAAGATGAAGTATGATTTGCTTGTTGGGGAGATACATATCCCCATTGAGGTGACTTAGTGGCTATTTGAAAATTCTCCGTTCTCTCTTGCGATTCAAGAAGGTTTTGTCACGAGGACTTTATCAACCCCATTGACGGATTTCTTTCGATGACCATGAAATGGATGAATCAAAGAGTCACATACCTCTGTTTTGAGCTTTCATTTTCTGTTGCTTAGAAGAAAAATGATAGAATTAGTTTAGTTTTTCCTGTTTTCTATTTTAGCGTCCCGGAGAAAAATACCTCGAAAATAAAAGTTCTCCGATGGTCCTGATTTTTTTGACCGGCTACTGTAGGGAAAACCCCCCACAGCCTTTTTTCTTTTATTCCCATATATAAGAGCAGTATGTACAAGAACAAATTAGAATGTACAAATGGGATGAGGAGCTAAGGCTACAAACCTCAAGGAGGCAAAAAGGAAACCCATTTAAGGAGATCATCCCTGAAACTAGCCTTAATCCTATGAGCTAACACGGAAATGTCATGGATGAAGCCAGATCTCCATTTTCTGAACTTTGGCTGCTCCTGGTTAAAGACCTTTGCATTTCTGACAGTCCAGATGTTCCAACATGCAGTGAAGACCACCTCAGCAAAAAAGGGTTTATGGAAGTCTTGTTTAGCAGCTACAGTAGCACTCCACACGGATGGACCCTGCCATGTGATCTGCTGGTAATTCCAGACCCTGGTACTGAAAAGACAGTTGAAGAATAAGTGATCTCTGTCTTCCTTGACTCGAGCATGGCATAGAACACAGAGATTGGAGTCGGAAACATTCCAGTGACGCCGTTCAAGCATGTCTTGAGTGTTAAGCCTGTCCATGATGAGCATCCAGGCAAACATCTTAATCTTCATGGTACAACAACTTTTCCTGATCGAGTTGAGTAAAGGGTTTGGTGTAATACTGTTGTGAATATGAGTATAGTATCTCTTGGCTGTGTAGGCCTTAGCATCTTTTCCCCATACCCATCTGTCAGAGGCCTGATGATCAATATCCAGGTCTTGAAGCAAAGTTTGAACTGAAAGCAGCTCCTGGTAAGCTTGAGCAGACAGTGGCAAGTGGAACATAGAGAGCATGCTGTCATTGTAAAAGGATTTAAAGACCTCTTGAGCTGTGCAGAAAGGATCAGCCACAAAAGAAAAAAGTCTTTGGAATCTAGGAGCCAGGGGCCTAGTGGAGTTTCCAATCAACCAGGAGTCAGACCAAAACAGGAAGGAGTCACCCTTGTTAGGCTGAACATATGTAACTGATTTGAATTTGTCAAGCCGTTTACAGATATCCTTCCACCAAAAAGAACCACAAAGGGCAGTTCCCTGATGTACTGTGTCATGATAGTAAGTGTTCCAGATTAAGTGAACCCATGGGATATCTGCATGATTTAGAAATTTATCAACATGCTTGAGCAGCAGTTTTCATTCTGGATTGCTAGATTCATAATACCTAACCCCCTTTATTTTTAGGTCTGCACACCAGTTGCCAGGCAGCAAGAGAGGGTGCATGATCTTGCCCATTTTTCCTCCATAGACATTGCCTTTGAATTCTTTCAAGCTGCTTCAGTATGCCTGGTGGGATATCCAGACTGCATAGGAAGAAGATAGGCACAGAAGGCAGTGCTGAGTTTAAATATTGTAACCTCCCCCCCTGAGCCAGAAAAGATGAACTAGCACTGAGCCTTCTTTCCATGTTATCAACCAGTGGCATGAGATCGATGATTCTTGGTTTAGTTGTCCCAACTGGAAGGCCAAGGTATGTGAAGGACAAAGATCCCACTTTGCAGCCAATGGAGTCTGCCAGGTCCTGTAGTTGCTGTGGAGGAGTGTTTACAGGTAGAAGGGCAAATTTGTGATAATTCACCTGTAATCCAGTGGATTGGGAGAAAAGTAAGAGCATTTTCTTGAACTGTAACAATTGAGGTTTATCAGTAGGTAGGATGATAAGGGTATCATCAGCATATTGCACTATGGGGAAATCCTTATCATGACAAGGTATGGGCAGCTGAATCAGACCCTCCATCAGCAGTTGGTTAATCAGAGTCTGTAAAAAATCAGCAACAATAGCAAAAAAGCAGTGGGGACATGGGATCTCCCTGCCTGGCTCCTTTCTTGCACATAAACTTCTTTCTAGGCACACCATTGATAAAGACCGAAGATGAGCCAGAAGTTAGCAGCTGCTTTTCCCAAAGTATCCATCTGTCATTGAAGCCTTTGTGTTTGAGAATCTGAAAAATGAACTCATGCTCCACAGAGTCGAATGCCTTTTCAAAATCCAGCTTGAGAATGACTATAGATTTCTTGGATTGATGGCATTGGTGCACGTACTCCAGGGTCCATCCAACACAATCTTGAATGGTTCTAGACTTGATAAAACCATACTAATTCTTGTGAAGACACTTCACAATCTGCAACTGTAACCTGTTAGCAATCATTTTGGACAGAAATTTGAGGCCCATCCCAGTAAGTGACATTGGTCTATAATCTCCCACTTGTTCAGGTGATCTCTTCTTGGGAATCAGAGTAATATAAGATGAGTTCATGTTCTCAAGTTGAGCATGACCAGCATGGAAAGCAGCAGCAAGTTGATAAAACTCAGGGGAGATAATGGGCCAGCATTTCTTGAAGAAAAGACCATTAAAACCATCAGGTCCAGGAGCTTTGTCAATGGGCATTTCCTGAACAGTCTTGTCCATTTCAGACTTAGAAAAAGGTACTGTGAGAATATCTAGACCCTCCACCTTCTAAAGCATAGATTGTAAATCAAATGCCATGTTAATGCCAAGAGAAGTGCCCATTCTATCCTTAAATGATGCCCAAAAACATGCAGCAATTTGATCATGATCAGATATGATGGAACCATCATTTAACTTGAGAGATGCAATGTAATTCCTCCTATATCTCTCAATTGCCATAGCATGGAAGAATTTAGTGTTTTCCTCACCAACTTTAACAAATCTGCTAGTGGCTCTCTTTTTCCAGTATAAGCACTGGAGATGCAAAAGATGCTCCAAGTGTAACATAACAATATTCCTGAAGTTAGCCTCTGGTCTGAAGAGTGTCCTCAATTCCTCAAGCTCATCCAAGCACAACACAACTTGATTGCATCTGGAGATGAATTTTTTTAACCGAGATAGGTTTGTCTGCCACTTTTTCAGAGCCTGCCTAAGATGTTTCATCTTATCCATAATGACAGCAGTAATATGGGTTGTCCTGGAAGGAATGAGCCAGGATTGCTCAACACACTCCATGAAGCCCTCCATTTCAACCCAGTAGTTTTCAAAGCGAAATAAGTTGCACTTAGGGATGGAAGTGTTGACAGTGACCACACAAGGAACATGATCAGAAGCTGTCTTTGCAAGGGGGAGCACTTGTGTAAGAGGATATGAGGAGATCCAGTTGGATGATGTGAAAAACCAATCAAGCTGCTCCAGAAGAGGGGAATCTTGCATATTGGACCAAGTGAAAGATCTGCCTTTAATGGGTAGTTCCAGCAATCCCAGATGCCCAATAATTTCATTGAAGATGAACATGTCATTTACATCAGCCCCAGGAAGGTTTATGTTGTGAGGGGATCTAATGAAATTAAAATCTCCAAGAAGCAACCAATTAGCCCCAATGGGTATATGAAGATTGTATAGCCAGCTAACAAATAAATCTCTAGCTTCAGCTTGACAAGGACCATAGACATTCACCAAAGTCCAGGATTCACCAGTATGATTTGAGGTAAAGGAGATGATCAAACCATAGGGTGTGCATTCAACTAACTGACCAGTAAGAATAGAAGAGTTCCAAAGGGTGATAAGCCCCCCTGATGCCCCCTGGAGGGAGAGTAGGCAAACTGATCAAAACGTTTGGGACAGAAACACTTGACTGTACGAAACTCAATTGACTGCATTTTGGTTTCCTGCAAGCACACCACAACAGCTAGGCTCTCATCAATCTTGTTACGAATCGCACATTGCCTATGGTCCGAATTTAGACCACGCACATTCCAACACAGCACACGCCAACTTCTCGTAGAACAACTATCCATTGGACAATATATATAGAGCAAATGCAGGGCTATGTAATAGCCTGTGCGACCAAGGTTCAGTTAACCAAAAGACAGAGCAAGTAGAAGTCTCACAGTACATGGAGCCAGTACAGTAACAAAGTAACATAAGTGAACTAATCATCAACAGAAGGTGGCGCGGAATCAGAAGGATCTTCCATAAGTCGATCCACAGTTAGCTTCTCAGGGGCAATGCCAAGTGTTTTCCCAACCGCCTGTATCACCGGGATAGGAGTGGCAGGAGGTACTTGCACATCATCAGACTCCTGTGGTGGAGAAGGCATTGGCTTGGCCTTGGGCTTCCTCTTCTTGGGGACGTGCGCTGGCAGCTCCTGCAGGATCGGTTTGAAGCCATCTCGCTTGATGGAGCCGCGGGTGCATCGACGAACAGAGGAGTCAACGACAGGAGTGGCCTTCTTGCGGGTCCCTTTCTTCGTTGGAGCAGGAGATTGAAAGGATAAGTCCTCTGCAGGCGAAGATGGACTGACAGGGATTACCTCCTCCACGGAGAGTGTGCTGCTAGAAGGCTCTGGTGGTGGTAGCGCTGGAGCAGCAGGGTCGAAGGCCGCCGCCCATGATCGCTTGGGGATCACAATGGGCGCCACCATTGGCATCTGCAGCTGGCGAGGTACATGCATAGAGGTAGCAGCTCCCATTAAAGCATCAAAAGGACGGGACCAGGATAGAACTGGCGGCAGAGGAGGCCCGTAAAAACCCTGGCAGCCCCAACAAAGAGGTTGTCAGACTGAAACTGAGGGGGTTTGTATGGGACAATCGCCAGAGGATTGTCATCTTGTGCCTCCTCCATCCCAAGAACATCCTCCTCCGGCTCAGCAGCAGGACCCTGGACAACCGGTGCCATGTCAGCATCAGGGGCGACAGGGTTAGCCACTATCACCTCCAGGTTGGGAGCCGGGGGGGGGGGCTTGATCAGCAGGTTCCGCCTCAATGTCACCTTGCGGCTGAGGGTTGAGGTCGACAAGCTCATGAACCGAGTCGGAGGAAGAAGGACTCGGTTGATCAATCACCATGGACTCTTGATCCTGAACAGGATCAACAGCAGGTGCTTCTAGGGCCGCTTCAGGTTCCCATCCTCCTCCATCAGCAGCTCCCGGCGGCTGTCCCCAACCACCGTCATCATCAGCAGCAGCAGCAGGTACCACTGGATCTTCAGGTGCTAGCGGCACCGCATTCCATCCCAACGCAGGGTACGGGTCTTGAAAATTTAGTATGATTTTTTCTGGAATTTTTGAAAATTAGTGGGCCTGAGAGCTGGCCTGGGGGCCAGACCAGTGGGCCACAAGCCTTGCCACTGCCACCCCCTGGTGGCGGAGAGCAAGCTTGTGGGGCCCACAGGGACCCCCTCCACTCATTCCAGCTCCCAGCCTCTTCTTCCACCTTGAGAAAAAAATGTTTTGCAGCTCAAACCCGTGTTCTTGCTCCTTTGGCTGTGATTTTCGATCTCCTTGCTCAAAGCACCATTCTCCAAACTGTTTTGGGGAAATTACTCCTTGGTAAGTGACTCCTCCATTGGTCCAATTAGTTTTTGCTCTAGTGCTTTATCCTTCGCGTATTCTTGCTACCTTGGTGACCCTGTTCTTGAGCTAAAAAGTTGATTTTAGCTGGTCCCAAGTAGTTTTAGCGCGTGATATGGTCTCTAGGCACTAGTAGGAGTAGTTGCTACAAGGTGTGGTGGGTCTTCATTCACTTTTCTCTTGAACTTCAAAAAAATTATAGCAAAAGGAAATTATGTTCAGGAGGAAGTTTCATGGTGTTCCTCAAGTAAGAAGGGTCCTCGTCTTTCTTTTCGGGAGCCCGAACCTTTTCAACTAAGGGACGCACCGGTACAACCATGTGAATGGCCTTCCGATGAGTTCATGATCGAAGCAGGTTTCAAGGATGAGTTTGATACACTTGTCCGCAATGCCGGGTTAGAAGAATTCCTCTCAGATAAATGTGAACAATATGGTATGCTCACTGCCTCTTTCGTGCGTAGATTTAGATTTTCAGTTGGCGGTGACTCATCCATACTGTTTGCTCTGTACGATAAATCCTATACCGTGGATTTGGAGGATTTCAATAGGATTTGCAAGATACCCGATGGGGGTAGTATTAATGATCCTTCTAAGTCTTCGGTTAGGGACTTTGTCTCCAGTATAACTGTTGGAGAAACCAGAGATATCACGCAAGCCACCATAGGAAGCATCCATTTCCCTGCCTTGCACTACTTTGCCCTCTTCATAGGTAGGTGCATTAACGGCAAGGGTGCACATTGTCACCTATGCGCTTCCGACCTTAGTATCCTTAAGAGCGCAGTAACAGGTGACAGGAGCTTCAATATGGGAGCTATAATAGCAAGGAGGCTGAATAAAAATGCCAGTGAGGGGGATTTCTTTGGTGGAGTTTATGCTACACGCTTAGCAAATTTTCTTGGAGTATCCATCCATCCAGAAGACCCTCCTCTTCGTACAACCTACCTTGATCGTGGTGCTCTAACACGCTACCAGTTCCTCGAGAGAGATCATGGATCCCTCCTATACCGCTTGATATTTAACCGGCAGCATGTTTTCCATATTACCCTTCCTACTCCTGCTTTCTTTGACTTGCAGGTTAAACGAAGATACTACATAACCATCGGAGAGGCATAGGAGTATGAGAGGGAGGCGACGGCTGCTCGACTTCGTGAGGCAGCTATTCAGGCAGTGGCTGCAACACTTCCGTGTAACACCCATTATGATTTGGGGTTTCGCCAGGACCATCCATGGGAGTAGACCAAGCTAGGCCAAAATCCTAAGCTTGGGGGAGTACGTGTTCTCACCGACTTTACATTAATGCTTATGCTTTCACTTTGTTAGCCGGTGTTTACACTTTTCCACTGTATTATCCATGCTAGTTTATTTTCGTTTTCTTGTTTTCTTGTTTTGTGTCCTTTTGAAAACCCCAAAAGATTTTTCTTTCTTCTTTTGCTTGTTGGGAGCTTTCCCGTGTAAATAGTTTTCTTTTTCTTTGGGTCAAGGTAGAAGATATTGGTTTTAATGTTTAGTGGTTCTTGCATGCTTACCTGTTTAGCTTTCAAAGAGCCATATTACTTTGTCTTCCCCTTTGTGTTTGCCTGCAGATTCAGCTTAGTCCAATGCACGAGCACTCTTATTATTGTTCACATCGTTCGATCGTGCAAATAAAAGGCAATAATGATGATATATGATGAAGTGACTGAGACTGAAAAGCTGGTATGAACTCGATCTATTTTGTTTTCTTAAATATGACTAGCTTGTCGACCTAGATTCAGCTTTGTTGTGAGAGAACCATGTTTGCAATGACAACTTAGAGATCATAGTTTCTGATGCCATGCTTATTTAGCTGAGAGTTTATAATGGTTTGTCTTGAATGCCAACATAGATTTTGAGATGACTATGATGTAGTATGATAGGATGGTATTCTCCTTTGAATGTTTCAAGTGGCTTGACTTGGCGCATGTTCATGCATGTAGTTGAAACAAAATTACCATAGCCTCTATGATGTTCGTGTTCATGGTGATTTATATCCTGTTTATGCTTGCATTCAATGTTAGTCAAACTCATTGCATCTTGATGACTGTTGTCGCTATCTAGTTGGTCGCTTCCCAGTCTTTTGCTAGCCTTCACTTGTACTAAGCGGAATACTGTTTGTGCATCCACTTCCATAAACCCAAAAGTTTTTCCACGAGAGTCCACTATACCTACCTATTTGCGGTATCAACCTGCCTTTCCAAGTAAATTTGCATGTGCCACTCTCTAAACCTTCAAGAAATAATCTGTTTTGTATGCCCAAACCGCTCATGTGGTGATAGGGGGCTATTGGTATCTTCACGAGAAAGGGGCCGGTAATTGGAATGCCCAGTTCCACGCTTAAATCGAAAACATAACTGTAAAACAAGACTCCCCCCGGATTGATGTTAGTATGGACGGTACCCAAGGATTCGGCTAGCCGTGGAGTGTGATTGATTGGTGGTGGGGGAGTTAAAACTTTACTTTTCTATTTGGGATCCGCCTATAGCATGAGTAGCATGGAAGATATTGAGAACTCTTGGTCAGTGCGTTGACAATGAAAGCATGCCACCCAAAATTATTATCTTTGTTTTCAAAGCTTGAGCTCTGGCACCTCTGCAAATCAATGCTTCCCTCTACGAAGGGCCTGTCTATTTATTTTCCTGTTGAGTCATCCTGTTCTTCCACAAGCACGAATTAGAGAGCACCTCTGTCATTTTTATGCTTTGCTTTTGATTGATATTGGGTATGACTATGACTGGATCTTCGTTGCTATGAATTACAATGTTTAGTCAACCCTTGATCTTTGAAAGTGCTCTGCATTTATGTTTTGTGGTCTCAGAAAGAGCTAGCGAGATACCACCTATTCATATTGCCTCATGCTTGTTTTGATTGAAGTGTTGGTATTTGAAACTCATTATTATTTGCTCGTTAGCTGATTATGCCATTGATATTAGTTTACCGTGAGACCTTTGTGTCATTTGCTTATGTGGTTAACTTGTGATGTTACTGAAATTCTGGTTATGAGTTAGACATAGTTGCAACAACAAGATCAAACAGAGTTTGTCAAAGTTTTTCTTTCTGTCTCAGTTTGTCAACTGAGTTGCTTGAGGACAAGCAAGGTTTTAAGCTTGGGGGAGTTGATACTTCTCCATTGTATCTAATTTTCCAAACTCTTTTGCCCTTGTTTTGGACTCTAATTTGCATGATTTGAACGGAACTAACCTAGACTGACACTGTTTTCAGCAGAATTGCCTTGGTGTTATTTTTGTGCAGAAAACAAAGTTCTCCAAATGTCCTGAAAATTTACGGGGAGCATTTTTGGAAAATATAAAAAATACCTGTGCCAAAATCCACCTGAGGGGTGGGCCAGTAGGCCACAAGCCCTGCCTCCGCCACCCCCTGGTGGCGGTGGGCAAGCTTGTGGGGCCCACACTGCTCTACCGCCCCAATCTCAGCTCTATAAGTTCACTTTCGTCCCAGAAAAAATAAAAAGAGAAGATTTCATCGCGTTTGCGATACGGAGGCGCCGCCACAACTTGTTCTTCATCTCGAGGGCAGATCTGGAGTCCGTTTTGGGCTCCGGAGAGGGGAAATCATCGCCATTGTCATCATCAACCTTCTTCCCTCTCCAATTCCATGAAGCTCTTCGTCGTTCGTGAGTAATCTATTCGTAGGCTCGCTGGGCGGTGATGAGTAGGATGAGATCTATCATGTACTCGAGTTAGTTTTGATGGGGATTCATACCTAGTATCCACTATGTTCTCAGATTGATGTTGCTACTACTTTGCCATGCTTAATGCTTGTCACTAGGGCCCGAGTGCCATGATTTCAGATCTGAAATTATTATGTTGTCACCAATATATGTGTGTTTTAGATCCGATCTTGCAAGTTGTAGTTACCTACTATGTGTTATGATCCGGCAACCCCGGAGTGACAATAACCGGAACCACTCCCGGTGATGACCATAGTTTGAGGAGTTCTTGTGTTCACCAAGTGCTAATGTGTTGGTCCGTTTCTTTATTAAAAGGAGAACCTTAATATCCCGTAGTTTCCTTTTGGACCCTGCTGCCACAGGAGGGATGGACAATAGATGTCATGCAAGTTCTTTTCCCTAAGCACGTATGACGACACACGGAATGCATTCCTACATCACATTGATGAACGAGAGCTAGCCACATATCTCTCCATGTTATAACTGTTGCATGATGAATATCATCCAAACAAATCACCGACCCATTACCTGCGATTTTGTCCTACTGCTGTTGTTACTTGTCTTGCTCTACTGTTACTACTGTTGCTGCTGCTGTTACTTGCCTTGCTCTGCTGCTGTTACTTGTCTTGCTCTGCTGGTACTGTTGCTACTACTGTCGCTTGCTACTGTTTCTACTTGCTACTGCTGTCACTACTACTGTTCCTTGCCACTGCTCTTACTCGCTACTTTGCTGTTACTACTTTGCTTGCAAATACTAATCTTTCAGGTGTGGTTGAATCTGACACATTCAGCTGCTAATACTCGAAAGTATTTTCTCACCTCCTGTTTGGCGATCAACAAATTTGGGTCGAATACTCTACCCTCGAAAACTGCTGCGAACCCACGCGCTGGTGGGCCATCAACAACATTCTTCTAGTTTCATTGCAGGGGAGTGCTAGCAGCATTCTTCTGGTGCCGTTGCAAGGGAAGGTTTGTTGTCACAGAATCAACATTCGTCTAGCTATTGCCAGAGAGTGCCAGTCAGGGCTGCGGGCTCAGCTCACGAGTGCTGAGGCCGCCCACCAGGCCGCCCGCGAGGGCGAAGCGGAGGCCAAGGCAGAGCTGACGTTGCTGTAGAAGCAAGTCCATGAGGTGACCGATGTCGTCTTGTCCGCCAAGGATGAGGCGTCGTTTGCCTAGATGATGGTGTCCCATAGGGCTAAGCAGTTCGCGGGCATCGCTGGCCCGGCAGCTGATGCAATGCGCCGGCTTGTGGGCGAGGCCCCGACGCTGCCAAACATGAGGAGCGACGGGGGCTACCTTGCCTTCTTTGAGAAGGTGGTGGAGACGCTGGAGGCCGGCGTCTCCCAGGTGGAGGAGGAGAGCACATCCGACGCGCACGAGCTTCTTGGTCTCGCCTTGAACCTTGTCTTCTCCAACTTGCGCCTCCTTGTCTCAGAGCTCGATCTCCAGCGCCTCGTCGAGCCGTTACCCGCTGAGCCCCGACGCCTTCTCAGGGATGAAGTGCGCCCGCACGTGGACGCCCTGGTGGAGCGGTACGTCCGGGCGCCTATCTCCAGCGAGGGGGAGGCCTGCGACGCCGATCCTACAGGAGCCAAGGGCAGCGTCAGTGGCCTTTCCCCCTAGGCGTCTCCCAGCTTCCGTTTCCTTTCCCTGTAACATCAGACCAAGAACTCTGCCATGTTGGGCGTTAAACTTTTGTTCGTTACCTTCATCGTTTTCCCTTTTACCTTTTGCTCGTGGGTCGATTGCTCGCTTACCAGTAGTCATTGCAGCTCGGCTTCTTTGCATAGGGCTCGTCGCCACCCCAGCAATCGCTCGGGAGTAACGGCGGCCGGGGCCCTCAGGAGGTCCCATTCTCCCAAGGTACCGCCCGTGTCGCCGCATGCTTGGTCGATGACCTCCTTCCTTGCCGCAACTGAATCCTTAGGCTATGCATCCCTTCATTAGTACACATGCTTTTAATTTGTTATTAGTTTGGCATGGGACCAAATGACCCCTTCCTGGGCCTGCGCGGTACTTAGCTTGTCGGGTTTGCGTCGATCCCTTCCGTAGCTCCTCCTGAGTAGCTCCTATTCCGTAGGTGGGATGGGGTGGAGACCCTTTCAGCCCTCTATGTTCGTTTGCCATGGTCCCACACCGTGTGTGGTGAGGCTCCTGAGTCTCGATGCTCAGGAGCCCTCTTTGGCGCTTGAGCGATTCCTCTTCCCGTTTCTCTCGTCATCGCCTCAGGACGTCCTGAGGCTTCCTGGGACTCTTTGTGGTGAATATTTGCTTCGAACCGGACCCCGCGAGCGGGGGTTGATCGCCGAAAACGTTCGCCCCTAGGACGACAAGTCCTTGCTTTCGCTCCTTGGCCCTAAGCGCGATGCGGAGTGTTCAGCTCCTCAAAGAGTGTCATCCAGGAAAACAGGCTTCAAAACCGGCGAATACGAGAAAGTGCAAGAGAAAGTTCCACCCCTTTTTGTTTTCAAACATCAACTTTTCAAATTGACAGATGTAAGTCCGACAGAAGATAGTTCGAAATCCAAGAAAAGCAAGAAAACGCCGCGTCCGACACTCAGGATGGCATTGTCATTGGTAGACTATATGGGTTTCCTTGCCAGCTGCGGGCATAGTCATTGGTGGACTAAGTTGACTGCCTCCGTCTGCACCCAGCGCGGAGCATAGGTCTTCCACTAGGCATGGGGTGGACCCCTTCCGCGTCCTCGAGGGCCTTGGGCGTATGCATCCTCGGCTCGTTATTACGTGAGAGTGTCATGGTGGGGGTGTATATGGGAGGTCGCGAGGACGCTTTGGCCTCGCGAGTGTCCCTACCCCCGAGGCATATGCGCCTGATTCCGGAAGTAATTGGTGGACTGTGTTGATTTCCTCCGTCTGTACCCAACTGATACGTCTCCCTCGTATCTACTTTTCCGAACTCTTTTGCCCTTGTTTTGGACTCTAATTTGCATGATTTGAATGGAACTAACCCGGACTAATGCTGTTTTCAGCAGAATTGCCATGGTGTTGTTTTTGTGCAGAAATAAAAGTTCTCGGAATGAACTGAAAATTTACACAGAATTTTTCTGGAATTAATGAAAAATACATGCGCAAAGATCCACCGAAGGAGGTGAGCCAGTCGGCCCAAAGCCCAGGTGGCGCGGTCACCCCCTAGCTGCGCCGTGAGGGCTTGTGGGGCCCACGAGGCTCCACCGCCTCCAATCTCAGCTCTATATATTCCATTTCGCCCGGAAAAAAAAATCAGGAAGAAGGATTCATCACATTTTACGATACGAAGGCGCCGCCACCTCCCGTTCTTCATTTGGAGGGCAAATCTGGAGTCCGTTCTGGGCTTCGGAGAAGGGAAATCATCGCCATCGTCATCATCAACCTTCCTCCATCACCAATTCCATGATGCTCTTCACCGTTCGTGAGAAATCTCATCGTAGCCTTGCTGGACGGTGATGAGTTGGATGAGATCTATCATGTTATCGAGTTAGTTTTGACGGGGATTGATCCCTAGTATCCACTATGTTCTGAGATTGATGTTGCTACTACTTTGCCATGCTTAATGCTTGTCACTAGGGCCCGAGTGCCACGATTTCAGATCTGAACCTATTATGTTGTCACCAATATATGTGTGTTTTAGATCCAATCTTGCAAGTTGTAGTCACCTGCTACTGCGACAACAGACCTTCCCTGACAACAGCGCCAGGAATCCTGCTGCTACGGGCTACGCCTATAGGGAATTCCCTGGCAAATATGCAAAGGATTTCCCCGCGGCCTTGGAGCCTTGCGTTGGTGTTCCCTTGAAGAGGAAAGGGTGATGTAGCACATCGGCGGTAAGTATTTCCCTCAGTTTTGAGAACCAAGGTATCGATCCAGTAGGAGGATCGCGTCAAGTCACAAGTACCGGCACAAACACAAAGGGCTTGCACCCAACGCTATGAAGGGGCTGTCAATCCTTTATAGATTGTTTGCAAAGTGAGAACTAAAAGCAAAAAGTAAACAAAGCAAAGTAAAAGTGAAAGTGGAGACGATAATTGTGAATAGACCCGGGGGCCGTAGTGTTCACTAGTGGCTTCTCTCATGAAAGCAAGTAGACGGTGGGTGAACGAATTACTGTCGAGCAATTGATAGAACCGCGCAAAGTCGTGACGTTATCTATGGCAATGATTGTATCTATAGGCATCACGTCCAAAACAAGTAGACCGATACTTTCTGCATCTACTACTATTACTCTACAAGTCGACCGCTATATAGCTTGCATCTATTGTATTAAGTCCAAAAGAACATAGTAACGCCTTAAGCAAGATGACACGATGTAGATGAACAATCTCAAATTTATGATGAAAGCCCATCTTGTTACCCTTGATGGCAACAACATGATGCTTGCCTTGCTGCCCCTTCTGTCACTGGGAAAGGTCACCACACGGTATGAACCCAAAACCAAGCACTTCTCCCATTGCAAGAATCATAGATCTAGTTGGCCAAACAAAACCCAAGACTCAGAGAGACTTACAAGGATATCAAATCATGCATATAAGAAATCAGCAAAGACTCAAATATAATTCATAGATAATCTGATCACAAATCCAAAATTCATCGGATCTCGACAAACACACCGCCAAAGAGGATTACATCGGATAGATCTCCATGAAGATAATGGAGAACTTTGTATTGAAGATCCAAGAGAGAGAAGAAGCCATCTAGCTACTAACTACGGACCCGTAGGTCTGAAGTGGACTACTCATGAGTCATTGGAGAGGCGATGATGTTGATGTAGAAGCCGTCCAACACCAAAGTCCCTCTGGACGGGCACCGAGAAGGGTCTCCAGATGAGATCTCACGGAAACGGAAGCTTGCGGCGGCGGAAAAGTGTTTTCGTGGATGCCCTGATTTTTTCTGCGATTTTAGGGAATTTATAGGCCAAAGAGCTAGGTTAGGGGAGCGCCAGGGAGGCCACAAGCCTGGTTGCCGCGGGCCCCCTGGCCGCGGCAACACGGCTTGTGGGCTCCCTGTGGGCCCCCTACCTTGGCCCTCAAGCCTCCCGATCTTCTTCTGTAATAGAAAAATTTATTTCTAGGATTTTATTCTGTTTGGACTCCATTCCAAAATCAGATCTGAAAAGAGTCCAAAACACAGAAAAATAGGAACTGGCACTTGGCACTGAATTAATAAGTTAGTCCCAAAAAAGATATAAAAGGTATATAAAACATCCAAAGTTGAAAAGATAACAGCGTGAAACCATCAAAAATTGTAGATACATTTGAGACGTATCATCACCTACTATGTGTTATGACCCGGCAACCCCGGAGTGACAATAGCCGGAACCACTCCCGGAGATGACCGTAGTATGAGGAGTTCATGTATTGACCACGTGTTAATGCGTTGGTCCGGTTCTTTGTTAAAAGGAGAACCTTAATATCCCATAGTTTCCATTAGGACCCCGCTGCCACGGGAGGGATGGACAATAGATGTCATGCAAGTTCTTTTCCCTATGCACGTATGACTACATACGGATTACATGCCTACATTAGATTGACGAACCGGAGCTAGTTAATTATCTCTCCATGTTATAGCTGTTACATGATGAATTACATTTGGCATAATCATCCATCACCGATCCAATGCCTACGAGTCTTTTACTACTGGTCCTTGCTACGTTACTTTGCTGCTACTGTTGTCACTCCTGCTACTGTTACTCTGTTGCTACTGCCGTTACTTTGCTGCTACTGGTTACTGTTGCTACTACTCCTATCATACCACCTTGGTACTGATACTTTGCTGCAGACACTAAATCTTTCAGGTGTGGTTGAATTGACAACTCAACTGCTAATACTTGAGAATATTCTTTCGCTTCCCCTTGAGTCGAATCAATAAATTTGGGTTGAACACTCTACCCTTGAAAACTGTTGCGATCATCAAGACATTTTTCTGGCGCCGTTGCTTGGGAGGCACAACTATATTCTCTAAGTCACTTGGGATTGACGTCTGCTGGTCACTATGAGGAATCCAAAAGATCCAAGAACTGAAATCTTGCCCTCAACTACGAGGACAGGTAAGGAACTGCCATCTAGATCTGCACTTGATTCACCTTCAGTTTTGAGTAAGTTTGCAACATCACCTCCTGCTAGAAATATTGATATGTCGCCTGTGCTTGATAATGCTACTTCTGCTGCCCATGATGCTTATGATGATGCTATGCTTGATACTCCTTTGCCTGATGATGCTATGCTTGATAGTGCTTTGCCACTAGGTGCATTTCTTGACACACAAATTGCTAGAGTTGCTGCTAGATGTGATGATACTTCTGAAACTGCTCATACTATTGAAGTAGAACCTGCAACTATGCCTGAATTGCCTGTTATGCATCAGCACTATGTTATGGAGGGAGCGATAGCCGAGGATTTTCTTGCGTGTAAGGATATCTATGATGTTGAGAAACTACTGCTCAAGTGGAAAGAAAAATCTCTGAACGCTAGGATGAAATACGACCCGAAGTTTGCTACTTCACCTATCTTTGTGACCGATAAGGATTATGAATTCTATGTCGACCCTGAGTTAATCACTTTGGTCGAATCTGATCCTTTTCACGGTTATGAGTCTGAAACGGTTGTAGCCCATCTTACCAAACTACACGATATAGCCACCCTATTCACTAGTGAGGAAAAGATCCGCCACTACTATATCCTCAAGCTGTTTCCTTTCTCGCTAAAGGATGATGCTAAGACTTGGTTCACTTCTCTTGCTCCTGGTTGTGTGCGTAGCCCCCAGGATATGGTCTACTACTTCTATGAAAAATATTTCCCTACCCATAAGAAGCAAGCTGCCTTGCAGGAAATATACAACTTTGCTCAAGCTGAGGAAGAGAGTCTCCCAGAAGCTTGGGGGAGGCTCATCCAGCTACTGAATGCTTTGCCTGATCACCCTCTTGAGAAGAATGAAATACTTGATATCTTCTATAATGGACTTATCGATGCTTCCAAAGACCACCTAGATAGTTGTGCTGGTTGTGTTTTTAGTGAAGGAACTGTAGAACAAGCTGAGATTCTACTGAATAACATCTTGTGCAATGATAATGCTTGGAGTATTCCCGAACCACCTCCTAAGCCAACCCCGAAGAAAATAGGTATTCTATTCCTCAGTCCTGAAGATATGCAAGAAGCCAAGAAATCTATGCGAGAGGAAGGCATTAAATCTGAAGATGTCAAAAATCTAGCACCTATCGGAGAGATCCATGGTCTTGATAACCCGATACAGGTAGTAGAAGTAAATTCTCTGCGTAGGTTTGATGAGAGTGATAAACCTGCTAGCTTATGCCTGGATGAATTTGATAACTTTGTTGCCAAACAACAGAGTTTCAATGATTATGTTAGCAGACAATTGGAACAGAATGCTCGTATGCTTAGTCATTTGAGTGCTTGTGTGGACAGAAATGTCAATGATCTTAAGCTCTTGAGTAAACATGCCTCTATGGTTACTACTTAGGTAGAACAAGTACTTAAAGCTCAGAATGACTTGCTCAATGAGTTGAATGACAATTCTGTCAAAGTCGTCACTAGAGGCGGTAGAATGACCCAGGAACCTTTGTATCCTGAGGGTCATCCTAAGAGAATTGAACAAGATTCTCAAGGAGTTAGCACTGATGCACCTAGTCATCCTAGAAAGAAGAAGAAAGATGATAGGAATGTGCACGCTAGCAACCCTATTGCTGCTACACCTGAGAGTCCAAACTATGCCTCTGTTTCTGATGCTGAAACACAATCTGGTAATGAACATGAGCCTAATGATAATATCAATAGTGATGTTCATGAAGATGCTCAACCTAGCAATGAAAAGGATGTGGAGATTGAACCTGTTGATCTTGATAGATAACCCACAACCTAAGAATAGAAGATACGATAAGAATGACTTCGCTGCTAGGAAGCATGGTAAAGAAAGGTAACCATGGGTTCAGAAACCTATGCCCTTTCCTCCCAAACCATCCAAGAAAAAAGATGATGAGGATTTTGAGCGGTTCGTTGAAATGATTAGACCTGTCTTTCTGGAAATGCGTTTGACAGATATGCTCAAAATGTCTCCGTATGCTAAGTACATGAAAGATATTCTGACTAATAAGAGGAGGATACCTAAGGTTGAGATTTCCACCATGCTTTCTAATTATACCTTCAAGGGTGGAACTCCTAAGAAACTAGGTGATCCCGGTGTGCCCACTATGCCTTGCTCCATTAAAGGTAACTACGTGAGAACTTCTTTATGCGACCTTGGAGCCGGTGTTAGTGTTATGCCTCTCTCTCTTTATCGTAGACTTGAACTGGATAAGTTGACACCCACTGAAATCTCTCTACAAATGGCCGACAAATCAACTCCATTCCCTATCGGTATTTGCGAGGATGTGCCTGTTGTGGTTGCCAATGTCACTATCTTAACAGACTTTGTTATCTTGGATATTCCCGAGGATGATGCCATGGCGGTCATCCTCGGAAGACCCTTTTTAAACACTGCATGGGCTGTTATAGATTGCAACAAAGGCAAGTCACTTTCCATGTCATCTGTAATGAGCATACGGTGCACTTTCCGAAGAAACAATATCGAGTACATTGCATCAATGCTATCGAAAAAACTTCATCGATTCTTATTGGGAGCTTTGAATGCCCTATACCTTGTGTCAAGATGATGTATGATTTGCTTGTTGGGGAGATTCATATCCCCATTGAGGTGACCTAGTGACTATTCGAGAATTCTCCATTCTCTTTTTGCGATTCGAAAAAGTTTGTCAAAGAGACTTGATCAACCTCACTGACGGATTTCTTTCGATGACCATGAGATGGATGAATCGAGGAGTCACAAACTTCTTTTCCAAGCTTTCACCTTTGGTTGCTTAGAAGAAAAATGATAGGTTTAGTTTAGTTTTCCCTATTTTCTGTATTAGCGTCCGGTAGAAAAGTACCCCGAAAATAAAAGTTCTCCGAACGTCCTGAAAATAAAGTATGATTTTTTCTGTAATTTATGAAAAATACTGGGACGAAGAGCTTGTCTGGGGGCTGCACCAGTGGGCCACAAGCCCTTGGGGCGCGGGCACCCCCCTGGCCGCGCCACCCAGGCTTGTGGGGCCCACAGTCACCCCCTCCACTCATTCTTGCTCTCATCTGGTTCTCCTACCTCTAGAAAAAATCGTTTCGCAGCTCAAACCCGTGTTCTTGCTCCTCTTGCTGGGATTTTCGATCTCTTTGCTCAAATATTCATTCTTCAAACTGTTTTGGGGGAAATTGCTCCTTGGTAAGTGACTCCTCCATTGGTCCAATTAGTTTTTGCTCTAGTGCCTCATACTCCGCGTATTTTTGCTGCCTTGGTGACCATGTTCTTGAGCTTTGCATGCTGATTTTAGCTGGTCCCAAGTAGTTTTGATGCGTAATATGGCCTCTAGGCACTTGTGGGAGTAGTTGCGACGAGTTTTGTTGAGCCTTGTTCACTTTTCCTTAGAATCACTAAAAATTTCAGAAATTTTCAGAGATAGAAAAGGGAAAAGATGAGGAGGTTCTTAAGAGGCTCTTCAAGCCGTGCCCCCAAGAATAATGGAAGTGAGAAGAAGCCCAGGTATCTGGTCCCTCGAGTCGCGGAAGTTCGAGCGTGCGAGTGGCCAAGCGACGTGTTCTTACGCGCCGCTGTAATTTATGAGAACTTTTATCACTTGGTAGAAAACGCAGGCCTTACCGCCTTCGTTGAAGATAAGTGTCCGCAACACCTCCTCCTCACTAATATCTTCGTACAAAGCTTTAACTTCTATCCGAGGAAGAATCCTCCTATGGTTGAGTTCAAACTTTATGATATCCCCCAGCGCATGTCACTCCAAGATTTTTGCAATTTTTGCAAATTACCTTACGCTGGGGATATTCATGAACCTCGTCCATGGGACTTGGAAGCTTTCATCGATACAATTGCTGTAGGAGAGGAGAGATGAGTGTCTTGCGCTAGAGCTGCTAGCATTCATTTTCCCATGCTTCGGTACTTCTCACTTTTTGTGGGAAAATGTTAGATTGGCCGTGGGAAAGCTGGGTCACTTAGTTCCCCAGATCTTGCGGTCTTGCGCGAAGCCCTTTATAACGATAAAACTTATAACTTGGGCACCATAGTAGCTCAACGGTTGAACACGAACCGTTCTAAGGGCATTGTCTACGGAGGTATCTATGCTACTCGTCTTGCTAGACACTTTGAGATACCTATTAGACTAGAGGAGGAAGAAGAGATTCTTCTTCCGGAGAGATATCTAGATTACGATAGCATGGTTCGCCATGACTTTCTTGATAGAGATATTAATAGAAGGATGATTTATAACCTGGTATTTAGTCAGGGTACTCGTGAGACTATTACTTTGCTGGCTCCTTCTTTGTTCAATCTTCATGCAGGCAGGTACATTATTATGCCCTCGGAAATCTACGCATATTGGGGCCTAGCCCAACCATAGGTGCCCATGCCCGAGCCACCAGTCGAGTAACGGACGCCAGTTTATCAGAGGGAGGCAAAGGCTGCTCGTCTCCGTGAGGCAGCTATTCAGGCAGTGGCTGCAGCGCCGCCGTATAACCACCATTATGATTTTGGGTTTCGCGAGGACCATCCTTGGGAGTAGACCAACTTAGGCCAAAAGCCTAAGCTTGGGGGAGTACGTGTTCTCAGTGACTTTACATTCTTACTTATGCTTTCACTTTGTTCATCGGTGTTCACACTTTGCCACTGTATCATCCATGTTAGTTTATTTCTTTTTCTCTTTTTTCCTTTCGTGTGTCTGTCTAGTTTGAGAAAACCCAAAAATATTTTCTTTTTCTTCTTTTGCTTGTTGGGAGCTTTCCCGTGTAAATAGTTTTCTTTTTCTTTGGGTCAAGGTAGAAGACCATGGTTACAATGTTTAGTGGCTCTCGCATGCATATCTGTTTATCTGTTAGAGAGCCATATTACTTTGTCTTCTCCTTTGTGTTTGCCTGCAGATTCCAACTTTAGTCCAATGCACGAGCACACTTATTATTGTTCATATCGTTCGGTCGTGCAAGTGAAAGGCAATAATCACGATATATGATGAAGTGACTGAGCCTGGAAAAGCTGGTATGAACTCAATCTATTTTGTTTTTGTAAATATGACTAGCTCATCGTGCCTGATTCAGTTTTGTTGTGAGAGAAACATGCTTGCAATGACAACTTAGAGATCATAGTTGCTTATGCCATGCTTACTTAGCTAGTAGCTTATAATGGTTTGTCTTGGATGCCCACATGAATTTTGAGATAACTGTGTTGTAGTATGATAGGATGGTATCCTCCTTGGAATGATTCAAGTGGCTTGACTTGGCGCATGTTCGCGTATGTAGTTGAAACAAAATCAACATAGCCTCTATGATATTCATGTTCATGGTGATTTATGTCCTACTCATGCTTGCATTCAATGTTAGTTAATCTCAATGCATTTTGATGACTGTTGTCGCTCTCTAGTTGGTCGCTTCCCAGTCTTTTGCTGGCCTTCACTTGTACTAAGCGGGAATACTTCTTGCATATCCACTTCCATAAACCCAAAGTTGTTCCATATGAGTCCACCATACCTACCTATATGCGGTATCTACCTGCCGTTCCAGGTAAATTTGCATGTGCCACTCTCTAAACCTTCAAGAAATAATCTGTTTTGCATGCCCGAACCGCTCATGTGGTGACAGGGGGCTATCAGTATCTTCCGTGCTAGGCGTGTTATCCTTGATATGTGTTTATTCACTATCATTCATGAGAAAGGGGCCGGTAATTGGAATTACCAGTTCCATGCTCAAATCGAAAAGATAATTGCAAACAAAACTCCCCCAGGATTGATGTTGGTATGGACGGTACCCGAGGATTCGGCTAGCCGTGGAGTGTGATTGATTGGTGGTGGGGGAGTCAAACCTTTAGTTTTCTGTTTGGGAACCGCCTATAGCATGTGTAGCGTGGAAGATGTTGAGAACTCTTAGTCATTGCGCTGACAATGAAAGCGTGCCACCCAAAATTATTATCTCTGTTTTCAAAGCTTGAGCTCTGGCACCTCTGCAAATCAATGCTTCCCTCTGCGAAGGGCCTGTCTATTTATGTTCCTGTCGAGTCATCCTCCTCTTTTAAAAGCACCAATTAGAGAGCACCTTTGTTGTTTTTATGCTTTGCTTTTAGCTGTGTTGAGTATGACTGTGACTGGATCTTCTTTGCCATGAGTTACAATGTTTAGTCAGCCCTTCGTCTTTGAAGGTGCTCTGCATTTATGTTTTGTGGTCTCAGAAAGAGCTAGCGAGATACCATCTGTTCGTACTGCTTCATGTTGTTTTGATTGAAGTGTTGACATTTGAGGCTTATTATTATTTGCTCGCTAGGTGATTATGCCATTGATATGAGTTTACCATGAGACCTAGATGTCATTTGCTTATGTGGTTTGCTTGTGATCTTGCTGAAATTCCGGTTATGAGTTAGACATAGTTGCAACAACAAGATCAAACAAAGTTCGTTAAGTTTTTCATTTGTCTCTTTCAGTTTGTCAACTGAATTGCTTGAGGACAAGCAAGGCTTTAAGCTTGGGGGAGTTGATACGTCTCTGCCGTATCTACTTTTCCGAACTCTTTTGCCCTTGTTTTAGACTCTAATTTGCATGATTTGAATGGAACTAACCCGGACTAACGCTGTTTTCAGCAGAATTGCCATGGTGTTGTTTTTGTGCAGAAATAAAAGTTCTCGGAATGACCTGAAAATTTACACAGAATTTTTCTGGAATTAATGAAAAATACCTGCGCAAAGATCTACCGGAGGAGGTGAGCCAGTGGGCCACAAGCCCAGGTGGCGCGGCCACCCCCCTGGCCGTGCCGTGAGGGCTTGTGGGGCTCACGAGGCTCGAGCGCCTCCAATCTCAGCTCTATATATTCCGTTTCGCCCGAAAAAATCAGGAAGAAGGATTCATCGTGTTTTACGATACGGAGGCGCCGCCACCTCGTGTTCTTCATCTGGAGGGTAGATCTGGAATCCGTTCTGGGATCCGAAGAGGGGAAATCGTCGCCATCGTCATCATCAACCTTCCTCCATCGCCAATTCCATGATCCTCATCACCGTTCGTGAGTAATCTCATCGTAGGCTTGCTGGACGGTGATGAGTTGGATGAGATCTATCATGTAATCGAGTTAGTTTTGATGGGGATTGGTCCCTAGTATCCACTATGTTCTGAGATTGATGTTGCTACCACTTTGCCATGCTTAATGCTTGTCACTAGGGCCCGAGTGCCATGACTTCAGATCTAAACCTATTATGTTGTCGCCAATATATGTGTGTTTTAGATCCTATCTTGCAAGTTGTAGTCACCTACTATGTGTTATGACCCGGCAACCCCGGAGTGACAATAGCCGGAACCACTCCCGGAGATGACCATAGTATGAGGAGTTCATGTATTCACCAAGTGTTAATGCGTTGGTCCGGTTCTTTATTAAAAGGAGAACCTTAATATCCCGTAGTTTCCATTAGGACCCCGCTGCCATGGGAGGTTTGGACAATAGATGTCATGCAAGTTCTTTTCCCTAAGCACATATGACTACATACGGACTACATGCCTACATTAGATTGACGAACGTCAGCTAGTTACTTATCTGTCCGTGTTATAGCTGCTACATGATGAATTACATCCGGCATAATCATCCATCACCGATCCAATGCCTACGAGTCTTTTACTACTGGTCCTTGCTACGTTACTTTGCTGCTACTGCTGTCACTGCTCCTACTGTTACTCTGTTGCTAATGCTGTTACTTTGCTCCTACTGGTTACTATTGCTACTGCTGCTATCATACCACCTTGCTACTGATACTTTGCTGCAGACACTAAATATTTCAAGTGTGGTTGAATTGACAACTCAACTGCTAATACTTGAGAATATGCTTTCGCTTCCCCTTGAGTCGAATCAATAAATTTGGGTTGAATACTCTACCCTCGAAAACTGTTGCGATCCCCTATACTTGAGGGTCATCACCAACGCAGAGCATAGGTCTTCCACTAGGCGTGGGGTGGACCCCTTCCGCGTCCTCGGGGGGCCCTGGGCGTATACAACCTCGGCTTGTTATTACGTGAGAGTGTCACGGGATGAAGTAGGTTCCGAAAGGATTGAAAGACGATGCAGAGATGCGACGGGTCGATGCATGTCCTGCACGCTCCTTCTCCTGAGGCCGGTTAAGGGCTTCTCTATGGCTCTACGTCGACAGGTCCCAGTCCCGCACATTTCCCTGCCCTCGTGAGGTGCCTCACGAGGCAAGGCCCCGACACACCCCGATACCGACCAAACCTGGACGACACCAGGGTGGTCAAGTGGCTTTCTGACCGGTAAGGCTCCTGAGGCGCGATGCTCAGGAGCCCCCCTTAACGTTCGAGGGGCTCTAGTTGCTAAGATCCATCCCTGCACATTTCCCATCTGCCATTGCGTGTGACCGAGTGAATGGATGAAGCTATGGGGTCAAGCCCTGCCACCCCTGATAATGACCGAATGTCCGTGGACGATATCAAAGGCGGCAGTTGGCCTTGTGACCAGTAAGGCCCCTGAGGCGCGATTCTCAGGAGCCCCCTTTTGACGCTCAAGCGATTCTGCGTCGCCAGGACCCGGTCCCGCACATTTCCCAACCGCCACTGCTTGCGACCGAATGGACGATCTCAGCTACGGGGTCAAGCCCTGCCACCCCTGATAACGACATGATGTCCGTGGACAATATCAAGGGCGATAGGTGGCCTTGTGACCGGTAAGGCCCCTGCGGCGCGATGCTCAGGAGCCCCCCTTTGATGCTCAAGTGACTCTCATTTTATCCTGTTGATTGCGGGCCTAGGGAGCCACGGGGCATCCCTAGTCCCCGCGTCAGGGCGTCACGCACCGACCGAAGCCCCCGAGCGAGGGGGATAGATCGCCCGGAGATGCAAGCAAGGCAAGGTGTCAGGTCGCTAAGTGGATGCAGAAGAAATTATGGAAGCTTGCACAAACGATACGATGGGCAGAAGCATGCCCTGAATATTTGAAGTCCTTGCGGTTAGCATACACTTCCTAAGGCAGTAAATCCAAAAATTTACCTTGAATAGCTTCCTTGTACCCGAGGAGCGCCTCGCGAGGCCTGGCCCTCGGCCTCCACGCCTGCATCGTGGTTGCCGCGGGTGGGCCGTGCCACTTTTTTCTCATCGCTGCATCTGACTTGTCCTCGTGAGGCCTGGGGTTTGGCCCCTCGTAGTTCCTTTGTGGGGGAGGCGGCTGGCGCCACGCCCCGCAGCCCGGGGGCGCCTCGCTAGAGCGTTCCTCACTCCCGAGGAAGATAGGCGCTCGGGGAGGGGGACGCTTGAGGCTCTTCCTCGTTGGGAGGGTCAGGTGATGCCGCATACTCCGGTACGTACGGCTCCATGTAGGCGCTCGATCGTCCTCTGAAGTCGTTCAGCAGCACGACGGTGGCGGTCCCTCTCGGCGGTGGAGCGGGTCCCCCGGCCAAGCTGCTCGAAGATCTTCCTGTGATAAGCCTCCGTGCGAAGTCGCTTGTTCCTGTTGCTGGCGTTGGTTGGTCCCGGCGCCGCTCGGTGTTGACTCCCCCCTTGGTGCCCCTGTGTGTCTCCGTTGTCATAGTTCGCCCGCGCCTCCGCCTCCGTCTTCTGCTGGCTGCGCTGGAGGGAGAGCTCCTGTCTGGCCGCTCCGGACTGTCGAGGGCCGACCTGGTCTTGGTGATGCGCACCAGTGTGTGCATCAATCGTTCCACCGTTCTCTTTGCGCCCCTGGTGGTTGTGAGCGTGATGCGCCTCGGGGCCGGCCGCCCGAACATGGAGGACGAGGAGGGATGCACGAGGCGCGTTTCCCTCGACCCCGCCCAGCATAGGAGGGGCCCCATTGCTTGCAGCCCCGGGGCCTGACATGAGGTGTGAGCCCCCGGCGCCCGAAGCTTGCGGCCTTGAAGAAGAGCGGGTTTGGATGGCCTTCTAGGCGATGGTGATCAGCTCCATGATGTGGTCCGCCGAGGTGTCGAAGCCCCCTTGCATCGGTCGTTGGCGGAGCATCTCACTCGCCATCTACAACGCGTCATGCGCGTCGAGGTCCCCTAAGTTGATGCGGTGCGTCGTGGGTGCTGGGGACGCCACCCAACCGCCGTGCGCCTCGGTGGCGCGGGTGGTTGCGACGGCGGAGACGATGTTGATGACCTGGTACGAGCCACCTGGTACCACAACGCCGGTATGCGTGCTTCCAGATGCTGTAATGTGGTGGTTGGAGGCCAGCTCGACGAGGATCCAAGATACTGGTTGGGCGCCGTCCATCGGAGCAGCATGCCTAGGGAAGATGAAGCTCAAAGAAGACCTTAACACGCCCCTACCTGGTGCGCCAAATGTCAGATTTCGGGCTCCGCAAAACCCTAAAGATTCGAACTTAGGGGTGTGTACGAAGATCTCTCACAGCCTGACCTCGCCTAGCACTCTACTCGATGGGAATGAGGAAGAACTCACTCGATGGTGAGGGAAACACACAACACAACAGTTTACCCAGGTTCGGGCCGCTATGAAGCGTAAAACCCTACTCCTGCTTTGGTGGATTGCCTCTCATGCGGGCTGGTGGATGAAATAGTACAATGTTCTTCGGCCTCCACAGGCTAGGTGGCCTTAGTGGTGTGAAGATGGGTGAATGAATGGTTGGGGGCCGGTCCGATCCCCCTCTATGAAGCAACCTATCCTCTATTTATAGTGGCAGCCCCAATACTCTTCCCTTAATGTTTCGGCAAAATGGGATCCCACAACGGACAATTTTGAAGGGTGACAAGGGAACATGCTTCCCCTGCCCAAAAGTGGTCTTCGCGTGCAAAGTAGTTGCGAGCACTGCAGGGGCTGGCTCAGGGATGACGTCCGTCCTCCCGGCGGGCGGCCAGGGTCTTGTTGCACCAGAATGGAAACCTTTAGAAGATCCCTTGGGAACATGCGTCCGTCCTTGCTCCCTTTGCACCAAAGGGGAAACCGCTCCGTCCTGCTACCCGTTGATACGTCCCAAACGTATCTATAATTTCTGTTTGTTCCATGATCTTTTGGATGACATTGTTATATGTTTTACTACACTTTTATACCTTTTACACATATTTGGACTAACCTACTAACTCAGTGCACCACTACCAGTTTCTGCCTACTAATGTCTTTTAATTGCAGGGACTTAACCCCAATTTTCAGAGCCCCAAAAATCCCGAGAAAAATATATAAAAATTAGCGTGACGGAAGCTTCACGAAGCACCAAGGTGGGCCAGAGGGGAGCCATGCCTCACCCAAGTGGCCACCTGGCGCGGGCCCCCTCCTGGCCATGCCACCAAGCCGCCTTGGCGGCTCGTCCACCCTTGGCGCCCTCCTTTGGCCTATATTTATCCCTCAGACGGAAAACCGTGAAGACAAATCCAGAATCGCGAATTTCTCCACCGTTCCGTCGCCGAAGTGCTTCCGAGATCGGGAGCGCCACAAGACCTCTTCCTGGCACCCTGCCGGAGGGAGGATTGACCTCCGGGAGCTTCTCCACCACCATGGACGCTTCTCGGACATGCCGTGAGTAGTCCTCCTTGGACCACGAGTCCATGACCAGTAGCAATGTGATGTCTTCTCTCCAATCTTGTGCTTCAATGCTTAGCCCTTGTGATCTGCCCTACATGACCAAGGCATCTTTGTAATTTACCTGTTGTTGCTATGCTGAGTTTGCCGGGATCCGATGGATTATGAGAATATGTTCAGATTGTGATGAGTATATATATTTGGTTCTCCTTTTATATTACGTTCTTGAGTAATTCATGCATGTTCTCAGTTGCTTTTTATTGGTTTGGCCAAGTAGTAGATTGTGACTCCAAGGGGAGCGTTATGCATGATTGTGGGTTCATGCCCCTGACATCTAGCTTGAGTGACAAAAACATGAGACTAGGGGATGTGCTGTTGCCACCAGGGAGAAAACAATGGTGCTTGTGCCACGGTTGCAAGGATTGTTTACCTTACGCAAAGTTCGTTAATACACTTTGGGTGGGGCTGGCAACTTAATACCAGCGAGATGTTCTGGATAGATATCTCATGGTGGATGATTATAAAGTAGATGCTGATGGATAAACGGTCTACTTGTCTTGGCGTACTGCCCATTACTTTTGAGCCTCTAACTTTCTTGTAGCATGGTTAGCATTGCGGTGCGTTTATACTTCTGTCAATTGCCTAGCTATAATTTGTTCACCCAACATAGTTGTTTATCGTCTTTTGGGACAGAGACATCAGTAGTGAACATCATGGGACTCTGGTCCATATTACCACCATTGTTTACACCTCCACTATTTACTGCTTTTATTTAGTTTTTCGTTGCAATCACTATAGCTATTCCCGCTTGTGTTTTGATCCTTTGCAAACTACAAGGCCGGAGAGATTGACAACCTCTCTGAACTCGTTGGGAGCAAAGTTATATGTTGTGTGTGCAGGTCCATGTCCATGTCTTCAGCCAGTGCCAGACCAACGGACACCTCTTGTTGATCCTCGGAGTCCTCCTGGTTCGATAAACTTTACAGTCCCCGTGTAAGGGAAATCTTTTGCTGACTACATCTCCACCTTCCACTTGGGGTAACCAACTAAGGGTGAGAAGTATATCCATCAACTCATCATCAAGCAAATTTCTGGCGCCGTTGCCGGGGACTCCAATCTTAAAGATAGGGTAGTTGCACACTATCTTTTACCTTTGCTTTTTCCTCTTGTTAGTTTGCTTTCTAGTTTTTTGCTTTAGAGTCTTATACCAAAAACCACAAAAAAATTAGTTGATTTGCTTTTAGTTGTCATTTGTGCTTACTCCATCATGTTAGGGTTTGATGCTTTGAGGGAATCTGAGGTCTTAGATTTCCATCAAATGAATGGATAAAATATGAAGAAGGCTTGGGATAGAATTTTTGAAGCACATAAAAGAATTATGCCTTGGATGCCTATCAAAATTGTGCTTAGAAATTTTTATCATGGTCTTTTTATATGGTGTAAACACTCTCTTGATATTATTGCTGAAGGAGATTTTTTAGAGTGTGATGAGGCTAGAGCTCTTCATATTATACATGGTCTATCTAATTACCTTGTTTATGATCATGGATTTGACACTATTATAGATAGACTTGCTACCATTGAAATAAGAATAGATACTCTAGGCTTAAGAGAAAGAGAGAAACCCATGGTTTATAAGAAAAAGGATTTTGAAAATAGATGATGTCTCGGAGCCTTTTGTTAGAATTAGCATCTCTAACCAAGACTTCCTTTCTCATTGTGATATTGGATCCATGGTTTCTACAATGCCAAAAGTTTTTTATGATACTCTAAGCCTTTTAAACATGGACACTTTTTTATCTTATCATGAACATGATAATGGGGATATTTGTGAGATCCAGGGAAAGGTAAAAGATGTCCAGGTTACATTCTCTAAAAGGAATGCAACAGTTGATTTCTTCATCATGAAGCCAAACCAAGGAAACATAGTGCTTGGAAGGGACTTCCTCCGAGCCATGAAAGGCTTCATTGATATAGGTAAAGGACACACACACTTACGTGGGAAAGCGAAAGGTACGTACCCGTTCCCTAGGAAAAATAAGGATGAACTTGTTGAGGATCCGTTTGAAGGTTTTGATGATTCCAATGACTTTGGTGAATTTTGATCCTTCTTTTTGTATCATGCCTAGCTCAAAGGCATAAAAGAAAGCGCTTGTTGGGAGGCAGCCCAATTTGTTTTTTTACTTTCAGTTTTAGTGCTCTTAATGCTTGTTACTACTGTAGCAACATCATTTTATCTTTATTTTCATGCTTTGTGTCAAGTTTTAGCCTCCGATTGGAAGAAAGTTCAAAAGTTGTGACATGCTGTCCAGAAACAGATTTTGTCTACTTGACGGAAAAATTCGCCAAACATTACCAGATCATATTTTTGATCTGAAGTTTTTTGACAGTATGATCTATATAATTTTATTTCTGGCGTCTGTTCCGAGTTTTTTAATTTGAGTTGCAGAAGTGCCCCAAAAAAATTAATTACTACCCGCTGTTCTGTTTTCCCAGATTCTGCCCTGTTTTGCGTTTTCATTGTTTTGCAAATCATAAGCTTGCTTTTTCTTTGCAAAAAACTTTTGGCAATCTTGAGAAACAGTAGCTATTCCTGAAAATATTTATTTCCAGTAGAGAATAAATTATTTTATTATGGGCACTAACCACTCTAATCAGCTTATGATGAGTTTCGTATGAAGGGAGTTTTCAAGTATGCGATGGAAGATGATGAAAGAAGATCCAGGAGTGTCAAGCGCTCAATCTTGGGGATGCCCCCATGCACCCCCAAGAAATATTCAAGGATACTCAAGCGTCTAAGCTTGGGGATGCCCCCATGCATCCCCTTCTCCATCAACAATCATCAGTTTGCCCTTCTCCATGCTATATTTTTATCACTTCATAAGTTATGTGCTATGCTTGGAGCGTCCCGCTCTTTATTTTTTAGTTTGTTTTAGTTTTGCTTGCTGGTCATAACAATTTGGAACCTAGCATTCTTTGTTTGGGAGATAAACACGCTCCAGTCCACTCTAGAACACAACATATGATTTCATGCTTATCGTTTTGTGTGTTCTTTATCTTTTCATAGCTGCTGTCATGCTTAGCTCTTAGTTTTCATGCTTTATCTTTTTAAGAGCTTTTATTTAGGTTTATTTTGGAAATCTCTTGAGTTATCTTGCTTATCTTGTTTAGAGAGTTGGCTTGTTGCACTGAGTTGTGTGTCTTGCATGAGTAGGTAATTGAGGTTGCTATTTAAGTATAGTAGTAACTTGTAATAGTTTTGAGGTATTGATTTGAGTAATGTTTGGACTATTGGTGTCCAGAGCTTGAGCCTATTAGTGATAGGTGTCGTATTTTGGGAAATCCGTGTGTATTTTCAAAAAAAAAGTTGAGAACTCTAGCTACTTGATGGATAGCTAACCTTTGGAGGGGTTGGAATATATAGAGTACCGTCACGTTATCATGGGTCGAGGATGCGCAAGGATAACCAAACCCCCAAACACTCCTCCTAGGGGTACTTGTCTGTTTGTGAATCTCCTTACTAGATTAAGAGTTACCGATAATAAGTGCATGATTTCTTCGGACTAATGAGAGTATTTGATTGTTGGCACTTCCACCATCCATATTTTGCTAGCCTCTTTGATACCGTGCATTGTCCTTTCTCATCTTGAGAGTTGGTGCAAACTTCACCGGTGCATCCAAACCCTTGGCATGATATGCTCTGTTATCATAAGCCTCATTATATCCTTGCTCAAAACAGCCACCATACCTACCTATTAAGGCCTTTCCATAGCCTTTCCGAGATACATTGCCATGCAACATCCACCATCTCATGACTTGATCTTCATGTCTACATGCTTTTGCTTTATCGAGGTGCTGCATGCTAGTTGGGCCTTGCCCTTATTATTGCTACATGACGCGCTAGTTTCATTGCATATCCTGCTACACTGGCAGAGGCATACATTTGCATACATTGTAATGCCCCGGACACACCCGCCAGCGGTCGTTACTCCTGGCGGGATCTAGACTGTCCCCACATATCAATACTAGTCTTTTCTGCGCACTTTGTCCTCACTTATGCGCACCCGGAAAAGAAGGAATTCCTTATTGATATGAGTAGTCTATCATCCCTAATATGCCAGGCTATCACATACAACACCACTCAGAGGAACCGACTTCCTCGTCGGGCCACAGGAGCGTTCCCTCTTGGTACAAACGTATGTGCATCCAGTCCTACATGTACCATGCCGTGTGCCACGACGGGTACAAACGTATGTGCATCCAGTCCTACATGTACCATGCCGTGTGCCACGACGGGTCACAAACGTCATGAACAACATGACCGCACACTTGTCCGCAAACATCCGTGTAACCGCGAGGATCGGCTCTGATACCAAACTTGTAACGCCCCGGACACACCCGCCGCCGGTCGTTACTCCTGGCGGGATCTAGACTGTCCCCACATATTGATACTAGTCTTTTCTGCGCACTTAGTCCTCACTCATGCGCACCCGGGAACAACTTCCCGGTCGGTCACCCATCCTAGAACTACTACAAGCCGAGCACGCTTAACCTGGGAGTTATGTCTGAATGGGCTCCCGGAAAAGAAGGAATTCCTTATTGATATGAGTAGTCTATCATCCCTAATATGCCAGACTATCACATACATCATGATAGTTTTCATTTGTCTTTATGTTGAGTACTTCTTATAAAGTGTGAAGATCTTCTGTTTATTCTTGTAGAACATAGAGTGTTGCCCTTAAGTGAGGAAAAGATCCCAAAGAGGACAAACTAAAAGATCCCAAAAGAGGACACATGAAAAGATTCCAAAGAGGACAAATGAGAGATAAATAGAAAGAGCCAAAGAGGCCACAAAAAAGGAAGAAAAGAAATAAAAAGAGAGAAGGGGGCAACACTACTATTCCTTTCAAAAGATCCACAGTCATACTCCATTGTTATATTTGTACTCCATAGAGATTATCATTTATGCATAACTATGTGGGGACCCTTACACTATAGAACTTTGCTTGTATATTCCAATGATGAGCCTCCTCAAATGAGCTCTAGGTCTTCATGAGCAAGCAAGTTCGATGCACCCCCACTAGTTCCATTGGAGAGCTTACCTTAGATCATATGTCCATCCGTTGCATGGCAATCCCTACTCGTCACATCATATCTATCATTTGGCTTTCTCTCGCCTATGATTGTCCTTATTGATGTGAGCCTTTGACACCTTTTTTGTCTTCCTTCCCCATCATTATTATCTTTGCCCTCCTAAGTGCCAACATATCTTGCTTGCGCTCATCCATTGCATGAGTGCTCAAAGTCGAAAGGGAGAGGATCATTTTGACTTGTGCCTGACTAGTGGTCTGGGATGAGTCAAAATAAGATTCCGAAGGAGACCAAGTGTGAAGTTTTAGTAGATTGAGTTCTCAATTAAACTATATAATACTTTTATGCTCTAAACCCATCTCCCAGTTCTTGCACGCAAACACCATTTGGAGACATTCAAGTCACGGACAGTGAGAGCTCTTGCATCTTTATGTTCTTACTTTGCTAATTACAATACTAGATATAGACTCTTGCTTGTTATTGTCTTGACTTGAATTGCATATCTTACTTGCTTTACTTTGAAGTTCTTATTTGTGTGTTAGCATGTCACCACAGAAATTATTTGTGTTATCATTTACCTACTCGAGGACGAGCAGGAATTAAGCTTGGGGATGTTGATACGTCCCAAACGTATCTATAATTTCTGTTTGTTCCATGATCTTTCGGGTGACATTGTTATATGTTTTGCTACATTTTTATACATTTTTACACATATTTGGACAAACCTACTAACTCAGTGCATCTAGTGCCAGTTTCTGTTTGCTGATGTCTTTTAATTGCATGGACTTTACCCCAATTTTCAGAGCCCCAAAAATCCCGAGAAAAATATATAAAAATCAGCGTGATGGAAGCTTCACGAAGCACCAAGGTTGGCCAAAGGGGAGCTAGGCCTCACCCAGGCGTCCACCTGGAGCGGGCCCCCTCCTGGCGATGCCACCAGGCCGCCTGGGCGGCTGGTCCACCCCCTGGTGCCCTGCTTTGGCCTATATTTACCCCTCACATGAAAAACCCTAAAGACAGATCCCGAATTGCGAATTTCTCCACCGTTCCGCCGCCGCAGCGCTTTCGAGATCGGGAGCACCAGAAGACCTCTTCCCGGCACCCTACCGGAGGGAGGATTGACCTCCGGGAGCTTCTCCACCACCATGGACGCTTACCGGACGTGCCATGAGTAGTCTTCCTTGGACCATGAGTCCATGACTAGTAGCGATGTGATGTCTTCTCTCCAATCTTGTGCTTCAATGCTTAGCCCTTGTGATCTGCCCTACATGATCAAGGCATCTATGTAATTTACCTGCTATTGCTATGCTGAGTTCGCTGGGATCCGATGGATTTTTAGATTATGTTCATATTGTCATAAGCTATATATATTTGGTTCTCCTTTTATATTATGTTCTCGAGTAATTCATGCGCGTTCTCTGTTGCTTTTTATTGCTTTGGCCAAGTGGTAGATTGTGACTCCAAGAGGGAGCATTATGCATGATTGGCGGTTCATGCCCCCTGATGTCTAGCTTTTGTGATAGACACATGAGACTAGGGGATGTGCTGTTGCCACCAGGGAGAAAACAACGGTGCTTGTGACCACGGTTGCAAGGATTGTTTACCTTACGCAAAGTTCGTTAATACAGTTGTCCGTTGCTTTGAGTTTGCACTTTGGGTGGGGCTCGCAACTTAATACCAGTGATATGTTCTGGATAGATATCTCAAGGTGGATGATTAGAAAGTAGATGCCGTTGGATAAACGGTCTACTTGTCTTGGCGTACTGCCCATTACTTTTGAGCCTCTAACTTTCTTGTAGCATGATTAGCATTGCGGTGCGTTTATAATTCCGTCAATTGCCCAGCTGTAATTTGTTCACCCAACATAGTTGTTTATCGTCTTTTGGGAGAGAGACATCACTAGTGAACATCATGGGACTCTGGTCCACATTACCACCGTTGTTTACACCTTCACTATTTACTGCTTTTATTTACTTTTCCGTTGCGATCACTATCGCTATTCCCGCTTGTGTTTTGATCCTTTGCAAACTATAGGGCCGGAGAGATTGACAACCTCTCTGAACTCATTGGGAGAAAAGTTATTTGTTATGCGTGCAGGTCAACGTCTTCTGCTAGCGCCAGAGCAGAGGACACCTACTTGTTGATCCTCGGAGTCCTCCTGGTTCGATAAACCTTATAGTCCCCATGTAAGGGAAATCTGCTACACACTACATCTCCACCTTCCACTTGGGGTAACCAATGAGGGGCGAGAAGTATCTCCATCAACTCGTCATCACCCGCTGCCCGCTTGTCCTTCCTCTGCGTCATCCTTGACTCCTGAGGTCGGGCCTCGCCTCGGAATATCCGCCGCTCCGGAAGGGTCCAGAGGAGGCCCCCTGCGGGTCCTGATGCCGTTCCTCCTCGTGAGGCTTGGCCCCTCACGAGGGCCTTGCCTTGAGTGATGCTGGGCCTATTGGTTTGCTTGATGAAGTGGGACAGCCCTGGGCCGTAGGCAGGCGGGTTTGGGTACCCCATTCCCAGAATGCCGACAACCTGGCCGAGCCATGGCGCTTGGCATATGGGTTGCTCCTACATGGGCGTCGCTTCTTTGTGCCGGATCACGACGATCTCCGTCACCAGGTTCTGCTGGTGGCCCACTCGGCCAGCCATGAGGGTGTGCATAAGACCCTCCACCGTCTCCGCGCTAATTTGTACATCCCCGGTGATCGGACCTTGGTCCGGGACTGGGCGCGGTCTTGTGTTACGTGCCAACGTAACAAGACGGAGACACTGCGTGTGGCTGGGCTGCTGCAGCCCTTGGAGGTGACCTCTCATGTCTGGGCCGATATCTCCATGGACTTCATCGAGGGCCTCCCAAAGGTGGGCAGCAAGTCAGTTATCCTCACGGTGGTCGATCGCGTCTCCAAGTATGCCCACTTCATCACGCTTGGCCATCCCTACATGGCCGCCTCCATGGATCATGCCTTCTTCGACGATATTGTCCGTCTCCATGGGTTTCTGGCTTTGAGCGTCAGCGACCGGGACCCGGTGTTCACGGGGCATGTTTGGCGTGATCTCTTCCGCCAGGCGGGCGTGAAGCTCCGCCTGAGTACGGCCTTCCACCCTCAGACGGACGACCAGTCCGAGGTGGTGAACATGGTGATCGCCATGTATTTGCGTTGTGTTACAGTGACCGTCCCCGTGCATGGATGGATTGGCTGGCATGGGCGGAGTACTGCTACAACACCTCCTATCACTTTGCCCTGCGCGCCACACCGTTTGAGGTGGTCTATGGCTGACCTCCCCCGCCTATCCTGCCGGTTGACCCTGAGACGGCTCGGACGGAGACGGCGGGCGACCTGCTTTGCAGCCGGGACGAGATGCTTGCAGAGGTGCACCAACGCCTTCTCCAGGCTCAACAGCTATCTTAGTGCTACTACGACGATCATCACCGCGGTGCAGAGTTTGCGGTGGGCGACTGGGTGTGGCTACGCTTCCTTCACCGCTCCATGCAGTCCCTGGACCCGCGCGCTAAGCGCAAGCTGGGCCCTCGCTACGCAGGGCCATTTTCTATGGTGGAGCGCATCGGCAAGGTGGCCTACCGCCTGCAGCTTCTGGCCGGGGCTCGAATCCATGACGTTTTACACCTGGGGTTGCTGAAGCCCTTCCATGGAGAACCGCCGATAGCAACACCGGTGCTACCTCCTACCTCCGATGGACGACTCCTTCCAGGACCGGCACAGGTGTTGCAGGTCCAGCTACGTCGCGGAGTGTGGCGCTTGTTGATCCAGTGGAAAGGTCTTCGGGAGGAGGATGCCACTTGGGAGAAGCTTGACGAGTTCTGCTAACATTGTCCAGACTTCCAGCTCGAGGACGATCTGTTTGCGCAGGCGGGGATAGATGTTATGACCAACGTGACTTATACCCAGAGGAGGTCCAATAGGCCTGTTTAGTTAAGGGCTTAGTCCAAGTTATCTTA